>NW_027256883.1:65944988-67144988 GCF_029215685.1 Pituophis catenifer annectens
AGTCACTTGATTCAAGAACTACATGCTGAAATTCTCTCTGTCCCAATATCTGGCTTAAACCTTCCAATTTTAAAGATTTAAAAGCAACATTAATGGATAGTGTGGCCTCACAAAGGGCATTTTTCATGAATTTTATTCTAATTAAAGCAAGCAACATCTCTCTCAAGAAATTACATGAATATCTAAAGAATTTAAAGATGAACAAATTACCAAGGATGATAGAAGAACAGAAACAGATTGTGAATGGATCTATAATAATAAGGGGAAGTTTCTGAAGTATTAAAACAAGATTAAAGCAGGAAACGTGTCTGAACCACATGAATTATGAGGATCTTATTATAAATGTTTTGAGGATGAACTTGTACAACCTTTACAAAATATGATAAACTCTAACTTAGAGGAAGGAAAGATGCCAGAGAGTTAGAAACAGATCAATGTAGCACTATTAACTAAAGAGGGACAAAATTTGACGTTAACAAGAAATTGTAGGCCAATATCCTTACCAAATCCTGCTTTAACAATATTCTGTTTTCCTGTACATCAGTAGCCCTGATCTCCTCCAAGCAATAGCAATAGGTGAAAGCAGAGAAAGTTTAGAAAAGAATAAACTTGTGTGGAAAGTTTATATAAGAGGACATAGTCTTCTAGTGTTGTAATTTGGGATTGCCCAACTTGATAGATCTGCATAATGTGCTGTCTGATCTTTAAAGATTACACACATAGACACAACCCATTCATCATCGTCATTGACAATAATCTAGTATGTAAGAGGAAAATATTACTCAAAAATAGGAAAACGTCAGAGTTGCCAGCTGCTGGAGACAAGCAGTTTGAGATGGTTATTTCCATCTTATTGTGTTTGAGGATTCCTTAGGGATGCTTGGCTGAACAATTTTTTTTTAGAAATTAAGTGTTTGACTAAACTCTGTCACAATATGTTCCAGAAAAGTTACATTTTTACTATTTTTTTACTAGACTTTCTCAGAAATGATTGGTAATAAGTCACTATGCACGTATATGATAATTTTAGGTGGCAGATTCAGCATAAGTCAAATATTTATCCGTGTATGTTAGAAGCAGTTGTTATAAAAAACAGAGACCTAAGGAAACAGTCATCCTAAAGTGTTTATTTAAAACTCACCCTCTTTTTTTCCATTATTCGCATGGATATATTTATCAGAGGTAACTTTGGATCAGGAACTAGAAACATGGAGTATGCTTTGTGTCTGTTATATTAAGTGCATTAAAAATCATCATAGTTGCTATGTGGCATTTTTAACAGAAGAATTCTAAAACGCGTATACAGATTATAAATGGCACACTATGTCAGCACTGCTTCCCATGTGATTTCATTTTCTATTTATAGTTGAAATGAAACACTTGATAAGGAAAAAAAAATTCAATCCAAAGAAATGCCCAGAAAGCTTATACAATTTTTCTTTTGTAGACATCAATTAACAGATTATCTTTTGCTGCTTTGTATCTTCTGCAGACACCTGGGGGTGGGGGGGATTGTTCCTATCATGACACATAATGTACCGATGTAATCTTTATCCCCTGCCATTAAATGCAACTGCAAAGGGGGAAAATATATATATATATATATTTAATCATGAAACAGTGGACACTCTTTTAGGACTTGATACTCTTTGTGGGATCAAACAATTCATTTCCATAATTTACAAGAGTGCTAGATTGCTAAAATAAGTTCTTTTATGGCTTTCTGTTCGATTTTTGCTACCTGTCTGAATTCTTGCTTTTTATTTTTGTACAGGTGATCCTCGACTTACCACAACTGAGCCCAAACTATGCGACAGAGTTGTTAAATGAGTTTTGCCCCCATTTTATGACCTTTTTTGCCATGGTTGTTAAGTGAATCACCGCAGTTGTTAAGTTAGTGTTAAGTGACTCTGACTTCCTCATTGGCTTTGCTTGTCAGAAGGTTGCAAAAAGTGATTACATGACCTCGGGACATTGCAACCATCATAAATGTGAACCAGTTGTCAAGCTTCTGAATTTTGATCACATGACCATGGGGATGCTGCAATGGTCGTAAGTGTTAAAAAAGGTCATAAGTAAAATTTTTTCAGTGCCATTGTAATTTCAAATGGTGTGCTGTCCCGCTAACTCATGCACACACATAACTGTCATTTAGTGAGTTTATTAATATTCCCGACCAATTCCTGTCATCAAAAACCTAGAACTGTCCCAATTAAGTCCAGCCACAAGCAGACCAATGCTAGTCCACAGAGCAATGGCCAGAGTCTACAAGGCACATGAAAGTTTCTCAATCAAAATAATCACCAGGCAAACTTATATCCATAACATAAAAGAGTTCATGAAGCAAAATAATTCCAGAGTTTTCAAGGCACGATCCAAGTCAAGGCACCGTGTCAATCCAAAGTGAGGCAGAAATCACAATAACTAGAAAACACACAGCTAGGAAACAAACATGTTGCTCTCAGCATTGTCTCCATCTGTCTGCTGTGTTTAATAGCCAGCTTCTGGTGCAGCCCATCAAGAAGGGTGAGGCTGCTTCCTCACGACTAATCGGCTGTCCTTCTCTGCTCCTGCCTGTTCTCTGCCCTATGTGTTCTTGGATCAGGTGCAGAAGGCAGTTCCTCTTCCTCATCACTGACCAGCTGCAGCTGCATACTTTCCCCACCTGGAGCCTCAGGACTGTTCTGCTGCAGCTGTGTTTCACCCAATTCCCACACAGATGGCTGCTCGGAGCCATCAATCAGCTCAGCTCTTGTCGTGCCAGGAACTGGTTCATTCTCCCCTGAGCTGACATCCAGAGAGGTAAATGGGGAAGTATCCAGGGGAGTCATCACAAATGGTCATAAACAAACTGTAGTAAGTCAAGGACTACCTATAGTCCGCATATGTCTCTTGATTCCCCAGCATATGTTTATACCATTATAAAATCACTTATTTACTAGCACATTGTATTTAAGAATTGGATGAATGCAAGACCTAAGACAGATGTTGTGGATCAGGAGCTCTTAAAGAGTCCTGCCTCACAACATCTTTGACTTCTGGAATCTTCTCTGACTTAAAGAGCATTGTGTGGGTGTGGTCCATTAATGTCATAATTACTGTTGCCATTAGCTACCGACCAGAGTAATGTTTTGAGCTGGGGTTCCGTGTGAAATAGAGAAGAACTTCCAGCCTGGGTACCTCACTGACAAGTAAAAAGGAAAATAATGATTAGAAATAAATCCTAGAAGGCCACTCCTGAGGTACAGAATAGGGAAATCAGTGTCTTCTTTTCTCCACTCCTGTCTGCAGAGATATACAATCAAACTTTATTTTGAAAATCTTTATATTGAAATTTTTTTAACCAATGGTATCTGGGCTTTAAAGGTGATAACATAATAATAATAATAATAATAATAATAATAATAATAATAATAATAATAATAATAATAATAATAATAATAATAATAATAATAATTTTATTTCTATACCGCCCTTCTCCCGAAGGACTCAGGGCGGTGTACAGCCAATTTAAAAACACAAAACACAACAATGATTAAAAATTAAAATAATTAAATAGATTTGGCCGATTTAAAACCCCAAAAATTTAAAATACCCCAATTTAAAATTATTATGTTGATAGTCCGGCCTGGCGGAACAACAGGGTCTTCAGTGCGCAGCGAAACACCCGGAGGTCGGAGATCTTACGTATTTCCGGGGGCAGTTCATTCCACAGGGCTGGGGCTCCCACAGAGAAGGCCCTCCCCCTGGGTGTCGCCAGCCGACATAACATGAATTGGACCCAGAAGTAAACTGGCACCTAATACAGTTTGCAATTGCAGAAGCAACAAAAACTACTCAGGCCACTATATTCTGCCCTACCTGTAGCTTCTATATATTCTTCAAGGGTAGCCTCATGTAGAACATATTGCAGTAGTACATAATGAAGATGATCAGGATATGTGTGACTGAAAGAAGGGCTTTCTCAATCAAGGAAAGATGCAACTGGCACACACCAGAAAACTGAACCAAAGTATTATCTACAGTATTATCTACTTTCCCCAGGATGAAAACATACATCTGGGTGATACTTCATGCCATGGCAATGGATGATCTCGCCCAACAGCTTCATGTAAATGTTGAAAAAAGAACAGAGAGCACTGAAACATGTGGCACCACAGAGAGCAGGGGCTATGGGTTGGGCCTCTCACTCCCAATCAACACTGATTGGGACTTGTCCCAGAGGAAGAAGGTGAACCAGCACAAAACTGTGCCTCCCACCCTCCCCCAACTCCCGAAGCCAGCCCAAAAAGAAACCATGGTTGATGGTATTTAAAGCTCCAAGAGGTCAAGAAGAGCCAGAATGGATGCACTGCCCCCCCCCTCCCTGCTCTAATTGAAAATCAAAGTGAGTATTTTTACTCACTGCTTGCAGACACCAGGTCAAGGGCACGGAAGTGAGAAATGTGTGGAGATTGACTTGTCCGATCACATTCACTGAAGAACGTACCAACAATTACAGTACAATGCTTAATTTTTGATGGCACAATTTGATTGAACTCTGCTCTTCTTTGTCTGTAAACAGAGAAAAGAGAACAGAGAGGAGGCTGTCTCAAAATGAAGTAAGAGTTCAGCAATATTAGAAGCAATTTTTTTTTCCCCAAGCTGGGATTTATTTTAAAAATTGCTTAAGTGAGGATAGAGGAAAATGCCATGAAGATGGCACTTAGCTCTTTCTAGAGGATGTAATGACATTAAAATAACTAATCTTCTCAGTTTTTATGACACCCTATCTCAAAAAGATGTTCATTTCCAGGCTTTTAAAGAAGTAGCACTGAAAGGTAATTATACTGCAAAGTAATGGAGTTACAGAGACAATTGCGAGTTTTGATGGAATAACAGGCTCCTGATAGAAGCCATTAGCCTACCAAGTAGAGAAAGTGTGCCACTAAGCAATGCTTGACAGCTATTCCAGATGTAGAAAACTATTTCAAATCATTGTAATTCTATGAGCAACCAAATTAAAGCAGTCATATGCAGAATTACAGATGGGTGAGCGTCCCTATCTTTGGCCTGTTAGCTGCGGTTGAGAGGAAAGGTCGTGTAACTAAAGAGAAAAATTCTTTTACGCCCTTGTTGACTTGGGAAGCAGTGTTGCCATCCATATCTATCAGAACCTATACAATGGTCTCAGTGACACAGAGTAACAGGACAACAGAACTAGAAGGTCTTTTAGTCCAACTCCCTGCTCAAGCAGGAAAATATACCATTCCAGACAAATGGCTAACCAGTCTCTTCTTAAAAGCTTCCAGTGATGGAGCACCCACAAATGTGAAGACAAGCTGTTCCACTGGTTGATTGTTAATTGTTCTCCCTGGTAGGAAATTTTTCCTTAGTTTTAGGTTGCTTCTCTTCTTGATTGATTTTCATGCATTGTTTCTTGCCTTGTCTTCTGGTCCTTTGGAAAATAGGTTGAACCCCCTCCCTCTTCTTTGTGGCAGCCCCTCAAATATTGGGACATTGCTATCATGTTACCCCTGCCTGGTCCCTCTTTTCACTAGATTAGACATACCCAATTCCTGCAACTGTTCTTCATGCTGTATGTTTAGCCTCCAGCCCGCTAATCATCTTTGTTGCTCTTTTCTGCACTCTTTCCAGAGTCCCAACATCTTTTTTTAATAAGTTTTCATTAGAGCTAGATTTTTTTAAACTAGAGCTAGACAGTTTTCATTAGAGCTAGATACTGAAGGTTTCTGAAAAAAAAAACTCCATCAAATAAGTGAACATCAAAATTGGATGAACATTTTCTCAGGATTCTCATATTTTCTCCAAGGCCAGATTGCCCCTTAACAGTGATTGTACAGTAGCAAAAATCCAGTGAGGGGAAGTTTTTTTTTGTAATATCTTCCTTTGAGTAGTCCAGCACAAGAACACCAAAAGACAAAATAAATTTTCCTCTTTGGAAAAACAAATTAAAGCATCAAAGTAATTTTTCTGCCCATCTGTAGCTTTTACATATTGCAGTATTATATATAAACTATCTATTGAGAGAATCTGAGTCAAAAGAAGGGTACTTTTAATACTAGTTCAGCACATAGATGAATAATAAATGTGGTCTGGTATACGATTCAGTGGTGAAATGCAATTTTTTTTGCTACTGGTTCTGTGGGCATGGCTTGCTGGGCGTGGCTTGCTGGGGGGGGTGTCATGTGACTGGGTGAGCATAGCCAACTTTTTTTTTTACTTTTGTAAGCATTTTTTACTACCTATTCGCCTGAACCGGTAGTAAAAAAATGCTTTAAAAAAGTAAAAAAAAAAAAGGTTCCAACGATCACACAGCACAGTTGATTGACAATCAACTGTGCTGCGTGATATCAGAACCTTTCTTTACTTTTTTAAAGCATTTTTTTTACTACCGGTTCGCCCAAACCGCAGCAGACTGGTAGCATTTCACCCATGATACTGACCACTTGGTCAAAAGAGGGCTGTCATTATTTGCCTGATGTGGAATGCCATCAAATATTTGGCTTTAAAACGTAGGGTTACCTATATTTGATACACTAAGTAGATTAGATATTCTTGCCTTCCCCAACCAGATATCCTTCAGGCTGTCAGATATGTCAAGTCCAATAATGTTGGTGGTTTGTTCTCCGAGCTTCTTGTTTAGTTTAGTTCATCGAAGCCTGGTATTCAATGAATGGGTGACCAGCCAGGATGACCTTACCACCAGATGACCCTCACATGGCATGACCATTTGGTCACATGACCAACTGATCATATAAGACCTATAAAAACAGAAGAGAACTGAATCAAGAGAACTGATTCAGTTCCACTGCTGATGTTACGTAGCCTGGTAATGAAAATTTTGGACACTCAACAACCAGCTCAAAGAACAAACCACCACCCACCTCTACCACCTGAGCTACAAATATTTTCCACCATTTCTAAATCCAATAATTTATGTCATAATGACTGGAGATTTGGAAAACACACTGAGAAATCACAAGGTTAGGAAAGGATGTTTTAAATGTTTTGCTACTAGGTTGACATTTTCTTATGTGTAAGTCAGTTGACCTGGTTTCTTTCTGAAGAAACATGTTGAATCTGAGTTGAATTGTAATCAATACTTTTGGATGATGGCAGTTCCTAGATAGCCTCAACATCAGCTTTTTCACAAAGAAAGATAAGATTTAGGCTCCCCTCCTAACAAAGAGGTTAAAATGATCTTAGACAGACTGTGCAGACTAACAATATATTGAGTAATGTCAGCCTTAAGGGTCACCTCCCAGCTTACTCTCACACATTTTGTGGAGAGCATTCTGTGTTGTAACCAATGAATTCAGCTGTAGTTTCAGAAATGGAGAATATTTACTGTTAAGCCTAATGTTTTTGATGAGAGATTTCCTGCATATTCAGATAATTATATATGAAGAACATTTCAATGTGCTACTTACATAAGGCTTAATTTATGTGGCAATAAACAGAGCATATGGTGACAAAGATGTACTATAAGGCTAAAAGCTTGTTCCCATATGCATTTTCTTCATTTCATGACTGCAATCTTCAAGGATGAACTCACGAATTAAATAAAACTAACTAAATATCATGTTGTCTTTATCGTTGATCATTTGCCCTTTCCTTTCAGTTCTTATTTACTTTTACTTGTTTGTCAGGCTTTGTGAAGCACAGAAGGGACGAGTCAATCGAAAGGGGATTCTGTTGAATCTTCAGATCAATTTGTGATGTTAAACAATGCCTTTGAACTGATATAGAGAGAACTGGAGACATTTGCAGATTTGACCTTCTTCTTCTTCCTCTTCCTCTCTTACCATTTTGGGTGTTAAGGGAGGAGGCAGTGGTGGGTTGCCCTTGGTTTGGACCAATTTGCAAGAACTGGTAGTAAAACCGGCGGGAGGCACCGCCCACTGATCCAGATGTCATCAGGAAGTTTCTGTGTATGCGCAGAACCTTCTGAGCATGCACAGAAGCGTGCACGCACATGGTCCCATTGCAAACTGGTAGTAAAAGTAAGTAGAATCCACCCTGGGAGGAAGTACAAAAGTTCTGGTTCTTGCTATTCTGACAGCTCAACCATTGTTCATTTGCAGTGTGTCTTTGATGTATCGCCATCTTCTTTGGGTCTGCCTAGTGTTCTTCGACCTTCTCTTTTTGTATATGTCTTCTATGATATAGAATCCCATGACATTGACATGACGCACAAAGATTTATGGACTTTCTTCTCTTTTGCAGTATTCCTTCCATTTAGCCAATGTCAAACCTGTTTGAATCAAATCTTCTCGCCTTTATATTTTAAATGGACTCATGCCTCTTCTGAATCTTAAATCTCAATTCAGTACAGATCTTGGCTGATTTGGTACTTGTTTGAGTGTTTTTATCAATTCTGCAGGCCAACAAAGCTCCTACAAATATGTTTTCATAAACATATTATTATACATAGTAGTTATAAAACAAAAGAAAAAGAGATTGGGAATAAAGAGGAAAAACGCAAACAGTGGCACAGATTCTTTCTTAATGAGTTGCCAACATTATACATCCAATCACTTTTTTTCTCCTTCCCAGGCCTCTGCTAATGTGACTTGGGGAAAATTCTAAATTATTTCTTGCAAACTATAATCCCGTTGAAATGCCATGGTTTTTAGAAGTGATCCCTAGGATCCTTATCAGAATCTGGTTTTTTTTATACAATATGCAAATCCTTTTAATCTTAATTAACAGCTTCTGATTGCTGTATTTTAAATACAACCAGCTATCAAAAAGTAGAGGAAGTAGGGATTTTTTTCATTTTTTCACTGCCATTGGAAGAATCAGCTAGGGCAGCTGCATGCTGCTGGAGAATTCTGGGAGTTGAAGTCCACACATCTTAAAATTGCCAAGGCTGAGAAACACACAAGTAGACACATGTGGAACTTAATCTGCATGCATAATTTTGAGTACGATGCATGTGTTGACATATGATTATTAAGCCTATAATAGAACTGGGAATTCTGAGTCTTCGACATAGATTCATATATAAATAAACATGCATATATTATAGCCTAATGAACAATAAAGAACTACTGTATATAAGGGAAAGATGATAGACAGTATACATATTTTAAATGAATTAAATCCAAATTACAAAAAAATTCTAATAGAATTTCATAATTTTGAAATAATGAAAAATATTTCATTTGAATTATGTAAAAAATAATAATAAAAGCAGTTTGAGCACAAATTTTGTTTCAAACCACTGTAAATTACATGATTTTAGCAGAAGTATTATTAATTGACATAAAACACTATATAGAAGCTTATACAAAAATGCAGCAAACATTGCAGCAAAGAGAAGTTATAGGCTGGAAATACATTAAATGAATTTGAAAATGAAATTATTTATCTTCACACAATATTCCATTAAAACCAATCCGAACTCTCCCAGGAAAATGTTAAGCAGATAAATCTGAGTTCCCATATTATTTGTTTGTTTGCTTGTATCCTGCTTTTATTATTGTTACAAACAACGCAAGGCAGTGAACATATCCAACACATCTTCCTCCTCCTGTTTTCCCCATAACAACAACCCTGTGAGGTGGGTTGGTCTGAGAGACAGTGATTGGCCCAAGGACACCGAGCTGCTCATGGTTACCCAATTGGTGAAGTCCTCTAAGGAAAAAAAAACCCAACCCTAGACCCCATGTTTCTTCTCAGCTCCTTTGGTGCCAAGGTTCAGATTTGTCCCTCTCCTCAGTCAGGACATAGATTAAAGCCTCCAAAATTTTATTAAGAATCTATAGCTTGTTGGTCAGATACGCAAAGGATACCTTAAGTAATTTTCCCAAGTGAAAGATCCTGAATGGACAGACAAGTAAGCTTATGTAGTCAGCTTCACACAAATCACTTCAAACTGTGTAATCCAGGGGTGGGTTCTACTTACCTTTACTACCGGTTCACAACGGGGCTGCATTTTTATGACGTTGGGGTCGGTGGATGGAGCCTCCCGCCAGTTTTACTACCGGTTCTATAGAACCAGTGCGAACCGGGGGCAACCCACCACTGGTGTAATCCCATTGGCGAATTCATATTTGGTCCTGTTCAGATTTCTAAGCAAATGGAAACTATGGAAATGCAAAAAAGAGTAGTATTATCATAATAACCTACCAAAGGGCTTGTCCTGTTACCTGTAGCAGCTGTTTTGTGACATAAGAGTGCGGTTCTACCACTGCTGAATTCAGATGTGGGTTCTACTTACCTTTACTACCAGTTCGCAATGGGGCCGCATGCACGCTCTTCTGAGCAAGCGCAGAAGCATCTGTGCATGCGCAGAAGCATTTTCATGACGTCAGGGTCAGTGGGCGGAACCTCCCGTCGGCTTTACTACCGGTTCTATAGAACCAGTGCGAACCTGGGGCAACCCACCACTGGCTGAATTGTAGTCTTCTAGTCGTGTAAACACAGCAGCCATTTGCTTAGCTATTTTGTGCGGTTTCAGCTAACTTGCATCTTCATACTGAGGAATGGTTGGCTAAAGCTAAACCTCTTTATTAAGAGTAAATTCCTCATGATTTTCCTCAAATTCCTCTGGGTTCATCCATCTCTTACATGATCATGTATTGCATCTCACAAAAGAAATAGCTTTGTCACATTTATTTTCCTTCACTGGCTCTGGCAAGCAGAACAGAAAGGGCTCATAAACTGGGTCATCTTGCAAAATGTCTTAATTCTGTTTTTCCTTCCCCCATTCAGTAATATGGCATGGGGTTTTTTTGCTTTTTTTTTTTTTAAATAGACTTCTCTCAGAATAGAAATTGAAACATTTTAAATTGCACAAAAGGCCACGCTGTATATTTGAAATAATTCCACAATTATACTTTAACAATTGAAATAAATTGCTCACCAAATGCTAATTTTAACAAAATGTTTATGAAAAGGAATGAGGAAAAAGAACACAACAGCCTTACTACCCTCCACAGGTAAGGCTCTGGGGAAGCGGGTGGGAAGCTCTTAATGGTTCAGGAAAAGTTTTGCTCTTATATGAAATGTATAATACAATAGTAGGTTTCACTACAATACAGGTAATGCTCGACTTACGACCCCAAATGAACCCCAAATTTCCATTGCTATGCAAGACAGTTGTTAAGTAGGTTTTGGACTATTTTATGACCTTTCTTGCCACAGTTGTTAAATGAATCACTTTAGTTGTTAAGTTGCTTGTTAACATGCTTGTTAAGTGAATTTGGCTTCTCCATTGACTTTGCTTGTCAGTAGGTCGCAAAAGGTGATCACATGACCCCGGGACACTACAGCCATCATAAATATGAACCAATTGCCAAGCATCTGAATTTTGATTGTGTGACTATGGGGAATGCTGTAACGATCGTTAAGTGTGAAAAACAGTCATAAACAGTGGTGAAATCTTCCCCGGTTTGCAATTAGTTTGCTGCCCACGAATGCACATTGCATGCCAAACGCACGCTGCCCATGCACATGTGTGGTGTGTGCCAAGTGCATGTTGCACACATGCATGTGCAGCGCACGGCAAACACATGCTGCACATGCATGCGCAGTACACACCAAATGCACACTGTGCGCACATGTGCAGTGCATGCCAATGCACACTGTGCACATTCACATGTACAGTATGCGCCAAATGCGAGCTGCATGGAAGCTTGGGAAGGTAAGTAGAACAGTGAGGGAGGAAAACAGTTGTGCCGCGCAATTTAGATTCACTAGAAAGCAGGATTTCTTGCTAACAATTTTAAATTGTGCAGCACAGCTGATCCTCGGAAATACCAGTTCGGACCAACTGGTAGCTTTTTTTTAACTACCGGTTCTCCAAACCGATAGCTTTTATCACTACCGGTTCACCCGAATTGGTGCGAACCGGTAGGATTTCACCACTGGTCATAAGACACTTTTTTCATTGTAACATCAGCCATACCACTCACAGTCACTAAATGAAGAGTTGTAAATTGAGGACTACCCGTATAGCATGTTTTCTAACTTACTTCTCTCTCCTCTAATGTTTCCACCTGTCTTTTCTCACTTCTTAACCACAATTCTTGCCCCTTCTTTGTTTCTAACTCCATGAGAAGAGCCAGCTCTCTGGAAAAGGCTCTAATGTTGAGAAAGGTGGAAGGAAAGAGAAGCATAACAACCATCAGCAAGGAGGATGGATTGTTACGGTGGCTATGGAGGCACCATTGGGAAACCTGAAAGAACAGCTCAGAGACAGCTCATCATGGAGAAAATCTATGCGGTCATTAGAAGTCAACAATGACTTGATGGCATATAATCAATCTATCTATCAAAACAGCAACACACATTTTTCAAACTTTAAATTTCAGATAGAGGAGACTGAGATTTCTCCCCTCTTTTGATAAATTAGTGCTATTTTGTGTAGTCGTCATTGTACATAGACAAAGAGCATACAGTGTAGCAGCAATGGGCTTTAAAATGATTTACTGTTTTCCTGATGCAATGTATTTACAGAAATACATGCTGAGCGTACAATCAGGGGATACATTCCTGGTTCAACACGGATAAAAAGCTGAAATGCTCAATGCACAAAAAAAGCAACCAGAGCCTTGACTGTAACCCAATGACCACATTTTCATTTTTTGCTTTTGTCCCCAGCTAGATCCATACTCTCTCCTCAAAACAGTGAAATTATAACCTCAAGAATTATTTGGGTTTCCTCACGCTGACTTGATTGCAGGGGCATGGACCATAAAAACTATAAAGAAAACCCTGAGCATGGATGCGGTGATAAGTAAGTAGAAAAAAGATTGAAGTGAATCTTTGGTTCCCGAGCCATTTGGAATCTTTCAAAGGGAAAAGGTCTGTAGCAGTGGTGGGTTTCAAAATTTTTTACTATTGGTTTTGTGGGTGTGGCTGGGTGGGCGTAGCATGGCTTGGTGGGCATGGCTTGGTGGGCGTGGCAGGGGAAGGATACTGTAAAATCTCCATTCCCACCCCACTCCAGGGGAAGTATACTGTAAAATCTCCATTCTGTTCCCAATGCAGAGGAAGGTTACTGCAAAATCCCCATTTCCCCCCGATCAGCTGGGACTTGGGAGGCAGAGAATAGATGGGAGTGGGGCCAGTCAGAATTTTTACTACCAGTTTTCCAAACTACTCAAAATTTCCACTACCAGTTCTCCAGAACTGGTCAGAACCTGCTGAAACCCACCTCTGGTCTGTCGGTATTTCTACGGGAGATCTGCAGATAGAAAGGAGACCAGAAACTAAAACCCTTGTTGTGTAAAGACAAGTTTCCCCATTCTGGACTATTCCTGGAATCTTCAGTCCAAATTTTGAGATTTATAATCCAAGCGTAATGGACACGATGAAAAAAGTTATATTCAGGTGAGACCTCCACAGGACCCAAGTCTATCTTCTCATCCCAGGAATGACACAATCCCTGGACCCACTAAGACTCTTTCCAATTTTGTCTCTTACTGCTACAATCCTTCGACATCCTCTTGTGCTGTATGCCAGCGCAGCTGCATATTTTTTTTAGCACAAGTCTGCTAGGGGTGTGGCTGATGCAAAACCAGTGCACCACTCATGCCAACACAGCTCTGCCTACTGGCTCGGAAAAGGCTGAATTATGCCACCAAAGCAATTAAATATCCCAAGTACAAATTACCAAAAAAAAAAAAAAAAAAAGGCATTGAAAACTACTAGTTGCCTTAGAGGAAATATCACTCAGTTAGTTCTTCTTTGTCTCTCTGATTGCACAAAAGCCATTTACTCACACAAAGGTAACAGCTGAATGTTTTTTCCCCCACTTGCTGTTCATGCAATTTCTTCCTCTAGTTGCTGGATCATCAAAAATTCTAATCAACCCTGATATAATGTAAAGCACTGTGTGGCATTTGTCATCTGTTTTAGTCTTTAATGCCCCATGCAGGGTTTAATCAAAGGTAAGAAACCACTAACATACATACAGTACATGCATGCACATTTTCATGCACACTTATACCAGGAAAAAAAAGCCAAAAAGTAAAGCTTTGTGCTTGGAAGTCCAGATAACAGGCGGCACATATGCTTTCTAACACTATGCATGCCCCTGAACTGAAATTGAAATTCAGGGCTGTAAAGGAAGGTCTGGAGAGCTTAGATATTTCCATATTTCTACACTGATTGTCTCTTGATAGCTTGTAATACTGTTGTCCCGTACCAGGGGCTCTCCAGATTTCTCATCCAGAAGTCCATGATGTGCAGGAGAAGGGCAAACAATGGGGTCAGTTTAAATTTTTTAATTTTATTTTGATCCTGTACTGTCGGGCGCAGGAAATCAGGAACCAGAATTAGATCCAAAATGTAAACAAGTTGATTTTATGCTACTTCTAAACAAGAATCTGAACTACTAACGGTCAAAGCGAATTAGCGGTAGATAGGAGTCAATGGGATTCAAGGTGGGCTGGACTTAGAACCCTTGTGGGCGTGAAGGGACTCCAGATAGTTGATGCACAACATGCGCTTGAGCCCTCTCTAGGGCTCTGCCTGATGATTTCCTACACGTATTTGCATACAGTATATAAAAATATGTAAACAGTATACAATGTTTGTAATGATGAAAAGAAGGTATATATAGTATTAATTAAACAAAAAATAAACTGAGACTGTAATTTCCAGAAAGAGCATCACCCTCATCTTGGAGACTAAGATCTTGGAACAACATATTGGAAGCTAAGAGGTTGTTATATTTCTTCAAGTTAATAGCTTGAAATGCTCTTGTGTTTGGATAATAGGTCACACAATTTGAAATAAGTTTGAAAACAAGGAGAATACATTTCTCTGGGTTTTCCTCATCATATGACAACAAAAGTAGATCGATAACAGAGAAATGGCTGTCTCCATGATGAACAGTGGAGATCTATGATCCTGGACAGGTCCAGTAAACTTTTGTGGTGGACCAGTGGTGGGTTTCTACCAGTTTGCCCCAGTTCGGGCGAATAGGTAGTGGCGGCAGCGGGAGGCTCCACCCATCCGCCTGGACATTATCACAGACATGCTGCGCATGTGCAGAAGCATCATGCATGCACTCACAGTTCCGAAGTGGTAGCGAAGGTAAGTGGAACCCACTACTGTGGTGGACATGTCTTTTCTTATGTGTCAGACAAGGCTTAAAGTTGAGGTTGAGAGAGAGAAAGAACAACTAGGTGTTTTTATATATTTTCACCCAAACAATTGGCAGCTATGCTTAAAATGTTGTAATTGCAGCCTACAATAGTAAATTTATCAAAGCTTTCCAATGCTCTGAATAATCTATTGTGTTGGATTATTTTCCCACCATAAAATGTTACGAAGATATGCTTCTTTTAATCTCCATCTATTTCACCAAAGTAGTTCACTAATTTCATCTTCCACATAAGTATTCAATTATTTCTCGTGAACCGTTTGAGATCCCAAGAGGAATCCAAACTGTGGGATAATACATCAGAGATTTATTTCCAGGTCACAGGCAACTCATGAAAACAGCCGTTACAGAGAATTTGATTTACACATTGCAATGAGTAACAGGAAAGCCTCTTTTGTGAGATGAAAAGTCCCCCTCTAGGGACTCGAGCCTAACCTGTGAAAAAACATCCAACCTCCTGATGCTTCCAATGCCAATTAGACCAAAGCCTCTTATCATATAATGTAGGCTTGTTGTAATGATACTAGCTAGAATAATTATGTGAGCAAATTTCCAAACTGAGAAAGTTATTGATATGGCACGACTAATGGTTTCTTTCATCAGTAAAAGACAGAAGAAGAGGGAGAAGGGGAGGATCAGCCTTAACAGTAATTTTATTTAACAGAGTCCTGTGATGCCTGGTAGTTTTTTTTTCTCCCCCTAGGGAAATAGGATAAAAATAAATCCTTGATGTTTTAAATCGTATTATATGATTGCAAGCAAGCAAATAGTTTCACAATGTAGGGTGCAGCTCAATAAAGTATCCTGCATTTTAATAGATCTCATTTTATGCAGCTATAATGCTTGCACACTTAGGGCATACTGTTTTGCGAGAAAAACATACTAATTAACATACAGCATGACTATTTTTGGCAAAGGACATATAAATCTATATTTCTATAGAGACCGAGCCAAATTACAACTGTCAGCAGACAAAATGGCCAATGATGAAAAAGCTGTACGTCAATACCATTTAGAACTGGGGTGTGGGGTGGGGAACTGTGGCCCCTTTATGACCTGTGGACTTCAACTCCCAGAATTCCTGAACCAGTATGGCTGGCTCAGGAATTCTGGGAGTTGAAGTTCACAGGTTATAAAGGGGCCACAGTTCCCACCCCTGATTTAGAAGATCACAAATTTCCTACTGAATAATAGAAGGGTAAAGTCTCTTATCAGGAATCTTTCATCTGTGTTTTCATAGCTTTCTGTTTGCTGTTTCTCACCGTTTTTAAATTCTCCACGCCTCAATTGGCTCGTGTCCTCCAGAAATAGCAACCTTAATAGTCAGTTGTATTAATAATGATATAGAGAGAGGGAATGAGGAAAGTTCTGGCATTATGGGCAGAGAGGAGACACCATGGAATAAGATAATGGCAGCACAATAAGATAAAACTGGGGAAAAGTGATAAATATAACAAATAAATAAATCTTGAATTTTGTAAGAGAAGTAAGGGTTCTAATTTGGCAGGTAGTATTTTATATTTGATAGCACTTTCTCTTGAATATTGTTTTACTATATTTATTCTTCTTACGCAGACTGCCTTGGGAAGGTTTTACCCTCAAATGCAGCCTTGATAATCTTAGAATAAATCAATTTAAAATAAATATACAGTCGTTACGAAATCATCAACCCCAGGCATTGGGTGGTTATATATTTTGATTCTGAGCAGCTCACAATATAAAGAGGGGGGGAAAAGAGTAGTAATACAATCAAGTAAATACAAATACAATAAAATAAACAAAATGGAAAATCTGGCCAACCTACTTCCATATACAGTGTTTATTAAACACCTCTAAGGGATACTTCAAGGCCTGGGAGAACAGCCAGGTCATAAGGCCTCCCTGAATGCCATCAGGGTGGGAGCCCCATGGACTTCAGGAGGAACCTCATTCCAGAGGGCAGATGCTAGGACAGAGAAGGCACAGTCGCAAGAGGGGACTGTTAAATTGTACTGATCAGGCAGAAACCAAGGCAGATAGATGATAATCCCTCAAATTATCAAGATTTATGTCACTTTGGGCTCTACGGGTGATAAACAGCATCTGAATCATGCCTGGAGGCACACTGATAACCTGAGAAGCTGACAAGGCAGGGGGCTCACATGGGCCAGTTAAAACTTCCAAGGACAGCCTCATGTAGAGTGCCTTGCAATAGCCAAGCTGTGAGATAATGTAGGCATGAGTGACTCTTTCGAGGTCTGCCTGATCCAGAATCCATGGCTGTATATGTTGATAGGTGGATCTGGAGATGTAAATAAAAGTGCAGGTTTCCCTTGGTCAAAATGTCCTACCTAATAAGATCGAAGAAGAGACTCTTGTTCACAAATGAACAAACAAACAAACCCAAAGACAAGGTACCACTGTTAAACAGACGAATAGCATTGGTTGTGAGGCCCAACCAATGAGTTACATTATTGCCTCATATTGTGAAATGATGGCTTCTATGTTGTATTTTGCAACATGAAAGGAAAGGGGGAGAAAGGCTGAATGAAATCCCAGTCTTTATATAATAATAGCAAAGCCCCATTGGAAGCTCTTCGTTACTATACTTTTCAGAACGGAAAAGACATACGGCTTTGGGGATGGCACGGCTCCAGTCTCTAACTAGAATCGATTGCTCTGCCAACACCGAACACAAAAGATGTTCATTGTTTGCAAACTGCATTGCACGCAGAGCTACCTTTTTTCTGGAATGCTTACAAAATGGTCGAGAGGTGTGTGTATGTGCATACACACACACACACACACACACACACAGAGAGAGAGAGAGAGAGAGAGAGAGAGAGAGAGAGAGAGAGAGAGAGAGAGAGAGGCATGCGAGCAAAGCTTTTCCTCCCTCCTGCTTTTCGAAATCTCCCACAGCGAATAAACTAGGCTGATCTGTGCTGCTTGTCCCAGAGGGCGGGAAAAGCTTTTCACTTCACAGTATGGTTTCCCCATAATAGCTGTGTGACAACCGCCTGCCAGTGTTTCTGAAAAGGCACTGGCCAAAATTATAATGAAATTACTTATGTTAAGAGCCTCGCTAGGGAGGCTTTTACAAGAAAAATGACTTCCTTTATAGTCTCCCATAAAATTCTTCAGGGCATGTCCAGTAACCTACCCGAGCTTGAGAACGGCAGGGTGGGTAAACCAGGGTTAGGTACCAGGCCCACTGACTGGGGTTATTGGATTCGGTGTCATGAGGATTTGGACTTCACCCGAAATCAGCGGGTGTTTAACTTTGCAAAGTTGTGGTTTTGTTGCCAGCTGTACTCCCGTGGGGTCCATTGAAAAGGACTCCAAATTACAGAGAGTTGCTTTCCGCTAAAGAGCCAGCTTTACGTGGTCTTTCGGAAACAATGCAAACAGCTGACATGAGACTATGAACGATCCAGCATTAGAGCATTAGTATGTATATACATGGATCTTCGAATTATAGCTCAGACAAGCTTTGTGGCATGTTGGGCCTGCTTCTCGGCCTGCAGATTGCTTGCTTCCTTGAGAACTGGCTTCGGCTTCCACAGCTGTGCCCATTCTCCCAAAATTTATTTTTAAGTTTTTGTTTTTTCCCCTTGCCATATTTCTGTCTAATAATAAAATATGCGGCTGATTGTTCAAATCGCTGCATAGAATCCAGCCCTGCTTTCCTCTCCCTCCTTCAACCTCTTTGCCATCTCCCAGGGCCATAGCTGTCAAAAGTCACAAGCGTTATTTTACAGAGCCTCTACTTCACTGAGGCCGCCTCTGTCCTTTTCAAAGTCGCCTTCTCTTTCATTAATTCTTCTCTTATGCTGATGTTTCTCACCCTACTTTCTGCCAGTTACACCTTTCTTCGGCTGCTCTGCTATTGAAAAAGGGATTCACAGATTGGTAAAAAAAGAAAAAAAAATCTCATTTATTTTGCTGCTCGTGTTAATAGGTTAATATTCCAGTCTGTGAAGGGAGGAAATGTGTTATAGATGCATTTAAAATTATCAGCAAAAGATAATCTATTTTCATTTCCACCTTTTTCTGTTGCTGTAATTTAAGGAGGAGAGCCTGTGACCTACCAGAAGCTGTTGAGCAAAATGGCTAGCATCTGCAGAGGCCCCGGTTCCCCCTCTGTGCCCCCCATGTGTGAAGTTTGTAACAGAAAGTCACATAATATATCCTTTCTAAAATGTACAAGCCTCTGATCCTGTTCTTTATGAATGCTAATTTCCTAGCTATAAGCACATTTTCAACATGATTGCCCTTTTATATGGGTTCCCCCCCCATTCACAATTCTAAAAATGGGGAGGCAGAGGGAAGCTGTATTATTGACTAAGGAAAGTTATATTGTGTTTAGTGCTAAGATTATGTGGCAGTGGAATTCGTTCTGTCTCATCCCAACCTTCCATAGAAGCGGCTTAAATTTGCCCTCAGCTGTTCCATTTTCAACACTTTCAGTCTTTTCCACAGACTGTGGTGGAGAATGAACGATCGTCAGTGCTTGATTCATGATATGGAAATGGCGTGGTCAAGGGCTGGATTTCACTGAGCTCCTATTGGCCAGTTGAGGCTGCTGTGGACACGCCCCTCCTTATGGTCACTGTATTCTCTCTTCCATAGCCATTTTGGCTTGAACTGCAGAATTAAACAGGCAGCTGCCCATATAACGAAATAATAGAATAATAGAATAACAGAATAGCAGAATAACTATTACAGAATAACAACAGAATAACAGAATTGGAAAGGACTTTGGATTTCATCCCTGCTTTTTATATAGGCTGGCATATCAGTTCTCTGCAGGGGTGAAATGTAAAATTTGTTACTACCGGTTCTGTGGGCATGGCTTGGTGGGGGGGTTAATGTGACTGGGTGGGCATGGCCATTTTTTTTTAACTTTTCAAAGCATTTTTTCTAATGCTTTTAAAAGCCTCTGCCGATCAGGCAACTCAGCTGGGATCGTCAGAGAGGTTTTTTTAAAAATACCTCGCTGCCGATCAGGCAACTCAGCTGGGATCGTCAGAGACTTTTCAAAGCATTTTTTTTTACCACCTCTTCGGCCAAGAGGTTGCAGAAAAAAATGCTTTGAAAAGCCTCTGACGATCCCAGCTGAGCCACGCGATCATCAGAGGCTTTTTTTTTTTTACTTTTAAAAGCATTTTTTCATCGGAAGAGGATGTAGAAAAAATGCTTTTAAAAGTAAAACAAAAAAAGCCTCTGATGATCCTGTGGCTCAGCTGGGCATGGTGGTGGTGGTGGGGGGCGGCGCAGGGATTTTTGCTACCGGTTCTCCGAACCACCCGCCACCATCGCTATCAGATCGGGCGATCCGGTCCGAACCGGGAGCATTTCACCCCTGATCCTCTGGATGACTACTAGACCAATTATAAAATATGTGTTCAGTCATCTTTCAAAAAGCTTATTTGTAAAACTAAAACTAACTTCCCAGGAAAGAGATGTATTCCTGGTTCTGTTCCAAAGGAACACGTTAAAAGGTTTTGCAGCATTTACCGATAAGGAATATTTGTGAGCTGGGATAAAAATTGGTAAGAGATTCTGCCAGTTTCTTTTTATCATTCTACCAGTGTTCTGGAAGACCTCTGGCCAAAAAAGAGCCTAATGGACATATGAGCTGGATGAAGTAAGACAGAGTGTTCTCAATAAGTTGAGAAGTGCCTTCCAGTGTCATCCTGCAGTGATCTATCAGCTGCCTCATTTTGGAGATGGGTTACTGGTCTTCCAAAAGATCAAGAGGCCAAGGTTCAGAAAGAACCTTAGTGACAGGTTACTGATATGAAGTGCAGAACATCAGACATGTCACTAGAAGGCAAAATCACAAAATTGTGTCTCACTTATTTTGGTCATGTCATGAGGGGGAATTCACTGGAGAAAGCAATTACTGTATTTTTCGGAGTATAAGACGCACCTTTCCCCCCCCCTAAAAGGGGGTGAAAATTTAGGTGCATCTTATAACCGAATGTAGCCCCGCCAACCCACTGGCTCCCACCCTTTGGCCTCTGCCTCACAGCAGTTACCTCCTTGCAAGCAAACAGCAAGAAAAAACAGCTCCTTTCAGCTTCACCACAGCCTAATTAGCACAAGTTGAATGGCTTGGCCTCCCGACTCTCAGCTGATTTGCTCTCAGCTGTTTTGCGCAGGGCTCTGCTGCTTGCTGCAAAGAGGTAAATTGCTGGAGCAGATTTTTTTTCCTTGTGCTAATCAAGCTATGCTGAAAATGAAAATGAAAGTAAAGCAGGCTGTTTGCTGTTATGAAGCAAAATTGCTCAGAGGCAGAGACAGAGGGAGATTTCTACTTCTTCTTTTCCTCACCAAAAAAAGGTAGGTGCGTCTTATACTCCAGTGCATCTTATACTCCGAAAAATATGGTATGTTTGGAAAAGTTAGTGGTAAGAGAAAACCAACCCGCCAAAGAACACAGTGGCTGGATACCATCAAAGCTAACACCAGCCAGCGCATAGAACAACTCAAAAAAGTAGTACAACATGGAGAGATCTGGTCTATATATTTGCCAACAGTCGGACATGACTGAATGGATATCATCATCATCTTCTTCATTATCATCAACACAGAACTTCTCTACATGGTAACTATCATTTGGGCAATTTGAAAAGTGACTACAGTCTCCATCCTAGGCTTCTACTCACCCTTTTGGCAGCCCACCCTGCCATACTTTCCTGAGAACTGGGGGTAATGTTTCAAGTAAGTTGTTGACATTGGGTTTGAGAGTAAATAAAGCTATCAATAGTTTTCCTCAAGGACAAAAACAGTTTGCATTTTATTGAGGCAGATCTGAGGTTGGCATAAATTATGCCAGTATATGTTTGGGCTGATTCAAGGATTGGAGGAATGCACATTAATCCAGTTCTTTATTTCTGTCCCCAGCCAGTTCATATTAATGATATATATTGGTTTGGTGCCACCTCCTTTTCTTTTCATTTTGCTTGTTCCTCCCTCTTGTCAGTTTTTCCCTTAAACTTTCATTTGTTACTAGTTATCCCATTGGCCTGTTCTGTTCATGATAATTCATTCTCCCATGACACTTTAATAATTAACAGTGGTTCTGATTTTCCCCATTTCTATAAAAGCTCTTCCGTTTTTTTTTTTAATTTAATTTGATTTATATGCTGCCCTTCTCCGGAGACTCAGGGCAGCTTACAATGCGTTAAGCAATAGCTTTCATACTTTTGTATATTTATACAAAGTCAGCTTATTGCCCCCACAACTGGGGCTATTGGGGAAAAATGTTCTCATTTCAAAGCAAATATTTTGTGAGCAAAATCTACATTGTCAGTGAATTATCGGCATCTTTTCTTATTACATTTAGAATATGCGCTAACTCATTATGACATCAGAGTATTTTAACCAATGGCTAAGGCTTGTAACTTAAATGGCGATAAGGGGTATTTTTGATCTATTATAAGATTCCAATTTCATTAGTTATTCTTCAGTTTGGTTTGAGTTTTTTTTTTTTTTTTTTTGCTTTTATCACCAGCATTACATTTCTAATTTCCCCTTTCTCAACAGCATTCCTGAAATAGTTTAAATTTTAATGAACTAGTTACTGTTGCGAACAGAATATTAGACTATGGGGACATATCCTGATTCAAGAAAACATGTTCTTATATTAAACTTCACATTTGGATATCTATTCAAGCCCTATTACCCTTAAAGATCAGCCATAACTATCAAAAATCTGCCAATATTCTTTTATATATATATAAAAAGGAAAAAGAAAACATCTTCAAGGATGTCAAAATATTGCATTGGCTTCAGTTTTTATAAGTCTCTAAAGGAAAGGAAATTCTGCAATTGTAGGGTAATATCCAAAATGCCTTTTTATGTGTTCTTGTGTACAAATGGGGTGCACAGATGGTATAATCAAGAAGGCATTCTCAGTTGATCTTCAGAGTTGTAATGGGATATAGGGGAGGAGGAAAGCTCTTAAGTATGTTGGGCCCAAGCTGTTGAGGACATTATAGGTCAAGGTAAATATGGACATTTTTCTTACAAAAAATATCCACTAATAAAAATAACAGTATACCAAAAACAATACATTACTATAAATATTCACAATTTCCCTAGAGGATTGGGGGTGAAGGGAAGTGGTGGAAAGTAAACCCAAAACTCTATATTAGTTGAGGTACATAAAGGGACCTAAATCTGCCAAAGGGCTAAAACTAACATCATGAACCATCTGCTGGGTGGCAAGCAAGCAACACACAACAATACACAGACTGCACACTGCTCCCTTCATATCTCTTTGGATCAGTGTCCTTGTAATTAAATTAATACACTGAGTAACACTTTAGAAAAATCTCTCTGATGACATTGGAAAACATATGAAAAATTTATAAAGCCTGTAGAACTGTATTTTGTAGTTATTTAATAGCGATGTGTCAAGTTTTCAGCCTATTACTTTCTGCTGCTTACTGAATATAAAGGTCGTCATCTTATTTGACTGAAGTGCAGTTATGTTTATTGCAAGAAGGCAAAACAAACAAGAAGTCTAAAGAGAGCATTTAACATCAATGAAACTATAGCTAAACAAGTGTTCAATTCATTAGTTAAACCGGTCTACTCACATTTGAGTTGCACTGAATCTAGGGACACTTACTCCCAAGGAAATGGGATAGGATTGAAATCTTCAAGAGTAGACAAAAGTATAGAAAATAATAAGCATGAAAACCACACCATAGCACATATTGCACAAATTCAAGCTGTTTCCACAACATGTCTAAAAACTTCTCTTCTGAGACGTATTAATCTGTGCAGTAAATGTAAGAAATTTAATGAGGTGCATTGACTTTTGAAAAGAAAGCACCTTAAGTTATTACTGATTCTCCAAATTAAACCATTTGGGTTATGAACAATATCCAGAATATTAAAAAAAATAGAAAAATAACACATCTTAATTTTTGGATTTCCATAATGGCAAAACTAACTATGTGGTCACCTCCACATATATTTCCTAGAATTTTCAACCAGCATGATCAAAGGAAATGCTGGCTACAAAATCAGGGAGCTGTAGCCCCAACATGTGGACAATTTGATAATCACAATATCTTGCATTCCATCCCTTCTTCAATAAAGAAATCATTTATGTTCACAGTATAAGGACATTGAGTTGCAATTATTGTGGGCAACAAGTCCCACGGTGTTTTCAAATCAACTTATTTTTCTTAATTGTACTCAGAAATATGGAAAATCCAATTAACTTCTTAAAGAAATTACAATAATTAAGGTGCCTAATAGTGGTGATTAAGGAGGAAACTGTGATGAGAGGTAAGGAAGGAAAAGGCCAGGGAAGATATCTGAAGGCAAGAGGAGAAGGAATATAGAAGCAGCAGCAGCAGCAATGGCTGTCTCTTAAAGAGAAAAACCACACAATATAGATCCATGGATGATTGCAACATGTGTTATTTTTGAGTGCTTCTCCTGTAAGAGATAGGAAACCCTCCAAATCCCTGCTATTCCAGCCAAGAAACATCCAGAAAATGATGTTGAGTAAGTCTGAAGCAGGGGTAAAATGCACTTACCTTCGCTACTGGATTGGAAATGTGAGCCCTCGCTCCTCTTCTGGTATGAGCCAGTGGGTCAAAAACGAGACGTGATGATGTCCCAGTGGGTGGGTGGGCGGAGCCTTCTGCAGCCGGCCCTACCTCCTCGTGCGAGCAGGATAGATCCGGTCGCATTTCACTGCTGGTCTGAAGGTTGTCTGAAGTTGTCTGAAGGTTGAATCATTGCAACTGGATTATTTTTTTGTTTAATTTTTATTTTATTTTCTTAACAAAAAATTAATCCAGTTGCAATGATTCAACCTTTAGACAATTTCAGACAACCTTCAGACAACTCTACCTGGATGGCACCAAAGGTGCTTTTTCAAGAGGCAACTGGACTTGTCTTGTTTTTCTTTGAAGACGTTTCGCTTCTCATCCAAAAAGCTTTTTCAGAGCTGAAGAAGCTTCCTTGGATGAGAAGCGAAATGTCTTTACGAAAAACAAGACAAGTCTAGTTGCCTCTTGAAAAAGCACCTTTGGGACAACCATGACCTGGATGACTGAGAATCTCCATAGACACTCTACTTGGATGATTGAGAAACTTCATCAACAGATGTTGAGTAAGGGATTTGTGTAGCATCTAAGAGGAAGGAGGGATTATTAGAGAGCCAGTTTGGCGTAGTGGTTAAGGTGCTGGCCTACAAACTAGAGACTGTAAGTTCTAGTCCTGCCTTAGATATGAAAGCCAACTGGCTGACTCTCTCAGGCCAATTCACCTCACATGATTGTTGATGTGGGAAAAAGGAGGGAGATGAAAGAATATGTATGGTTAAATTATTTGTACTAAATGTGGGATTAAAAATTAATAAATTAATTAAATAAAAAAATAAGTTCGTAATTATTGAAAATAAGGTTGGAAGTCATTGTTTTTCATAACTTTAGTTCCTTTTCCTTTAGATTTTTTTATTTTATGTAAATGCTTAACCAATAAATTTTAAAAAGAAAATAATGTTGGGTGATGTCATTTAAAGGGGGAGGGCCCTCTTAGGATAACAAAATAGTTCTATTGCTATAATATTTTATAACCAAACTAATCTTACATTTCAAGGTTGAAATTTGGCCTATGCAGCCAAACACTTTATTGTGATCAGCTCTGTACTCCTTGAAGCAACTGTCTAAATTTTTGAAGACTTAATGCTTAATCTTTGCAAGGCTCAGAAGATGGATGTTCTGCTGAAGTTTTATCCCCTGAAAGGGGAATAATTTACCTTCTCCAGAGTTCTCCTCATCTATATCTCCAAAGGTTGAGAATATGCTCTGGAGAAGACCTGTGTTTCAGCTGTGAAAGCAGCCAAATGAAATATTGAGTCAAAATGGTTGTTATAGCAGTACAGATGTTGTCAAAACATTATGAAGAGGCATCTCAGATACTCTCACATTTATATTATGTGTACAGTAACATGTATCTATAGAAGACTCATTCTTTTCAGTCTCCAGTACCAAAATGAGCGCATGGAAGCTTAGATTGAAAGTGTTGCAAGTTAGCTAGGCAATTTCTAATGGCAGCCATTTTTTTACCAAGTGATGCTAGGAAAGTTACCACAGATACAGACAGAAAAAAAAAGTTGGCACTTCTAGTTCAGTACTTAAAGACATACCGCATAAGAGCATCAGTGACAATAAGGACTTCCATAATCCTCCTCCCTATCCATAGTAGTTTGAAGCTTAAATATTGTTATTTTTACCAGTTGAAATTTGTAATATACACATAAACCGGTCTCACTTGCTTGGTGTCTTTCTTTCAAAATAAAAATGGAACTCCTTTGAGAGGATTAACACATAGGACACTAGTAAGTAATCCACATTTTTTTACATTCTTTGTATTTCTGCAGGTGAAATGGTAGACAGACAACTTTTGCCAGTTATTTCTACTCTTTCACAAAAGGAAACGGAAGAACAGTCCAAACTGCTGGTGTTTTGACAGTTTTCTCTGAGTACTCACCTCTCTTTGTGGTGTTTTGCAAGAAATCTTTGCAAAATGAGACAGGTCCTTGAGGAGAGCAATGTGTTTTTTTCTTCATATTTCAGAATTATTCAAAAAGCACAGTTCATTTGTTTGTGAAAGAACTGTGAAGTAGTAGCTGAAAACGGGCAACATCTAGAAGGTGATTCACAAGCTCCAACTCAGCGGAAAAAATAATGGAAGAATGTGACCATAGAGTTCTCTATGTAGGAAACTACCTTGTATCTGCTTTACTATTTATTTATTTGTTTATTTATTTATTTGCGATATACCTGACTTTTATTCAGGAGTTCAAAGTAATGCATATATGCTCTCTCCTTCCACTTCCCTTCTCTCCCTTCCCAGCAACATGCTATGAGATGTTTTGGGCTTAGATACAGTGACTACCCCAAAACACACAATGAGCTTCCATGGCTGAGGGTGGACCACAAACTGGGTAGTTCAACAGCTAATCAGTACTCCACCAGTTCTTTATGGTGTAGCCTAACAGTCTCAGAATTGACTGGAATGATTCTGATTTCATGCAGGAGGCAGTGCCATCTTTCTTTGAGATGTGAAATACTGAACTGAATTCACTTTTACACAGATAACATTTCTGTATGTTTTGGGGACAAAATGGGCTTATGGCTACTGCCTCATAAACAGTGGAGATTTTGCCCAGAGATAAGGCCTGGGAGAAAAGATAAATCTTCATTAGACACCTGATGGATAAGATTAGGAGCCTAATGGCTATCAAGAAAGATGGAGTGTCTCCATTCAGACATTGCTAAACATTGGGAATTATATTAAAATTGCTCCCTCTTGTCTCCCTGTTCTTATAGTTTCTGCCCTGTATCTATGCTGCTATCCTTAACAGAGTCCATAAAATTGAAATATAGATGCTAGGAAACTACTTGGTGGCAAGTAGCTTGTCCTGAACGCTTCTTTTAGTATATGCATTAATCATAATCAAAGAATGAACACTATCTTAAATTCATATTTCAGGCTGGAAAAAAAGGGGGGTGGGCTTTAATATTGCCAAGACGTCCCAAAGTTGTAGACAGAGAAGAGCTTTCTAAGGATTACAGTTAAAGGAATCATTGAACACTTGTTGTCATTGTTGTCAGCCATTCAGTCATTTCCGTCCCTCAACCACTCTATGGATCACCACTTCCCATGTTCCTCTGTCTCGCACCACCTTCTTCAGATGCCCCATAGTCATCCTGCAGTCATCCTTTATAGCAGGGATCTCCAACCTTGGCAACTTTAATTCAAGGAGTTGAAGTCCACAAGTCTTAAAGTTGCCAAGGTTGGAGACTCCTGCTTTATAGTGTCCAGCCAGTGGATACCAGGTTGGCCCCTTCTCCTTTCCCGCTGATTATGATCAAAAGTCATGATTGACTTTTTGAGTGAGTCAGCTGTCATGACAGGACCAAAGTAGGACAGCCTCCGTTTGGTGGCTGTCTTGGCTTCAAGTGATATTTTTGGTGAAATTCAGTCTAGGACTTCTTTGGTATTTTTGCAGTCCAAGGGATGCGTCATACCACAATTCAAAGGCATCCACTTTTCCCCTGTCTGCCTTTTTCAGAGTCCAAATTTCATAGCCATAAGTAGCAATTGGAGAAATTATTGCATTAACTAATCCGCATTTGGTTATGAGGCCGATGTCTTTACACTTCCAGATGTTACTCATGCCAGATATTGCCTGTGTTTATTTTATTTTGCCATTTAAATTGCCAACATAATGTTTCTCCTATTTTTTGTCCCATCAGAATCAGTGCTGTATCATGCACTTGATTTTGTACAAAAATAAATAAATAAAAATCACCCCTGCAACTTTAGCAGAAGGGTGCTAGGACTTCAGAGATGTCAGCAATGTAGCTGGCCCTCTAACAATTCGGCGTAACCACGAGAGAAGTGAATGTTAGTGATGCACTGTTCTAGATCAACAGTTCCTCCGACTGAGACATCTTAATCGAGCAATTAGATAGCTTTCTGTTGTCATCCTTTAGTGTTTCCCAGATTGGAGAAGGGAACAGATTTGCTGCTTTGCTCCAATGACTGCCAGCAGCAGTGTTTGTTGTTAACAAAGATATTTACACCTAACCAACAGTTGGCAGGTGTTAACACTTTGTTACTTGCTATTCCCACATGCTGAGAGTTGTGGGAAGGCTGCCAAGCCCTTCGTCTTGATCAACACTTGAGTTTTACAACAGGAACACAACAAGAAAAGCAATAATAATTTGTTTAAAAATTGAATAGAAGCAATGGAAATGCCACATTTTAGGTTTGGGGTTTTTACCTGAAGGAAGTATTAAGCTTTATGGAATTTGGCCTTTTTTTTTTTTCCGATGAAGGGATGAAAGCAGCTGGCCTGGGAGGATGTCAGTCTTAACATGTACCGTAGTGCGTACATAATGTGCTCACCAATCAGGCTTGACATTTGCATCAAGAAGAGGACATTAAAGTGTATTTTGTCAGCACGCTCCTCCATAATGCAGCTTTGCCATGCATGAAAAACATTGTAAAGAAACAGACATTTTTATACAATTTTCTTCCAACCTGGTTGGAAATGATTTTCCATCTGTTTTGATCTTTAGGTAGTAATTTTTGCTGGCCATGAGAACTGAAATCCAACAAATTTGGGAATCGGACAATGTTTCACGCCTTTCTGGGGAATGGCTTTGGGAATTGGGAAATACATTTTTTCCCCCACAAAATATAAAGTACCTTCATTGTCCTATAGAAAAAACTTTGAATCAAATCTTGTGAATATTAAAAATAGCATAATAAGTACGGTATCTGCTTTGGCTGGCAGGTTAACAGTAACATTGAAGTTCCTGGCTTCCTTGGTTGGGGACTCTGTCTGACATGGGGTGGAAGAAACAGGTGCAGCTGGCTTTTTTCTCTGGCGCAGGAGTCTCCAAACTTGGCAATTTTAAGACTTGTAAACTTCAACTCAGAGTTCTCCAGCCAGACATGCTTCATCTGTTTCTTCCATCCCATGTCGGAAAAAGTCCCCAACTGAGGAAGCCAGGGAATTCTACCTTACTGTTACATGGCTGGCTAAGGAATTCTGGGAGTTGAAGTCCAAAAGTCTTATAGTTACCAAGTTTGGAAGCTCCCCTGCTCTAGTAGCACAGCCAAAGTTAGGGATGTCCAAGCAGTAGCACCACTATATTGGTTGACCTGTAGCCACTTTGAATGGCTGCCTGGTCATGTGAGATAAGCTACTGTAGCGGGCTGATTAGAAATTCCTGCCTGGAGTTAAATTTATGTCCTGTGCACCCAAATCCTCCTGTTTGACCTTGGTTGGGCAAAGGCTGAGGGACGAGGAAGGCAGGATTGGAGCAGGATGTCTTAGAAGAAGAGAAGACAGGCATCCACAAAATGGTGGCCAAGATCTTTTTTTCACAGAAGAATGCTACTCAGCTAAGGTATTTCCCTAGATACTGATTACGGTCACCACTCCTTCCATTCTGCAATATCTAAGAAATATTGAAAGAATTATCCCTGGTGCATTTGAGTTGTGGTTTTTTTGCTTTCAGTCTCTCCAGGTAGAGTTCTGTGGGTCATATTGGAAATGGCTTACTGGGAAGACTGAAGGATTTACGGTTTTTTTTTTATATAAGAACAGGATGTTGTTTGTTCCCTTCTAGGAAATGTCCAGTGTTGGAGACAGGTGGAAGAATAATGCACTTTTGTTAAACTACAAAAATCCAATTATAGAAGGGCTGGAGGAAAGAATTACTTAGACTTAGTCAGCAATGATTTTTTTTTTTAAGTGGTTCACAATTTCTCTTTTTCGAATTCAGAAGAAATATTTATAGTTACTTGAATCATATAAATGCATCATTCCTTATCCTCACTAAAGAAGAGTTCAAGAGAAACGACTATTTGTCTTCCCACTTCTCCCTAGGTCAGTGATGGCTAACCTTTTCCAGACCGAGTGCCCAAAGTATGTGCATATGTGAATGTGCATGCGAGCACCTAAACCCCCAAAATACAATGCGTGCATGGTCCTTGTGCATGCGCCACGACCCCCCGCATGTGTGTGCAACCCCACCCCCTATATGCGCGCGTGGCACCCTGCATGCATGGCAGAGACCCAAAGACCAACTGGACAGCAGGAGGCACGTGCACATGCGCAGCAGGAGCTGAATTGGGGCGATGGCTCGCGTGCCATCAGATAGGGCGCTGCTTGCCACCTTTGGCACATGTCATAGGTTTGCCATCATGGCCCTAGGTAAATACCACAGGCCTGAATTTCTATGTTTTCAGCACAACAAAGATAGCTTGATGATAGCAGATGCTAATGAGAAAACTGTATGCAGAGAGTTCCTTTAGTTCCTTCTATGCTATTCTATAGGGAAAATGAACTTCATCTGTCCTGGAAAAATCCAAAGCCATTGAGCAAGCTCACTTCAGATTTATATAGCAAACTGAAATAATGCCCAAACATTTTTTTTTTAAAAGAAAAGTATTTGAAGAGCTTCTCTTAAAGGTTTTATTTTATTCAGAAAACATCTCTGGAACAACCGTCTTACAAACAATATTCCCTGCTGAGGTAAACAAGATATCAATGCTCCTAAGATTTTGAACCCAAGGGAAGAATTGTGACTTACCTAAAGCCACTGTGGATTGTTTTTGCCAAGAACTGACTGCTGTATGGAAAACCTTGCATGGAAACCACATCTCTTCCAAGTTGGTGTGCATGAAGTACCAACACTGGTGTGTGAAAGGACATGCTATGACAGTGCCAGGTACTCAGCTGCCAATAACTGCAGGAGAGTTTTTTAAAACTATAAGTAACAGTCTGTAAACCAAGAGTGAATAAAATACAGCATGACTTTAGTAATATAATAGAACCCTGAGAATGGATTTATCTTTGCTGGGAGTTGAGCATTGCCTGGCTTTGTGAATGCAATGCAATGCTTTACCTATGAATAGACTTCAACATCAAAAACAAATAGTCCTCCATTTACAACAGTTCATTTAGTAACCATTCAACGTTATAACGGCACTGAAAAAAGTGACCTATGATCGTTTTTCACACTTTGCAGCATCCCTATGGTCATGTGATCAAAATTCAGACGCTTCCCTCTCCTCTTATTATTTTTACAAATAGCTCAAGATGGCGAACATATCCAACATACCTTCCTCCTGTTTTCCCCACAACGACAACCTTGTGAGGTGGGTTGGGCTGAGAGAGAGTGACTGGCCCCATGGCTAAGGCAGGAAAAACTCCGTTTACAGCCTGGTGCCATAACCACTAGACTTAACTGCTATGACCTGATATACTGAATACACCACAATTGTTGGTTTCATACAATGCAGTAAGGCATAAATCATAATTTATAACCCATAATGGCTGGATGCGTACAGACCTAGTCAACACAGGTATTGCTATGTTTGGTGCGTGAATTAAGTCTAGAAATCAGATGCAATTTCTAAGTTTCTAAATGGTTTATATATACCAACTATATTATTTATTATTTATTATTTATTATTTATTTATTTATTTATTTATTTATTTATTTATTTATTTATTTATTTATTTAAATTTGTATACCACCCTTCTCCCGAAGGACTCAGGGCAGTGAACAGCCAAAGGTAAACACACAGAATACAAAAGTTTAAGAACAGTTTAAAAAACATATTAAACAATTTTGACCCAACAATTAAAATACCCCTTTTAAAATTAAAATTAAAATTAAAATTAAGCAATTGGAGAAGTTAGGCCAGCCTGGCTTGTTGAAATAAAAAAGTCTTGAGGGCCCGGCAGAAAATACGTAAATCCAGAATTCTCCGTATCTCCAGGGGGAGCTCGTTCCAGAGGGCAGGTGCTCCCACAGAGAAAGCTCTCCCCCTGGGGCCGCCAGTTGACATTGTTTGACTGACGACACCCTGAGGAGCCCCTCTCTGTGGGAGCATACTGGCCGGTGGGAGGCTCTCGGTGGCAGAAGGTGGTCTCGTAGGTACCCAGGTCTTAAGCCATGGAGCACTCTAAAGGTGGTCACCAACACCTTGAATCACACCCCGAGGACCACCGGAAGCCAGTGCAGCTTCCGCAGGAGAGGTGTTACATGGGAGCGCCATGATGCTCCCATAATCACCCACGCGGCCGGTGATTATCACACCAGATGAAATAAAGGAAAATATTTTTTTAAAAAAAAACATGTTAATGGTTCATTGAATGACAGTGAATGAATGGTTCATTCATTCAGGAACACTCTTCCCTCTTAATAATCAATTGATTAATCTAAACCTTCACTTTATTATTTTTACACACACGTTAAACATTACAGTTTTGATATATCAAATGATGTAATAAAAAAATGCCCCAACAAGATACGCATTTTCTTTGTCTTATGAAAGAAAAAAGATATATTTGCTGACAGAGTCCACCCACATTTGGTTTTTCATAGGACAAGTTAAAATGATAAAATGTATTTGTGAAAAACTGTCAGCTGCCATTTCTCATAATGTTTATTCTTGTCTCTTTCTCCAATCTCTCTCTCTCTCTCTGTAACTTTTCAACAGTTATAACGAACAGCAAGACATAAGGATCAAATGAGTTCTTAGCGTGGATCTTCATTTAGTTTTATATTTCATGTCCTTAGCTCCGGTGTGTCTTTGGAGCAATTGGATATCTGTCCGGAGATAAGGCATTGCTCCAATTTCTGAAAAATAAAAGTTATATATTTTCTGTATTATCTGCTCCTTGTACTGGCCGTTTCTTTTAAAAGAGTTGTCTATGATTCCCACCCCCCCTTCAAGAAGCAATCATGTTTCCAGTCTACTAGCATAGAAGCATGTGAGAAAGATGGTTATGCTTTACCTATGTTAAAACTGATTATTACAGCTATAACAGCTACATACTTGTATCTGAGAAATGAATTCATTACATGCTGCATCACATTTGCCACCATTTCTCTACTAGCGTAAAGTATGGATAACCTAAAGCATTTTTGTTTTGCACTTGCAATAGCTTCTTTACAAGGATTATCCAGGCTTAGTATGATTCAGTCTCCTGTGTTCTAAAGGAAAAAAACATTCCCAGATCATATTTAAACTACCAGTTGCTATGTGGGACTGATTGGGGTAGATTGTAGGGGTGACACTGTAATATAATTTTATCATATTTTATTTATATCTTAAATTATTGTATTTTATTCCAATTTCATTTTAAATTGTATTTTATCCAATTCCATTTTAAATTGCTTTTATCAAATTTAGTAATAAGTTGTTTCTGGAACTCTGCACTTTGATATGGCCCAAAGGCTAATTAATCAATCAATCAATCAATCAAAAAGCATTCCCAGCTCATATTTAAACTACCAGATGCTATTGCTGGAAATTCTGGGATTTATTTATTTATTTATTGCCAGCAAAAGCTTGATTGGCAGTTGTGATATTAGTTTTATTTACTAACTTGGCACTCCAATCATTATTGACTGTGAGCAGTGTACAACACATTAAAAGGATCCTTGGTAGTACAGTGGTTTAAAGCACCCTGTTATTAAGACCAGCTGCCTGCAATTACTGCAGGTTCGAATCTCGCCAGGCTCAAGGTTGACTCAGCCTTCCATCCTTTCTAAGGTGAGGTAAATTGAGGACCCAGTTTGTGGGGGCAATAAGCTGACTTTGTATAAAAATATACAAAAGGATGAAGGCTATTGCTTAATGCACTGTAAGCCGCCCTGAGTCTCCGGAGAAGGGCGGCATATAAATCAAATTAAAAAAAAAATATGTAAATGTATACAATGAACACTGTACCAGTACCAAGGACATTAACTGCACACATCTTATTTAGTTTTCTGGGGTCACACTGATCTCAGTGGTACATCTGGCACATTCTATAAAAGTTCTCTGATTTAGATCCTGGCATCTCTAGTCATGCCAATTGGGCACCACTTACCCCCCAGAGAAGGAAATAGTGTGTTTATATACAGTTTTCAATGTATCCAACAAAATGTTTATGTTTATACACATGTGCATACATACATGGCTACACAGACTTTCTCCCACAAAGGACACAGATTGATAAGATTATGAACAGGCTAGCCTTGCATTCTGGCATTTTCGATATATAAAATTATTACATACATTGTTAAGGCAAGGAAAATAAAACCCCTGGAGAAATACTGCCTTGGAAAAGCGCCTCCCTTATAATTTGATGGGTCTTCTCATATAGTAGAATCAAGTCCTGTAATATGGGGTTTAAATATATGGTAGTAGTTAGAGTAGGGGCACAGGCGTTGCCAAAAATCCAAAATGATGGGAAAATGGGATGCACATGGGGACTTCAGAATGCATCTTGCATGCCATGTTATGACACGCTTCATCATTTGCCTTCCCTGCAGATACCTATGAAGAGAAGTACAAAATACTAAAGACTCAAAAACTGTACTTGATCTTTTGAGTGTCATGTTGCATCTTATATTCCAAAACTAGGCAGGATAAAATGAAATTTCAACTGAGTTTAAATTGAATTAAATTTACAAGTTTACGATGGAACGTAGGTTTTACTCAGAGAAGAGGGAGTGGGCATGCCAAGCCATTACAGAAAAGACATGAGTCTGGGAGAGTAGAAAGCATGAGAAGGAAATTCAAACCAACTCTGCCTTGATTGTTTCAGATATAAGTGAAAGCAGAGACAGGCTTTGAAAGGTTTTCAGGATTCTGTGCAACACCTTAATCCCATTAAACAATCTAAGACTCCTAATCATACCTATCTGAAAAGGCTGACAAACATAGAATTAGCATAATAATTGATTATGTATTTAATGAAGTTTCCACTAAGTCTGGATACCGAGTTTTGTTTTGCTGTTGCTTTATTTTCAATAGAAGTTTGTAATCAAATGAGAGATGTTTCTTGCATTTATATTCTATTTTTTTCCTGAGGAGTTCAAGGATGTGAACACGTCAACCCTTTCAGTTTTGTCTTTACAAAGACAAATTACTTGCAAAGTAATTTAGATTGAGCAGGGAACTTGGATCTCCCCAATTAGTTCAATATGTTAATCTAGGGCCGTGATGGCGAACCTATGGCACGGGTGCCACAGCTGGCACACGGAGCCATATCAGTGGGCACGTGAGCATTGTTGTAGCTCAGCTCCAGCACGTATCTGTGTGCCAGCCAGCTGATTTTTGGACCTTTCGATCCCACTGGAAGTTGGGAAACGGGCTGTTTCCGGCCTCCGGAGGGCCTCCAGGGGGGTGGGGAAGGCCATTTTCACCCTCCCCAGGCTCCTAGAAAGCCTCTGGAGCCTGGGGAGGGTGAAAAACAGGCCTACTTGGTCCACTGGGCCATCACGTGCTAAAAGTGGGGGGGACGCACGCGCATGTGCAGGGGCAGGGTTCATTGAAATATGGGTGTGGGCACACACGTGGGTGACCTTTTGGCATGCGACGGCAAAAAGATTAGCCATCACTGATCTAGGGTGTGCAATCTTAGCTAGATGTTGTAGTGGGATAATATCTCAGACCGCACAGTCCTAGATTGGACTTCGATTACAAACGTCTACTGAAAATAAAGTCACAGCAAAACAAAACTATGTATCCAGACAGCTCAACTCTGAAAAAGAATGTTCTGCTTAGCAGATCTAAGTAGAAGCTTCCCCAAGTGCTTCATAGTCTACAGAGACTGCCTAGCACACCTGCTCATTTCGTTCTCTCCTATTCTGCCAGCCAGCAGCTTTTTTTTTTTAAATGAGCCAAATGCAGTGGAGTTAAGCAGGACATCCTTCAGAACTGTCTTCTTGGGAAGCCAGAATGATATTTAGGAATGGCAGCCAGAAGCCTCCATCCAATGCAGAATGGTTTGTCTCAGGGGTGGGTTCTAAATTTTTTTACTACCGGTTCTGTGGGCGTGGTTTATTTTGTGGGCATGGCTTGATGGTCATGTGACAATTCTTTAGGATTTAGCAGAGGTACTGGTCTACCAGGCTTTTAATTGCTTGCAGAGCTGTACCAGTCTACCCATTTATTTTTGCATGCACTGGTCTACCCATTTATTTTTGCAGGCACCGGTCTACTCATTTGTTTTCTTTTAACACTGATCAGCTGTAGGGCGGCCCTTTGAAGCCCCACGGCAAGAGTTTAAACAATTTTTTTCCCTCTAGCCATCAGCTGGGACTCAGGAGGCAGCAATAGATTGGGGGTTGGGCCAAATAAAAGGTAAGAATAACGCGGGGGGGTAGGGTGGGCAGAACTGGTTTGGTGACATCATATTGTCACCATTACCGGCTCGACGGAACCGGGTGGAACCGGGAGGAACCCACCACTGGTTTGTCTTCTGCTCTCTAATCAGAAGGAGCCATGGAAAGGACACGTCTTTAAGTTTCCTCTTATTACAGGAGGAAAATCTTCAGTATTATTTGTGTAATACTATCTGAGAAGCCCTGCACGGCTTGGGATCTGGTTACCTTAGAGATCATGTATCTCTAGACAGAGTTCTCCATGAGGATGCTGAGATCAGCTGGGCCAATCTTATTAATCGCCTAAAATTCTCTGTGGAGGACCTGCACCTTGGCAATTTCTAGCGTGCTTTCAGCATCTGCAGAAATAATCACTCCTCAGACCACTAAAGGAGAATATTTGTAGCTCAGGGTTGAAGTGAGGGGTCCTTGGTGCTTTCTGAGCTTGGTTGTTTTCTTGCAGATGTTTCATTACCCAATACTATAATAACATACTAGGTAACATCATCATTGATGCTGGGGGGAGGGGGACTATTTTGGGAGTTGAACTCACAAGTCTTAAAGTTGCCAAGGTTGAACACCCCTTTTCTAAGGGACAAAAAATTAAATGGTTGAGGTGTGCCTCAAATTTCCTCAAAGGTGAGAAAGGGAGAAGGATCATTTTGAAGCAGTATTCTGTAATATCACTGAGTGTTGATTGCTCTACATAACCTGGGACCAATGGTGGGTTGCCCTCGGTTCAGACTGGTTTGCAAGAATCGGTAGTAAAACCAACGGGAGGCCCTGCTCACCACCCCGGATGTTGTCATCGGTGATCTGCGCATGTGCAGAAGCAAGGCGCACGCGTGAGCTTTGCTCGCATGTGCGCGATCCCATTGCAAACCGGTAGTAAAGATAAGTAGAACCCACCCCTGCCTGGGACCTTTTTATTTAAAATGTATTCCAAGTGAAGATTTGGAAGGGGCAACATTAGAGGAACACTGAATCTGAGAAATTCAACTCAAAGCAGTCCGGAATAAATCTTTCTGTTGCAAAGATTTGTGTAATTTTATTTAGAATTTATATTTTGATATTGATTGTTTCCTGATTGCTTATTTGTACCCTACGACTATCATTAAGTGTTGTACCTTATGATTCTTTTTTTTTAATTGAAAAGTTTTTTTAAAAAAATTTTACAACAATTTTCCCACCCCTCCTCCCCCCTCCCAACCCAACCCTCCTCCCCCCCCCCCCGGATTTCCCAGAGCAAAATACAGGGAATAGCATTTAACAAACATAAGCTAACATATGCAAACTATCCATAAACTCCTATTTCCCTCTTGCACTTTAACTCCCCTTTACATGACTAAATATAAGAATTCCCTTAAATATCTTTTTTTTCATTCATAAGCTATTTGAAACTTTTTAGTCCCATATTTATTTTGAATATAGTCAATCCATCTTCTCCATTCCAATATATATCTTTCATTTGAGTGATCCTTCAAATATGCTGAAATTTTAGCCATCTCTGCTAAATTCACTACTTTTAGTGTCCATTCTTCAATAATATTGATCTTCCTTCTTCCAGTACTGCGCTGGAAGTCTGGCTGCGGTTATTAAGTTCAAAATCAAATTAGTCTCTATAACCGTACAATCTGTAATTATACCCAATAAAAACAACTGTGGGGTAAACTTTATCTTCTTTTTAAAAATATTTTGCATAATCCACCAAATTTTAATTTTAATCCAAAATGCCTTGATTTTTTTACATGTCCACCATATATGATAATACGTGGCATCATCACACTTACATCTCCAACACTTGGATTGTAAACCTGGATACAAACAAGCTAACTTTTTAGGATCTAGATGCCATCTATAAAATATTTTATAAAAATTTTCTCTCAAGTTTTGAGCTTGCGTAAATTTTACGTTTCTAACCCATATTTTTTCCCACGTTTCCATCATTATTGGTTCCTCAATATTTTGTGCTCATTTTATCATACAGTCTTTGACTAACTCCGTTTCTGAGTGTTGTACCTTATGATTCTTGATGAACGTATCTTTTCTTTTATGTACACTGAGAGCATATGCACCAAGACAAATTCCTTGTGTGTCCAATCACACTTGGCCAATAAAAAAAATCTATCTATCTATCTATCTAGAAAATTTATTAGGAGATAATCTTTCTATTTTAAATGTTAATTTAAACCTTGATTAACTACAGACAGTCAACTTGATGTATAATGCAGCCAAAATTCTGAAATAATTAAGTAGTTACCGTAGTTTGTGAATTTTTGGATGGAAAGAGAATTGCTTTGCAGGAGTCAGCAGAAGTTTATTAAGAATAATAGCAATAGCAATAGTACTTGTATAACAGCCCATTGCGCTTTCCAGCACTCTCTGAGCAGTTTACAATGTTAGCATCTTGCCCCCAACAATCTGGGTCCTCATTTTACTGACCTTGGAAGGATTGGAGGCTGAGTCAACTTTAAGCCGGTGAGGATCGAACTCCTGGCTGTGGGCAGAGTTTGACTGCAATACTTTTTCTCACCACTCTGCCACCATGGCTCACTAGTGCATGCTAAACCATGCTAAACCAATCCACTTTTTTGATAGTGATAGTTGTCCCCAGGACTACAGTGTGCATCGTGATTTCAGCAAAGTACCGAAAAAAATTATCCTGTAAAATTTTAGTGCAAAAAAAGATTGCTTGAACTAATGCTTCCATACAGAAGTAGTTGAACAATTGAGTTCAACTATTCAAATGAGTCTATGTCAATGGCTCCACATCAACCTGCATAGAGCTACTCATTCTTGGCTTTGTTGTTGTTCAATATATTTATGAGTAATGTGGATGTGAGGTTAAAAATATTATCAAATTTGTAGACAACACAAAAACAGAGAGGACAGTAAATCTCTTACAATATCAGGATTGAAATTGGAACATTATAGTAGTAAAGTATAGCCTTTATTGTCATTGTGCATCATATATACAACGAAATTGGTTAGGGTTAGAGTTAGATGGTTTTCTACATGGACAAATGTCAAGCCTTGAATTTGGATAGGAAAAATAAAAGACATAAGTCAATGATGGCAGGTGGGGGTGTGCATGGAAATCCTACTAGGCAGGAGAAGTTATTAAAGATTGATTCTTGATGGATAGCAAGAAAGTCCCCTTGCTGGCTGCTCGAATACCATTCTAGATTGAATTGAAAAGGGAAACAACAAGAGAGAGGGAAAGAAGTAGAGAGAGAGGAAGGAAGAAGAGAGGAAAGGAGAGGGAGGGATAGAAGAGAGGGAAAAGGAGAGGAAGAAAAGGAAGGGGAAAGAGGAGTAGGAGAGAGGGTTAGAAAGGGAGGAAGAAGAGATGAGTGGGGGAAGGGGAAGTAGGAAAGAGAAGGAGAGCAACAACGAAGAAAGTAGGAAGAGATGGAGGAAGGAAGAGAAGGGGAGGAGAAGAGGAAAGGTCATGGTAAAATAAAGGAGGATAAATGGTAAAAGAGCAGCCCCGAACAACTAAAAATGAAAGTTAAAAGATAAGATGAATGGAAAATGATGGATAAAAGATTGTACACTCAAATATGCTTATGAGAAATAAAAATAAAAAACTTTTTGAAAATAAATAAATAAATAAAAAGAAAGTCCTCTTGCCTTTTGGAGAAAGCACCTTTGGGACAACCATGAATTGGATCATTGAGAATCTCCATAGACCTAAGCCAAGAGTTTGATGCAGCTGCAAAAAAAAAAAAAAAAAAAAAAGCAAATTAATCCTAGGCTGCATCAGCAGAAATATAACGTCATGTTCATTCTTCTCTACTCTGAGTTGGTGAGATCATACCTAGATATGGGCAAAGAATGTTGAATGGCAATTGACAAACTGGAGTATGTCCAAAGGAAAACTACCAACATGATCACATATTGGAATGAAAAACAGCAGAAACAATTGGCATTGTTGAATATGGATTAGCTTGGAGAAGACTGTAGAAATACATGAAAACTGTCTTAAATCTCTGGCAAGGTATCGTGTAGAAGAATATTGGAGTTGTTTTAGGAGAAAAGATCAGAAGCAATGGGTTTAATTTGTACCGAAGTAGATTTCAGTTGCACGTCAGAAAATTGTTCATAACACAAATGCTGTTCAACAATCAAACAGATTATCTTGGAAGGTGGTGAATTCTTCTTCAGTGAAAGTTTTTAAAAGAGGTGAATGACCATCTGGTAGTTATAGTAAAGAATTCCTGCACTGGCCAAAGGGGTGGACTAAATTATTTCTAGGATCTCCTATATTCTGTGATTTTATTAGTACCTGGATTGAGAGCTAAGCATACACTGGAGCATTTCATTTCTATTAAAATTATAGTCATTATTTCTAACTTTGCACATCTACATATAAATCAGCACATGCAAATGTTATGCAAATTGCATTTTCCTTTCTCTTCTCGTTGGGGATGGGGGCATTTCAGTTTGTCTGCAGCTAAAGAAGGGTCACCTCAGTTGCTATTGCTAGACTGCAGGATGAATTTTCAGGTGTCAATTCATTTCGTGCACAATGCATAGTTATCCTAAAACCATGTAAAACAAAACCCACCTTTGTTAGAAAGATATTTGGAAGCTAATGTAGTACTGGCTGATTATGACCTTGCTTTAATTGGATGTGTTTGCATTGCAATTTTAGTGAAACGATGTGTAGTTTCATTTTTAATTGGATTTTATTATTGTATTTTATTAATTTTCCAAGCTGCCTCAACATGGGAGAAGCAGTGTAGCAATAAAAGGGAGCAGAATTAGACATTTCCATTTTATTATTTATAATTTATTTATAGACCTGTTTATGAATTGCCCATCCATCTACCAGATGCTCAAGTGGCTACACAACTGACTAAATAATAAATAAAAATAAAAACCTGCATATTTCAGAAATAAATTCACACAGCAGCAAATATATCCAGGGTAACTAAAGAACCATATTGAAACCATTCAAAGTTCACTAAAACAGAATTCTTTTCACTGACTGCCTAAAGCGTAGGAAAGGGGACCAATTTAATCTCCTTAGGGAAGAAGTTTCATAATAAGGGTGCCAATGCAGATAAGACCCTGTCTCAATGACCTACAGGTCTAACATCACTAGGAAGGGGACTAGATAAAGAACTGAGGTAACAGCTACAGATTATGAGTGGAAAAGATTGAGTCTGCTTAGTTTAACTATGCTAGTTCTTCATATTTCATCTTCTTTTGATACTTTGGGGGGGGGCGGATAGCTTTATAGCTTTATAGCACACAGCAATACCAATAGCACTTAGACTTATATACTGCTTCACAGTGCTTTACAGCCCTCTCGAAGCGGTTTACAGTCATCATATTGCCCCAACAATCTGGGTCCTCATTTTACTGACCTCAGAAGGATGGATGGCTGAATCAACCTTGAGCTGGTGAGAATCAAACTGCCAAACTGCTGGCAGCCAGCAGTCAGCAGAAGTATATAGTTTCTGACAACCAGAACTGAGTTAGTGGTATAATCTTCCCATATACCCAAGAATACAGTTTACCCAGTATTCCTAGGGCAAACTTTATCTAGGTAATATCCTCAAATCTTACTACAGTATCTCCCCCAGTGGTATTCAGAGCAGGGCTCTCCAACCTTGGCAACATTAAGCCTGGCAGATTTCAACTTCCAGCAAGCTGGCTGGAGAATTCTGGGAGGTGAGGGCCACCGGGCTTAAAGTTGCTAAGGTTGGAGAGCCCTGATTCAGAGGACTTCATCCCAACCCATACAAAGAAGATCTGAATAAACCGCCTTAATTTAAGGCACCAGTATCTGCACTATAAATATGCAGATGGACCATTTTATAGCAGCCCAGAAATCTCTTCGATGTCACTTAGAGGTCTTCTCCATTTTTGTGCGATTTTTTTTTTTTAATGATCTTACGGTACCTTAAAATATGTACAGGTTAAAATATCTGGTTAATTCCTGAAAGTAACAGCGCTTCCTCAAAAATATTTGACAAATACACATGAGGTCCCTCTACTGGATTAGTTAGTCCAGTCTATCCAACTGACAAAGCAAGAGGAGGAGAAATTGTTTAAAAAGGCTTGGGTTTCATTACTTTCTTTTTTCCCCGAGCCTTTATGCCAAGAACACTTTGCAGATCCATTGGTGTGTATCTTTAGGAGACAGGAGAAAAAACCAAGGGAATCTATTAGAAATTGCTTCTGCTGGCTCATTAATCTTTTACAGCAAATAATATATGCATAACATAAGATAGGAGATGGTCTCCAAAGAATAACATTTTTGTAAGGTTATAAAACAAATTGGAGAAATATATTAAGTTACTGGAGCATTAGAGACCTTTGAAAAATGTTGAAACTTCTTCAGTCTTGCTATTGATCTAAAAATAAGCATGTGGATGTTTGTGCATCTTGGTGCGTATATGGGGGCTAGAGGAAGGGGGAAACATTCCACCGAAAATAATATTTATTCTAAATTATGCTGTTTTATTTTGCTTCTGTGTCACATTTCATAACTGCCAGAATCTTTTGCCTTCCACAGTTGAAAATTTGTAAAGAATCCGGGAAGGAAATAAATCTAATCTACTGGTGAGTTTGTGAATCCAAAAAAGCTCCTTGGCTCTGATTCAGTTAAGGAAAACTTGCAGATCTATGCGTTGCTCAAACTCAATTCCAATTAATTCAATAGGACTTGAGCCCAAGTAAATGCATTATAGAATTGCAGCCCAACTCAATTAATCATATCAGTTTTTAATCAATTAAAATATCTGATCTACATAAATTTACATATCAATAAATAATTGTTCTGAAGAAAAGTTGTTTCGGATGATTGATAGTTTTCTTTAAGGAAAGAACAATATCTTCCAAAATGGTGCTTGCGCCTTGAATTTATAACTATTTACATTAAAAACAATTAGTTGCTTATAGAACTGCTGCCTAATTAAACCGAGGACAATTTATTTGATTAAATTATGTTAATCAAGTAGGGTAGGACAGACTTATGAGCAAATCTTGCAATGAATGTAGATGCCCAACCTCTCCAGTAAAAGGCCCAGGTCAGAATGGCTGAGAAAAACTGTTCTTGAAATTCAAATCAGTAAGAACTGTGTTAGTTGGATAACCAGACAGACAAAGCATAAAGTAGCATTCCCTAGTCCTGAAATACTATAATCTGACTATCCGTAATCCATTTTCTCATCACTGTTTTCAAAGCCATTCCTATATACCAGATTTGTCTCAGTAAATAGCCTCTATACCAGGGGTGAAATCCAGCAGGTTCTGACAGGTTCTGGAGAACCGGTAGCGGAAATTTTGAGCAGTTCAGAGAACTGGCAGTTGAAATTTTGAGTAGTTTGGTGAACCGGCAAATACTCCAGTTCTATAGCTGGCCCCAGAGTGGAATGGGAATGGATAAAAAATTTGATTTATATGCTGCCCTTCTCCGGAGACTCAAGGCGGCTTACAATGCGTTAAGCAATAGCCTTCATACTTTTGTATATTTTATACAAAGTCAGCTTATTGCCCCCACAAACCGGGTCCTCATTTTACCTACCTTAGAAAGGATGGAAGGCTGAGTCAACCTTGAGCCTGGTGAGATTTGAACTTGCAGTAATTGCAGGCAGCTGATGTTAATGACAGTGCTTTAGTCTGCTGTGCCACCAGGGCTCTATTTTGCAGTATATTTTGCAGTATCCTTCCCTTGGAGTGGGGTGGGAATGGAGATTTTGCAGTATCCTTCCCCTGCCATGCCCACCAAGCCACACCATGCCCACCAAGTCACGCCCACAGAACTGGTAGTAAGAAAATTTGGATTTCACCAATGCTCTATACCATTATATGTCACCAACTTTGTGATGAAGTTTACCATAGTGTGTTCCCCTTTGCTTTTCTACCTTCTCCTTTCTTGAGCCCCTGGTTGCCATCCCTGACTTTCTCCACTTCTCTTTTTGCCAGCCCACATTTTCTGCGCTCCTCTTAAAGCCAAATCCAAACCGTTTTAAGTCTCCTTAATGCTGTCAGAAATGGGAAGCTAGATTTTCTCACAACTCTGCAGCACTCGTCTGAATATTAGACAAGTATCAGGGCCTGAAGGAAGAACTAGAGAGGAGGTGGAACGGAAAAGCCAAAGTAATCCCAGTGGTGATAGGAACACTCGGGCTGGGAGGGTGGCTCCAACAGACCCCAGGAACAACATCAGAGCTCTCTGTCCAGAAGAATGCAGTGCTAAGGAAGGCTAAGATTGTGCGTAAAACTCTCAAACTCTCAGGTAAAGGAGCTGACAGAAGACACATACCACCCATAGGGGTGAGAAAGGATTTCAAGTTGAAAGCAAGTTCAAATCTCACCAGGCTCAAGGTTGACTCAGCCTTCCATCCTTTCAAGGTAGGTAAAATGAGGACCCGGATTGTGGGGGCAATACGCTGACTTTGTATAAAAAAGAACACCGCTTGGGGGGGGCCGAAAGCCCTACTAAGCAGGTATATACAAAAGTATGAAGGCTATTGCTTAACGCATTGTAAGCTGCACTGAGTCTCCGGAAAAGGGCGGCATATAAATCGAACCAATAAATAAATAAATAAATAAATAAATAAATAAATAAATAAATAAATAAATAAATAAATAAATAAATAAATAAATAAATAAATAAATTTACACACAGAAAACACACACACACTCAAATACATACATAAAAAGTGTGTGTGTATGTATATACAGTATGTACGTATATGTATGTATATGTATGTATGTGTGTGTGTGTGTGTCTATACACACTCTATATATTAGTGTATAATAATAAATGATAATAATAGTGCTGCAGTGAACAATGAATGTGCCCTTTATTTCTTCATGCATTTCTTCTAAAGGTAGTTAGGTAGGTAGTTCTTGACTTACAACCATAATTGGGACCAGAATTTCAGTCACTAAACAATGTGGTTGTTAAGTGAGTCTTTTCATAACTGGGTTCAATTTTATGTCCATTTTACAGTGGTCATTAAGTGAATCACCACAGTGGTTAAACAAATCATGTGGTCCGTAAGTGACTCAAGCAATCATTAAGTGACTCCAGCTTCCACTTAATTAACTGACTTTACTTGTGAGAAGCCAGCCGGTTGAATATTACAATTATGTGACTACAGGGATGGTGCGGCGGTCATAACTTCGAGGACAGGTCTTAAATTTTCCGAGCCCATCGTAACTTCATTAAACAATCATTAAATTAAACAACCCCAAGTCAAGAACTACTTATAGATTACTGTGTCAATTCAAACCCTTTCACAGCCCCCCCCACCCCAAGAATTTCCCAATTCTCATACATGAAGCTTAATTTTTCTCCCGCCCTCAGGACTGCAACTTTGTGTACATGATAATACATTGCAAAAAAACTGACAGCTTGAAGACCTACTATTACTGGGAAACATTAAAAAGGATTAAAAATAAGAATCTGGTAACATTAAATCCCCTTTAGAATTTTGTGGAGATCAGCAGTGTTGATCTGTGTCTTGCACAATATTTGAAAACTGAGATATATGTAAAAAGATACCATATAGAAATATGTTAATTTTAAAGCCATCATCTGAAGAAAAGACCCCTAGCTGATTAATCACATGAGTTTTAATTGATTCATTACTTGATTGAGGCAGTATAAACTTTTGGATCGGACTACAACAAAAAAAGAAAAAGAAATTTTTTCCAGTAGCTTCCCATAGACATATGGATGTCCAGTATAAAGGCTAGACTAGATATGCCTTTGATGTCCTCTTTTATTTATTAGTTATCTGGCTAGATGCTATAGAAAATATACTAATCAGCCTTCCCCTTTTTAACCAAGAAGTTTGATTAAAATTGCCACTATTTATATAATAGAAAGGAATTTTTTAAAAAAATGATAACATTATAGAGCACTTTTTCATAAGGAAAGTACACAATGTTCACTCTGCTTTTCATGTTTCTCTATGAAGTTAAGGTTACCATAACTGGTAACAAAAATCTGGATGACCATTAGATGGTAACAGAAATATACAGAAAACTTTAATGCTTTGCTGCCATCTAGTATCTCTCAGGATTTTGCAGCCCAGATATGCAAAGATCAGTAGCCTGAAATGCCCCTGAATTGAAATTGACTCTTGATTATTACATATATATGCTGACTCTGTAAATCGCTTAGAGAGGCCTGTAAAGCAGTATGAAGCGGTATATAAGTCTAAGTGCTATTGCTATTGCTATATCCAACCTGAAACCAGACAGAAAGATACCGGTAGATACTGAATACCTATTAAGTTTACTCTTGCTGTAAGATTGAAAGAGTAGAGATGAAGAGAGGTTGAAAGCAGAGTGGACTTTACAAAGGAGACAACCTAGCAGGGAGAGAGAGCTTCTTATCGGGAAGAAGACACATTAGAATTGAAAATCACTCTTTTCACTAGAAACTGAAATATGGATGTAATAAACTAGTTGGCCAGGGACAGGTGAAACACCAACTGGACTGTTAACAGTTGAGGAAAAGAGGCAATAATGATGCTGACAGTTCTATATCAACCAATATGGAAGAAGTCTGCACCACTTATAAGATTGAAAAAGATTTGTGTGTATCCTGCACCAAAAAGAGAGAGAAGAAGTTGCAAGAAATATGGCAAATTATTAAAATACTGCACTAATTCCTCATACTGGCAAAGTTTTGCTTAAAAGATTACTAAGAAAAACAGTATATGTGGAAACGAAAATACTAAATGAATAGGTACATTTCAGAAAAAACAGGAATATAAGACTATACAGTCAAATTGAAATTGGAAACCATATTATTATTAATATTGAATGAAACAACATTAACAACTGGAGAAAGAGAATTGGTGAGGATTTTGGTTATAATGGGGAGAATTATAATTGCTAGATATTGAAAATTAAATGTTGACTTAAAATTAGAAGAATGGTATAATGAAACATGGAAATTTGCATTAAATGATAAATTGACTTGTGATATTAAAATTAGAAGTGGTATATACAAAGAGAATGTTTTTTGGAACACTTGGCAACCATTTGTGGACTTTGCACTTGGGAGATTGGATGAATCGGCGCCAGTACCTTATCAAAGAGATTTTTGGAAGAATTGAAGACTTTAATTTCCTAAAACTTCCTTTCCATTTGTATAGCACGTTGGGGGAAAAAAAATTTTCTTTCTTTACTATTGATTATTGTATTGGTTTTTTTTCTTTTTTTCTGTTATTCTTTAACAATAAAAATACAATAAAAAATTAAAAAAAAAAGACTATACAGTCAATATCAGGGTGGATAACAGAAAATTTAAGGTTTACTTTTATTTTATTGACTAGATCAAGGCCTTTGATTATTATGATCATGCCAGAATATGTAACATAATGTAGTGGGCCAGTATACCTGATTATTCTTCAGAGGAACATCTATATTGAATAAGAAGCTACTGTAAGAACTATATTAAGAGAAACTGTGATTCACTCTTCCAAGCCAGCTATTTTTCTAATAGATTAGATAACTGGTAGCATCTATCTAATGGGAAAAGGATAGATGCTACAGTTATCTAATGTATTAGAAAAATAGCTGGACTGGAAGAGTTGACAACTGAAATAGAAATTGGAAATCCAAATAGTGACAATATACAGACACACAATTTTGTTAGTTGAAAATAAAAGAGACTTAAGAGAACTCATTTTTAGGAAAATAAAAAAAGATAAAGCTGATTTAATGTTAAAAGTTAAGAAGGCAAAGGCAATGACAACCACTAACATACTCTGATGTAACAAAGTAAAGGTAAAGATAGTGTAGGAGGAAGAAAGGCAATGAAAATATAGAAAAGATCATGAAGAAAAAGGATTTTTGTGGAAACGAAAATCAGACTAACACTAAATTCCCAGTCTGAATTATCAGAAGCTCCATTTAGCTCTATTCATTCCATCAAAAAAAGGTATTGCCAATATACCAGGGAATAATCTTGCCCCTACTGTAATTATTTATTTGCCTCAGTCTTAAGTAATTAATGGACATATGTATATGTGTGTATCTATGTGTATGTGTGTGTATACACACATATACTTCCATCTTATAAGGATGGACAGGTTTAAAGGACTATGTTCAATATGGAAGCAGATATTCTGTTTATATCAAGAGACATTATAGCCGGCCAGAGTCACCATATACTCCCCTACATGGGGACTCTGGCTGGCTATATTGTCTCTTAGTGTAAACAGAATATCTGTTTCTGTGCAGAACACAGTCCTTTAAACCAGGTTCTACTTACCTTTACTATCGGTTTGTAGCGGGGCCGGGCGTGCACACATGCTCTTCTGCGCAAGCGCAGAAGCATTTTGATGACGTCAGGGTCGGTGGGCGGAGCCTCCCACTGGTTTTACTACCAGTGCTATAGAACCAGTGCAAACCGGGGGCAACCCACCACTACTTTAAACCTGTCCATCTTCATAAGAGACATATTTATGATAAATCAATCAATACTCACATATCTGCTTTTTGAATCGTGATTTCTGTAACCAGAAGCAATATCCATGTTTCTTTTTTGAATTTAACTACATATCATCTTGCACAAGTTCCCCACTTGACTACTGTTTACAGTGAGTGAATAATTGTTGGTGCATTCTCATCACTTCTGTATACTCTGAAGAGAAATCTCCATTTCTTAGTTTTACCTGAAGGTTACCAAAAATAGTACACTTCCCTGGTGTAGAGAAATTAAATTCTGTCAAATGGAAATGGAGGTTAGGGCAAAGTGACCTACTTGCAATCAGACAAACAATCTTTGGGAAAGTCAAGTACTCCTGTCTCCGTTTGACCTAATTTCCCGGATTTGTATAAATGGGAGTAAAACCCTACTCCCTACACGTGGTATTTGTATAAATGGGAGTAAAACCCTACTCCCTACACGTGGTATTTGATGTAAGGAATAGCTGGAACAACAAATCAAGAAATGTCTACTCAGATTTCGCAATTGACGACAGTAGATGGCCTTAGGCTCTCCATTGTCTCAATGGCCTCATCTGAGGTATGGGATAGATTAAGTAGGGCTTTACAAAGTCATCCCAAGGCAAGGATAGAAAGCTTCTTTTTTTTTTGTTGCCCCATTGTTCTGCCCCAGCTCTAGATTCCTGAGGATATAGACACACACCAACAGTCCTTATCAAATTTATTAAGTAGCAAGAATAAACCAAAGTCCGGCAAAGGTTGGCAACCAGCCCAGAAAGGAAGATAAGACTTTTCCAAAAATGCTCTGTTGATAATTACAAGTTGTTTCTAGCAAGAAATTTACTAATGGCATGTGACTTAAATAGGCTAAGGGAGTGGCCAATTATCCTCAAGCCTTACTCTCGAGGAGACCTCCTCCTCCTGAGTAGCCACTCCTGCCTTTTGGCAGCCCTGCATGCTCGAGCATTGAGAAGAGGCTCCTCCACTTCGCTCTCTCCTTGAAGGAGCCTCTGGAGGTTCTGAAGGCCCTGGCTGAGTCTCTGCCTCTGGCACCACATCCTCTTCAGTCTCCTCGCTGTCCAACGCGAGCGCCGGCTGCGCAGACTGCTGGCGCGACACCACACCAGCCTCCTTGTCGTCGGGATCAGCCATGATCTGTGCAGGCCGCTGGCAGGCCACAACACCCATAGGCCATATTTCCACCCAAAATGTCTGTGGACTGGACACCACCGGGTGAGGTTTTTCCTTTATCCTTCTCCTTCTCAACTTTTGCATTTGAAACTTTCAGAGTCAACGAATGGCAGATGAGAAGCAGATAGATCTTCCATGGTGACTTTTGTGTAGGGGTCATGACATCATTTGCATCTACAAAAAGGGCAGAGCTGTCACAATGGCATGCTGCTGCTTTTGCCATTTGAATTAAAAGTGTGGATTGTGAGAGATTGTATGGGAATTGGATCTCCCAGAGCAGGGTTCATGGGACAGTATTTTTCTCTGCAAGCTGAGAAGCATAGAACTATCTGACTAAAGGAATGGTTGTAGGTCGGGAACTACCTTAAATGAAAATGTTGGAAGTACATATAGGGCTCTGTAATTTAAATATACTTGCTTTGCTTTTAGTTGTGTTAGAATGCCATATATTGCATTATATAATGACACTGTTTCACATTTATACAAATGCTTGAATGCTTGAATGCTTTCAAGCATTCAAAGCACTTCATTTAGCATTAACTGGTTATTGTCCTTAAAAGGTTAGTGTTTGTGAGGCCATCCCACCTGCTCTTCCCTCCCTAAAACCTCCATTAAAACCTTCATTTTAATGCTACATGAAGTGCTTTGAATGTTTGAAAGGTGTATATAAATGTGAAGCAGTGTCATTATATAATGCAATATACGGCATTCTAACAGCGCTAAAAGCAAGGCAAGTATATTTAGGTTACAGAGCCCTATATGTACGTCCAACATTTTCATTTAAGGTAGTTCTCAATTTACAAGCATTCATTCAGTGACCGTTCAAAGTTAAAACAACACTGAAAAAAGTGACATATGTTTTTCACAACTGTTTCAGCATTCCTATGGTCACATGTTCAGAAGCTCGGCAACTGGTTCATATTTATGATGGTTGCACTCTTCTACAGTCATGTGATCAACTTTTGCGACCTTCTGACCAGCAAACTAAACAAGGAAGCTAGATTAACTTAACAACGGTGTTACTAATTTAACAATTGCAGTGATGCACTTAACAACTGTGCGTCGTAAAGGTCATAAAGAAAGGTCATAAAATGGAGCAAGACTCACTTAACAACTGTCACGCTTAGCAACAGAAATTGGGGGCTCAATTGTGGTCATAAGTTGAGGACTACAGGCATTGGTTTCTCCATCTTGTGGCTGAGTTCACACATACTGGTCTATCCTTTCTTTGCATCTCTAGCAACCAGTCAACCTCCACAGACCATAAAGGGGAGGGTTTCAGTCTTTGAATTCTTTTCAGAATCTGCCAGTGGTGGGGAATAAAACCCTCCCCATTTTATCATTTTATCTGGGATAGTACTGAAGGCTTTAGAACTTGAGATGAAAATGCAACACACTTGTTGAAAAGTGGGGGAGGAGAACCCACAGAAAACTACTTAATCCTGAACTGAACAAGATAAAACCCAATACTTTATAAAATCTCCTGATTTCATCACTGCATCAAGTATAATTCTCCTATGAACTATTCAAGAGTTGTCGTAAATCAGGTGCTATTCAAATCAAATTAATCAACCAATTAATTAAGGGTAGTCTTGCCCATATAGAACTGTTCCTTAGAAAATATTGCAGTTTATAGGAGTTTATAGTTAGAGGCTATCTCCCTAACGGAAGACTTACTAGCACTGATGATTTATTTATTGTATTTATTGGTTCGATTTATATGCCGCCCTTTTCCGGAGACTCAGGGCGGCTAACAATGCATTAAGCAATAGCCTTCATACTTTTGTATATACCTGCTTAGTAGGGCTTTCGGGGGGCCCCAAGCGGTGTTCTTTTTTATACAAAGTCAGCTTATTGCCCCCACAAACCGGGTCCTCATTTTACCTACCTCGAAAGGATGGAAGGCTGAGTCAACCTTGAGCCTGGTGAGATTTGAACTTGCAGTAATTGCTAGGCAGCTGGTGTTACTTAACAGTGCTTTAGTTTGCTGCACCACCAAGGCTCATGATGTTACCTAGTTTGGTTAATGAAACATCTGCAAGAAAACAACCAACTTCAGACAGCATCACGGACCCCTCATTTCAACACTGAACTTCAAATATTCTCCTTTATTGAGACTTACTCTAGAAACTCACTTCCAGTCTCACTACGTTCAACGGACCTTACTCCCTGAAACACAATTAATGCAAGCTTAATTTGAGTTCGGTCCTTCGTGGTCACATTACAGATCTTTGTACATTCCCTATATACATGTTTGCCTTCCATCTACAACTTTCCTAATTAACTTGTTTTATTTGGGGCTGTTCTGTTGTATTATCAAATTCAAATTAAATCCCTTCGGCAATGAAGCGCGAAGTTATCTGGAAAAAGCTCTAAGGTTGGAAAAGAGGGAAGGAAAGAGGGAAAAAAGAGCAGAACCAGCAGCAAAATAAACAGACTCTGTTACAGTGGTAAGGATACAATTTTGGAAGATCTGAAGGACCAGGCTGGGGGCAAGGACAAGACCGATCTAGGTGGTTGCTAGTCATAAATGACTTGATGACACATAATCAATCAAATTAAATTATTATGCAAAAACTCTAATGACAGAAACATTAAGTTGCAAGGTAATGGGTACTAAGGAATAGTTTTATAGATGGTGGAGTTAAATGGGCCTACCTTTAAGTCCAGATTTATTACAACATAAAATGAAATAAAAATATAACTGACCAAGAAGGACTTTTCAGAATTCTTCCCAGACAAGCTGATCTTCATGTTTTTATCATGATTAGCTCCAACATTGACTGATAAACAGGGAAAGATCTCCCAAAATGTGTAGCGGCAGTTGCTTTCCAATACAGTCTCCGTGGCCTCTAGCACAGCAGTAATTATGGTCGGCCCTGGCAGCCATTTCCACCAGATTCTGCCTGCCAGATGTTTTGGGCTGCAGCTCCCATACTTCCCCATTCAGATGGCCGTTGGCAGGAAATGATGGGGATAGGAGTCCAGCTCCTGTGACAGATGCCAGAGTAAGGGAAGGCTGCCCAGTGATATCCTTTTCAATTACAAGAGTTGCCAGATTTCATCAAAAGTGAACTTGAAGCAAATTTGGATGCGGCTGCTTTTGTCATCACTCCTGAATACTGTAGCAATTAGGAAGAGAACCAAAATATCATGCATGAGAGTAATACAATTTCTTGGGAATCTCGCAGATTTTTCATTGGATTTCATTAAACATGAAATTGGAAGAGACTTTGAGATTTCAGAGATTGTATATTTCAAGCAAAGGGGGAAAAATATCAATCAGCAAGTTCCCTTCCTTCTACTGTATGGAATCTCCCATCTGGACTTGGGAGGGTCTATCTGTGCAGATGTTCATGTACATGATACAGATACTTGGTTGGGCCAAACAGCTTTTTCCTACTCTTTCTTTCAGAAGGCCAAAGTAATGATAGGAACACTCAGCACTGTGACTCCTAAGCTGTGATGGTGGCTCCAACAGATCCCAAGAACAACATCAGAGCTTTCTGTCCAGAAGAGTGCAGTGCTAGGAACAGCTAAGATTGTGAGTAAAACATTCAAACTCCAAGGCCTCTGGTAGAGTATCTGACATTGAGGAAGACAAACGACCTATGAGGGTGAGAAGGGAATATGTGTATGTATATCTGTAGATAGATGGATGGATGGACGGACAGACGGACGGACAGACAGACAGACAGACAGATATTGGCCCAAAGTCACCCAGCTGGCTTTCATGATTAAGGTGGGACTTGAACTCATGGTCTCATGCTTTCTAGCCCGGTGTCTTAACCGCTAATCCAAAACTGACTCTTTAATATATTCTAATAAGGTCAACCAGAGGAGGTCATCAATAACAATTTGTTATATTCTATTTTAAATTTGTCTGATGGCAATCTTAAAATATTTTGAATAAATATTATAAGGTTGCCATCAGACAAATTTTAAATTTGTCTGATGGCAAATTTTATACTCTGAACCATTTCGAGACTTTCAAGTATGTATTATGAAAGTACAGCTGAAATATATTAAAGAATAAAAGAAAAACCACTTACATAAACAGCACAGTTGGCACTGATCTGACACATGTTGAATTCCTTTTAGGAAATTTATTTTATTCGCATTTCATATTCTGTTTATTATTTTACAGGAAAATGACTTGATATCTTGCCAAATGATATGCTCTCATTGAATGCAAAATTGTGAAGTATTTAGGAGAAGTTTTCATTTATTAGTTACCCTATAATCATATTAAGCGAGGCTAAAAAAAGGGGGCAAACCAATTTCAAGCTAACACTTTCCCCCTGAGTCCAGCAAGCAATAATAGTAAAAATCTGTGAAATAGGATAAATACAATTCAATAATTATATTGATAAATAAAATGAAAATCAACTAATTGTGCCTTTCACTCAGATGCTTGCCTCCGTTGTTGCTGCCTTTCTGCTTCAATGCGTGTTAAACTTTTTCTGTCACACTTCAATAAATTTAATTGTGCAGAATAAATGAGCTAATTTTTGAAGTCACAGGCTCTGTTTGCAAGATAAGGGTGGTGATTTATTGACCTCCTCAGACTCTCTAAGAGTGTCCCCTCCTTTGCTAATGACAACTGGGTGAAACCTTTCTCTTTTTTTGTCCTTCTCCTCCACAATCCCGTTAAACCCATCGTTGATTTACCTTTCGGTCTCATTTTGTGAAATCACTTAACTGATCACAATAGTCTCCTGTGCCATTATGTAGTTATGGCCAAATTCCTGGTGGCATTTGGGGATCTGTGGGAGGATGGTGAAGCGAAAACACTTGCTTCCTGAAGCACTTCTGTGTGTTGTCTGTATAATAGACACAAAGAGATATACAACCGTATTTCTGTGCCACATAGAATTCTGACAAAGAAAGAGAAAAAACAGAGGATTTTTTTTTAGATCCTTACAGTGCTATAGGGTGGTATAATTAAAGATGGAGATTGCAGATGCCAAGCAATAGTTGCTGCTATGGGTTCTGATGGGCATTAGGTTGAACGTCCATTTCTGAACATCAGAGGTTGCCTTAAATGGAGACCTTCTTCAAAGTAATGCGCCCCAAGGTGAGTGGTTTGTCTACTAATACAGAGATTAGATTTAATGCACTGTTTTGCATGTAATGAAGATACAGCAGGTGCTTAAAAATGTATCATGGAGTCAGAGAAGGTATGTTGAGGGAATTTAACCTTCCCTTCCCTGCTGCCATCCCCTGAAAATCTCATATCTCAAACTAACATTTGCATGTGGAGGAAATCTGTTCTTATGGCTTTGATCATCCCCAATGAGAACAGCTGAGATGAGCAAAAGAAACTTGGGTATTTCCTGGTTATTAAGAAAGTATGATGCTGGGTCTACAATCCGATGAAGCTAAAGGGAGTCCTCAAATCAGCAATATAATTACTTATTGACTCAAGTATCATCAATGAGGCATTTCATTTCTGCAAGCTTTGAAAAGAGAGAGAAACAAATATAATGTAGATCACCAACTGCTTACATTTGAGAATTAGCAAACAACCCAGTTACCGGTAGAAAATTGATTTTGTTTTGGAGATTCCTGCTTTTGCCATATTTGGAATTTTTTTTTGGAGAATCTGAATATTCATGTTTTCATTGTCAGGGTCCTGGGAATACAAGGCTAACACAGATATTCATTAAATGACTAGCATTATTGGGGGCTTACAAAGGCCCACGGTTGTCCAGTTTTACACCGCTGCCTACTTACTCACTCTGAGCGTGAGCAATGGCAGGAATATAGAGAAATGGCAATAACCTTTTTTTCCTCATTTCCCTCCAAGTCCGTAATGATGGCAAATAAGCAAGCAAGAGTACAAATTAAAGGAGACATGCCTGTAACCAGCATTGACTCACTTAGGGGGCTAAGGAGACAGTCAAGAAAAAAAAAAGGGTCTCTGTAAATAGGTTATCTCAAGACCTATGGAAATGATGCTGAGTAAACGTTCCAAAGGTCCGGTCTTTGAATAAAGACAATTAAGATAAGAGCTCGGAGCACAGACCTTAACAGAATAATGCAGAATTTTTTGTAGCCTGCTGGAAGCGAGATATTTATCTGAATATGTTTTCATACACAGCGATAGAACAGTAAAAGTGCTGGACAAAAGCTCCCAAGTACTTAAACTGCCACGGTGAAAACTTCAGAGATATATGCAGATAAAAATCTAGCGAGTTCTGCTCAAGGTGATTTAAACTGACTTTTACTTCTTTAGGGAAGGACAAAGCATTCCCGGAGGGACTGCCAAGTAAAGCCATTGCTAATTTCAGTTGTATTATGTGAGTGCGAGGGAGAGCTCATTAGGGCAAACAGAAAGCTGAGTTAGCAAAAGAAGTGATTAAAGCAGATTAGCAGGGTAAAATTGTACAGAACTTGTGCAATTAAATGAAAAAGTGGTACAGCGATGGTGGACGAACTGGAAAACCTTTATTTTTTCCTCAGAAAGATCCCAAAGGGATATTATCCTAGAATGAAATGATATAATCTGGTTTTTTTTCCAACGGTCCTAGGTCAAAGGGAGCAATATTGAAAGACAGAAATGTGGAATATATAATTTGGGACTGAACCCAAGCATCACATCCTGTGCCTGAGCCCTTTCACAGGTTGTTGTGATAGCAAGACATGGATATAAGTATACAGGTGGTCCTTCACTCACAACCACAATTAAGCCCAAATTTTATGTTGCTAAATGAGATGGTTGTTAAGTGAGTTTTGCCCAATTTTACAATCTTTCTTGCCAGGGCTGTCTTAACAGCATTATGGGCCCCGGGCAAAGCAGTGTACTGGGGCCCCTACAACAGCTACTCACAGGAATAAAAATGTAAATGGTCAATAAAATTAAACATATATTTATTTTATTGGCACTTCCAACAAAATCGGTGTTGGTATGGGGTCCCTATGCTCGTGGGGCCCATGGGCAAGTGCCCATAAGGCCCATGCATTAAGACAGCCCTGTTTCTTGCCACAGTTGTTAAGGGTATGGCTGCAGCTAGTAACTTGGTTGTTAAGTGAACCTGGCTTCCCCACTGATGCTGCTTGTCAGAAGGTCACAAAAGAGGATCACATGGCCATAGGACAGTGCAACCATCATAAATGTGAATCAGTTGCCAAGAATCCAAATTTTGATCAGGTGACCGTGGGCAGTCGTGTGAAAAATGGTCATAGGTCACTTTTTTCAGGGCTGCTGTAACTTTGAATGGTTACAAAGTGAATGGTTTTAAGTCAAGGACTACCTATATAGGAAACTTTCTTATTCCAGGCCAGGACATTAGTACTGCTTTGTTAGTGCACAATTATTATCTTTACGAATTTAAATTTATCATCAGGAGTCTCTAATGGATATTTACGGCAGATATAGACAGTAGGTATAAGATAGTATGGTGTGGTTATTTATTCAAATCACTGTTGACTTACTATTACACCTTAAATGTGAGTCAATAACTGGCCTTTATTTTAAAGGGTCGTACCCAGTCTCCCAAAGTACAAGTCGTTCAATACAGATGGCAGCACTAGCCAAGTGTATTGGTCTTCTCTTCTGCCATTCAAAAATCCACTTTTTAAAAATCAGTATTTGCCTGTTAACAAACATGTGTTTCTAAAAATTATACAGAAGTGCCCATACGGTTTATGATGCAATTTGCATAAGAGAAGTGCTAAAGACTGCTGAGAGAACCCTATTTGAAAAGAGAGGAAATGATATCACAAACTGGTGTTTACCAAAGCCTTCCTGAGTAAATACTGCTATTGGCATTCTCTCGGTTTTGTGTACAATCTAGATTTTTGTTTTTTCCAAGCCCCAAAATGTCGGCTGATTTGGCAGTGGTGATGGATACCAGGGCCAACACTAAGACAGTTAAAGAAAATGGAGGAGAAGAAGCAATCAAGCTTGCCATGTTGTGGGTGCTCCATCACTAGAGGTTTTCAAGAACAGACTGGACAGCCATTTTTCTGGAATGATACAGGGTCTCTTGCTTGAGCAGGAGGTTGGACTAGAAGACCTTCAAGGTCCTTTCCAACCATATTATTCTAAATTCTATATTCTATATTTGTCACACCTGTTGTTCTGTCCCCGTCACACACGCACACACACCAACAGACGTCCAAGAGTTAAAAACCAAACCAGCCGACAAAATCCTTTTCCTTATGATAACGGAACTTGGCAGCAACCTAGTGGCTGCCTGCCAAGAGTTTATTACTCACGAAAGGAAGAGATAACTTCTCTCCGCTTCTGGTACATCAAAGTAAAATGGTCAATAATTACAGAGTAACTTAAGTCCAAATATAATCCAGCAAAGTCTTTAGCAAAAGTCCGGCAATGCAAAATGGAGTGGAAGCTTTCAGCTTTGTTCGTCACAAGGCTTGACTGGCCATCACGCTCCCTTTTATACCCTGTGGGGTGTGGTCCAGTGACTCAGCCTAATCTCGGGCACGCCTTTTCTTCTGTTGCGCACGCTTATCTCTGCAATGCTGGCGTGGGTCCAGCCAAGACTAATTACTCTCATCACTGTCCATTTGTGGCTGCGTGGACGTGCTTGGCCCCGGCCCTATCTCTTGCCCTTCAGCGGACACTGAAGGCATTGCCAAAGAGGAGGGTCCTGGAGAGGGAGGCCTTGCCAACTCCTCTCCTTCACTCTCGGAGTCCTCTCCTGCCGATGACACAGGCTCAGGTAACGGAGCCACAACACCTGAATAGGAGAAGTAATACAGTAGCTTTACAGTGATGTTTTACAGTGGTGCTTTGGCTCCAGCAAGAAAAAAAAATGCAATTACATTCCAACCTGTATGAATCAAGGAAACGTTACAATAAACTTTTAATCATATTTAACTCCCCACAACAAGAAACCAATCAAAAGAATACTAAACTGCTAATAGTGCAATATAATGGCTCAGAACTTTATTGAACTGTATTTTCAAAGTGAGAAGTGAATCCTTTTGACTATCATCCTAAATTTTTCAGCCTTATCCAGTCTGTGTGTTTTTTATTTATTTATTTCCCTGATTAGGAAATGTCATTTTAGAAGATGCCCTTGTCTTTTGCCACCAGTGAGTTTCTCAGGCTATCATGTTAAGCATGTTCCATTTCTTTGAATGTGGAATGCCTCCAGTAGTCCGAAGTACATGCCTGACAAAATTATATTCGCCTACCTCCCCATTGTCTTGTGACAGAGGCACGGTCGAGATCGCACAAAACTGGTAGGCTGCTGTGTTATTTCAAGGAAAAGATTGCTTGGAACATTTCTCAGTGACATTAGCCAAAGTGCAGATTTGTGTATTGTATTATAATTACCTAAATAGGGATTTTGCATGCTATAGCCAGTGATTCATGAACTGCAGGGTATCTGCAGAAACAGGCTGTCATCGGGATTAAGGGATGTAAAATGCCGGAAGGTTTTTTTTTCTTTTCCCCCTTTGATAGCAGACCTGTTATTGCATCCTCACAGGCTTTGTCTGATAAATTATATTGGTGCTTTGCAGCTGCATCCTACATCTTCTCTCCCTAATTTTATGCCTTTGAAAGAAAGAAAAAAATACATTTATGTGAGAGTTTGGGCTGTGAAGATATACAACATACTGGGTTCTGCTTAAAGACAGGTTGCCCTGCACTAGAAAGAAAATAAGAAGAAGGTCTTTGGGCTTATATGTCTTTATTATGTTTTCTCTACTGCTTGCAGCAGGACGAGAGGGCAATTATATTAATAGGAAAATAGTGATACTTCACTGGAGCAAGCTTACCTCTTGAGCTAGAAAGCAGTTACTGCAGAGAATACAGTGCAAATGCCTACATATTTATTTGCACAGAATTTAATTGGGTTCATGGGGCATTATATCTTTGTACGTATGTTTATTACAGTAGTCTGGATGACTTAATATTGAAAGTCATATTTTCTGTTCCATATTATTGTTATCTAGCTGTAGAAAACTGTGCCTCTTCTACAAAGGCATTAGACGAAATGAAACTCAGTAATATTAAAGGTAAAGGGTGTGGTAGCTGGGGGTTAAGATGCTGAGCTACTTGACTGAAAGGTTGGCAGTTTGAGACCCAACCACCATGTGACAGGGTGAGTTCCTGTTCTTGCCCCAGCTCCTGCCAACCTAGCAGTTTGAAAGTATGCAAATGTGAGTAGATAAATAGGTACCACTTTGGTGGGAAGGTAACAGCATGAGCACTGCTCCCTAGAGTCAGACATGACTGGACAGGGGAAACTTTTACCTTTAGTACTGTACTGAAGATGAAGCCGTTAACCTTTAAACTTTTATTAACACTATTAAGCTTTTTCACATATGCCTAGTTCATGGAATCTTGACCCAGCAAGTAAACAAAATTGCTTTCAAACCAAGAAACTCAAGTACAGTATGCACCAAGTTCTATGGTGGCAATGTTCCTCTACAAAGCAGATTTTATCCCTATGTATTTTTTTTAAAATTTTGTAGTAATACATTGAGGAATACTATCAGTACTTCTACTTCCCATGTATTAGATCTGATCAATGACTAAAAATGTTAAATGCCATGACATTCTATGTATGTTAATGGTGAAACATTCCTCCCTAAGAAACTGTATTGGTTTGTGTAAATTTATATTGTGTATATTTATACATAATTTCCCCCTGCCTGCCTGCCTGCCTGCCTGCCTGCCTGCCTGCCTGCCTGCCTGCCTTTGAGACAACCATAACTTGGATGACTGAGAATCTCCATAGACATTCAACCCATTTAAATCTTTGATTTACTTAGAGGTTAGAGAGGTGAACTAGGGAAAGTTTGAATATTAGACAACTCCCCATGTGGAAAAATATGCTTATATTTTTGTTGGATCCAAACTAATGCCAAACCAAGTTCCATCTCCTGCATGAAGAGGGCAGTGAGGTCCCCTTGGTAGTTTTTCTATTAACCTTACAGCCTGTAATGGGCTACGAGAATAATCTTGAAAGAGAGGAGGAAGAGCTGCAGTCTAGACAGCAATCTGATAAACAAAATCTGAGTCCAATGTAGAAATGGGGTGGAATAAGCATCTCAGAAAGGACTCTCTCTAGTTTTGGAGAACTAAAGGTAGGGCAGCGAGAAAGTGCTCTCAGAGCTGCAAAATTCTATTATTGTAACCTTACCTTACAGCAGTGGTGAAATCCATTTTTTTTTACTACCGGTTCTGTGGGTGTGTCTTGGTGGGGCATGGTGTGGCTTGGTGGGCATGGCTTGGTGGGCAAGGCAGGGAAAGGATACTGCAAAATCTCCATTCCCACCCCACTCCTGGGGGAAGGATATTGCAAAATCTCCATTCCCACCCCACTCTGGGGCCAGCCAGAGGTGGTATTTTCTGGTTCTCTAAACTACTCAAAATTTCCGCTACCGGTTCTCCGAACTGCTCAAAATTTCCACTACCGGTTCTCCAGAACCTGTCAGAACCTGCTGGATTTCACTCCTGCCTTACAGGTAGTATTAGTATTCTTAGTTTTAGTTTCCTGGTCTGAACTACCTTGGATAACACTGCCCAGAGCTGGATCAGAGAGATTAGATTAGATTAGATTAGATTAGATTAGATTAGATTAGATTAGATTAGATTAGACTAGACTAGACTAGACTAGACTAGACTAGACTAGACTAGACTAGACTAGACTAGACTAGACTAGACTAGGATTAGGATTGGGTGATCATCACTCCCTAGAATCTTCCAGGATATATCCATTAGCGTGTGAGTAGCATAGATTTAGTCTGGCATGCTTTTCTATGTAGTATGAGCTGAACTGAACTTTGGCTATATTGATCTATCTTGTTCTTGGGCTGGGCCTGAACCTTGAAGAGCTGACCTAGTCCTCTTTTCCACCTAAAAAATGGCTCTGGAAGTTTGGTCCCATGATAGGAACAAAATGGAAGGGGATTTTCTTCTTATTTTATTTCTTCACAAGGGAGTCACCTCTAGATCCTAGTGCTTAATTAGCCTTAAGAATATCACTAAAGACTTAATTGTAATGACAATTGTCTAACTGATGTTCAGTTTCATATCTAAGTAGTCAAGCCATTTGGTGGTTTATATTAATGAAAACATAAAAACAAATTACTGTTGGTAATAATTAAAATTATATAATTGTAAAACCAATAGGGCCTAGTTATCTTCGAGACCGCCTGCTGCTACCGACGGCCTCCCATCGACCTGTGCGCTCCCACAGAGAGGGCCTCCTCGGGGTGCCATCAGCCAAACAATGTAGGCTGGTGACCCCCAGGGGGAGGGCCTTCTCTGTGGGGGCACCTACCCTCTGGAATCAGCTGCCCCCAGAGATAAGGAGAATCCAAGACCTCGGTGCCTTCCGCTGTCCCCTTAAAACCTTCTTTTTCCAGCAAGCCAGGCTGGCCTAACACTTTTTTAAATGTTTTTAATTGTTTGTTATTGTTTTAAATCATGGAGCCAAATTTATATATATATCTTTTTAATTGTATTTTAATGTTTGTAGTTTATGTTTTTATTTGGCTGTTCACCGCCCTGAGTCCTCAGGGAGAAGGGCAGTATACAAATTTATAAAAGAATAAAACAAGGCTTAAAATTGTCAGTCCTAGGTATCATGTGCATCACTATAGCCTCTCTCCATCAACTTTTTCAAGAGTTTCTAGAAGACTAAAATTTGGTGGTCAACCCAGAATTCACACTCATTCTGAATGTGAAGAAGCTGCTCCAGCACAACCTGTGGAATGACAGCCTTAGGAGACACAAAAACAAGAACCATTCCAAGATCGATTAAACACAGGCACCACAATTGAAGCAGTCAGAAAATGGTGACATAATGCTGCCCAGCTCCCATACCCCGTGAGTAGAATGAAGATCAGAACATTCTATGAAGCTCCTTGCCAAACAAGGGAGCAAATCTCTTGATTAAAGACAGCTGACTGCAGCCTAATTTAAGAGACAGTTTTGATCCATGATCCTTCATTGGAATAAACTATTTGATCTCTGGCTCTTGAATAATGTTTATTTGGACTCTGCTTGTGGAATTCCGACCTTTGGATTGGCTGACTAATCTGACTTGACTCACAGAACCTTGGATTGGATTTTTACTATTCTTCTGCATGCACCTCTTAAAAGCAATCATTCAGGCAAGGTCTTTTCAGATATTCTGCTCTGGTTTGCATTCCTTGTCTGCTGTTATCTATCTGACTTTGAGAAAACTGCCAATAACCATGTGTTCAAAACCAGAAGCAGGACACAACCTCACTTGAAGTGAGAGTCTGTTCCAAAATATAGGCATTGTTAACCAAAACACTACCTAGAAGGTAGTATACAGTATATCTCACTAGACTGGAGAACTATCAGCAGGACAAACAATGGGGGAAGGGGTGTTAAATTGTGGCTTTTTATTGCTGTATGCTGCCTGGAGTCATTGTGTGTGGGTGGCTATAAAATTTGTTTAATAAAAATAAAACCACTTCAAACGAAGAAGTCTGAAAAGTCCAGACTTCACTTATGCTGGGCTAAACCAGGAAAAAAAAAACCTACGCAAATTTATCCACACAGTGGTTAGATTTTTAACTAATCTGGTTAGATATGTAGACTGGACACTGCCAGTATATACCAAAGTATGTAGGATAAATATTTTATTTTAATCTAACCTTGCTGGTCACATAACAAGGGTGGCTTACAACAATTAAAATACAAAGCATAAATATAAATCAATATTATTAGAAGCAGAAGTAAAATTGAGTTCAGTCAACAATTAAAGGTTGATGGAAGAAAGGGGTATTTGTCATTTTACTACATATTGAAAGAGTAGAGGCCAAATGCGTCCTCCCACATAAGAGAAGGCCTCTTCCACGTGCCAAATAAAAAGTTTCTAGCAGAGGAGGACTCTTCAAAATGGTCTCTCCAATGACTTGAGTAATCAGGCAAGTTCATAGATGGAAAGTTCATCCTTCAGATACTCATCAATTATATTTCCATAAGACAGGTGCGCATTCACGCATATACACGCAAATACCTATTAATTTCATTGTTCCTGTTGTAACTTTCAGATGAGCTTACATAGGAAAATTATTACTGATGATTATTCATAATTTATATTTTCATAAACCAGGTGCACAAGCACACACAAATGCACATACACACACACACACACACACATACACACACACAAGCACATTCAATTATTTCATTATTCCTCTTATAGCTTTCTGATGAGGTTACATCAGAACATTATTACTGATTGTTGTTCATTCAGTAACTGATCTAGTTCACCAATTCATCTAGCTCCAACAATATTAAAGCTGTAGGTTCTCCACACCCATAAACTGCGCTGTTTCAAATTAGAAGATTAGTAGCAATTGAACAAAATTACCCTAAATCTTTTCAGAGTTTTACTTGTACCTCTGATTAGAAATTCCATCATTTTAGCATTCTAGGGAGACTGTATGTATAATATTTGAGAGACTGATCATTTAGCAATGGTATTTGTCATGGAAGCGGGTTAAAGACTTATAATAAACACGACAATGATGAAAAGATTTCTGGCTTCGAAACAGAAGACCTGGTTGAATTTAAATTGGCTTCCAATAGTGAACCAGCTCTTTCCTTTCTTCTCTCAAGTAAGTGAAACAGTTGTATTGCTTGTCTCAATAGCTAACAGCATGAGTGACCTTCGGTGTTTCCACTGAATGGTGACACAAGATTATCTCACTGCTTATCCATATTAAATAAAACTTTCCATCCTTCTGGTGATTGCACCATCCTCAAACACATGTGCTGAAACAAACAGGGGAACTGGAATTTTCGGCACAAAAATTGACAGCAAGATCTTTTCCCTCTCACTTCCTTCTCTGATTTTCCTCTTTGATTAACTTTGGACCAGATGGCCAGTCCCCAGTCTCCCAGCATGCCTTTGACTGACAGGAGCCTTTGATAAACCTCGGAAGAATGGAGTCATCTCCAGGTCACCTCCTCTGCCTGGCCTTTAACATCCAAGCACATCCCTCCATTATCTGCTGAATAGGAGACAAAGGAAATTAGCTGCTATTCCCTATCATTCCCATTATTTCTACACTTAAACAAGGAAGTAATGAGATGCCCTTCATTTTCCTTGGAAAGGTACAAATGTCAGCTGTTCAGAAATGCAAACAAGCAGTTTCCCATGTTAATGGATGGGCTTCTATTGTAACGACACAAAGTGGTAAAACTGGGTTTGGTCTGTGCCTGTCTGAGAAAAAAAAAAATCTTTGTGTGCTTGGAAATATGTTCACCACTTTCTGTTTTCTTCTGTAATTTTTTTTTTCTTGGATTTATCCATGGTTGGCCTACCGAGGGTTGAAAAGCTCAATAAATCACGTGCCGGCAAGTGTCACACATTGGCGGTTGTGACACATATTTCAAGTGACAGGGAGTCGCAGCAGAGGGGTGAAAGAGCCACATGCGGCTCCAGAGCCGCAGGTTGCTGACCTCTGGCTTAGTAAATAACTCCTGATGCAAAATGTAGATGAGCACGAATGAAAATCTTAAATCCAAGTATCAGCCAAATGTTCAAGCTAATAGTACATTGCCATTTATTCTTGCATCTGAGTCTAAGATAGGAATACACTTGAATGGACTTCTATATCCAACAGATGGGAAGTTGATCCAACTAGGTTGGCATCAGCAGTGGGATTCACTTACCTTCCCTACCGGTTTGCAAATGTGAGTGTGTGCGCGAGCGTGCACACTTCACTCCCATGTGCCTTGTCTGCACATGCACACAGCCTTCTGCGCATGTGCACTACTCATGCATTACATCCAGGCGGATGGGCAGAGCCTCCTGCAGTCTCCGCTACCAGTTCGCCTGATCCGGAGAAAACCGGCTGAATCCCTCCCACTGGTTGGCATGGTCTTTCCACACAGTTCTATGCCTAGGGAAGCAACAGTATACAATTTCCCCACATGTGTTTCCTCTATCAGTATGAATTAACTCTTGAAAAACTCTGTTGCTTTATATTTTGCTGCTCTGGGTTAAAAAAAAAAAACTTCTCAGGTCTCACTAGGCAGAAATAGCAATCATGGCTGACAACACAGAAATAATTTAGCCTGACCGAATTATTTTACAGCTGTTTAGAAAAATAATTGGGAGGCCTGATGAGATTTGCCCATTCAATAAATTCAGCTTTGCCTCTTTTCTAAGTAAGTAAGTATCGTAGTCGGGTACTATTTGAAATGAAAGGATGTGAAAAAAAGTGATTTTACTTTTTTTTTTTAAAAAAAAAAAGGGGGGAGAGCTATGAAAGTTTGTTTTGGAATCAAATTGTTTCCTTTTGGAAATACATGTTTTGGTATAGAGGTGATACTAAATCTGCCTGATTAAAATAATTTAATGTAATTTTTATTTGCAAATGCATATCCCTCCCTTCAGTTACAATCCATCTTTTAAGAGAGATTGAGTGAAATCTTTCTTACAATACAGTGGAGGGTTTCAAATTTTTTTACTACCGGTCGTGTGGGTGTGGCTTGGTGGGCGTGGCATGGGAAGGATACTGTAAAATCTCCATTCCCACCCCACTCCAGGGGAATGATACTGTAAAATCTCCATTCCCTCCCCAATCAAGGGGAAAGTTACTGCAAAATGCCCATTTCCTCCCGATCAGCTGGGACTCAGGAGGCAGAGAATAGATGGGGGGTGGGGCCAGTCAGAATTTTTACTACCAGCTCTCCAAACTACTCAAAATTTCCGCTACTGCTTCTCCAGACCTGGTCAGAACCTGCTGAAACCCACCTCTGCTACAATAGCAAATGACACCTGTTGATCAGTATCTAGTACTGAAGAAGGAGACTGTTGTCGACAAAGATCTTATTTTTTGTTCAGTTCAGGACAAATGATAAAGTTATTTAGTACTGTACCCTCTGCAGTTTTCACTCACGCAAACTATGGTGGCTATGGCAGTTGAAGGAAAGGCCCTCAACCCATTTCCTCAACATGTCACTGCTTCAGCCCCACTCCAGCCCTACCATTCATATTTTCTAAGGGAAGGAAACTTATATTACTTTGTATTAAAATCTGGATTTTCCATGCCCACATAAATGTGGTAAGGTTCAATTTAAGAAGTACAAGGGATGTGTGCACAGTGCAATCCAAATCTCCATCTTCTTACATAGCATCTTTATCTCCTTAGGAACTTTTTCCAAACAGGAATCAAGTCTGATAACATAATCTCACTTTACGGAAGTGGGAATTTTTTGCAATGAAGGTGAACCATAGGAAAGGACTCATAATAATAACTTTATTGTCATTGTACATGTATACACAGTATACCCATACACTTAACACCCAAAGACCAGGTCCAACATCTTCCAGGTGTTTCTGACTCCCTGGCTGGCCACCTCATTTTGCTGTATTATTGTGGCAATATATTAATTGAAATATGAAGTTATGCTGCTGTATGTATATCTCCTCGAGATGATATGAACAGCAGAGGACAAACAAATTAAATTTAATTTCATTCATAGCATTTTTAAACAGATGCTAAATTAGATAATTTGATAGCACAACTGCAGATAATCTCTTTATTCTTTAGGAAAAATGGGCTATAGTGTAAGAAAATAGCAGTTACTTATTCTACAAATGTGGATTCCTTTCCAGTGCTATAAGACTCTGAGTGGTACACAACAAAGGAAAACAGTAACAAAGCTATGTCAATCTCAATAAAAACTTAATAAAAATAAAACCCATTAGTTCCCCCAATCGTCCTAAAGGATCATTATAGAGTCTTCAGGGTCTTTCAGTATAAAAGGAAAGTTGGGGCCAGGGGGTGCTGCAAAGGTCATAACTGTGAAAAATGTTCATGTCTCTTTTTTCAGTGATGTTGTAACTTTGAACAGTCACTAAATGAACTGTTGTAAGTTGAGAACTACCTATAGTTGGAATTGAGATGCAAAACATGCAGAGTAAGGTGATCTTTGATATATTCCAGTGCCATGTCATATACATCTTTAGAGTAATAATCAGCTGGCTATTGAATTGGTTCATGTTTAGTGGCAGTTTATGACCTCAAGATGGGCATAACTCTGGCAGGTTTCTTCCTCTAACAAACTTGCTTCCATGTTCTGTATCAGTTATAGCTTCCATGTCATTTGCAAAGGCAGCCCATAGAGAATTGTTGCTGTTGCAAGATTTTCAGGATCAGACTCAATAAAATTAGTGAGAGTTAAAGGTTTAAATATACTTCCTTTTATTTACAATAGGCATTCTATATTCACTGAATATTCACAGATAGAAGCAGGGAAAAGGGTGTAGGTGGCTCCTTATATATACAATGGGTGGAGCTATAAGTGGGAGTGGTGAATTATGAATACATTAAGAAGTGAAGAATAAGTTAACCCCTGATACCCCATTCATATACTATTTACACATTAGAGAATAAGGCATTTACATCTGACAAATCCCCCTCTAAATGCCGATTCGTTATACAACACCAATTACATTCTGATTCAGGACAATACAAGACATACAATTTAGATGTTAAATATTTGTGTTGCTTAGAAGGTAAAGGCTTTGTCAATATGTCAGCTAATTGTTCTGAAGTATCACAATGCACTGCTTTAATAAATCCATCCTGAGATAATTGCCTCACATGTTTAAATTTTATATCTATATGCCTGGACCTTTGTCCAATGGCATCAGATCTAGATATTTCAATGGCCGCTTTATTGTCTTCATGCATAACAAAAGGTAAAGCAGGTTTTTTCCAAACATCTGAAATTAAATCATTAAACCATACAAGGTTATTTGCAGCTTTGGATAAACAAACATATTCCGCTTCTGTCGTTGAAGTGGCTACTAGTTCTTGTTTACCAGTATACCAGTAAACTGGACAGTCATTTAAGAGAAAAATATAACCAGATGTACTTTTTCTGCATGATGTGTCTCCAGCCCAGTCCGCATCTGCATAACATGCAAGCTTTGGTTCTTTATTATCACTAGGTTCTAATACTAAGCAAAAATCTAGTGTACTTTTCAGATATCTTAAAATTCTTTTAACAGCTTCCCAGTGATACATTGTTGGTTTGCTGACGTGTCTGGATAATAAATTGAGTGGTAAGGCGATATCTGGTCTAGTCCAATTAGATATATAAAGAAGTGAACCTATGATTGATCTATAAAACGTGTTATCCTTGAATTCAGGGGAAGATTCATCAGTATTTCTAAGAAAATCAGTTTGCATAGGAGTATCACAGGGTTTGGCATTGTTTAAATTGCATTTATTTAAAAGTTCTATAATCTTATCTCTCTGAGTAAGTTTGAATCCCCTTCTAGTCTTATTAATTTGAACACCAAGATATTTGTTCACTTTACCTAGAGATTTCAACGAGAAATGTTCATTTAACTTATTTACAAAAGTTTCTCTTCTCTCTTTGTGTTTTCCTATATATAAAATGTCATCTACATAAATCAACACAAATTCAATGTGATCATCACCCTTTTTGACAAAGAAACAGTTATCAGCAGTGGTAGCGTTGAAATCCATGGTCTTAAGTACTTTTACTAAACAATCATACCATCTTTTACCAGATTGTTTTAATCCGTATAAACTCTTGTTCAACAGCCAAATTTCATTTTTGTTGGTGTATTGACTGTGAGGTGCTCTTACGTATATTTCCTTATCTAGTTTTGCGTGTAGATACGCAGTCTGTATGTCATATTGAAATACATCAAGATTGAGTGCTGATGCTACCACTAGAGCTGTTTTGACACTCTCTGTTCTTACAGTGGGGGAATACGTGTCAGTATAGTCCTCCGGATATTTCTGTGCATAACCTTGTGCAACTAATCTAGCTTTATATAGAGTATTGCTTCCTTCTAAGTTCTTAATTTTATATATCCACCTGGTACCAATAATGGTTTTATCTTTAGGTGCAATTGCAGGTGTAAATACATTTAATCCTTGTAAACTTTCCATCTCTTTTTTCATAGCTAATTCCCATTTTTCTTTTTCTTCACGAGGGAGTTTTAACACTTCCTCATAAGTATTAGGTGTTATTGGCTCACCATCCATATGCATTACGTAATCTCTGTATTTATTTGGCATTTGATTTCTGTTGTTTCTAATGACTCTTTCAGGTTTGCTATTGTTATCATGCAAATATCTTGCTTCTTTTTTTGTTAGTGTGTCTGTCTTTATTTTGTGTTGGCTATTTGTCCAAGTTTTGGTTTTGCTTTTATATTTGTTGATATCCTGTTTTTCTATGGTCCCTTTCTCATGAGATTTTGTATCTTTACATTTATTTGGAAATATTTCATTAAGATGTAATTTAGACCAGTTGGCCTGTTCATGGAACACAGCTGTTCTGGAAACTATAAATTTGTTATTATTATCAATGAATCTGTACCCTTTGGTGCCAGTTTCATATCCCATAAATCTGAGTCTCCTGGATACGTTTTCTCCCTTTCTTCTCAACTGCTTAGGTATGTGTACGTCTGCAGTGACTCCAAATATGTGCATGTGTGCTAATTTTGGTTTCCTATTATACATTACTTCATATGGTGTCTTATTTACAATACTGGACCATGTTCTATTTTGTGTATAATTTGAATAATGTAAGGCTTCTGACCAAAATTGTTTGCTTAAGCCAGCATCCTCCAATGTGCATCTAATCATGGTTTGTAATGTGGAATTCTTTCTCTCTACAATCCCGTTCTGAAACGCAGAAAATGGACTAGACGTGTAATGTAGCATTCCTCTATCCTTTAACCATTGGGAGAATTCTTTAGACATGAATTCACATCCCCTATCTGTCATAATTTGTTTTATTCTGATATTGTGTTGTGTTTCTATGCGTTTGTAAAATTCCTTAAATTTTTGAAAGGTTTCATCTTTGTGTTTTAATGTATAAACAAACCCATAACGGCTATAATCGTCTACTATTGTTAGGAAGTAACGTTTTCTATAGGTGATTGATGGAGTTAATGGGCCAACTAAGTCCATGTGTACTAAGTCAAAAATTTTGTTAGTTGATCTAGTAGATTTTCTTGGCCTGGGACTAGTTTTTAGTTTTGTAGATTTACATACTGAGCATTCCAAATAGTTTTCACAATTTTTTATTTTGACACCTTCTGCGTGTTCAGTCATTTTTTGTACTACAGGAAAACTGGCATGTCCTAACTTCCTATGTAAGATGTGAGCACACTCATCATGAATTGGTTTACCTATTTTTGGTTTTTTTTCATTGTGTGCATCTGCGTGATCATGAGATATTTTACATTCATCATTGTCACTGTTACTAATATTTTCATCATCTGCTTCAATACAATCTTCCATATTTGAATCAATGTTATGCAACCATTTTTCCTTCGTTATCAGATAAGGTAGGCCTCCTTTAATCATTACAGTGCCTATATTTATTTTATTCTTCTCCAAAGTCGCTTTTCCCTTTGAGAAAACTATATTAATGTCAGAATCTCTACTTAGTTTTATGGCACTTAGTATGTTATGAGGTATTTCAGGTATTAACAATACCCCCTCTATTTTTCCTAGACCAGGCAAGGTTACATTTCCTCTGCCTAATACTTGAACCTTTTCTTGGTTAGCTACTTTTATTACAAATTTATCTTCTGTAAATGAAGACAATATATTTTTGTTATTAGTGGTGTGATTAGTTGCTCCAGAATCAATAAGCCAATTATTGTTCTCATTTTGCTGTATTTTAGTGTTGTCTTGTTTATTTAATCCATTCAGTGAACCAGATTTTCTATCCTTTGAATTATCTCTGCCCCCTCTATTCTCTTTGTAATTTGGTGGGCTTCTATATCTATGTCTATCTATGGAAGACTGTCTATAATTGTATTTGTTCCTATATTCTGACCTATGTCTTTCCTTTGAAATTTTGGGACAATCTCTTCTACTGTGTTCCCTGGATCCACAATTGTGACATTTGAATGTTTCATTATATTTTTCTTGGAAAGCTACTTTCCTATAAGGTTTGTGTTCTGTGTGATTGTTAGAACGATTTCTTCTTGAATTGTCTTCTGCTATCAATTTATTGGATAGACTTTCTATGGATAAATATCCTAGATTGATAGTGTCTAAATGTGACATAAAACTGTCCCATGATGAATCAAGTGAGTTGATAATAACACTTTTCATTGTTTGGTCTGAAATCACCTCCCCTCTCAAATGCAGTTCAGCTCTTATTTTGTTTAAAGATATTAAATGCTCACTTATGGAAACCCCTGGTTTCACTCTAGATGAAAAGAAATCCTTAGACATTCTTGTGGTGGTAGCCACACTATCGCTGTGAAACAAATTAAACATGCATTGAATGATTTCTGAAACAGTCAGATTAGGTTTGATGCTATGATACATTGCAGGAGACACACTAGATATTATTAAGAAAAATGCTCTATGGTGTAAACAATCTATTTTTAAAGTCCAAGGTCTTTTTGGGGGACTAGTGATAAAAAATAGTAAATTTTCCTTCATAAAGACAACCTGGAGCTGTTGATACCATTCTTGCAAATTAATGCCATCAACCCTTAGTTTTGGGAAGTCACTGGGTAAATTTCCGACATTATTTTGTCCATTACTTACGACCTGAGGTAGTCCGTGGTCTCGCAAGTGTAGAAAATTGCAAAACGGCATGGGGATGCTCGCAACGAGTCTGCGTGGTTCTCTCGCCAGTTCATGTCTTCCCGGACCGTCTACGTAGTTTCGCGCATGCGCGTTGTCCATTTCTTCTTTGGAGTCGTCGTGGAAGGTTCTCTCCATTGCGGCTCGCTCGCTCTGCTCTGCTTTAGACGAGTCGGTCTCTGGTTCGACCTTGGGAGTTCTGACGACGGCGGCTGCTCTTCTTTTTCTTTTGGGGGCGTTGGCACTTGCTTCGGTCTGTGGTGTAGGGCGGAATCGACAAGGCTCTCTGGGTTCGGGCGTCGTCGCTTTCAAAGTCAGGATGGGAGCGGGCAGGTCTTGAGGTATCGGCTTGCTCGCTCGCTTCTTCGGTGGATCTTTGGTAATTTTTAGTTTTGGCCCAAATGCAGCAAAAAGTGTTTTCATTGCTGATTTTATTTGGGATTTTGTTGAGTCATCTTCACTTTCTGATTCTGATTCTTCTGAGGAGTTCGAATCTTCTTTTTCATTTTCGTTGTCTGATAACGTTTTTCGCGCCAGAAATTTTGAATTGAGCATTTTGATTGGCTCTGCTTCGCTCACCTTGGAGGCCTGTTGAAACCAAGATGGCTGCCATTCAAAATTTCGCGCGGGATCACTGTTTTTCTTCTTCGTAATGACTTTCTCTGCAGTCATATCACTCACTATTTTTGAGTCTTTAGACTTCTCATTAGTGATGTTTTTCTCTCTCGCTGCTCCGCTGTTCTTCAGCATTTCTTGGAGGTTCGCGATGAGGCTTTCATCATTCTTCTGGCTTTTTAACAGTTTTAATATCTCTGACCTGAGTTCGTTATTCTCTATTTCGATTTCCTCCTGGTCATCATTTTCGTCTATTATTTCTTCGTCTTCAGTGGTGTATTCTTCGGATTCTCTCGAAATTGCGTTTGTGTATTCGTTGATTATTTCTTGTTCTGTTTCCATTTCTTTGCTGTAGGCCCTGGTGTTGGGCCTATCTTTCTTAGACATTTTTTAAGTTTTTTTTATTGAGTCAATTAACCATCCTCTGCTACCAGCTTGTTGCAAGATTTTCAGGATCAGACTCAATAAAATTAGTGAGAGTTAAAGGTTTAAATATACTTCCTTTTATTTACAATAGGCATTCTATATTCACTGAATATTCACAGATAGAAGCAGGGAAAAGGGTGTAGGTGGCTCCTTATATATACAATGGGTGGAGCTATAAGTGGGAGTGGTGAATTATGAATACATTAAGAAGTGAAAAATAAGTTAACCCCTGATACCCCATTCATATACTATTTACACATTAGAGAATAAGGCATTTACATCTGACAGTTGCAATAGGCCAATAGTAAGATGATCAGAGCACAAGTTATAGTCACAAAGGTTTCCTGGTCCTGAATCCCTCTGCTGTTTCAAATGGAGCCATGATTTTTTTCAGGGTGAGTGTGACCCTGTTGAGAGTAGGGATAATGTTCTCAGATGACTAGTTCCATTTTGATAAAATTTAATCTATATTCTTAGCCTCTGATATCCTCTAGACACTGTTTCAGGACTTCCAGCTTGGCCTGGATAGCAATCGGTTTCATCACTTGCCGTGGAACCAAACCTCACTCCAAACTAATGACTCCTCTCAAGTGAAATTTGAAATCACATTGGAATAGCTTGATCACTGATTCTTTAAGAATACCAATTAGAATTGTCTGCTCATAAGTGTAACCATCATATTACATTGCTGTCTGTTTCCATTTCTTAGAGGCACTCCAGTTGAACACCATGATAGATACCAGCGGTCATCACCTGGTGATCCATGGATCATTGGTGGTCTGTGAGAAAATTTTGGTGGTCCACAGAAAAATTATTTGCATTTTTTTAAATATTGAACTAAATCAGGGGTCCTCAAACTATGGTCCCTGGGCTGGATACGTGCAATGAACATTTGTGTTGCTGCAGAGAGTCTCCCCCTTCGGGGCCTTTTTGTGTGGGTCAGAGGGGGGAAGAAATTCCGACTCGGGGTCTACTTCAGTCTCCTGGTACGGGGCTTTGGGCGAAGGCTGGAGAGAAGTGCTGCTGGTGGCAAAGAGCCAGAGGGCCTTGTTCCAGTGGGACTGAATCATGGCCTGGAACTGGCTGATCATCTCAGCCCACTAAGCCTCCAGGTGCTGGTACCTGGCTTTGCACTCCCGCAGGTCTTCCCTCTGCTTGGAAAGACTATGCTCATAGTCCTCAGTGAGGTGCTTCTGCTGAGCCTCCTTTTCGGTCAGATCCAATTTGAACTGAGCCAGCTGTTTTGCCAACTCTTTCTTGAGGTGGCTGCTTAGCTCCAACAACTGCTTCCTGTTGGGACCCTAAGGAGCCCGGGTGGGGAGGCAAGGAGTGGCTGGCAGGAGAGGGGGGAGTAGAGGCCAGCGAGGCGCCCCTCGATGTGAGTGACATCAAGTTGCCAATCAAGTTGGCCATGCCCACCCAGTCACATGATTACCTAGCCCCGCCCACCCAGCCAGTCATTAGGCAGATCATATTAGTGGTCCTTGGGTTTTAAAATTATGACTTTAATGGTCCCTGAGGTCCGAAAGGTTGGGAACCCCTGATATATATTATCTAACACCTCCAAAAAATCTAATAGAACCAGTGGAGGCATTTCCAAATTACAGAGAAAGTCATCCATTAGAGTGACTGGACTAGAAACATTTCCTCTAGAAGAGCAAACATTGTCAAATACAACAGGTTTAGAATGATGGAAGACCTATGAATCTTCTGACACATTAGATTCTCTTGAAGTATCTTAATTAGACAGTAATTGATGACCCAGCCATATCATTAGATGACATGCAAAAATCAGCTTGATTTTTCACGAAAAGTCAGTAATTCATTAGCTATATAATATACAATCACTGTTTTTTTTTTTAATAGACAAGAAACAGCTTCTTGTGGAATTTAAACCTCAGATCCTATCAGAGCTGAGGTATGACTATTATGCACAATGGCTTGGGAAAGTAAGAAAGACACCGCTATTGTCTCTCAAACAACAAAACATCTTTCCTGGTGACACCGATATGGACAATAGCACAATTAGAATAACTGGACATTTTGCTGAAAGGAGATAATCTCCTTGACTACACCGAATAGCAAAGCGCACAGACACTTCAGCCTCCCTTGTTACACTGACTGATGTGGCGTCCTTTATAGAGTTCTGCATGGAGTGGATAGCCATTTGCACATCAGATGCCAAAAGGGTCCTTAACACCAGGAGAACTAGCTGTAATTTCAAGGTTTGTTATTAAAACAAAAGGGACCCTAGACACAATGACGATCTGCAATTTTTAACGCACAGGCGTTTTGTCACTTCCTCTTTTGCTCTTAAAGCTGGTCACGACAACAAAGTATGCGATTAAATCACTGGAACAATGCTGACTATGAGAAAGACAAAGGTTTGTCAGAGTACTCCGAAGGGAACAGGAAGAAGGGGAGGGGGGAGAGAGATTGGCATTAGATTTTAAAGGTATATTTGAAGGAGCGATTATTTTATTTTATTTTAAATCTGCTTTCAAGTCCCTGGGGACGTTCCACTTTATCAAGAGAGACACATTCTTCCTAATGAAAGGTTACTGACCTTCATGAATGTGACAGTTCAATTACAGCCCATTCATATGCAGAACGGCCGTTGATAAAGGATTTAGAAAATGTGACTTGCATAGCAAAAGAGAGAGGAAAAAGAAGAAGAAAGGTGCCTGGGAATGTATTTTCATATAGTGAATTAAGAATTATAAATAAGATTCACTCAGGTGGTGGGGGAACCTTTTTTCCCCCCTTTTCCTCTGGCCCAGCAAACCATTAGATTTGCTTCAGTGAATACATTGACTTTTTCTTTTTCTCTCTCTTTTTTTTTATCCTGCTAATATTCCTGTCTTTTTAATCCCCTGAACTATTAAACCTAACAAATCATAAAGCCCTTCGGCTGCTTAGATGCAGGATTTCATACCTTTTTTTTCCTTCATTCTGGCTGGCAGTAAGGCAATGCTTTTCTCGTTTTTAGCATCTTAAAGGGGTGGAAACTGTCTATAAAATAATGATGATTGAGTTAACATAAATACACAGATATTGCCCTAATTGTCTTGTATTAACACCTCCGTCACGTTGGACCAAGTTCTGGTTTTTCAGCCTTCTTTAATACCCAAATTAGATTTTTGCCAGATTTGCCAGTGTAAGGAAGGCACCCCTTTCTCTGAATATTCCAGGCATGGGAAAGTTGAATACAAAAGAGTGGGTCTCTCAAATGAGCCACAAACACACCCAGAGAGACAGACACCCTAGAATGATTTACTGTACCTGTTCCTGTAAGTAAAATGCACTTATGATGTTGCCTATGTTTTTGTGAAATGATTTCATTTTCTCATGCAATCTGTGGGCTTAAAAGGATACAAATATATCTTCAGATAGACAGTATTTTTCTCTGAAGTCATTGTTTCACTGTTAATATAAAAATTCAAACTCAGGGAGAAAATACTATATTACAAAGGTTTTATTTAGTAATATTTCTCGAGACTTAATTATTTTCCTTGACTTCAGTAAAGGTACCCCTAATAGTTCCACTAAAAACAATGGAAATTGAATTAGTCAGAAATAACTTTAGGACAGCCCCAAATATAGTTGTCTTGCTATTATAATTCAAACTCCATAAAAAAACAGATTAAGAATACATACAGAGATACTTAGAGAAGCAAGTACCAAATTTCCCTTGGCATTTAGCCATGCTTATCATTCTTGAATCAAATTAACAATTCACTGAATTGAAGCACTGCCTCATGTTAATGCATATGTTCTTGGTAAGGCAAACATCTAAGATAGCTACAGGAATTTTAACCACTCAAGTGCATCCTGGCACTAAAAAAATGCACTGGTTTTGTATCAGTGAAGCCAATCATACAAATATTATGTGCTATTAGTTCATACAACTTCCCTGATTCGTGTGGTTTTATTTTATTCTGGTTGGCAACCTGTAATTGATGAAGAAATTCATCTTCTGTGCAGGTCTCATCAAGTTTTAAATAGGACATAATCAGCGGTGGGTTGCACATTATATTGCTACTGGTTCCCCCCGCGCACACATGCTCACTTCTGTGTATGCACCCCCAGTTCATGCGTGCCTGCCTTCCGCACATGCGCCCAGTCTTCCGCGCACGCACTTTGCTCATGCAAGTGCCTTCTGCACATGCAGCCAGCCTCAAAAATGTCCCTAAATAGGACAACATAGAGCCAGGGCAGGTGGGCAGGCTCACCTGCGACTTCCGCTACCGATTTGGACAAACCGGTCTGAACCAGCTGAATACCATCTCTGGACATAATGACTTAATATTGTGTAATACAAAGCTACAAAACTAAAGCAAAACTGCCTAACCATGATTAAATCCTAGTCCTTAAGATCTGAAGGTCACTAGTTTGTATACACCTAATGGAGAGAAAGGGAAGGAAGGAAGGAAGGAGGGAGGGAGGGAGGGAGGGAGGGAGGGAGGGAAGGAAGGAAGGAAAGAAGGAAGGAAAGAAGGAAGGAAGGAAGGAAGGAAGGAAGGAAGGAAGGAAGGAAGGAAGGAAGGAAGGAAGGAAGGAAGGAACATGTGACTCCAATTAAAAACAGACCTAGCAGACAGCAAAAGAAAATTCTTCAACCAGCAATGCTGCTCTTTCCTTCCTCCTATCACAAGTCACTTTCACCCTTCCTTCTCCTGATGGTTGAATTTATACAATACATGTCAAGATTAAAATAAGGTTAGTAGCTTGTAAATTGTTGTGAGAACTCTATCTTCATTTTAGCATGGCCATTGCATTAAGACATAAAATAGTTTATCACTTAAGCATATCATATTGTAGAGCAGGGGTGTCAAACTTGTGGCCCAAGGGCCGGATTCGTCATGCACTGGCCACGCCCACCCCCGGTTTAGTGAAGGGGGGGAAGTCACAATACGTAGTAAAATCATCAAAAGGTAGCTTTCATTTTGATTTCCCATAGTGTAAAGTTGATATCAAGTCAACTTTTCTTTCGAAGAATGTGAGGTAGCATCCACATCAACCATCGGGGGGTATATGCGAACAGGCAAATGGTAGCAGCATTTGAGTAAAAGAGGCGTTTTGTTAATCACCCCAGAGTATTAATTGAACCTGGTGATTTAATATTCTCATGGTAGGTTTTGGACCAGGCAGCTTGGAAAATGGATCAAGGGAAAATCAAGGGAAGAATGGATTAAAAAGGCCAAGAGTTGGAACTGAGGACTAGGAAGAGAAATAGCTAAAATGAATAAAACCACCTTTGTGCTGCATGTTTGGTATAGTCGGCAGCAACTACTATATAAACTTTGGGATAAAAATTGCTGCCATTTATACATGCATATTGTTGGCAGTCAGTTCAAAAATGAAAAAAGACTTCAGTCTGGTTTTCAAGTAAGTTTGTTCCTTCTAATATCCTATTATTTGCTGTTGCATTTTTTAATTGTACTACCTATTTTTACTTTTATTTTTGCCCTCCCCAAAATACAGGTGATAGGAAAGGATGAGGGAGAGCAATTTATCCAAAACAAATCCAGTCTCCTCTGCTTTGGGTACAAATTCAATAAATCATAAACACGATACAGTACAATACAATGAACGGTAAGAGTGAATAGGGATATAAGCCTGATTCTCTTGAGCCAAGCCCATCTATTGCAGTGCATGTTAAAGTAACCACAATGAACTTGTTTAAAATTATGAAAAAGTAATATTATACACGGAGCTTGATTAAACCTTTTGAAAATATAATATGTTTCTGTTCATATCCTTTGTGGACAGGGGAGCTTTAAAGTTTACTGTTCCCCAACAGGGTTAAGAGTGCAGCCAGGCATGTAATTAAGAGCAATTCTGATGTGCGCATTGGCAGAGGCAAAAGTAGCTAAAGGTTGAAGACCATGAGGGGGTTTGTTCACGATGGGGAAAACACAAATGAAGATGAACTTTACATACTGTTGGCCTTGCTGCTTGATTAAAAATGCATTATCCTTTGAGGCAAATCACCCCATGACTTATAATAAGACACAGTTACAAAGATATATTTGCTGAGCAGACTCTTCCTCGGAGGAAAGCAAGAGAAAGAATCAGGCACTGCCAAATAAACTGGTGGAGGCAAGTTTTGATGCAAAAGCACTGAGCAATGGGCATTGAAGCCCCTTCCCAGTTTGCTGGCACAAAGAAGATTCTAGGTAACCTGGCTTCTTAAAATAGTAAGCTCTTGTTCATATTACGATTACATGAGCAACCTGTCTCTGACCTAACTCTATGTCTCCCGGGGTCTATTACCCTTTCATCCACTATCTCCTCAACGGTAGCATTTCTTTTCATTTCTTTTCTTTTCTGTTTTCTTTTCTTTTCTTTCTTTCTTTGTAGAGGACAAGATGGTAACTAAGATGACTGTTACCCTAGAACAAGGGTCCCCAACCCCCATCCATGGACTGGCACTGGGCCACGGCATGCCAGAAATCAGGCCACACAAAGCAGCAAAGCCTCACCAGTGGGATGTAGGCATCATGTGAAACCACGCCCCCTCCGGTCCGTGGAAAAATCTCTTTCCACGGAACCGGTCCCTAGTGCCCAAAAGGTTTGGGAGCTGCTATCCTGGATGATAAGAAAGAAAATTTTAAAATGATTTTGATAGCTTTAGAGGACTTGATTTCAAGAAATGAATGAAATATAAAAGAGAGAGTGAGAAAGAGAGATGCAAAGCTATTCATTAGGGGGCTAGGGGAAGGCCCAACCTTACTGTAGCTCATTTAGGAAATCATTGAAGATCTGGTCCCCGGCCTCTGGAGCAGGGTGATCAAAGAGCTCCCTTTTGTTTAAACTTACGTTGGTTTTGTGTGGTTTTATGGGCTGGATTGTGTGGCTCTATTTTGTGTTGCTCTATTTCGCTCCTCAGGTTGATTTTCTTATTTATACGGTTAGCTTTTTTAAATTATAAGCCTTCAAGAGTTGCTGGGAAATAAATTGGCCTTGTAATTCGATACACAGATAGATAGATAGATAGATAGATAGATAGATAGATAGATAGATAGATAGATAGATAGATGAGAGAGAGAGAGAGAGTGATAAATAAGTAGCAAAGTTATAGGATGGGGCAAACCATCTCACACTGTGAGATGAGCCTCATATAAATTTGATGAATAAAATAAAGTAAAACCAAGCTTGGAAGTACTACAATACTTCTGAAAAAGATTCTTGGAAATATAATTGATCTCAGATTGAATATGAGTCTGTAATGTGACATTGCTCCCCACCAAAAAAGGAAATGCAGTTTTTAAACTACATTAATAGCAGTATGCTTTCTATACTGTATCATGGAAAGTCCACTTCCATTCTGTTAGGCACTGTTTAAATCCCACTAAGCATGTTATTCCACTTCTAGCTCATCAAGAACTAACACAAAGTAGAACAGCTTCGGAGAAGGTCGCAAGGGTGAAAGGACCAGAAAACGAGTTCTTCTGAGGAAACAGTTAAGGAATAGAGATTGCCCATGCAGGGGTGAGCATTGATTTGTTTTGCCATACCAAGAAGCATTAGTTGAAGTGACACAATCAACTCTCCAGAAGCAAAGACAGTTTTGTTCCTGGATTGGTCAGCCAGTAACCAGACAATTCCACTGACCTTTGGGGTTGTGGCTCTCCTGGCATCAGTCCCAAAATTTAAAAGCCAATTGCCATTTGAGGGCCGGGGCCAATAAGTGAAAGCATATTACAAAAGAGGGGGATTTTGTGGTGAGGCAGACATATTTAGCATCATGCCCTAGTCTTAATGAGGAAGGACAGACTTCAGACCCTCCCAATGCACTATGAGAATGTCTGAAATAGAAGGAGAGAGAAAGAAAAGAGAAAGGAAGGTCTTGTAGAGATCTGTCTGAAGCATGAAAGGTATGACAAGGTTAATGTGTGATGAGATCATAATTTTAAAGAGAAGGCAGGTCAGATTAGAGAGCCAGTCATCAGTACAGACGCCTCTAGCAACTGTAAAGACACAATTTCCTATCCATCTGAATTCTCTTCACAGGTTCCTATAAATTCTAGCTCACTGAATCCCTCTAGAGGCATTAAAACCTTTCTAAAAATATTATTTTTCAACTAGGCCAAAGCACGCATCTTGCACAGGAGCTCAGATTGAAATTACAGAAAGCTACTTTACACCGAGTCACTTGTGTTGCTACTTTAATATTGTTAAAATATCAAATGGTACCATCGAGGTCTTCAGATGAGAAGGGGAGAACATGGGAGGAAATGCTGAAATGTGGGTTATAAATATTGTGATACAATATAATATGTTGTATCCCTTATACACATGGGTTTGATATTGTGATGTAATTACAGGTAGTCTCAACATACGATTGTAACGGAGCCCTGCCATTATGGTAATATATTGTGACAGTTCTAAATTGGGTCAATCGCATGACTGACCCAATTTATGATCTTTTTTGCAGCAGTCATTAAGCAAATGCTGATAGTCGTTAAGTGAACCCACTGCTATGCAACCAGTTGTAAATCAAGGAACACGTGTATGAAAAGGAGAAGCTTATGTCATGATCAACCACTCATGTTTTGCCATTTGTTGTCACTGTGGCTGTGAATTATATTGGCAATACTTCTATGGTTGCAGATTAAAGAGATAACATAGGGAATATTGTCGGTGCAAGGAAGCATCACCTTTAATAACCTGCTTCATATATACAGTAATAATATATGGTGTATATATAATAATATATAATTCAGAGGAATTATTGAGTCTGTCATCTGAATCTCCATAACTGTCTGGTTTGGCTCTACAACCAAAGAAGACAAACACAGACTTCAACGGATAATTAGATCTGCAGAAAAAACAATTGCTACCAATCTGCCTTCCACTGAGGACCTGTATACTGCATGAGTCAAAAAGAGGGCTGTGAAAATATCTACAGACCCTTCACATCCTAGACATAAATTGTTTCAACTTCTGCTGTCAAAACGACGCTATAGGGCACTGCACACCAAAACAACTAGACACAAGGAACAGTTTTTCCCTGGATGCCATCACTCTGCTTAACAACTAATTCCCACAACACTGTCAAATAATTTACTCAGACTGTATTACTATTATTCTTCTCTTCCTTCCTAATATCTATCTTTTCCCACTTATGACTATAACCATGTTGCTTGTATCTTTCAATTTATATTGTTTTATTTGTTTACTAGTACAATTTGATAGCTTATTAATAACCTTGACTATCACTAAGTGTTGTATCTTTTTATTCTTGATGACTGTATTTTATTGTCCTTATGTACACTGAGAGCATATGCACCAAAGACAAATTCCTTGTGTGTCCAAACTTGGCCAATAAAAAAAATTCTATTCCATTCCATTCCATTCCATTCCATTCCATTCCATTCTATTCGATACAAATTTTATTATTTTCATTCACTGAAAATTGTATGGCAAAATTGTTCAATATATTTATTGTACGTGGTTTTCTAACCTCTCTATACACATTTGTACATACATACATACATACATACACATATACATATATTTCACTTCTGCAAATAATGCACACACATACTGTACATACCTAGACTACTGCAGGATACAATGATGAAAACTGTAAGGTTAAAAATTTGAATATTTATTTAAATAGACTGCCTTCGCATTCCATGTATGCTGAAGAGACCATAGGCCTAGAGAAAGTGAGTAGGTACACACTCAGCACGAAAAACAATGTGTTTAAGGAATGATCTGGGACTTAACAAATCAGGAAGTTTTCAAGACTCCAACTAGCTAGCACAGAGCGTGACTTACTGCCCTAACCAGCAGACCTCCTGCATAACTTTGTAGAAAATTGAGACCATAAGAAGGACGGCTGAGCCTCATGTTCCACCCAATGGATGTTCACTTGATTCTTGTGGTTATTTCTAAAGTCAGGAATCACTAAGGAAATTAATCCGCAAAGTCTAAATTAACAGTTGAGGATAGGGCTGCATTCATAGGTCAGAAAAGCATAACAGATTCTACATAAAGTTAGTTGCCGGATAGCCTATCAGTTCAGAGCATTACTGAGCCCCTTAGTCAAGGGATATGAAACCATTGTCAAAGCAAAAGCAGTGTTTTCTATGTTTTAGCAATGAAAATAATTATATTTGGTAAGAAGGACATGGCTGACATTCATGCAAGGCAACAACCAACAATGATCATGATGTGATAAATCCAAACTTAAATATTTAATTTTTTCATTAGTTGTTATAGGTAATTATAAAGGCAATAAAGCCACTCCTGAAATCACTGTAACTTACAAATGTGCAATCTGGATGAGGACATTTGGACCACGTTCTAATTCTAGCAATGAGACTCTTTAAAGTCATCTTTGCAATATTATTTTATTAAAAAGGAAAACTAAAAATAGCTTTCTGAGAGGGGTTTTTTTTTTTCCTATTATTGAAAATTCCTTTTTGATTTACGTTTTATCTTCCATATGTTTTGGCTGTAATCCTTCCCCCAACTATTTTACAAATCACATCCATACAATCTGGAATGATGCTAGACACCTACCCCCTACCCAACCACACACACACACACAAACATATAGTTTTCCTTCTAAATTTTAGACCCTGTCTTGATCTAGCAAAGTCCAAAGATCTAATACTCTATATAAAAAAAAGAGGCCACCAAACATTTGGGCTGTGCTGGAACAATTAAAACAGCAGGTGATGTTTTCCTTCAAAGCTTTCAGTCATAATGACCAACAAGCCCCAGGGCTGGTTTTCCTCCACAGTCGCTGTGAATTATGGGAATTTACCAGTGACCTCTTTATAGTAATCATCTGACAATAAGTGAAGTATCTGAACCCTTCTGCAACGGTTTTCAGGCAATGGACAGTAAATCCTTTGAAACAAGCTGTCACAAACAGGCTTATTGTCAGCTCTGAAACCTTCATAGCTGGCTAAAATGTTCTCCTAAGAGGCAGCAAGACCTGACATTTCTTGTCAGAAGAATATTCACATCAGGAGGAATATTTTTTAAGACTTATTTAGCTGGCTATCGCTGGTATTTTTGTGGTGGGTTAATTAATTGCAAGTTCTGCCCTAATAGAAGATTTCATCTTCCAATATATCCCTCCCTCTCCAAAATGCACACAGACTGTACAATTCTACAAGTAATACGCTCATCAAGCACTATTGCACGAGTCCCTATCCTGCCTGAATTTAAAAAAAATAAATTTGCACTTGACAATAGCCACCTTGCTGTTTTCCACAGAGCTACACAATTGCTAGGCAGCCTAAGCAATGACAGATGCAGACCTGTAATAGTTGGAGCAGGATTTTCAAAATACACGCCGAACACCTAACGGTATTTGTTTTTTCACTGGCTTTGGAAGCAGAGCATTTAAAAACAACATCAGATTACAAGAGGCTATAATAATTCTGTTAAAACTTAACAGCATTTAATGGAAGATTAAAGGTTACAATGGTATAATTAGAAAACAAACACCTTCCACGGTATTTGCTAATTGGAATAGAAAACTGCAGTGTTGGAACAGCAGCATTCAGGATCTCCCACCCTATTTTACTAGCTGGAGGAGTTGCAGGCCGAGAGATCTCTGAGCTACTCCTCTGAGGAAGATTGACATTAAATGGAGCTGCATAGGGGAAAGAGACTCACAGCAATCCAATTTTATTCTTTTGCTGTTGGCATCTGTCTTCTACAATCTCACAATATCCAAATGCATTGGTCCGCAGATCCTATTAATTATGTAGGTGTTGACCACATATATAATTTTTTTCTCCATGATCCCACACAGATCCTATTATCCCCAGTGAACATGCTTCACCGTTGCCTCCTCAACATTATTTTCGGTTTAAAATCTGTTTTCTTGCCATTCCTCCATTAGCGTCACTCCATGTTTGGTGTGATGGTCCTTGAAATATTTGAAATATTCCCCTTCCTATGTGGGATCATCGAGAAAAATCTATCTATATGGTCTTCCATGCTGTTAACACATGGAAGGTAACACAGTAGTGGATTTGTCCTTACTTTGGATGTTGTCTAAATCTAACATTGAAAAACCAAATAGGGATAATCATATGAAAATCTGGATTATTTGCGCCATACGTAGCAGTTGGCCATTTCCCACTTCTGATTTGGTTCTTATTTTGAGGCTTAGTTGTCCAACATTGCAGGCTGGCAGGCAGCTGGAGTTAGATGCAGAGCAGCCAAGAATATTCATACATGAATTCACAGGGAGAATTGGTGTTTCTGGGTCTTCAGAAATAAATGGCATTGTCATGGATTGAGATGCCAAAATTCAATCCTTCAGAAAAGCATTGTCTATGTCAGCATCATGCTCTTTAGGATCCTGATGGAGACAGCTACAAATGTTTCAAATTCTTCTAATAGCCATCAAGCAAACTCCACTTCCAGAGTATTACTTCAAAATGTTTAAAATGGGATTTACTTATTTTTGCAATGCATAAACTACTAAATCATCAACATAATAAAACATTAATACACAATATTTAATAATAATGGATAGCAAATGCAGCAGTATCTGGAGATAGAAGGGTACAAGAAAGAAATAGAGAAGATAACAAAACACGAAGACCTGCAAATAGAAGCAGAACGACTGAGGCAAAAGAAAGCAAAGGTAGTACCAATAATAATAAACATTTTGGCTAGAATCCCAAAACAACCGGAACATCATCAGCATTGACAAAATCATTTATCGAGCAATTGCAAAAGGCAGCTTTATTTAGGATGGCTTACATCCTGTGATGATATTTTTAACACCATCCAACATCCACCTCTGCCTATCCCAGGTCCTTGGAAAGGATTCAACGGGTAGACAAAAATGCCCAATCCAGTCTGAACATCTGACTGATTGTGTGATGAACTATAATAATAGTAATAAAAGTGCCAGCCTGGCAACTCGATCAAGGAGGCTGAGATCCAGGGGAACAGCAACGCACCCAGTACACTCAGAAAGATACCCAGTGTAATCTGCAGGCTCTAACATTTCACTCAGAGGTGATATTTAGCGGTTTAGACTGGTTTGCCCGAACTGGTAGCAGAAATCACGGGTGGGCCCGCCCCCTCGCCCCCTCGCCCTCTCGCCCTGGCTCTATGCCATCCTATTTAGGCACGTTTTTGAGGCTGGGCACATGCACAGAATGTGCACACATGAGCAAAGTGCATGTGTGGAAGGCCAGGCGCATGCGCGGAAGGCAGGCGCACGCACAAAGTGAGTGTGCACGTGTGGGGTGAACCAGTAGTAACATAATGTAAAACCCACCGCTGATTTCACTACCTTAGCAGCAGGATTTAAATGGTATTTTCTTGACATCTGCACTCTCCTCTGTCACTTGATGGTGCACAGTGCCAGTTCACTAAAAATATTTGCAAGTGATGTTGTTAAAGCATTAGCAGGCTTAATTGTATCAGAAGAAAAAATTGAATATTTGAAAATGCAAACCAATGTCTGCACTTGCTGTTCAAAATATAATTCTATCCTTCTTTTGCTTCTTTAAAAAAAATCACATGTATAGCTATTTCCTGGGAGACTTGTGTATTCTGAAGAAAAAGTATCAGCTTGCAGCAATTATCGATAATCAAGACAATAACCTGAGCAAAACTGTCTCCGTACATAAAGGTATAATCCCTAATTAGATCTGCAAGGCAAGAGTGAGAGAACTGGCATTGTCTTCCATTGAAAAAGCCCCTCACTATGCAGACAACAAACATATGAAGGATGTAAATGCCAGACTCAGGATAATATGAAGTTAATAAATGCAACCTGTTTTCAACCGGTGATGAATTTTCTTCAGATTTTATCTTATGGAAACACAGAAATGAGATGCAAGATGTTCCTTCATCTCCATCCATCCATGCGTGCAGGTCGATGGCTCCAGGAAGCAAAGATTTTGGGTAACAGTTCAATATTGGAAAATATAAGCAAAAAGACTAATGCTGCCATCATTGAATTCAGATTTTCCCAACTTTTAATTCTCAGATATATTCCTGCCCCGACATTCTTTGTCTGACTTAAAAATCACATTGAGGTAAGGACTTGAATGCTTTGCATGTATCAAAATGAAAATCTATAGCATGCCCGACTGAGAAAGACAGTCAATATTTAGGGTTGAAAGAAATGTTCTACTGAGAAAAATACTAGTGATTGAAAAAAGCAGTTCAGATGACAAGAAATGGTTTTTCTGGTGGCAAGAATTAGCTTTCTTAAAAACTGCTGAGCAGAATCCAATTCTGCAAGTACCAATTGTTCTGATTAAAAATCAACTCTCCCAGAAGTCCATTAAGTGTTATTACACTAGAAATAATGTGGCATCAGATTAAATTGGGTAGATTACCCAATTTTGTTCAGTACTGATGATTCATCAGTAGTGTTATCAGTTTAGGGCATGATCTTTCCTTGAAAGTGCATTGCTGCAGCCGACTTCTTTTTTCCCCCCCAATAATTTTATTGAAGATTATATTATACAGATAAAACTAATACAACTACAAAGAAACAGAAATACATTAAAGTTCTTTTTAAAAAAAATTAAAAGTGCAGAAAAAGAAACAGAAAAAAGATAGAAGGAGCCTCCCTCTCCATCCCCAGCAAGTATAATCAATAACTTATCACTATCTCTTAAAAAACATCCAAGTATCTCTTCATTCCATAACTCATCCCATTCGCAATAAACTTGTCTCTAAAACCTCATATTTCTTTATCCATCAGCAAATATCCAGGAAGGGTTATCCAAAATAGCAACATTTCTGCTAAGTCTTACTAACTATCTGTTATATCCAAATTGAATCTGTCCTTTGATATATATATTTATATTTAAACAGATCTCCCCATGTCCTCTCTTCAAATAGCCACTCAAAAAAACAAACAAAACCCAATTACTAGAAATAACCATTGTAATCTAACATGATCATGGGATGCTGTGACCGTCATAAATGGCTGCAGGTTTCAAAGTACCCAAATGTCAATCACTTGACTGTGAGGATGCAATGGTTATTAATTAGTTTTTTATAAATTAGATTATTATAAAGGTAAAGGTTCCCCTTGCACATATGTGGAAGTTGTTCCCGACTCTAGGGGGGCGGTGCTCATCTCCGTTTCAAAGCTGAAGAGCCAGCGCTGTCCGAAGAAATCTCTGTGGTCATGTGGCCGGCATGACTAAATGCCAAACATGCACAGAACGCTGTTATCTTCCCACCAAAGGTGGTCCCTATTTTTCTACTTGCATTTTTTATGTGCTTTTGAACTGCTAGGTTGGCAGAAGCTGGGGCAAGTAACGGGAGCTCACCCCACTACACAGCACTAGGGATTCGAGCTGCTAAACTGCCGACCTTTCGACCGACAAGCTCAGCGTCTTAGCCACTGAGCCACCTCTACCCTATATAATAGTTTATTATAAATTAGTTATAAATTAGTTTTTCAGCACTGTTGTAACTTCAGATGATCGCTAAACAAGGTATTCAGTAAGGGAGAACCTCCTGTATGTGAGATTTAATCCCAAACAAACTAGCAATAGTCTTATCATGAAAATAGCACAGCCTAGTGAACTTCCTGCCACTGTGGATTCTAATAATTCCAGTCGAGGTGATTCTAGCTTTTTTTAAATTTGTATCTGCACAAGGCACTTAAGGAATTAATTAACTAATGTCCCCTGATATGGAACAGAACCAGTTTGTGAAAGTAACTGAAGACAGCAACACAACAAGAGCATATGCAAGGAAGACAGATGACATCAGAAAGATGCATGGGATACAAACATTTGAGGGCATGTTTTTACATATCAGTCTTTGAGGAGAAAGTGATTACTGTTGTGTTCTACCATTCAACAACTCTTACTCTTCAGTGAGATGCACTTTACTGACATTTTTGTTCCAGATTGGAGTTTTATTTTTCTTTCTTCTTTGTTTTCCTCTTCCTTAATTTAAAATTTCTTTTTTTCAATCCACTGGTTATTACTTTTAAAATACACCAACTGAACTTAGTACAATCATTGCCACAATGATGAGCACTCTTTAATAAAAAGCACTTTGCATTCCTAAGGGAAAATGTGTTTGGTAGATTCCACCGGTAACATTTTGTACACTCCACTGAGCAAGAAACATTATAGGATAAAGTGATTCTTTGACAGCTTCTCAAAAGCCAACTAGCAATGATCATTGACATTTAGCAAAATGCCCAGTAGCATCTCTATCCTGGGAAGATCCTGGAACAAATTTCAAAATGCTAGTTCAACAGTTCACTGTGTCTGCCTAAAAGTTTCTAAGGGCAATAGTAGGAGAAATAGCTTTTTTGATTTTAGGGCATTGTGATACTGTGCATTAATTGGTGTCTGGAAAAATGTAATGCCTTGTATGACTACAGAGCTTGACCTAGTGATTCCAAGATTGCTTCAGCAGGTCATTTTAGTGATTTTATTTAAATATATTTGCAGGTTATCTATAGGAGAACAAATTTTATTTTCTTTTATTTTCTATGTATCACATTTAAAACATATCACAAGTATCAAGAACATACAATTGGAATAAAGCCAGTTATCTTAATAACTAATAAATACTGTGCAGTAAGTCTAAAATGAAACACAGATATAAATATAAACCACCCACTTCGATAATTTCTATAACACACTTAAGGAAAAATCAGTGAGCATAACAGGTACTTCTTCAGGATACTTCTAAAAGATTTAAAAACAGAAGTAAATGAACTTCTATTGCTAATGAGTTCCATAAGTCTCCAAAAGTTGCCTCCAAATGGGCGATTTTGTGTCTATCAACCTAATAGTTTTCAAAAAGAGAAAACCAAAGACGTAACCAATTATTTCAACGTGCACAGGACGCTTTGATCATACAGGCTTTTGATATATATTGGTCCCCAGCTATCTAAGGCAGGGATGTGCAACTATGGCCCTTTTACTACCTTTGAATTCCAATTCGCAGAATTCCTGAACCAGGTCATAAAGAGGCCATATTTGCCCACCCCTGATCTAAGGCAACAATAGATAGATAGATAGATAGATAGATAGATAGATAGATAGATAGATAGATAGATAGATAAGCAAGTAAGTAAGTAAGTAAGTAAGTAAGTAAGTAAGTAAGTAAGTAAGAAAATAAGTAGAATCTCTTGCATATGTTGACACTTCAGCAGCAGCGGCATTCCATACCAACTGAAATATCCAAATACTCCTTAGTAGTGCAAATACTGCAAAGTATTCTACTAAATACTTTGCAGTAATCCAGCCTGGGCCTCACCACTGCAAGGTTGTTTTCTTAAAACAACCTTTCTTGCCACAGTTGTTAAGGTAATCGCTGCAGATTGTTAAGTGAATCTGCCTTCCTCACAGATTTTGCTTGTCAGAAGGTTACAAAAAGTAATCATGTGACCCGGGACACTGCAACTATCATAAGCATGAACCAGTTGCCAAGCATCTGAATTTTGATCATGTGACCATCGGGATGCTGCAGCAATCATACGGTGAAAAGGGTGGCACTTTTTTCAGTGCCATTGTAACTTTGAACAGTCACTAAAAGAACTGTTGTAAATCGAGGACTACCTGTACACATTTCCACCCCAAACAATCAGCATCTCTGTTTTGTCTGGATTAAATCTGATTTTATATTTTGTCATTCATCCCAAATTATCAGGCATGAATTCAAATTTCCGATAGCATTCCTGGGAGAGATCCTGAAGGAATAGAGTCAGATATCATTAGACTACTATCAACACTTAAGTTTAGACTAAACCTCTGGATGTTAATTTTACCTAGGAGGTTTATGTTGATAAATATGAGGGATATAAATGAAATGCTACATCATTCCGTATTAATAACCCCAAAGTATTAGCAAAGTAGTTGTCTTACCGAGGACTGTCAAACTGCCGGCTCACGGATCGGATGCGTCACGTGCTGGCCACGCCCACACTCGGTTTAATGAAGGGGGAAAAAGTCTCAATACATTACATGATGCTGCCGTGACGACGTGAGTTTGACACCCCTGTTTTACAGGAATTTGGATAGCGGAAGAAAATCTGTAGACCTTTCAGAAACAAACAGCAACACACACACACACACATCCAAAAAAATCCTAGGTTTTCACAGGGAGAGAACCAAATACTAAACAACTCCATTGACTCTAACTAAAGATTTCAGTATCAGCAACATAATCATAATCATAAGTTTGTCAAGCATATATAAGATAACAGGTAAAAGTATAAACATAATTTGAATACATGAAATCATAAGTTTGTCAAGCATGTATAAGTTAACAGGTAAAAGTATAAATATAATTTGAATACATGAAAAGAGTAAGTAAAAAGGTAAGTAAAAATAGTCCAAACCAGCCTACCCCAGCCTTATGGCTGCCTAGTGATGTATTTCTGGATTCCTTCCAGTCACGTTTCACACCTGGGCACGGGCCTGAAACAGCATTGGTCACACTTTTGGATAACTTCTAATGAGAACAGGATGGAAGTAATGCATCCATCATTGCCCTTCTTGACCTCTTGGTGGCCTTTGATACCATCAATCATGGTATTCTTCAGGACCAGCTCCTGGGGTTGAGAATAGGTGGTACTAGATTGTGCTGGTTCTCTTCCTTCATCTGGATCTGGTTCCAATTGGTGTTGGAGCAAGAGGTCCAGCTGCAGACCTCACTACTGTCTTTGCTCCTGTTTAACACCTACATGAAGCCAGCAGGTAAGGTGATCCATCATTTGGGAATGAAGTATTAATAGCATGCTGATGATATCCATCTGTATATCTCCACCTGTAGCAAACTAAGAGATGCTATTCATGTCTCGTCTTGGCTATCTGAAGGATGCAGGGGTATGGATGGGGAACAATAGGTTTCAGCTCAAGCCTAGCAAGAGTGAGTAGCTTTTGGGTTTGGGTGCCTTCAGTTCCAGGAACTTACCATCTTAGGTACTGGATGAAGTTATGGTGAAGGTCCTTCTGGACTCATGACTCCTTCTTAGTGAGCACGTGGAAGTCATGGCTAGGAGAGCTTTTGCATAGGTTGTGTGCCACTTGCACTGATTCCCGGATTGGCAGGCTCTACACTCAATCACTCATGCCCTGGTCACCTCCAAAATGGATTACTACAACAGACTCTACGTGGGGCTGCCACTGATCAACATCCAGAAGTTATAGTTGGTGCAAAATGCAATGGTATGTGTGCAGCCTTCAGTCGGTCCATATTACACCTCTGATACAAGAGCTGTGCTTGTTGCCAATTTGCTTCTGGGTTCAATTCAAGATGCTAACCTATAAAGCCCTACATGGCATGGGGCCAGGTTATTTGAGGGAAGACTTCTACCTGGTTACATTTACTCATTCCATAAGAGCAGTGATGGACTGCAACCGGTTTAACAACAGGTTCTGTGAGTGCAGGCTTTGCACATGCATGCGGGCTTTGCACACACACACATGCCTAAACGCGCTTGCGTGCAGGATTCAAAATACAGCAATGTGAAGCTCTGCTTCCTACCTTCTAAGGCAGCCCCGGTAAGTAGAACAGTGGAGGTACGGAAATCAGCTGTGCAGCGCAAATCAGCTGAGCCAGAAAGAAGGAAATATAGGACAGGATAGGGAGAGGGTGCGTGGGCGGGGCCATTCGATCGTCAGAACTACTGGTTCGCTAGAACCAGTCCAAACCGGCAGCAGCCCACCACTGCATCAAAGCCAGCAGAAGAGGCTTGGTAAGCTCCCATCCACTAAGGACTCAGGAGACGAGCCTTTTCTGCCATACCACCCATCCTTTGGAACATCATTCCCCCAACCTGGCCCCAATCCTGCTGGACTTTCCGAAGGCTTTGTCATTGTGCCTGGGGAACCAGTGGGGATATGGAGCCTCTTGATTGTACTGTTAACCATTGTACGGTTTGTATTTTCCCACAATTTAAGTGTTAATTGCTTTCATTAGTTTTTAATGATTCTCATTTCAGTTGTTTATTTGTACCTATTGTTTTCTGTTTTAAGTGTGTGAGCCACCCAGAGTCATTTATGTGAGATGAGTGGCTAAATAAATAAACAATGCAAGTAGATGCAAGTAGCATCATGCTTAGCTAGCCTGGTGGAACTTGCATTGGGAAGGCAAATCCAGCCATTTACAATGGATATTCCGCATATCACACAATTTCCAACCCTCTCTAATACATCTTACTTTAATGAAGCCGAAATATGTTAACTGAAACAACAACACAGTATTCCCTTGTCTCCATTTTTTTTTTCTCCTTGTGCTCTTGTCTCCCTTGTGTTGGTATCTAAATTGTAAGCTCCCCTCCCCCCCGAGGCACTTGTAAAGCGCCATGTACACAGATGGTGTTACATAAACAATAACAAGAACCTACTTCTTAAGAAATCTTGAAAGGAAAAAAAAAAAAGCAGCCCAGATTTTTAGCAATGCCAGGCATCCAGATTGCCTCGCTGGATCAATAGGCCAACTATTTTGCCTAACTAAAGACGCTGCTCCTTCAACAGCTAGCTACCTCTTCTATTAGTCATGAGAGCTATTAACACCACTATTACTAATGCCAATAACCACCCAGGTAGATATCAAAAGCGGCTAACAAAGAGAGCTGAGAACCTCTCAGAACCTCCGTGTAAAGTCTTTCCACATTATTAAATCAAATGCCACTTGTTTTAAGATGCAGTAGAAGTAGTATTTATTATCAAATTTAGGTACCGTTTATCTCACCCTGATATTAAATGCACTTTAAAAGCAGGTTGTTCAGACAAAGCCAGAGCCAGCAGCTGAGTAATCAAATTCATCGATATACCACATTAAGACCTCTGTTAAATTAGATAGTATGATATATGATTCATTAGAATAAGAATGCATATGCATATCCTGCTATTAGGTCTTTTCTTCTCCTCCAAACAAGCTGCTCTTTGGGCAGAGGAGCCTAGCTGGGATTGTTCTTTCACTGTGAGCAGAGAAAACAAAGCTAGAGAAAGCAGTGATCAGGGTTCCAACTGAGACTTTTCCTCTGTAAAGGCCTGATCATTTTAATCCACCCTATTCCATTGTGGTAGAGACAAGTGGAGCTCAGCCTCTGTGTGCCTAATTTTAGAGCCACACTAACTCTTGACCTTGCAACATACTAAGAGCATATACGGTACATATAAGAGATGAGTAATATGTTGTTTGCAAAGGTAATATATTTAAATATAATATGTTTATTATTATGTATGTCTTCTTATTCTAATCTATTTAGAATAAATAGCACAGTGGTTGGAATGCAGTAGTGCAGGCTATTTCTGCTGACTGCCGTCTGCCTGCAATTTGGCAGTTTGAATCTCACCAGGCTCAAGGCAGACTTCCATCCTTTTGAGATAAAATGGTAAAATGAGGACCCAGATTGTTGGAGGCTGTATGCTGACACTGTAAACTGCTTAGAGAGGGCTGTAAAGCACTGTGAAGTGGTATATAAGTCTAAGTGCTATTGCTATTGCTACTTATGATCTCTAACCTGCTTTCCAGCCCTAAAATCTTCCGAGGTGGTTAAAAACCTCAAGCCAGTCCTTGATCCATCATCACCCATCCTGTCTTATAAATGGGTTTGATGCTGATACAAGCTATCTTCTTCTAACGCATTGCTTAAAAAACCAAACAAACCTCGTTTTCTATTCTCCCATTCCAATTTTATTCATATTTTTTTTCTTTTGGTGGAACTATTTTTCTTAGTGGAAACCAAACAGTTTGTACCCAGCATCAACCAGACAACACTTCTAAACAGCCGTTCTTCAAGCTGGCAGTCTCTATCGGCTGCTGCCAAGGCAAGTGACCAGCAATGTAAACAGGAAACAAGTATTGCAAATATTTGGAAAGAGTTAAAAGAGCCAAATCTTGTCACCACTTGCAGAGATCTGTAGTTTAAACTTGGGACATCTGGATGATATATTTATGCTTTCTGTGGTTGTACATTCACATCTGGAGTCTAGACTTACTGACTCAAGTGATTCTCTTCAGACCTCCAAACAGTTCTTGCCCCCTTATCATTGTCTGCAACCACTGTTTGCCCACTGCTGCCCTTGAAGATAGGATCAGAGTTTTATCTCTAACAGCTGGATCTTCCAATTCTTACTTTCCCAACCCGTTCCAACATTACACGAGTAGAAATGTATCTGATCTTACTTCCCAGAAATGGTGCCTATTTCCTCAGTTCAGTCCATTTCCATTTGAGATGCCTCTTAAAACCATTGTTGGGATGAATTGAGAATTACTATTCAAAATGTGTTTCAAACAGATGACTCTTCAACATGTTAAGTTCATCTCTTCTTCGTTTGATTGCTTGTTTGATTTGGTAATAGGTAACCACCTAATACAGATTTATTACATTATTTATCTGAGTTACTTTTAGCCTACTTTGCATTATTCCCAAGATAGGATATAATGAAACTACCAATAAAATCATATGAAATTGGAAAAAGTTGCAACTATTGCAAAGACTGCTTAGTGTGGTTATAATATTGGACCCATTTAACATACTTCTAAAGACACTTCTCTGGCACTTTCCACAAATGTAGGTCTATGATTTTCTATACTTCCCAGATAGAAACCTATGTACAGATGTTGTTGGGCATGAAAAGAACATCTCCTTCAACTGTTCTACACAATTAAAACCCAAAAGGAAACATTTCATTTTGCATAAGAACAAAGACATCAAAAAAGAAAATTAAACAGAAAACTGGAAATAGGAAATAACATATCTAGATGGTCCTGATGTCGCTATTTCAAACTTGCAAAGATTAGTAATTACTTATTAGTTTATCACAGTGTTTTTCAAACTTAGCAACTTTAAGGTGTGTATGCTTCCACTATGCTGGCTGGGGGATTCTGGGACTTAAAGTCTACACATTTTAAAATTGCCAACTTTGAAAAATGTTGGTATATTGCAAACAAAATACCATTCCTCATCTTTTAAAAGCAATTAGGAAGTTCTCCGTCGCCTCCCTTCTTCCCTCCCTTTTTCATTTTTGGAAATAACCATTAGAAAGAGTAGACATTTCTTTTTTTTTTTTAAATTTAAAAACAAACTTTATTGAATTTAAAAATATTAACAAACAAAAACGAAAAGAGAGAATATACAAATTTTCTCTCTCTTAAAATTTACATTTTCAATCCCTAATTACACTAACAAACTAAGTACATATGATTATATAAACACATATATACAAATCTACAAACAGTGACTTATTTACCTTTTCTATCTATCTGACGGTGCATTTTATTTTATTTTTGGCATTTCCTCTAATTCTTATCTTTACCCTTTTTTCCTTTGGTTTATCCACTTATACCATCTATTCCATACTATAAAATACTTTGAGTCTTCCTTATCTTTTAATTCTAGAGTTAATTTACCCATTTCTGCGCATCTATAAATTTTTTGTATTACTTCCTGATCTGTTGGCATACGATCTCTTTTCCACAATTGTGCTAAAGTCAGTCTGGCCGCCGTAATTATGTGTAGTGTAGTAGACATTTCTATTGTACTCATGAAGCTATTGAGTGGACACTGGTCACATATCTCAGTATTCACGAGAGAATGTCATTGGTTTTAGTCTGTTTCAATGACAATTTCAAATGCCATGCTAGAAGAAACAGCAACTTCCATTTCAGCGTGTGAATTCGAGTCAGTCTGAAAGTTCTCCTTCAATGGATCACATCATCTGGTCACCAGGGAGTGAACAGATCTTTCTCAAAGCCAGTAACACATGCTTGAAAAGTTTTCCCCAACAATGAATTGTTATTTTGATGTTATAGCATTTTTATTCTTCTGATCTTCTATGATATTTTAATGTTGCAATTTTTAATTTGGTAAATGTTGTATTACGTTATATATCTCCTCCACAGAAATTACAGTAGCAGTATTGAAATCTTAAAAAAATAAACTGCTTTAAGAAAATTCCCTAGTATTATATCGTTTTTAGATAAGTTTACGTGGAGGTGTGAACAATGATGCTTATTTGCAAAGCTCATTCTAGTTAACTATTATCTCATTTCATTCACTCATATTTAGTTTCATGGGTTCAGGAATCTGTTCTCATTTTATAGACAGGAGTGTCCACTATGGACAGGTAGTTTTGCTGATGCAGTAATTGTCAATTACCAAGAACAGCTTGCAGCTAATGGTCTGTATTTTGTCAGCAAAGAACACTTAAAGCATATGTATAAGCTGATAAAATACAATTCTATTGTCTGTAACAGAATAACAGTTGGAAGGGACCTTGAGGTATTCCAGTTCAACCTTCTGCTCAAGCAGGAGACCATATCCCATTCCGGACAAGTAGTTGTCCAATGTCTCATAAATACCTCCAGTGTTGAAAACCCACAACTTCTGGAGGCAGTTCATTCCACTGACTAATTGTTCAAACTGTCAGGAAATTTCTCCTTGGTTCTAGGTTAGTTCTCTCCTTGATTTTATTCCATTAATTGCTTTTTGTCCTATCTTCAGGTGCTTCGGTGAATAGCTTGACCCCTTCTTTTTTGTGGTAGCCTCTTAGATTTTGGAACACCGCTATCATGTCACTCCTAGTCCTTCTTTTCATTAAACTAGACATACCCAATTCCAGCAACCTTTCTTCGTATTTTTTTAGCCACCAGTCCCCTAATCATCTTTGTTGCTCTTTTCTATGCTCTTTTTAGAATCTCAACATCTTTTTCGTATTGTGGCAATCAAAACTGGTTGCAATATTCCCAGTGTGGTTTTACCAAGGCATTATAAAGTGGTATTAACACTTAACATTATCTTGATTCTATCTCCCTATCAATGCAACCTAGGACTGCATTGGCTTTTTGGCAGTTGCCACACACTTCTGTCTGTCTGTCAGTATCTATCTATCTATCTATCTATCTATCTATCTATCTATCTATCTATCTATCTATTATCTATCTATCTATCTATCATCTATCTAATATCTCTATAGAATATTTGTTACCTTCTGCTCTCTGTTTTTTAAAAAAAATTCTGGGATCATAGTATGTCAATTGACTTCCCTACTCATAGTGTAGGTAGTAGACAGATTAGGTCAAGAGATCATAACTACATAATAGTCTAATGATAAAATAAATAAATAAAATAAATAAACATTGGAATTTTAATTTTTTAATTTTAATTTTTTTAAAATTTTAATTTGATTTATATGCCGCCCTTCTCCGGAGACTCAGGGCGGCTTACAATTGCCATGCCAAAACTAAATTAGTCCCATTGAGTTACACTACTGTGTGTTTCATTTTAGATCCTGCTTGAACTTCTTAACCAGGCAACTGTGGAGCCATTGCCACAATGGGAACACATTACTGTAATCACTATAATTGGAGTGGAGTGGCTGTGAAGTGGGGAACTATACATGCAAGCAAGCATCAACTCAAGTACCCTTTTTCAGCCTGGCCTTTTCTGAAGAACATGCATGTAGCCCTGGAAAAGTTATTTGGAAAATTTATATTGTGGAGTGCGTACGAATTCTGATAAACATGAATGTTTTAGATAATGTGACAAGCCTCTTTTAACACACTGAGAGGGAGGCAAAAATGTGGAACCATTGATGTGAAGATCAATGTTAAGATATCCAAAATCTATATTTAGATCCTAGAACAGAGGAAATAAGACTAATGAGCTTGTATGCTAAAAATACCCTAAATGTGAAGAGGAATTTATTTATTATAGAAATAAATTATATCTCTGTCACACACATAGATACATACAATTAGGCAACACACCAAGAAACACACAGTATGATATTGTAAATGAGTACCATATATAAATATTGTAGCTTCATCCATGCACAGAACAATTCTGAACAATATTAGCATTTTCTGTTCAGTATTCAGGCTGAGTGTAGATCAGACAGTCATAGGCAGCAGGAATTCAGACAGAGTAAATAAGGAGAGGGAGCACAGAAAACAGAAGAGTTGCAAAGACTAGAGTACGCCTATGAATTATTCAGACCCAAGGGAAGAGAATTATGGTTTTTGTTTCAGTCTATTCATATGGGAGGGCAATTCTCAAATGCAATCCTTCCTAAAAATTATTACTTGTACAGATGCAAGTAATAATTGACAGTAGCCTCATTTGGCCATTAGCTAGAATGTACGTGAAAGCAGTGGTGAAATCCAATTTTTTTAACTACCGGTTCTGTGGGCATGGCTTGGTGGGCATGGTATGGTGTAGTGTGGTGTGGTGTGGTGTGGCTTGGTAGGCGTGGCAGGGAAGGATACTGCAGAATCTCCATTCCCTTCCCATTCCTGGGGGAAGGATATTGCAAAATCCCCATTCCCTTCCCACTCCTGGGGGAAGGATATTGCAAAATCTCCATTCCCAACCCATTCTGGGGCTAGCCAGAGGTGGTATTTGCCGGTTTTCCGAACTACTCAAAATTTCTGCTATCGATTCTCCAGAACCTGTCAGAAGCTGCTGGATTTCACCCCTGCTTGAAAGGTGTGTGTGTCTATCTAGATAAATATTGTATAGATAGATAAAAATATGAAATCCATAATATTTTTTCTCTACTTAGACAATGTTGGGGGGGGAAATCCAAGAACATAAAAGAAATGGGGGTGGGGGAGGAGAAACAATCCCCTATCTGCAAATGAGACCTTTCAATTAAAGTATATCAGAAATTAAAAAGGAAACTCATACAATCTGCCATAATTGTAACATTAAACCCATATCACATTTCTACTTGTGGTCAAACAAAGCAGATCACACAGAGGACTAGAGTAGTGGACACAGAGGACTTCCTTCATAGAAAGAGGGAAGATCTACTACCAAGGAAGCAAACAAACTAATGCAACTTGAGCCAGGAAGTCAGGAAAGTCATTGGAAATGCTTCAGACAATTCCCCATCCAAGCCTCATGAAGATAAAAGAGGAAGGAAAGGTGGCACATCCAGACTCGCAAGTTTCTGTTCCTACCTTAATAAAAGTAACATAGATAAATCAATCTTGGAAGTCTCAAGCTGCTACCTTTCTTCCTTCTTTTATTTTCATGAGAATTGGGAAGGTGAGTGCTTCCGGAGGCATTTTCACAACTTACTTTTTTGGGCCGAGTTAAAATTTATTCGCTGCTTTGGTAGCAGACTTCCCTCTGTTCTTCAAGGCCCTTCTCTTTATCCACTACAGCTAGCCTGCAAACTCCTCAGGATTTCCAGGGACAACCTTCAGACTTAGTTCTAAGAACCAATACTCAGTTAGGGTCCTACCATGGTTCTGGTCAACATTGTCCTGTCTTCACAATCCAATGTCTTCTTAAAATGCACACGCTCACAGGGAGGCTCCCAGCTGTAATTTAATGCTGGGATGAAATATCTCTCCAACTTTATAGGTTGTAATAGGGAGCTCTCCCAAAGGTGCTTTTTCAGGAGGCAACTAGACTTTCTTGTTTTTTTCTTTTGAAGACGTTTTGCTTCTTAGTTATTAGAATAACAGAGTTGGAAGGGACCTAGGAGGTCTTCTAGTCCAACCCCCTGCTTAGGCAGGAAACCCTACACTACTTCAAACAAATGGTTATCCAACCTCTTCTTAAAAATTTCCAGTGTTGGAGCATTCACAGCTTCTGGAGGCAAGTTGTTCCACTGATTAATTGTTCTAACTGTCAGGAAATTTCTCCTTAGTTCTAAGTTGCTTCTCTCCTTTATTAGTTTCCACCCATTGCTTCTTGTCCTGCCCTCAGGTGCTTTGGGGAATAGCTTGACTCCCTCTTCTTTGTGGCAGCCCCTGAGATATTGGAACACTACTATCCTGATTTTTTTCATTCTCATCCAAGAAGCTTCTTCAGCTCTAACAGGATAGTGGGGAATGGGAGGATTTGTATTCCTTGCAGACAACTGGTAATGTGCATCCTTTTAGAGGGTCGTTGAAGCTCTTGGAAGTTTACCTGTGTTCTCAGGGTCACCTGAGTAGTGCTCCTGGTTCCTGTACTCTGCAATTTTTTTCCACTGGAAATCCTTTCCTACTCTCACACCATTCAAAGGGTGTTCATCCCAAATTGTATAGCTAAAAATCTGTAGAGATTCTCAGTCATCCAGGTCATTTTGGGACAACCAACCACTTTGGGACAACCATGACTTGGGTGATTGAGAATCTCTACAGACTAATAGAGATCTCTGTTTGAGGTTTGCCAATTTTTTGTACAAAAAAGTTCCAAACAAGGCTATGTGCTGCAGTACCATTTTCAATGCTTTTCTGGGACAGTGGACAAAAAGAAAATGAAGTCTGACCTTAATGGTCTATAGCACTATGATCCTGTTCAAATTCAATCTGAAATTCTTTATTTACGATCAGAGATCAACAATAGATATAACCATATAAAGTTAATCCTGCTTGCTTCTATAACACTCTTTTTCTTATGCTCAGCTAAATCAAGCAAGTTAAAGTTTCTTCAGAAGAGAGAGAGAAAAAACCTTCAGCCACACTTATTCGATATGTTATCTCTAGTCTACAGGAAGCTCAGAACAACATATTTTTTAAATGGGCCTTTGTGAAAGCACATCCTGAATAACTGAAATATTTCAACCTCTTTTGAAGGACTCACTAAAACATTGCCAAAAAGAATGATTTTTTAAAATAGGCTGAGTTTTATTTTATCTAATCTGCAGTGTGCACAAAACATTTTGCTTGTTATGGTGCAAGTGTTAGCAGAGTTCAGTTTTTCCATTCACCAACTGAATTGAAGCAGAAAATACATCAGTTCCAAATAGGTTAGAGAACACCGATTCTTCCCTACCCCCTTTCTACACAGATCTGTGAGTGTCATTAAAAAAGAGCAAACACATATATTTTAACTGCTCTACTGGTTATTCTCACAGGAAAGGAAATTAAAAAAAGATGATCGTTGCAGGGTTCAATAGAATGTAAATACACTAATAATTTCACAATAATACATTGTATGTGACACATGTGGTAATGTCACCTGAATTCATCATGAGCCGCATTATGCCAATGAATATTCAATGTCTGCTAAGCAGGATATGCCTTTGTGTAAACATTGTATCATACAACTGGGTGTCATTGATATTGGAAACATGCTGCACGGTGTTTAGGAAACAAACATGCCACTTGTATATCACTACCAACAGTCCTGTAAACACCAACTCAAACAAGACTAACTGCTACAACTATGATAAGGCTGCTAAAATGCATAAAAATATTAAATTGGTATTAATAAATGAGGATCCAGGGAGAGCAAACTTTGAGGATGGGTACTGTAGGAAACATTTAACATCCAGATCGATTCAGAGCAATAGCAACCTTGATTTTCTACCTTATTTTTCTTTCTTTCTGTGATTTGGGATTTTATCCCTGTCACTTTATCTGAGCCCTTAAGTGCTTGTTCCTCTCTTTCATTTAATCTTGTCCCATACTCTTAATATGCTCTGCTTGTAGACCTATTAATTGACAAATCCACCTTCCAATTCTACTCCTGCTCCCTTTACCTCTCCCTCTTCCCATCCCTATTTTTCCCTCCTCCTCTTCCATTTTCTGCTCTTCTTCCCGTCGCTCCTCCCCCTCACTCTTTCCCTTCCCTTCCTCTCTCCTCTTCCCCAAACCATCATGGTCTATCTCCCCCTCTCATTCCCCTCCTCATCCTCTTACCCCTTGGCCTTACCATCTCTCCCTCCCCTCCCTTTCCATCACACTTCACATCTATTTCACTCTCCACTTTCCTCATCCTCTCCCCTCCCCCTTGCCTCCCCCTTCTTTACCCCCTACCCTTCCCCTCCTCATCCCCCTCCTCCTTTCCCTGCCTTGTTTCTCCCACACTCTTTCCCCCTTTCTCCTTCTTCCCCTCCCTATCCTCCATTTGGTCCCAGTCCCTATGCATCCCTCTTTCTCTCACACTCTCTCACTCCCTCTTTCCTTTCTGTCCCCCTCCTCCCCATTCCCTTCCTACCCTTTCTTCTGCTTTTCTGTTCCTTTATTTTCCCTTTCCCCCTTCATATTCCTCTCCCTGTCCTCTTTCCTCTCTGTCTTCCACTCCTTCCACCTCCCAAACTCTCCCCCTGATCCTGACTCTCAACCTCACTTTCATTCTACCTTTCACCCTCATCTTAAATCTAATCCTAATCACAGCCAAAACTCTCACCCCTGACCACCACTTACCCCTGATAATTGGTTAGAAAAAGAGGGAAGGTTCCTCAGAGTCCAGGAGCCTTTCTGAAGACCAACTGGCCTCTTAGGTGCCATCTTCACTCTGACAACTAACATAACTGACAGCTTAACCTGTCAGTTAGGAAAAGATGAAGTCATAAAGCCATCAGAATTTCCAAAGAGATGACAGGTCTTCTCTGGCATCCTATCAGGTCTTGCCAGATCAAGGGTATGTCATAGCCAAAGACAAGCTAGCTGAAGTATAAGAGATCAACAGAAATAGCAATACCCCACACCTGAGGATCCCTGGATTAAACATGCAGAGTTCTCTTAGGCAGAGGTTCTTGAGCTCTGGGTCACACTGTCTGGGGAGAAATGAATAGATTGAAGAGGGGAGGCTTGCCCATAATAATCAGTTTAGAATGTGAGAATTGGCTCAATTTCTTTCTGAACAATTGGTTGGTGATCGCATGAATTTGTTGCACCCAAACTCAAGCATCCCAAGTTTGATGGGAAGTTGATAAAAACATGAATCCCTGAATTTGAGAGAGATTCATATATATGATATGCCAGTAAACAAATGATCAAACAATTAAAGTCACTGATTACATATGAGACTTGAACAGTAGAAAACATGGATTCTACATAACAATCCACAAGTGGCAAATTTATGGGTTTCATTACTCTTTCCAGCTAGGTTTTTATCTTTCTTAAAACTTGCAAGTGTGTTGACGGAATTCCAGAATAGGCTCTCTGTTTAGTGTTGAAAATGGGTTGTCCCATACCCCCCAAAAATGGCCTTGACAACAAGAGGAAGAAAACAATTTTTCCAGAATTTAAAAACATGTAAAAAGTGCCAATGTCATCTTTTAAAATGCTAATAATATAACCTAAAATTTGAGGCAACCAATTCATTCACCATTTTGTGTTAGGCAAAGATTGTCTATACTTTGCTAAATCACAATGTCTAAAAGCTCCATTTCTGAAGGGCCATAGCTTTTCTCTCCTGGTTGAAAGAATGAAATTAATTCATTCTTACATAATGAATTGACTTCTTACCAAGAAGAGATCTTTAGCTAAGACACTGCTATAGCCCTTAAACCATTTTAAACAGTAAAATATAATTCCTTCTACAAGTGAATAGAATTACCTTCTACTTTAAAACATTATTAATGCAAATAACAATAAACAGTATATAGACATGATTGTTTTGAGGGTCATAGCACTTACTAAGGAATACAAGATTAAATCCCAACAGATTGATATTTCATGTGTGTCTTTTAAGTTTTTATTGTCACAACTTGATGGACAGGATTACATTTCACTTTCCTGCTATTACTCAAAGACTTTTCAAGTCATTATATGATAAGCAGGTGGAAGAGGTAGTTTAACTCAAATCCTCTAGGGGGATAATCTTCACTATCTCATCTGACATTGCAGAATTACATGAAATATAGACATATAAATAGCTTAGTTGCAGGCAAAAGTATATTAAAGGATTCTAAGAGGAAAAGATTAATCTTAGTTTTCTCTAGTTTTTCAGAATAGACCTCACTTAGATGACAATTTTGAACTAGGAATGAAGGAACATTTAGATTTGTTAGCAAGTGACAAGATTGTACTTTATCGTTCTCCATATGAACATTGACCATACGGATGGAGAATTCTTGTTTGGGGCCTCAAGTTGCAGAAACCTTATTTACTTTGACATTTTTTCCTTTATTTTTCTTGTATAAAGATAGATCCATGATTTAAATTTAAAATCATAAGTAGATATAATGTGCTGCACAATTCAGTATAAAATAGCTGTCTGATGGCAGTGGCACAGCCCAACTCTTTAAATATTGCATCACTGTTCAATACTAACAATACAAGTAGCCTTTGACATACAACTGTTCATTTATTGACTGTTTGAAATTACAACAGCACTGAAAAAAGTTACTTACAACTGTTTTTCACACTTGTGACCATTGCAGCATCCCCACGGTGACAAGATCAAAATTTAGATATTTGGCAACTGATTCATCTTTATGACAATTACAGTATCCCTACCTCATGTGTCACTTTTTGTGATCTTGTGACAAGCAAAGTCAATGAGGAAGCCAGATTGGCTTAACAACCGTGTTACTATCTTAACAACTGCAGTGAGTCACTTAACAACTATGGCAATAAAAGTCATAAAATGGGGCAAAATTTACTTAACAACTGTCTCGCTTAGCAACAGAAATTTCAAGTTCAATTGTGGTCGTGAGTTGAGGATTACCTATACCTTTATACAGAGAGCTTGAAATCAGATTTAAAGCAACTTTTATTTTCAGAGCCATTTTTAGGATTATTATATACATTACTTTCATTAAAAAAATTCATCATTTGATGAACTTACACTTGGACTGTAGTGATGTGGACAATAAAAAATGAGATATCTACCGTACCATCATTGGTATTAATTGTATAAATAAGATTTAATGCAACTTTTACTTTTAAAAAAAACTCTTAAAATCCTTCTTATGTGTTCACCTCTCTCCCTAACAACATTTAGCAACAAGATTCATGCACAAACTTAGGAAGCAAAAAACTTTTTTCAGTAGAAAAGAGTTTCAAATACCTTCACCTGCCAACTGGAGCCTTGCACTTGTATTCGGAACTGGATTAAGTGTGTCCTTATTTAAATTATCTCCCCCTAAATTTTTTAATTGTCACATTTTCTCTACTTTTTTATACCTTCCCAAACTTTTAAGCTGTCCATAAGTCTTCAATCTTGCTAGGGAAAAAAAATTATATCCTTTGCTGGTTTGCTTCTGGATGCCATTTTACATCAGTTGACACTCAGAAGCATTACATTTTCCTCCCAGTAAGAATATATAGGATTACTATTCTAATTGCCATTCTTTCCATGTGGAAAATACGGATGCAATCTCTAGGAAGGAGATCCTAGCTTGTACTCAGATGCACATATAGTTGTCCATTTAGCATCAATTTGGCCTATTTTGCTCAGAAATAACTGAGTGAGAAACAACAGGGTAACTCAAGATGCCCACAATCTACTGTAGACTTGTAGTTCTTCTCATGAATAAGGATCTATCTATCTGCCTGTTGTTTTTCCATTGAGTCCACTAGAAGCCCCCAAACAAAAAACAACCAAAGGAAAGCCCTTACTTGAAATGACATATAGCCCCATCTAGTGGCTAGAAGAAGCAAAACCTCCCAGCATGAAGAATTGCCAAATTCTATTGCCAGCAGTCTTGTGACATCTGAAAGATTCCTTGTAAGGTGATAAGTGACTAAATGGACCATGTGCTACAAAAGGGATGCAAATGTTTAAGATGTTTGGTAGTTTGTGAGAAAAATAAAACTGCCTGATTGTCTCATCTCTTAGATGCCAATCACTGGGTTTGGTTGCACCCTTAGCAGGGGTGAAATCCAGCAGGTTCTGAAAGGTTCTGGAGAACCGATAGCGGAAATTTTGAGTAGTTCGGAGAACCAGCAAATACCACCTCTGGCTGGCCCCAGAGTGCGGTGGGAATGGAGATTTTGCAGTATCCTTCTCCTAGGAGTGGGGAGGGAATGGAGATTTTGCAGTATCCTTCCCCTGCCATGCCCACCAAGCCACCAAGCCACACCAACCAAGCCACACCACGCCCACCAAGCAACACCCACAGAACTGGTAGTAAAAAAATTTGGATTTCACCACTGACTCTTAGCGATAATCTTCTTGGATAGCAAAGGTGATCAACGAGCAAGAACTGGAGCTCATAACACCAGACATGTCACTGGAAGGCAAAAGTCACAAAACTGCATCTCGCCTACTTTGGCCATGTCATGTGGGGGAATACACTGGAGAAAGTAATTGTCTTTGGAAGAGTTAATGGTTAACAGGAAACAAGGCCACCAAAGAACATGGTGGCTGGATATCATCAAAGCTGACACAGCCAAAGTATAGAACCACTCAAAGAAGTAGTGCAAGATCAGAAGATGTGGAGATATCTGGCGCCAGAATCACCAAGAGTCACGACTGAATGGATAACATCATCACATCATCATAGCCATAATCACTTATCTACCATCACATACTGTACATTGCCTGCATCCAGAAACATATATTATGCTCAGAAACCTAACAAATGGTGATATTTAGAATTGATTGTGATTTTCATTAGAGTTTACAGTAAGAACTATATATATATGTAGGTCTTTGGTTATTCGGGTTTTCTCCCGCGTAAAATTGGAAGTGTCTTGGCAACGTTTTGACGAAGTCTCATTCATCATCTTCAGGCTTGTATTTTCGGCTTCGTGCTTCTAGGAGCAATGTGTGATCGCAGCTGTTTCTTCCTTTTAACTGCCAGTGGGGGTGTGAACTGATTGGGTGGGAGCTTGGCTGTGTTCTGATTGGTTGGAGGTGTGTTCCGATTGGTTGGGGGTTTGGCTGTGCTCTGATTGGATGGGGGGGGGTGTTATATATATATATATATGTATGTATGTATGTATATATATATATATATATATGTGTGTGTGTGTGTGTGTGTGTGTGTGTGTGTGTGTGTGTGTTTTTCTTCTAGCCAGGTTTTCCCTACGTAGCCAAGGTTTTTTTGTAGCTCCAGCTCAGTAGAATCTCATCTACTCGGTTCTGGGCTTTTTTCTTTTCTAACACCTAGCAAGCTCTCACTGCTAGGTGGGAGACCTAAATAGATCCATTTCTAGCTCGTTAGCTTTCATCAGTAGGCCACACCCATCTCCTCCCTGTAAAGGCATAGTATCAATTTTCTTACTTCTTCGTAGGGTCTATGTGTGTTTTTCTTCTAGCCAGGTTTTCCCTACGTAGCCAAGGTTTTTTTGTAGCTCCAGCTCAGTAGAATCTCATCTACTCGGTTCTGGGCTTTTTTCTTTTCTAACACCTAGCAAGCTCTCACTGCTAGGTGGGAGACCTAAATAGATCCATTTCTAGCTCGTTAGCTTTCATCAGTAGGCCACACCCATCTCCTCCCTGTAAAGGCATAGTATCAATTTTCTTACTTCTTCGTAGGGTCTATGTGTGTTTTTCTTCTAGCCAGGTTTTCCCTACGTAGCCAAGGGAAGGTTCTGACCAGTTCTGGAGAACCGGTAGTGGAAATTTTGAGTAGTTCGGAGAACTGGTAAATGCCATCTCTGACTGGCCCCACCCCCATCTATTCTCTGTCTCCCGGGTCCCAGCTGATCAGGAGGAAATAGGGATTTTGCAGTATCCTTCCCTTGGAGTGGGGAGGGAATGCGATTTTACAGTATCCTTCCCTTGCTACGTCCACCAAGCTATGCCCACCAAACCATGCCACGCCCACCAAGCCACGCCCACAGAACCGGTGGTAAAAATATTTGAATCCCTCCACCGGGCAGAGATATAACATGTGAAACACACATAACTACCTGAACCACTGCATTTTACACCAGCTGAAGTTTCCAGATACTCTTCAAGGGCAGTCGCCATATAGAGTCCATTACAAATAGGGCATGAGTGATCATGTGTAGAGCCCCTCGATCTAGGAAGAGGAGCAACTGTCGCACAATACCAAGTGGTGCAAAGGCCTTCCTAGCTACAACTGCCACTTGCTCTTTGACCAAGAATCGTGAGTCTAAGTGGAGCACCAGATTGCAAACAAGTCTGTAGGATGCATTTAAAAGGACAACTTCACATTTTGAACTCATTCAATGTCATTTATTTATTTATTTATTTATTTATTTATTTATTTATTATTGAATTTCTATACCGCCCTTCTCCCTGAGGACTCAGGGCGGTGTACAGCCAGAATTAAAAAACATGCAGTACAAATATTAAAAAACAATTAAAAGATATATAAATTTGGCCCAATTAAAACTCACTACCAATTAAAATATTTAAAACATTTAAAAATTTCTTCTTAAGCCAGCCCGGCTTGCTTGAAAAAAATGGGTTTTAAGGGCACGACGGAAGGCACTGAGGTCTTGGATTCTCCTTATCTCTGGGGGCAGCTGATTCCAGAGGGTAGGTGCCCCCACAGAGAAGGCCCTCCCCCTGAGGGTCACCAGCCTGCACTGTTTGGCTGATGGCACCCCGAGGAGGCCCTCTCTGTGGGAGCACACGGGTCGATGGGAGGTCGTCGGTAGCAGCAGGCGGTCTCGAAGATAGCTAGGCCCTATGCCATGACGGAGATGGGCAGTTCAAAAATGTAATAAATAAGTAAATAAATAAATTTTAAAAGTTTCTTCATGCAATGGTCTCCCTGAATATTTAAGATGGCTTAGTCACAGAGAGAATAACTGGCTTGTTTAAATTGTGATCATGAAACATCTAAGAATATTTTTTTTCACCTGCCAAAGTGATTATTGCTGAATATATTAATCAAAAGCCAAAATGCAGAAGTTGCCATCATAATCAGCAGTTAATCATGACATATTTTTCACCTGGTGAAGCCATTTTGTTGATCTGCAAAATATTCTTATATCTCTAGGCGAGAGGGCATGGCATTCATTTCGGGGAATCTACCCATTTATAATGTATGAATGGGAGAGGAAAGGAGGAAACCATTTGCTCTGGCATGAGAACATAAAAGCTTTCTGTCACTGGGGAAAGCAGAGTTCAGATGACAAGAAACAATCTACCGTGTGCTTGAATCATGTGGCAGTTCATCTGTACGTTCAAGCTTCATCATCAAATGTTAATGAAGCTTGATGTGGGATGTTCTGCATAACATCATTTTCATTTCTGCAGCAGATCAATTCATGTTAGCCGCACTCACGATGGGAACAGCAAAAGAGCAAGCTATCAAGCTGCTCTAAAGAATTGCTCTTTATTTATGCATGTGTAGGAAGTGATGGCGGATGGATGGTGGACCTGTTCAGCTTCTGCCTGCTCAGTTATTGTAGTAACAGGAACCGTTTACAGCACTGCGAATTATGTAAATATGTATCAGTCAGAAAATACATACAATAGCCCTGATGAAAATGTTGGTGAATGGATAGGGAGCCTGTTCAGTTCCTGCCTCCACAAACAGTAAGCGCTGTTTAGAATAATAGGAGTTAATATCGGGGTAGATCAGGCAGGAACTATGATTTTTAAATGCCACACTCCTTGTGATAAATAGGATCACAAAGCCTTTATAAGTTATGTTGTATGGAAATTATTTCATTTACAACTTGGTGGGTTTCCGAAGCAAGAGTAAAAAACGCAGTACAGTTAATACTCTCATGAAGTCGACTGTGTTTTGATAATGGAATATGGGTAGTCTGTCTTCTGTGCCCTAAACATACAAATGTTATAACTCCGCAGTCTGACATGGACCAGGTTAAAAAATAATTTAATTTTATAGCTTTTCTTCAAAATGGCATCCCACCAAAAAAAAAGCCCTAGAGACACGCTTGAGAAAGTTTTTGTCCACTATCTGAGCATTGCTCCCTATAGAACAGAAAAGCTAAGATCATGCAGCCCTGAAAGTAGGAGTTACCCCCCAAAATGTGTTTTTACACGTTTACTTGTTTCATGTTTATTAGGGCTATCTTGAAGACCCACACTATGAAAAAAATCCATAGTATGAAAAGAGCCTTGGCTTTTGGGTAGCATTGTGTTTCTTTGAACAACCAATGTATCTTAGAAACGAACACTTTGGGAATTTCGCTATGGTTATTGAATTCTAAACTGATGCAGTGATGAGATTCTACTGGTTCGGACCAGTTCAGGTGAACCATTAGCTCCGATTTTCAGCCATGAGTGAACGGGTTCTCTCTTTCTTTCAATGGGCCCACCCGCCCTTGTGTTATACTTACCTATATTTCTGCTTCCGAAGCCCAGCTGATTGGGGAAGCAGAGTGGATTGCCGCTTCTCAGCTGTTTTCCTTGCTCTCAGTTTAATTTTCTGCAAATTGTGCACGCGTGCTCAATGTGCGTCTGGTGCGCGTGCTCAGCAAACCGGTTGTTAAACCAGTAGGATCCCACCCCTAGATGGAACTTGAGACTGGGAACTAGAAATGCAACCAGCTCAGAAAGTGGGAAGTGATTAGATAGTCTCTAGTTCTCCCACCCTTACCCCCTGCCCCATCTCATTAGCATTTTTCCTCTCCTAACATTCCCACCTGGAAATAGCAAACAAAGCCTGGCAGGAGAGACCCAGTTAGACTCCTTTGCCTTTAGCCACAAAATAGCACACAAGAAATGGAACAGATGGATCTTTTCTTATCTCTGCAACCCACATCCTGCCACTAAAACTTTCACCTGCTGTGCCTCTCCCTATTATTCAGCTGTTAAAGGCACAAGAACCCTAATATGGACATGCACCAAGGCAGCAACGATGAATAGAATGAGGCAGTTCACACCTGAGATCAAATCCCTGATCAGTACTGTCCTTACAGGGTGGTCTCCCAGGATCCAACCTATTTTGCAGAAACATTGGGAGGATAAGCTGTAATTAGCTCTAAGAGCCCTGAGAGAAACATTATTACCCGATATTTACCGCAGATGAATTTGCTGCTACGGGCCAGGTCAAAATCGACAAGCCTAGGGACAGGATATTCAGAAGAGCAATAATACAAATTGAACTCTCCATTCATTCAGGGGTCTTTTCTCTGGATTGCATACCCCGAGCTACTTAACTTTAAAGTGAAAAGTATTTTCATTCTAAATTCTTTTCTGTCATTTTGTTCTGATGCATTGCTTGGCCTTCTAGTCTGTTTCAAAACTCGTGCTAAATCAAACATCCTAATTATGATCGGGTGCTTCTTTCAGATGGTGTTGAAAGCATGCAAAATTCTTTATGTAAAGTCTCCACCATGCCCTTTTGAATGAACTGGCTCCTATTGGATCCTGAATTTGCAAAATAGCTGTTGTACTGCATGCATAATGCTGGAAATTCTTTTTATTTTTGACCACATTAATCTAGGCCTTGGCCACTATTACATTCTTATATAGATGGGACTTGGTACACAGGATTCTAGCTCAGATTACTTTCAATGTTTCCTTCTCAGTAGAAACCCAAAGCAGAGTAAGGAAGCACATTTTGAAACAGTACATACAGTTCATGCATTGCCAAACAGCCTTTGCATTAATTAGTAGGGAAAAAAACGTATTTCCATCAACAAATGACAGTTAAGTCAAATGTCTCATTTTCCTGCACGGAATTGAAGATCTGGAGAAAGTCTGAGAATACAAGCCTTCTAACAAACAATGTAGGGAAAACAGGTTGGCTAGAAATAGATTTGACTAATGATGTAATTCTTGAGATAATGTATACGAAGAGCTTTGAACAATTAAAAAATGCTCTAAAGGCTATTTAAATATTATGATAGAGAACTTTAGTGAATTTACATGCTGTATTTCAGGCATACATTTCAGCCAATGTTGTATTTCTGAGGAGGAGGCAGGAAAAACATTATAGATTATTTTTGGAATATCATAATTCACAAGATACATATGGACATACAGTATTAGCTCAAATATTCAAAAATATAAAGGGAACCATTACATCAGTTCTGACTGCTACACAAAAGATGAAGTGTTGTATATTACTGGAGCAGAATCCTGTTTTATGTCTAAGAGGTGTTGCTTACTCTCCAAATGTCTACACTTTGTTTGAAGACATTGGGCTAAATTAGAAATATGTGGAATGTTAGGGGAGGGGTGAGGAAGTATTATGAGTAAAATCAGTGGATATCTGTGGCCCAAAACTGTCATTCCTCACTGTTTAATCCTAGGCATACAGATAGTCTTCCGATAAAGTTATTTTATATGTCAATTACAACAGGGAATTTTCTTATTAGTATAAATTTACAAAGGGATACTTAAATACTTTGGCCACCTATTGAGAAGGAAGGACTCACTGGAGAAGAGCCTAATATGCTGGGAAAGATTGAAGGCAAAAGAAGAAGGGGACGACAGAGAACGAGGTGGCTGGATGGAGTCACTGAAGCATAGGCGTGAGCTTAAATGGAGATGGTAGAGAACAGGAAGGCCTGGAGGAACGTTGTCCATAGGGTCGCAATGGGTCAGACACGACTTCGTAACTAACAACAACTACAAAGGGATAAAGCATAAATCAAAGGGTCTAAATTTGACTGCTGCATTTAGAAAAGCCCAGAGTTGGCTGATGATCTTGCACAGTCAAGATCCAGAATCAAGGATCAAACTACTTTCTGTTTGTCGTTTTCTCATACACAGATGTAGTTCATTATTCCTATTATTTTGTTTTGTTTTCTTTTATTGTTTTATTACTTTATTTTATTATTATTTAAGATTTACTCTTCAATTCGATTCACAGTCTGGGACTGATAAAAACTTAACAGTTCAAGTCCTAACCAAGAACCTAAGTTAGCATCTGAGTATGTAGGCAGTTCTGAGTAAAGTTGTTGTTGTTGTTATGCCGTACAACAGATATGGATATTACACATTGTTCTCAGCTTTTATTCCTAAAAGAGAAGATACTATTGGTCCACAAATTACAACCACAATGGAACCCAGAATTTCAGTCACAAGTAAGTAAAGGCACCATGCCACCAAGCTTGATTTTATGACTATATTTACGATAGTTATAAAGCTAGATACTGCGGTTACAAAGCAAATCACGTGGTCATTAAACAAATCCATTCTTCTGAAAGGACTTTTTTTTTTTTTTGCCAGAAATCATGGTCACATGAGTGTGGGATGCTGCAACTGGTTGTAAATATGACCCAGTTACCAAGTGCCTGAAATACAATCATGTGACCCTAGCCGACAGTCATAACTTCAAAAATGGGTTGTAAATACTTTTCTAAAACTGTGTCATAACTTTGAAAGGTCATTAAATAGCCAGTTGTAAATCAAGGGCTACCTATGTTAGTCTGGATGAAGAATGGAGGCAGTATAGCCCTACTTAAATAAGATTCAGATTATTTGGAAAGCGTTTATTTTATAATCATACTCTTCTTATTTCCACATTTCAATTCCTCCCAACAAATATTATGCAAGTTTGATTAAAATGAAATAATCCTTTGCTTGTTCATAGTTTTTTTAAAAAAATGTAGGCTTCTTAAATTGAATACTTTGCTGCATTAATGTTGCCTTCCTTATTCCGTATCTCCATCAATGTGAACATTTTCTCTAGAATGGTTTTTAAAAAGGTAACTTTTCCTTTTATTAGTAGGAAAAGTTCTTGCTTTACAAGTATGTAAGTGGAAGACAGGTCTGAAGTGGTACTTAACTTAGCTACTTAAAAAGTATCTTGTGGCTTAGCCAGGAAGATAAATAATGGGAAAAGATCTGCTATTTAAGCATTGGACTCACCGATAAATCGAAATGACAAATGTGATCCCAAAAGCAGAAATCATCTGCAGTTTGCAGTTTCTATTTTATTGTTTCTTCCTTTTGATTCCTGGGAATTTCAGGGCCCTTAATGCTTGTTCTTTCTTTTCCTGTAAAAGTAGGCAAAAGACAAATGGAACTGGGATGCTTTATCAAGACCAAATTTTGTTGAAATATACAAATGTGACAAGGATCATTACAAATAAATTGGATATACTATTTGTTTGTCTTTAATTATGGGTGTTTATGAATCAACTGTTACAACTCCCACTCTAGAAAAGCTAAAGCCAATTAGCCTATGATTTTTTTCTGTAAAACAAGGAGAAAATAAAAGGATGGTTAGAAAAGGGTGAAATATCTAGTGGAGGGGAATAAAATAATGGTTCCTCTTTATCAGGTGGACTTTTTTTGTTTAAAAAATATGCAATGCTTCAGATGTTCAAACAGAACATTTCTTTTAACAGAGCATTGTGCCTACATCCCTGATTCTGTTAAAAGAAATGCTCTGAACATGGTGTAATATTGATTTTTCCAGAATGGCTAAAGAATGGCTAATCACTAAAGGCAGCACAAATTATTTGGTACTCAAATCATTAATTTCTCATATTCATATGAGAATGTTCACATTCTCAAATTCCTCCTTGGAAGTTATTTCAAGACCTCTCCCACTTTTCTAGAAATGTAATTACAGTTATTCCTTCTTATTCCCAGGGTGTAGTAAAATGTGAGGAAGGTGGGGAACAAAATGTGGGCTTGAGGTTCTTCCTCAACAGCCTACTGATCTATGCTTTATGTGTAATCTTGCTCTCTATTAACCTGTTCCTTCCAGTGTTTAATTGGCTGTGATTAAATGAAAGGCCTTTTAAATAGCAGCATCTAAGATCTAGGCCAGGGGTGTCAAACTCACCTCATCACGTCGTCACATGATGTATCATGACTTTTTCTCCCTTCGCTAAAATGGGGGTGGGGGTGGCCAGCGCATGACACACCCAGCCTGCAGGCCGCGGGTTTGACACCCCTGATCTAGGCCAATGATGAAGGCCTTTCCTTGTCCTCTAGTATTTGGATGGTAGAACAAAAAGCATATCATGCCAGTGTTTATTTTCCTAAATTTTGTTTTTATTAAAACAAAATTGCTCAGGAGCAGAGATGAGGTGATGGAAGGAGGAAAAGATGGGAGGACTTTTAGCCACATGAAACTTTCTTAGAGAGAACTCACAACTCCCAGAGACAAGCCATTCCAGTGATTAATTATTCCCACTGTCAGGAAATTTCTTCTGAGTTCTAGGTTGGATCTCTCTTTAGTGATCTTCCCCCAATTGCTTCTTGTCCTGCCCTCAGGTGCTTTGGAGAGTAGGTCAACCCCCTCTTCTATGTGACAACCCATCAAATACTAGAAGACTGGTAATGTTATAGACGTTAAGAGACTGCACCATCCTGAGTTGGATAGGGGAGGGAAGAAGTAGTTCAGGGTAATCACACACCAGAGTCTCTCAGGATATATCCAATAGGTAGAAAGTTATAGCTTTAGTATGGCAAGATTTTGTCCACTAGGTGTAAGCTAATAAAGGATTGCACTTGATTGGATTTCATTCTGTCTCTAGGCTTGGGCCTGACAGATTGGCTCATTGCGTCTATAACCACCTGCACATATTAAATTTCTAAAATAGTACAGATGATTCAATTGTAAATGTATTTTGCTCTTCCTTCCCTAGAAGTTTCTTTTCTGAGGAGTTTTGCTTCCTAGGAGAGATAGAAAAAAGGCTTCCAAAGAGTTAATGAAACTAGAATATTTAAATATAAATATATTAGATAAAGTTTTTTTTTTTTAAAGTATGGCACATACAGTAGTTTGATCTTCAGGATGAACACAGAAAAGAGTGAAGCTTTTGCATTTGACTGGGTTAACGAGTGACAGTGCATGTGTCTTTGAGATAAAGTGAATCACTTTGTCAGAAGTTGGCTGTTTATTTATTGCAAGTTCAATATCATTTGTAGAATCAAATTATCCATTTCCTGAGATTTCCTATTGTAATAAGGAAATTAGAAAAAGAAAATTGACTATGTTAGATGTGTTCTATGTCATGCACTAGATCAATCACAACTTAAAGTAATTCTGGAAAACTCAACTTCTTCCAAATTTAAATGGAGAAATTCCCATAAAGATATAATTCTTTGCAAATGGGTAACAAATTGTAGCTATCAAACTTCAGTTATGCAGTTTCTAAAATCACAGGCCAAAATGCACGACAACCCTTTGGAAGCTAGAAAAAAGCAATCAGTTTGAGAGCCAGTTTGATATAGTACTTAAGGTGCTGCCCTAGAAACCAGGAGACTGAATTCTAGTTCTGCCTTAGGTAGGAAAACCAGCTGGGTGACTTTGGGCAAGTTACTCTCTCAGTCCAATTCACCTCATAGGCTTGTTGTTATGGGGAAAATAGGACAAGGAAGAATTATCAATGTTTACCATCATCAGTTGTATATGGAGAAAAAAATGGAATAAAAATCTTTGAAAAAGGTTTTGATAGCCAGAAATTATTCTCTGTTACACTTCACATCAGGGGTGAAATGTAAAATTTGTTACTTCCTGTTCTGTGGGCATGGCTTGGGGGGGGTAATGTGACTGGGCAGGCGTGGCCAATTTCTGCAAATGCAAAAAAATGCTTTGAAAAGCCTCTGCCGATCAGGCAACTCAGCTGGGATCGTCAGAGAGACTTTTAAAGCATTTTTTTCTGCAATCTCTTCAGCGGAAGAGGTGGTTTAAAAAAGCTTTGAAAAGGCTCTGACGATCCCAGCTGAGCCACGTGATCATCAGAGGCTTTTTTTTTACTTTTAAAAGCATTTTAAAGTAGAAAAATGCTTTTAAAAGTAAAAAAAAAGCCTCTGATGATCGTGCGGCTCAGCTGGGCATGGTAGGGGAGGGGGGTGCAAGGATTTTTGCTACTGGTTCTCCAAACCACTCGCTGCCATCGCTACCGGATCAGGTGATCCAGTCCAAACCGGGAGCATTTCACCCCTGCTTCACATCTACTTGTATACTGTTTGTACCACTATTTCCCCATAGCTACTACTATGTTGCTTCTTCTCTTCTCTTCCACAAATTAGTGCTAGGATTAGTGAGTACCCAATCAAGCTTTACACACTAACAAAATGATATATTATGTCTGACAATGTGAAGCATCATCCAACTTTAATAAATATAACTCCTGTGGTCTTACACAGGGTATCAAATTTTACCATTCAAGAGCAATGAGAAATTGTGAGAGAAAGAGGACCATTTTTTAAAGAACTGCATAAAGCACTCCAATCAGAATATGAGTTTGAATCAGAGGTGGGTTTCAGCAGGTTCTGACCAGTTCTGGAGATCCGGTAGCAGAAAGTTTGAGTAGTTCAGAGAACTGGTAAATGCCACCTCTGACTGGCCCCACCCCCATCTATTCTCTGCCTCCCGAGTCCCAGCTGATCAGGAGGAAATGGGGATTCTGCAGTAACCTTCCCCTGGAGTGAAGTGGGAATGGAGATTTTACAGTATCCTTCCCCTGCCACGGCCACAAAGCCATGGCCACCAAGCCATGCCACGGCCACAAAGCAATGCCCACAGAACCGGTAGTAAAAAAAATTGAATCCCACTACTGGTTTGAATGCCAATTTGGTCACTCATAAAATATCTTACCTCAGCTATTTGGAAAGCCACTCCTTTAACTTGTTATCTTCTTTTTGAGGGTTTTGGATAAATTTGTATGAAAACATTTTACATCAAAAAAGTGCTCAGAGGGAAGATACTAACAATATTTTAGAAAAATAGACACCTGGGAGTTTTATGCTATCTTTTAAGCCAATTATGCAGTGAGAGTGAGAATTTTTATTTTGTGGGAGAAACTTGTACACCTGTTACATTGGCATGCCTCTGTATAAATAAACTGTCAGAAGTATAGGTAGCTGGCTGGGAGATTATGATCAATGAAAAACTCCTTTGATTTGTTTTGGTTTCTGCTCCGTTGATAGCAACAGTATTATAAAATCTTTAAATACTTCATCTGTGATAGAATGAAGAGGACCCTTAATTGAGAAAATAATATAATTAGATTCACTGCAGAATGTTGCACTTATAAAATGGCACTAATACTTGACATGATTCTATCTCTCTGTTAATGCAACCTAGGAGTGCATTGGCTTTATTTGGCTACTGCCACACACTGCTGGCTCATATTTAAGTGGTTATCCACTAGGACTCCAAGATCCTTCTCACAGTTATGCTATTGAGTCAGGTTTCACCAAATCTGTACCTGTACATTTGCTTTTTCTTGCCTAAGTGTAAAATCTTATTTTTCTCTACATTGCATTCATTTTGCTAGACAGAACACAATGTTCAAGATCCATCATCTTGAGCCTATCTTCTGGGGTGTTGGCTATTCTTGCCAGTTTAGCGTCATTTCAAATTTGATGATTTTTTTTCTCTTTAATTTATATGCCGCCCTTCTCCGGAGACTCAGGGTGGCTTACAATGCGTTAAGCAATAGCCTTCATACTTTTGTATATTTATACAAAGTCATCTTATTGCCCCCACAATCTGGCTCCTCATTTCACCTACCTTTGAAAGGATGGAAGGCTGAGTCAACCTTGAGCCTGGTGAGATTTGAACTTGCAGTAATTGCAAGCAGCAGTTGTTAATAACAGTGCTTTAGTCCACTGTACTACAGGCTCTTATTCCCCTTTGATTCCCTCATCTAAATTGTTTTTGAAGACATTGAAGAGTATTGAGTAAAACAGACCTTTGTGGTACCACACTGCTTACTTCCCTCCATGTAAATGTAATTATATTAAGGACTACATATTAAGCATGATTTGTCAGCCAATTATGAATCCATCTGGTGGTGATCCTGTCTATCCTACATTTTTCTAACTTACCAAGTAGTAGTTATGGCATTGTTTTGACTTCAAAATGATTAATGAATTTGTTGCCTCAAATTTTAGGCTACATTATTGTCTCTCACTGTTTGAGAAAGTTGCATAACATTCTCAGAGATTCTTCCCATCCTGCTTACAATCTTTTTGGACTGTTGCCTTCTGGCAGAAGATACAGATTTTCTGAATAGTTTTTATCCCAGAGCTATAATTGCACTCAACAATGAACTAAAGGGCCACCATCCGTGAGCTGTTGGATAGCATTAACTTGGTCTGCTGTGTGGATGTTTGGATGGTTTAGGGGTGGGGAATTGTGGTGGGTGGGATTATTATGTGTGTTGGACCTGGTCTTTGGGTGTTAAGTGAATTTCGTTGTATGGATATACTGTGTATACACATACAATGACAATAAATTTATTTATTTATTTATTTATTTTTATTTTTTTAAATGATATTAGCACTTTTAACATGGCAGTTAGGCCTGTTTTTAATTTCTGGAAAACTTTTTTTCTTCTTCTTGTCAAGACCATTTCTTTTGGTATGGGAGAACCCATTTTCAACACTAAACAGAGAGCCTATTCTGGAATTCCCTCAACATACTTGCAAGTTTTTTTAAAAAGATACAAACCCAGCCATTTGCCATTTGTGGAATTTTATCTAGAATCCATGGTTTCTACTGTTCAAGTCTCACATGTAATCAGTGTTTTTAATTGTTCAATCATTTGCTTACTGACGTACCACATATACGGATCTCTCTCAAATTCAGGGATCAAGGGTTTTTTTTATCAGCTTTCCACCAAACTCGCGATGCCGGAGTTTGAGGGCAACAAATTCATGTGATCACCACCCAGTTGTTCAGAAAGAAATGGAGCCTCAGCTAGATTGTGACATATCTTGATCTGGTAAGATCTGATAGGATGCCAAAGGAGACCTATCATCTCCTTGGGAATTCTGATGGCTTTATGACTTCATCCTTCCCTAACTGACAGGTAAACTATCAGTGATGTCAATTGTCAGAGTGAAGATGGCTCCTAAGAGGTGAGTTGGTCTTCAGAAAAGCACCTGGACTCTGGGAAACCTTCCTGCTTTTTCTAACCAAATATCAGAAGTGGTGATAAGGGTGAGAATTTTGGTTGTGATTAGGGTTAGGTTTAAGATGAGAATGAGGGTGAAAGATAGAAAGACAGTGAGGTTGAGAATCAGGATCGAAGGGGGTGGAAGGTTGGGAGGTGTAAGGAATGGAAGACAGAGAGTGGGAAGGGAACCGGGAGAGGACTATGCAGGGGGAAAGGGAAGGAAATGGGACAAAGAAGCAGAAGAAAAGGTAGGAAGGGAATGGAGAGGAGAGGGAACAGAAAGGAAAGAAGGAGGGAGGGAGAGAGGAAGAGAGAAAGGGATTCATTGGGAGGTAGATGGGGAAGAGGGGAAGTGAGTAAGGGGAGGGGAGCAGGAGAGGATCCATTTGGTGGTTATGCTGTCTATTCCACATTTTTTTTAGCTTACTAAGAAGAAGGTTGTGGTCTACTTTGTCAAATGCCTTATTGAAATTGAAGTATACTATGTTCACAGCATTTCACTTGTCCACTAATGTAGTCACTTTGTCAAAGAATGAAATAAGATTTGTTTGGCATGATCTGTTTTTGACTAAGCCCTGTTGGCTTCTGTTTATAACTTTGCTTTTGGTTATAACTTTTTTCTCTTTAAAATTTTCATCCATGGAAGCTCAAAGTTTGTTAAAATCAGCCCTTTTAAAGCCTAAGACACTGGTTTGATTATATTCTATTGTTTGTGTTTGCATTATATTGAATTCCAATATGACATCGTCACTCTCACCCAAAATTCTGGCAACTTCAACCCCCTCTGTCACTTCTTCTCTGTTAGTAAGAATTGGGTCCAGTATAGCTGTCCCTCTTGTTCCCTCTTCTACTTTTTGGATGACAAAGTTGTCAGCTAGGTTGGTCAGGAATCTATTCGATTTCCCACTTGATGCAGAATTTATCTCTCAGTTATTGTCAGGATAATTAAAGTCCCCCGTTAGTACTATGGTGCGTTTCCTATATATATTGTAGGAAACATTGTCATACATTATTTTTCATTGTGTGCATTGTCTTTCCTTGTGTGACAGTAGTGTAACAGTCAAGCATATTTTTGTAAAAGAGCATCTTGGTCGTTGTATGCCCTCAGGTAAGAGGTGGGGGGAAGGTATCCTTTAATTTCCATCTTTCAGAGCGAAAACCCAGCGAAAACCCTTAATACATTGTATATTAAGCAGTGATAAAGCTGACAACCAAGCCAAGAGGTCAATTCTTCTATTCAGTCACCCTGTGGATTCCAGTATGTGGCAAGTATGCAACACCTTTAGGCAGACAGGTAGTGCTTGGGCTTTGGTCCTCAGCAAGAGAAGAATGCTGGGGGTGCTTGAGACAGATCCTGGGATTTTGGGGAACTCCATATGCCTGACTAAGGAATAGATATCAGAAGTAACAACTTCTGTGTGTTTAGACTTCAGCTAGCTTTCCAGTCATTCCTAGAAATCTTTCAGAGTGGTTGATACTATGAAAGCTGTGAAACAGCATAACAGCATTTATTTAGTTTCTTTACATCCTTACAAAGACATTCTGAATGGAAACAAAATTGAGAGCCTTAATAAAACTAGCCCCTGGTTGAAGGAAGAGTGACCATTCCAAAATTACACTTCACATTTCTCCCTTGCTGGCAGGATTCCTTATATGGAGAAAATGCATAACTCTATGTTTGCGTTTTCTGTTTCTCTAGTTGTCTGATTTTCTCACAAAGCTTTGGGATGATCTTTAATTCTATAGAAATTTAATTCTGTCCATGTGTTTCTGATTTGGTCCTAAGTTCAAGGATTCATTTACTATGAACCATTCCTTTCCCAATTCTTTCTATTTCTAATAGCCAGGGAAAAAAAGAAAAGTATCTGTCACAGACATTGTCAGGAACAAACCAAAAGAAAGCTTTAGGGTGATCCCTTTCCCTCCCTCCCTCCCTCCCTCCCTCATACACACACACACACACACACACACAGAGAGAGAGAGAGAGAGAAAGAGAGAGAGGGAGGGAGGGAGGGAGAGGGAGAGAGCAAGAGCAATGAAGAGAAATGGAACATGTATTCCTGATCCAAGTAGGCATAAATAGAAGAGGGTAAAAGAGATATATTTCTTACCCTATTTTTTATATGGAACAACCTGGGCTGTGCATCCTAATAATTATCTTGCAAGGAACCATCCCACATGCATTTAAATGATCACAAAGACAGTTTCAAAATTCTCGAGAGATTACTGTATTATGCCCACAAGTCCCTTAGTGTAAACGCACAAAGCAAAGAAGTAATATTAAGCACTAAGTTCTTGAAAGATGTTCAAAGCTTTCTTGCTTCAAATGTAATTGGTCACATCTATATGATAAATTCTTCCCTCTTTCTATACAGCCATCCTTGGCCATAGATAGTAGCTTTTTAAAAAGGAGATAAAATAAATATGCATCCAAATGTCTGTCTGTATAAAAAGAACTGAAGCAGGATATGAATGCAAGTGAAGTGAGTAGCAAAACGAAAAGATGAAGAAGGGAAAAAAGTGAAGATGGACATTCTTGAGCAGAACTTCCCACAAGTAGAGAAGAAAAGTTGCTAAAAAGACAAATCACAGGCACTTAACTTGTATCAAAAATAATTCTTTTGTCAGGTCATTGTTGCATGTTCATTTCTTAAAATCCAATGAATTGGAGATATCTGACTGATTTACTGTTTATGCCCACCAATAATAATTTCAAATTGTTCTCCCTCTGCTGTCTTTGGCTTAGAAATGAGCCACATATTATTTAGACATGTGAGGAAAAAACATGCTTCACACATATGTCCTTTTCATTTTTGACAGCAAGCAGTCATCCTCGGGGACACTGGTCAGAATTATAATTCCAGCCGCACGCTGGACAGAAGCCAACTTTTCTCCCCATCTCCTTTTATCAGAAAGTTCCTCAAATGGTTGCTATAATCGAAAATACATCTCTAAAGATTATTGCAGGGGTGAACTTCAAAAATTTTATCAAGGGGTTCTCTGTCCGGTTGCTTGGTGGGTGTGGCCATGGTGGGTGTGGCCTAGGTGGCCTCTTGCATCATGGGAGGGCATTTTTGTCCTCCCTGGGCTCCGGAGGCTTTTCTTGAGCCTCTGGGAGGGCGAAAATGGCCTCCCCAGGCTCCAGAAGCCCTCTGGAGGCCGGAAACAGGCTCGTTTCTGGCCTTCCCAAACTTCCAGTAGGCCCATTTTTTGCCCTCCCTGAGCCCAGTGGTGGGTTGCCCCCGGTTTGCACTGGTTCTATAGAACCGATAGTAAAACTGGTGGGAGGCTCCACCCACCAACCCTGACACCATCAAAACACTTCTGCGCATGTGCAGAAGAGCGTGTGAGCAAAGTGAGCGCGTACATGCAGCCCCGCTGCGAACCAGTAGTAAAGGTAAGTAGAACCCACCCCTGCCTGAGCCTCTGCACACCCTGCACTTACCTGCATTCAAAACAGGCTGCATGGAGACTCCTGGAAAGGGCGGGGTGAGGTGGGTGGGGCCAGCCAGGAGTGGTATTTGGGGGTTCTCTGAACTGCACAGAATTTTAGCTAGAGGTTCTCCCAAATCCCTGCAAACCCCTAGCAGCCTACCCCTGGATTATTGTAAATTAAAAGTAGGTATGTCTGAGAATAATGACATCCTAGGTCCAAAGCATTTAATCTTTTGTAGATCATAAAAAGCATTCTCTTGTCCTCAGGACAAGCTGCATGCCATCAAAATTAGTTATCAGCAATAGAATTTTTTTTTTCCTGTTCCAGCCTTCCCAGATTTTGTACTTTGTAGATATGCCAGTTTATGTCATCTTAGAATTCCTATTCCAGTATTCTCAGACAGCATACCAGTGGAATTGTAGAGAAACATGTCTGCAAGGCACCACATCAGGGAAAGCTGTTCTATAGAAACTGAAAGTAAATAGCTTTTTGCCTGGATTATGACAGTGTTAATTGTGAATCCATATACCTATTTCAAAGAAGAAAGAAATTTTTCTCCACTAGTATTTTTAAAAGAGCACCTTTAGCTGCTCTACAGTATGAGAAAAAACAGGATGTGTCCGTGTCCGTCCGTGTGTGTGTGTGTGTGTGTGTGTGTGTGTGTGTGTGTGTGTGTTACGAGGTTGCTACCTGTTGTTGACCAGAAAAAGCAGGAAATCAGTGTGAAATTTCACTTGCTGGATATAAGATGAGGAACAAATAACAAATCCTGATGATTTCATCTCTAGCAATTTTCATGGTTACTCATGAAAGCAATTCTCTAGAATTGCTACCTCAAGGAGTTCTGGTAAATTCTGTTTGATGCCTGGCACAGAGGTTATTCCACATGCTGCGATATTTGCAAGCTGCAATAAGAATGATCAGGGGAGGTGGTGTAATAATATCGTGCCACCAGGAAGATTACTATGTGAGAGCATAAAAGCAATCAGACCAGGCCAATATCAGGGGATGACAGGCATAACTAAAGGCATGGCTTCCGAGGATAATCCAAAATCACTACTTAGCATTATTTACTAATTTGGATTTCATGAATCAGATTTAGCTAAGTTTATCGTGCTTTGTAGAACAAACTGGCTTTTTCTTGTTTACCAAAATTGCTCCTTCCCATTTGTCTGTTTTACACTTGTGTTTACTCCAATTGCTTTTACAGTCTGCATACAATGCCACCCAAGAGAGATAAGGGAAACATGTTTTCTTCCTATCTTCTTCAACTCATCTGAGAAATCCCAAACACCCTTGTGAAGTAAATTAGAAGTAAATCATAGCTTCTGTGCCCAAAGGGTCACAGAGTCCAACACAAGGACACCAGATAAGACTTCTTCGCTGGGTCTAAAATTAATAAATTATCCTATGAACAGTGAATTAAGAAATAATTGCATTTTGCAATTATTTCATTTTGCATACACAATATTTGTTCTCTTGCCATTGGCTGTATTGAAGCAGAGTGGATCCATCCTGACGAAATATAATAAGAAAGCCCTGTGGGATGTGGAATAATCCATTCACACGTGAAAACCGAAATGCTACAACCATTATCACACATTTTGTTTGAAAACATTACAAAGATACCAACACACATTTCTCTACTGTATTTTGTCCACATTGTCTCTAGCTCCTAAATGTGTTCAAAACAGTGATCGGTTGCAGAGAGCACTTTCAACCTATTGGCCTTAGTTCTGAAAAGGAACTCCAGGAAAGCCAAAAGAAAAAGAAAAAAAATCCAAAAACATATGCAACATTTGTAGAAAGGGGGCAGAGGTTCAAAAGGTCTGACTTTTTGTCCCCCACCTGTTAATCTTAGTTAATCTTAGTTAATCCATAGTTATTTGACAATTGCTATTTACCATCCCATACCTGAAAACTTTCAGCATTCCATGAATCGACTGATTATTATTTTTTTATGATATCTTGTAGGCATCCCTGAAAAGAAAAATCTTTTTGGATATATGCTGTCAGGAAAAAGACAGTACATTGTTCATTCAATGTATGAGGTACAAAAGTTTTTTAAAAAACATGTTTCAGTGTCTCCTTTGAATAAGTAAAAAAAAATGTGCCAATCATAGAGGCCTTGCCTTATACTTACCTTGATAGCTCTGTAAAATACCCTTGAGAATCAAATTGGCTTGCAATTCATAAATAAACTTTCTTTATTCCGTTGCTATTCTGCCATTGGTCATTTAAATATAACACACCAGGCAGAGTAAACTTCTGAAGAGTCGAATAGTACCAATTCTTGTTCTCTTTTGGTATCTGTTAGAAAGAGAAAAGCAGAACCAATTCTTTTTTTTCCCTCCTTGACCTCTAAATAATAAATGTGTATTTTAAAAACTAGATGACAGAAGTAATTGCTGAGATAAAAAGCAAAGTGAGAAAAAAATCGAATGTCATCACATTATAAAAGTGATGAAAATATAAACCAAATCTTTAAAATATAAACCAGATCTTTCAAACCAAATATCTGAACAGGAGGAAAAATACTTGGTTCCCAATCATTTGAAAAGCATTTTTAAGGAAACAATTTCAGTAAAAGTAATGCATTTTTTTTCCTCCCAAATTTGAAGGGGAAAAAGTCTTTAGCAGTGTTCGGAAAAGATTGGGAAGGAAAGGTGGCAAAACGCTTCAGGGTAAACTTGCTTGTCTAAATTGGCTTTTGTTGTGCCTATGCAAATCTCTTAATAATTCATTTTTTCCAGAATACATTAATGCATAAAAAAAAAGCTAGCACTTGAATTTTAAATACCTTCTATAGTCACTTTGCATTTGACTTTTCAGGTTCAAACGTTTGGACATGGCTGCATCGATAGCACTATCCACAACACGTCCGCTGCTTTCATTATTGGTTTTAGGGATGATATAGATCCACGCACAGAAATATGTTCTATACACACAGAGATTGTGTGTACAGAGTGTGATTACAATACAGGTAGTCCTCGACTTTTGACCCCAATTGACCCCAAAATTTCTGTTGCTAAGTGAGACATTTGTTAAGGGAATTTTGTCCCATTTTATGTCTTTTCTTGCCATGGTTGTTAAATGAATCACTGCAGTTGTTAAGTTAATAACAAGGTTAAACTTAAAGCACCTGGGAGCAGGACAAGAAGCAATGGGTGGAAACCAGTGGTGGGTTGGCCTCAGTTTGCACTGGTTTTATAGAACCAGTAGTAAAACCGGTGGGAGACTCCGCCCACCAACCCCAACATCATCAGAACGCTTCTGTACATGCGCAGAAGAGTGGGCACGTACAGAAGAGCGCGCACACGCAAGCGAAGCGAGCGTGAACGCGCAGCCCCATTGCAAACCGGTAGTAAAGGTAAGTAGAACCCACCCCTGGTGGAAACTAATCAAGGAGAGAAGCAACCTAGAACTAAGGAGGAATTTCTTGACAGTTAGAACAATTAATCAGTGGAACAATTTGCCTCCAGAAGTTGTAAATGCTCCAACACTGGAAGTTTTAAGAAGAGATTGGATAACCATTTGTCTGAAATGGTATAGGGTTTCCTGCCTAAATGGGGGGTTGGACTAGAAGACCTCCAAGGTCCCTTCCAACTCTGTTATTCTAAGGTTGTTAAGTGAATCTGGTTTTCCCCATTGACTTTGCTTGTAAGAAGGTCGCAAAAGGTGATCATGTGATCCTGGGGAACTGCAACCATCATAAATATAAACCAGTTGCCTAGAATCCAAATTTTGATCACATGACCATAAGGATACTGCAATAGTCTAAGTGTGAAAAATGGTCATAAATCATGTTTGATTGGTCACTAAATGAACTGTTTTCAATCGAGAACTACCTATTGTTATGTAAATGTTTAAATCTTTGAGAGAGTGGATCATAATCTGTTAAAGGTAGGGTTTCCAAACAGATCAGAAAGTTTGATGCAATATCAGATTCATTGATATGGCTCACATCTATTAAGAGTGGGAAGCTGTAGCTCTCCAGAACTTTTGAATTCCACCTTCCATTAGTCTAGTCCCCGAAGGCAATGTCTGGAGAATTACAGATTTCTTCTTTTCATAAATTCTCCAGAATAAGTTAACATTTTAAATTGATGCATAAATGATGGCAATGAGGGAATCAGCCAATGGAACATATGAACTTATGTATCATAATGTGTGCATTTACCCTACCATATCCTTTAATTCCCATTAAAGCAGACATGAGCAATTCATGCTTTTACACAGGTAGCCCCGAATCTCTTTTTTGTAATCCTAAAAATCGAACCACGGATTTTCAGGAAAAAGTTACAGAAAAATTGGGGCATTATTTTCTGCCAATTTTGCCTTTTTATAAGACAGAACGAGACTTCTTTTAGGCTTAACACATTAGAGGAAAAATAGTCCCCCAAAACCTCCTCAGAAACTGTAGCCCAACCATTTCAGTGATATTGTTTTATCACTGCATCATGCACAATATTTCTTGGCTGTCTCTCCTCTCCCCAAATAGCTTCAGGTATATGAAAGGTTACTTCCCCCCCCACCCCGCATTAAAAAATGTTTCTGTTCAAAGAAATAGAAAGAGCTACGTTTTGAATATTTTCTGAAAATCATATTCTCCCACTTTTGCCAGCTTCTGATAAAAACTCTTTTCAGAAAAACAAGTGTGCTTTACTGATAAACTCAAAGCATTTTCTGAATACCATTATTAGTGTACCAACTCTGACTTCTGTTTTGCTGGTTTAATGAAATAGCAGTTGAAGGAAGGAAGGAAGGAAGGAAGGAAGGAAGGAAGGAAGGAAGGGAGGGAGGGAGGGAGGGAGGGAGGGAGGGAGGGAGGGAAGAAAGGAGGGACAGAGAGACAGAGGGAGAGGGGGAGGGGAGGAAAGGAAGGAAGGAAGGAGGGATGGAGGGACAGAGGGAGTGGGGAGGGAAGGAAGGAAGGAAGGAAGGAAGGAAGGAAAGAAAGAAGGAAGGAAGGAAGGAAGGAAGGAAGGAAGGAAGGAAGGAAGGAAGGAAGGAAGGAAGGAAGGAAGGAAGGAAGGAAGGACATTTACCTATGGACTAAGAGCACATTCCTGTAAATGTTTACATAAAAGAAAGCCCCATTATGTTTTGAGGAGTTGATGTCCAGATAATAATGCTTCAGGTGGCAACCTGAAACTTCAAAACTAAATATGCTGGGAATAAGCTATATTGACTTGGCAGGCTCAATACTTCACTTCAGAGAAAATGTACTATAAATCTCACAAATGGGAATTTTTTTCTTTTCTTTTTTTTACTGGAGCTATATATCTCACCGTATATCTAAAGGCAGAGAGAGAGAGAGAGAGAATTGCAAACAAATACATAGATAACAGGGGAAGGCAAACAAGTAGTTCTAAAAGCAGATTACAGCCCAGAGACATAAATGTGCCTTGTTATTGGAAGATGCACCTTCCCCTTTAAAGCATTGCTGGGAGCATAAAACTTCCCACAACATTCTGCATTGGTCACTGCATCTCTGTAAGAAGGTGCTTTGTATCTCTGAGTTAGCACAAGAGCCATTAGATGGGAGGGTTGCTATGGTAACTGCTCTCTCTCTCTCTTTTTTTTAATTGAATAGCATAGTAAGTAGTCTTGTAAAACCCACCAACCCAGAACTTGCTACGGCCTCGAGGCAGCTTTAATTTAAGCACCTTCTTGTTTTGTCTCTTTTTTCTTTCCATATATTGTGAAGCTTTTGCACACATCTTAACACACACACACACATCCAAAGACCCACACAAACACTCACACACACAGAGAGGTTGGCTTTGAGGCCAACTGATACGAAAGTCCCAGCCTGCCATCTCCAACACACAGGATTGTGACCATGGAGAATGCTTAAGAAAATGCTCTTATTCTCCCCAATCTTCTCAGATGATATTGTTGAGGGCTGCTATGGGTTCCTAACACTCACTGATTTCCGTTTTATATTTATTTTACAGGATTTCTAACATTTTGGCTTGTTTGTTTTTTTAAAATAACAAATGCAGTAGTAAACATCTTATTTTACCCCTCCCTTATAACTGCCCACCAAATTTGTTGCTAGCTGGCTGGGGATTAAGGAAGTTGTAGTCCAACAGGTTGGGAATCATGGTTTGCACTGTCTGTTTTAAAACCAAAATAACTTTCCCAGCCAATTCACCTAATCTTATAGTTCCTGAAAGACCCAGCAGGCCAACCATGCATGGACTGAAAATTAACTTTCCCTGAAATCCATTTGCGTTCTCATGTGCTGCAGTCATTAAATACAACTTCAGTCAGTTAGGAATAGTTTAGGCAAGGAAGATAGTAGGCAGCGGAGAATGGTAGGTAGAAATTGCCAGTAAGAGAAAAGGGTACAGAAGCAACAGCAGAGGGCAGGAGGATAAATCATCCTCCTTTAAGAATATTGAACTCTGAAAAACAATAAACCCATTTGAAGTTCTAGAATGACAGTAGAGTTTTTAGATTCTGTAGGTACATCCTAGTTGGTTGGATACTGACAAAATTATGTTGGCTCTACAGTAGTGATCCTAGCTTCCACAGAGAATGGTTGAGGTAAAATTGGCTTTGGTCATTCTTGTGTCACAAAAATCAAAAAGTACACAAACTGGCTGGCGCTGTCCTTATCATTAATGGAGAATGCTGCATTAGCATGGATGCAACTAAGGCCAGTTAGTCTAGTCTATTTATATTACCAAAAGCATTAGGGAAACTTTGAGTGGAGAAAAGGAGAAGGCCCCCCCTGAAGAAAGCCACTGCATGTGAAGGACTGAGTTTTGGAAATTAGGAGGAGTAAATGATGAAGAGCACAAATTAACAGATGAAATGAAAAAAGAAAGAACACTAGATATGCAGTGTATTTATGCAACAAAGAGAAAAGGGGCAATCTCAATGAAATGGGTCTGATCTTATGGAGCTGAATATATGCAGAATGGTGAAGATTAGGTTATTTATGTATGCAGGAAAGAGCTACGGATATGTTAAAAAGAGTGAATTGTTATTATTATGATTGGTCACACAGTCAATTGAATTTTCAGACCAGATTTGGCATTTTATTTACTTACCAAGGACCCAGGATAGGCAGATGATGAAGTTGGTAGGTGTTAAAGGAATCTTGGCAGGATGTATAAAGCTACTTTTGCACTTGGCTAATGGTGATTTTGTCAATAGTGTCAATACTCCAGATTTTCAGAATTGTACCCAAGGTGCTTGTCACTATCGATACTACTTTATTTTGACACAGTCGTTCTATTTGCAGTTCTTTGTATTTTGTTATTTTTCTCCAGCTTTTTCTCTTTTATTTTCCAGGTACTGTGATGTCCACTATCCAGACTTCTTCTTTTTTTTTTTTTTTTGTCTCTTATTGACAATTGCTCAGTCGGGGATGTTATATGGCAGGAGCTTCTCTTTTTGAATTCTAAAATCCGGGAGCAATTTAGTTCCTTCATTTTCTATTATTTAGTCTATTTTGTGGTTTGCAGGCAAATGGTACTTCTTGTAGATATTCCAACGCACCATTGCTGCTACTTTGTCCTGCTGTTATTTGTTAATCTGCATGATCTTCCTACAGCGGTATCTAGGTGATCCACTGTTTCTTCCACTTCTTTGCAGAGGCAGCCTTTGCTGTCAGTTGCTGTCTTCTCAATTCTAGCCTTCTATGCATTTGCTCTAAAGGCTTGCTCTGTTGGATTCAGAATTAGCACATCTATCTCATTCTTCACATTTGCTGCTCTTAGCTATTGCCAGATCTTGTTATCTGCTTGGCTGCTAGTTTTGTTTTGTTTTTTAATATAGTGGCCATGTACTACTTTGCCTTGCCATGTCTCTTTTCTGTTCTTCATTTAGTCTTTCTTAAAGGTCAGTTGGGCTCTTTGGTATTCCGTAAATCTTCGTGTTGTACTAGCTTCAGTGCATCTTATTCACTATCTTTTAAATATTCTTCCAGTGTTATTTTTTTCTTCTTCAACTGTCTGGTGTTCTTTCAAGATTTCATGTCCACCTATGCTCCTTGGTAAGTGGACTCTGTCAACATCGATGCATGGATGAAGGGCAAGATTCACTGTGATTATTATTCTGATCTTCCTATCCAGGACCTTTAGTTCCGCTTCAGTCCACTCCACTATTCCAACTGTGTATCTAATTACTATAATTGCCTAGGTCCGTGATGGCAAACCTATGGCACATATGCCACAGGTGGCACATAGAGCGCTCTCTGTGGGCACACCAGCCATCGCCCCAGCCTAGCTCCACGGTGCATGCGCGTGCACAATCCGCTGGCCACCCGGTCTTCAGGTCTCTGCCGCGCATGCACGGGGGCATTCAGGGGATATGCGTGTGCATGTGAAGGGGGGCAGGGCACATGCACGGGGGCGGGACATATGCATGGGGGTGCTCACATTGCATTTTGGGAGTGTGCATGCGCATGCCCCCCCTCCCATAACCCCATATTGGGCCTTTTGTTTGTACAAGCTATTTTTATTGATGGTTATATCAGAAATCAGAATGGACAGGTCTGCTGCTACCTCGTCTCATCATCATTTAGTGGGATTTTAATATTGAGTTATTTTTCAATATAGCTTGGCAAATAATTTTCATTTTATGGATCTCTGTGAGGCTGTTGGGGTAATCCCCTGGGGTTCATACTTTATTTATTTATTTATTATTTATTTATTACTTATTAATTTTATTTCTATACCGCCCTTCTCCCGAAGGACTCAGGGCGGTGTACAGCCTAATTAAAAACACAAAGACAGACAATATTTAAAAATAATTACAATTATTAAATAGTAGGCCCAATTTATAAAACCCCGAATTTAAAAACCCAATTTAAAACCAATTAAAATCTTTATATTGATAGCCCAGCCTGGCGGAACAACATGGTTTTGAGGGCACAGCGAAATACACTGACGTATAGGAAGAAGCACTGACGTTTAAGAAGCACTGATGTATAGGAAAGTAAGAATTCATAGGTCGATCATATTTTATATTTTACATTCCAGACAAGAGTTCAGGGAAAAATTGTGTGTGACATTCTGAATAAGATCAAGGAAAATACTATTCAGTCAGATGGCATGAATAGATGGAGTAATTTTGAATGAAATAAAATAATTTTGAAGTGAGTGAAAAGGTCTAAACAAAGAACCTCCAGGAAAGGAAGTAGAAAGAATTAAAAATAAAAGTGCTGACATAATATAAGATGAAACTGAAGGGAGTACTAGAAAGAATATTTTGGTGATTTTTATAGGAATGCTAATAATATATCGAGAAGGGAATTGACACACATACCATAAAAGTTCATACCTAAGAAAAAAAAGATGAAAAGGAAGTTTTGTAATACTGAATTATGCCAAAAGAGGAATATGAATAAGTTTATTTCCTAATCCCACTGATCTCTGACTTTTAAAATATAAGCCTCATGCACCATTATCAGTGTTGGGCTGTGATGTGTACCACGTTTATCAGAATGCTGCAGAATTTATCTGAGAACTACATAGAAATAGCACAATAATTACAGATGGTTGAAAAAATGCTCGATTACTTAAAGCCATTTTTTTCCCTGAAAGGCCAGCAATGATCTTTATCCAATCATTACTGAAAATTTGAGAAATTCCCATTGTTCTCAACAAGGAAACTTTTTGGTGCATATCTAAATGTTTCTTTTCCCTGTATTGAAGACAAATGATCAAAGGACTTAGACATAATTCAGTTCTCAATTCAATTGAATTCAATTCAGTAGTGGATTCCAAAATAGTACTCTAATTCCAGACTTCCTCTTGCCATTCGACTTAAACTTGCAGTAAACATTCTATCAGAAACCACATATAAAAAAGACTTATCTAGGACTCATTTTTTGTTAATTATATCGGTATATGCCATGTGTGTACGTGCATACATAAGCATGTAGGCATGTGGTCCTACAAACTCCTCCACTGCATTTGTTACTTTTTTATTTGGGGGGAAAAAAAACCAAATCCAAACATTATAAATATTTCAAAGGGGTGGGAAATGGAATGAGTTGTTTTTTTAAATTCTTTATTCCACCTCAATCTGAAAAGGTCCTTCTTTAAATTAATAACATTTAAAGCATATTTTAGAAGTGCTCTCTCAAATCTTTACAAGGAATTTTTTTATTAACCTTTTCATTTCAATCACAATTCTAAGGACGAATAAAGGATCCATACCCCTTATATTCCACATTTCCAACCTGTTCCCTTTTGTATAATCTCTTCTTTTGTATCACTGCAGCTGCATCTGAGCTGATTCTCTCTCTCTCTTTCTCTCTTTTTAGTAAAGGACTGACATTCCATATTTAAAAGGATTTTTAAAGAGAAAAAGAATGGCTTTAGTGAATAATTGTTTCATAGCCCAAAATCTTAAATACATTATTAAGAAAAGACGGCATCGTTTCTAGTTCAAAAATGAAGATAGTTTTCTCCACTCTCCAATTGATGTTTGGGCTGAAAACTATTTTACATTAGACTAATAAATTACTCCTCTCTCTCTCTATATATATATTGGTAATGCATTATATTATCTACTGATGCAAACAATTTGTTTGAATCAAATGTTGAATCTATTGTTTAGCCAGAGTGAATGTGAAGTATTGTTTTGACAGAGCACAAGGTAGAATCTAAGAGGTGTGTTAACTAAAAATAAAAATGTTCCTATTTTATCATCATTCATGATTAAGAGCACTTTCGAATGCTTTATTTGAACCATTACAAACAAAATATTAACACTTTTTCTAGCTTTTCCCACTCTAAACCATTGTGGTATGTTTTGTAATATATGGATTGGATGAGAGGACAAATGTGAATGCATTACAATGAATATTAATGAGGATCCCCCACTGATATTACTACTTTGAAAACAATTGAAGTAGAAGGGGGAGTAAGAAAAAAAATCTAAAATATTTCTTTAAGGGTTAGTTCAGCAGAAGCTCATAAGCTTGCCAGCAGGAGAATGCTAAAGAACACAGGCATTCAATACATTTGCTAATAATTTAAGGCACCTCCCCCAGCACAAGCCAATAATATATATTAGACTATAACAATCATTATCCTTAGCAAAATGACTTTTTGGTCTTTTTTGCTGCGGACAATAGGAATGGCTGTTCAGCCTCTCTGGAAGGTGCCTGTTTAAAAAAGACCGATTTTAAAGGAAATTTAGACTAGACTGGGAGTGAGGGGGGAGTCACAATATAGAAACCAATGCCACTTCTATATTGTTCCAGGAAAATGACATGAAAATGTCCATGAAACTACCAGACTTCCTCACCCTTTCAAATCTATTTTCTCTGCAGTCCAGCCTTAGAACAGCAAATACACAACATTTGGAAATGATTAACCAAAACGCAGTCACATTAATGCGATTAACCAAGTCGCATTAAAAATCATTCGTTAGGCTATTTAATTATTATTTTTGCAGAGATGTTTGTAAACATTTCAGTCACTTATATAAATCATTGGTGAAAAAACAACAGCTATCAGAAAGCCAAATACTGATTCATCAAATCTAGGGACAATTCACAAAGTCTAACTAAATATTAAAAATGTCCCTACTTTCTAATCTACTAGAAAATGCTTCTATTAAGATAGTATAATATTGTGTATTATATTCTTCTGTTATTGAAGCAATAATTCGATCACATCTATCGCAATAGGAAAGGTGGTTCTTGAACCCAGATCAAAGCCAAACAACCAGCCAAACTTACTTTCTGTATGTTACGTTTTAGGAAATAGCTTTATAATTCTTAGAAGGATTCAACACAGTTTGACATCTGCCTTTTATTTTCTTGTGGGATATGGGATCAAGTACAAATTAATACAAGCTAATATTCAGGATTACAATCTGGCACATATTTCCTGTGTACCAGTGGAAGTTCAATTAGTAAAAGATTAATAAGAGATTTCAGTAAAGATTCCGTAAAAATCTATTCTTTTTGGCATGGATATATATTTGCCAGTCAGTAATCCTTTATGGAGGGAGGGAGACTATAAATAATTATTATGCATATAAAATATAATTGAGTTTAATTTTTTTAAAAAAATAAATACCATAAAAAAATATATTTAGAATAGAATAATAGAGTTGGAAGGGGCCTTGGAGGTCTTCTAGTCCAACCCCCTGCTTAGGCAGGAAACGCTATACCATTTCAGACAAATGGTTATCCAATCTATTCTTTAAAACTTCCAGTGTTGGAGCATTTACAACTTCTAGAGGCAAATTGTTCCACTGATTAATTGTTCTAACTGTCAGGAAATTTCTCCTTAGTTCTAAGTTGCTTCTCTCCTTGATTAGTTTCCACCCATTGCTTCTTGTCCTGCCTTCAGGTGCTTTGGAGAATAGCTTGACTCCCTCTTCTTTGTGGCAGCCTCTAAGGTATTGGAACACTGCTATCACCTCATCCCTAGTCCTTCTTTTCATCAGACTTGTTGTTGTTGTTGTTATTAGTTGTGAAGTCATGTCCAACCCATCGCGACCTCATGGACAACATTCCTCCAGGCCTTTCTGTCCTCTACCGTCCCCCGGAGTTCATTTAAGCTCACACCGACTGCTTCAGTGACTCCATCGAGCCACCTCATTCTCTGCCGTTCCATTCTTCTTTTGCCCTCAATCGCTCTTTCATCAGACTAGACATACCCAGTTCCAGCAACTGTTCTTTATGTTTTAGCCTCTAATTCTCTAATCATCTTTGTTGATCTTCTCTGCACTCTTTCTAGAGTCTCAACATCTTTTTTTACATGGTTCTGATATTTATTTACAATGGTTCTGATATTGGTGTCATCTAATGATCTTATAAAATGCATTTCTTCAAAATTAATCTTTCATTCCATTTCCAGACTTACAGTATGAATATATTCACAATTTTTGCCAGCTCCCCCAAATATTTACTAGTTTGTCTTTGAAATCAACATTTGTTCAGATGTTCTGCAGAGACTCTGCTAAATTATTCTATTCCTGCAGAGCTTCTTCTGTTATCATGCTGTGACATCAAGACTCAAGTAAAGATGCAAAGGTGTTAGGGCTTTAACCCAGGAAAATAAATATCAATGATAATCCAGTTGACTCAGAGTCCACTGTTCTCTCTTCGAACCTCCCATCCCGCCAGTCTCTTATTGATTGCTTTTAGCAGATTGAGCTGCACTAGAGCAGGTTGAGATGAAATCAACATCTGAGAAATTCTCCAATCAAAGCCCTTTTAAACACCATGTTTAGCGGAACCAGTCAATTTTCCTATCCTTGCTTATAGTTAGAATAGAATAGAATAACAGAGTTAGAAGGGACCTTGGAGGTCTTCTAGTCCAACTCCTTGCCCAGGCAGGAAACCCCACACCACTTCAAACAAATGGTTATCCAACATCTTCTTAAAAGTTTCCAGTGTTGGGGCATTCACAACTTCTGCAGGCATGTTGTTCCACTGATTAATTGTTCAATCTGTCAGGAAATTTCTCCTTAGTTCTAAATTGCTTCTCTCCTTGATTAGTTTCCACCCATTGCTTCTTGTTCTACCCTCAGGTGCTTTGAAGAATAGTTTGACTCCCTCTTCTTTGTGGCAACCCCTGAGATATTGGGACATTGCTATCATGTCTCCCCTAGTCCTTCTCTTCATTAAACTAGACATACCCAGTTCCTGCAACCGTTCTTCATATGTTTTAGCCTCCGGTCCCCTAATCACCTTTGTTGCTCTTCTCTGCACCCTTTCTAGAGTCTCAACATCTTTTTTACATCGTGGTGACCAAAACTGAATGCAATATTCCAAGTGTGGCCTTACTAAGGCATTATAAAGTGGTATTAACACTTCACGTGATCTTGATTCTATCCCTCTGTTTATGCAGCCCAGAACTGTGTTGGCTTTTTTGGCAGCTGCTGCACACTGCTGGCTCATACCTAAATAATTGTCCACTAGGACTCCAAGATCCCTCTCACAGTTTCTACTATTGAGCAAGGTACCACATATACGGTACCTGTGCATTTTGTTTTTCTTCCCTAAATGTAGAACCTTGCTTTTTTCACTGTTGAATTTCATTTTGTTAGATAGTGCCCAATGTTCAAGTCTGTTAAGATCTTTCTGTATCTTGAGCCCATCTTCTGGAGTGTTGGCTGTTCCTGCCAGCTTGGTGTCATCTGCAAATTTGATGAGTTCCCCATCTATCCCCTCGTCCAAATCATTGATGAAGATGTTGAAGAGTACTGGGCCTAAAACAGAGCCCTGGGGTACTCCACTGCATACTTCCCTCCATGTAGATGCAGTTCCATTGAGGACTACATGTTGAGTGTGGTTGGTCAGCCAGTTACGAATCCATCTGGTGGTGATGCTGTCTAACCCACATTTTTCTACTTTATCTAGTAGTAGGTAATGGTCTACTTTATCAAATGCTTTACTGAAGTCCAAGTAAATTATATCAACAGCATTCCTCTGGTCCACTAATTTTGTCACTTTGTCAAAGAATGCAATAAGATTAATCTGGCATGATCTGTTTTTGACAAACCCGTGTTGGCTTTTGGTTATTACTTGGTTTGCTTCTAGGGGTTCAGTGATTCGTTGTTGGATTATCTTTTCCAGAATCTTCCCTGGTATTGAGGTCAGGCTGATAGGTCTGTAGTTTCTTGGATCTATTTTTTTTCCTTTTTTGAAGATGGGAACTACATCAGCTCTTTTCCAATCCTCTGGCAGTTCCCCTGTGCTCCAGGAACTTTGAAAGATATAGTTCAGTGGTTCTGAGATCTCTTCTGCCAGTTCCTTCAGAACCTTGGGGTGTAATCCATCTGGTCCTGATGATTTGAACTTGTCTAGGGTATACAGGTGTTCACTTACCATTTTCTTCCCTATTTTAACTTGTGTTCCTAATCTGTTTTTTGTGCTGCTGTTTTTGATAGGTTGGACTGTTTTTTCCTTTTGTGTAAAGACAGATGCAAAAAATGAGTTAAGTAGTTCTGCTTTCTCCCTGTTGCTTGCCACCTTCTTGCCACTTTCTCCCAGCAATGGGCCAATTGTTTCCTTGACTTTTTTCTTGTTTTTAATATGTTGGAAGAAGCTTTTTTTGTTATTTTTTTACTTTAGTCACAAGCCTTTGTTCATTGTGAGCCTTTGAGAGGTTACATTCCTTCAAAGATACCAACAGCCTGTCAGGTTTCGAGGTCGTCTCAAATAAATTGCATTTCAAACAAAGTCTTTGAAGGAAAACTCCTACTTATTAAGCACAACATTCTAAAATCCAACTCCATCGAAGCCAACACTGACTTCCAGACCCAAAACCCTCCCTTTCCGTTCCCCACTCCCCTGCACTCATTGGCCATCTTCCAAGTCATTCTACCCCTAATCTACCGCTCCAGCTCAAAGGAATTTCCCCCCTCCCATCCCATCTCCTAGGAGATATTATCTCCAGGGAAAATAAGTAGGTGAAAAGTCAAACGTCCCTTTCCAGACGCCTCCTCTTCTCCTTCTTATGTCAGCACTAGAGTAAATGCAGCTTGAAGTGCTGACACAGCCAATAGTTGCTGTATTTTGCTCCTTCTGCCCTTCTGCCCTTCTGTTCCTTCTGCCCTGCTAGCAGGGCTTGAGGGTTTATTGAAGCACTCTGATGGATTGTTCTGATAGTTAATTATATTATTTTTAGTAAATTAGTTGTTAATATATTAATTACATTTGTGTATTCTAGTAAATTACTGGTTCAAACTTAAAATAGGGAAAATAAATGGTATTTGTGGAAGATTTTCCTGAGCTCTTCTATTATAAACAAAGTATGCCACCAAATAGTTTCCAGATAACATGGGATAGAGTAGAGCAGCTAGCATGGTTGGCTGGGGAATTCTTGAAGTTGAAGTCCATAGGTCAAGGGTGTCAAACTCACAGCCTGTGGGTCAAATGCATCACACACTGGCCACGCCCTACCCCGGTTTAGCGAAGGGGGGGAAGTCACAATACGTCATGTGATGACATGACACTGCAAGTTTGACACCCCTGCCATAGATCTTAAAGTTGCCAAGATCAGACAACCCTGGGATGGAGATGTCATTGAGAAAAGGGGAACTGCCCCAAACTGAATAGACTTCTACCCAAGAGTGATACAATCAGGATGCAACACTGAAGAAGTCAAAAATCCCATTTCTTAAAAGAGAAGACCTCTCCAATTTTCTCTCTGCTCATTTATTTCCATCCAAGCCAACATTTCAACATTGGTGAAAAGGAAGCATAACTTACTGAGTATTTCTATTACAAAAATATAGAGCACTGTAGTACAATCTTCTTTGGTTCATTAACATATAAAAGTGTGGGAAATTGATTGAAAAATGAGCACTTGTTGAACGCTGTGATTCAATATTATTTAAAAGAATAATAATGGGGCCATCAGTGAACAAAGCCACTGTACATGCATACACATTTTAGACAACTCTTTGTCTTAATTTGAAGTATATTTTTATTATGAGGTTGGTACTTTAGAATGTATTAATAAAATGCCCCAAGTTGAATGCAAGACATCAATTCTGTATTATTGCTTTGTGAAACTCACTTTTATTTCCTCCATTTTATGAAAGTAGAACCACCTTAGTTGATGGTTACATTCAATTTTGTACAGATATCAGCTCGGAATAGGTCCATTTCTTGTTATGGATTTTGAGACTTAGTCGTGTAACACTTATGTCACCATTTTTAAAAAATCAATAGTTGAGCATTCCAACAATGGCTATGCTTCAGGGGAAAAAACTCAGCAAACAGTTAAGAAGAAAGAATAAACTTCTACACAATTTTTTCGTTTAAAAAATCTATCTTTCCTATGGTCATTTTGCTCCTTTTACAAATTTTAATTTCCAGATGAATAATGATTTTACCATGATACATCTAAGGTATCATTTATCTCATTTTACTACAGCTGATTTCCTCATTTTCACACATTAAAAATATGCTTACAAATATACCATGTAATCACTGTGATCTTTTTCCTTATTGTGTTGCTTCTCCCAAAGACTTTTGCAATAACTAGGACTAAGAAAGACTTTACTAAAACACAGAGGACAATTCAAGACGAAAAGCTACCAAGAGAACAAGGCATGAATAAAATAAAAAACAGATGAAGAGTCAAAAATTCCCATTTGATGTTGTCAAGCCACTAGGGATTGCTTGCTAAAAGAAAAATCAGTAGCGAGTTAAATTCTTTTTAGCATGTTGCATATAGAACTTTTTGTTTTCACATCTTGGCTTATTCAGCAAAGATCAGAGGGGAAAGGGGGGAGGAGAAAAAAAAGTGCTAGAGTATTATTTTTACATAGATCCTCTTCATTTTTAAAGTAGCAAAATCTTGATGAAGTTTTAAGATAATAAAATTCTAAAAATCAAACAAACCCCACACAACACTGTTCTAGTGAGAACACATGATCTGTCCAACTTATATGAAGTTTAAGTTTCACTGCTTTTCCTACCCAGAATCCTTCATTTTGAAGTGTCTTTTGTGCTTTTGTTTCGAGAATAATCTTTAGAAGACAGAAAATTAAAAGCTAGGGTGTCCACTTCAGTGTTACCACTAGCCAAGAAAGACAGCAATGTAATCTATGTCAAACAGAAAATGATGTACTTGTTAATTTATATAAAGATGCACATATTTGGGTCTAATTGCATATCTCAATCAGGAAAATTATACAACTCTGCTCTACAAAGAAGGGTAAACTATAACCAGATGCTCTTGTTTGATGGGCAACTTAAAGACCCACTGTTCTCCATTCTGGATTCTTTTGCCTTAACTCAGACTTAAGCTGGACAGCTATTCAGCTGGACAATATCTTCAAATATGGAGACACACTTGTTCCATCTAGCTGGGCTGGCTTGATCCCATCCTCTCAGTTTTTTAATCGAATTTCGGTTTTAATTGGGTTGTTTTAAATTCGGGCCAAAATTTATTTAATTGTTTTTTTTAAAAATGTTTTTAAATTTTATATGCCATGTTTTATCCTGGCTGTACACCACCCTGAGTCCCGCAGGAGAAGGGCGGTATAGAAATATAATAAAATAAAATAAATAAATAAATAGAAGAGTATCCTATATAAAAGTAGTGCAAGATAGTAAGATATGGAAAGAGCCGATCCATAGAATAGTCAAGAGTCGGACACAACTGAATGGATAAGATCATCATCATCCTAAATAAAGTAGATCCACAATCACTATAATAACGCCCAAAGGATTATACTCAGTATATACACTTTCATGATACTAACACTCAGTATATGTATTGGATAATTTATTATCTAATTCACTGCCATTTTTTCCTAACTATGTACAGTGGCTAATTTTTACAGCTTTATCCTTCAACCTAGTGGTATATTCTCCCTTGGAATGTAACCTCCCTTTTTGCATTAAGAATCCTTATTATTTTTTTATTAATCATCTTGACTACAGATTAGAAGGATAGAGAGGTAGAGATAAATAGCCCATGATGATCAGTCCATTCTATTGTCCTTACCAGAAATGAAAGGCGTTTTTTTCCCCCCTCTCATCATTCTGTTACCAATCCTGGTCTAGAACTATGTTTTTCCTTGGCAAGGACTTGTTGGGAAAATGGGAGGAATTTTAGTCCAATGCATCCAAGAACTTTTTATTTAATCCTTTTTTCTCTGTAACAATATTGTAAAACAAACAGGAAAGGAAATAATATGGTTCTGACTGTCATAAGCAAGCTACAATACTGATCTTCATTCTCTCAAAAATATCACAAGAATTCAAGGACATTTTCCCAGCAATCATAAAGTTTCTGTTGGTTGCATTCCTTATTACTGTGCGTTTGAATGAACAGGGACATTGACTTTATGATATGAAAAGCAATACTGTGTTGTTTTGTGTTATTAAATATCTTTATTGATTCTGGATTTTTTAAGCCCCCCCCGCCCCCGAGTCAATAGCCATATTACATTCAAATAAAATAATAACAACATTAATAATACTGGAAATACTATCCAAATGGAATATAGAATTCAGATGGTAAATGATCCTTGAGGGATGCGGATGGTCTAGAAACATGAAATATAATATGCCTAAGAATCCTGAGTAGCAAGCATTTGAACATGAATATGAAATTGCAGTGATTTAATTTTGGGAAGTAAAGGTATCTACTCTTTTCAGTTCCTCTCTCTTGCTTTATTAGAAAATCTAAGTATTCTTTCCCAGCTTTAACTTATGCCAAATGCTTGAAGTATCTTTTGGTCAGTGTAGTTGCAAAGGAAATTCTCCTTCAAAGGGAGTTTTCATTGCGCATGTAGGACAACAGGTGTGCAAAAGGTGCAGGTGCATAGATGGGTATCGCTGATATTTGCAGATCGGCTTTTGTGAGTTATTACTTTGCGTGAGATTTGTCCTTGTTTTCATGCCATCCCTAACCTCCAAATTCTCATAAGCTGTGAGCCACGTTGGTTTTGTTTTCTAAAAAGGCGACTGTTGCAGAAACACCCTTTCCAAATAAGAGACAACGGTCCATCTTTCACTCTCCGCTTCCCATTCCTATGGAAGAAGACTTGGACAGATTGGCACCAGGAACACATCCCTGCACCGACCAATTATTGCAGGATATTTTGTGGCCTGAGGTAAAGAACAAGATGGCGGCCCTTCCCTTTGCAAAAGCCAGTTGATATGATGGCTAAGTGATGGGGTAACTTATTTCTCAACCTCAAAGGCAAGAAATGAGTTGAAGGAATTCAGGAACAGCAGCATCTTCTCTTTCAACAGTCACAAGGGTTCCTGAAGGCTGCTATCATGACCTCCCCCCCAGCCATTGCTTCCTTTGCTCTAGGAAGAAAATGAGCCCCATCCATATAAAAAAAGAGGGGGTCCTCTGGCATGAATTTTGCCCCCCTCCCCTTTCTGTGAAACTGTCTCCAAGACCAAGAACTACCGAGAATAAACTTTGTACTTTCTTTCTCTTTTATCCATCCCCAAATTGACTGTGAAGAAATGTTGGCTGGTCTCAAAAAACCGCACTCAGGGTTTTGGATCGGAGCTGTGAGAATACTCACGGGAGACAACGGTATCGTCATGCCTTGAATAAACAATTGCAGCTCTGTGAAACCCCATCCTTGTTAGCCAGATTCTAGGATGGAGTTCCTGGCTTGCCATGGTTACTTGCCTTTCAAACCAAAGGCTTCCCCCTCTGCATCTCTAGCCCTCTGCCTTTTGGGCCAAGATGTTTTGCAGGCTTGGCAGTGGTTCGTTCTCATGTGAACTCTCGCCCTCTTTTTAATCTCGTCCAAATTTTGCACTAAAAGAACTTTCAACTGATACCTTTTGTTGCCCAGAATTCCACAGGGATGCGAGAATGAAGTCGGGGATCTTCTTGCGGTAATGAGCTCAAGTGACCGTCTTCTTCCTCTGAGTAACCAGCACCTGACAATGAGAGGCATGCGTGGGAAGGTTGGAAACAAAAACACAAGAGCACAAGATGCTCGCCAGTTCCTGGAGCAAAATCCAAAGAAGAAAGAGGGCACACACAACTGCTCTCTCTCCCTCCCTCCTCCAGGCCATTTAGGAGGAGATTTACTTACAGTTAACATTTCCAGAACCCCTTGCACTTGAGGATAACACAGCTGAAACCTGGGTAAAACACTGCTCTGGTTCTGAATGCTGAATCCTTCTCTTGTTCCTCACTCCCAGGCCTGGGATATGGTCTGGAGCCAATATGCAGCTGAAGGGGGGAAAAAATTCCCATCCATCTAATTATGCAAAATGGATGTCTAGTGGAATGTAAACTATCCAAGCCTAGTTTTCTAAAAGCATTTTGATTTTTAAAAATATCTTTTATATTAAAAGACAGAATCGTGAATCTCTTTTCCCAGAATCTTGGTAAGAATGCAGTGAATGTGAAGTTCTCAATTAATTGTATAATACAGGTGGTCCTCGGATTACAACGGTTCCTTTAGTGATCCTTTGGAGTTACAACGGCACTGAAAAAGTGACCTATGGCTGTTTTTCCACACTTATGACCATTGTAGCATCCCCAAGGTTACGTGATCGAAATTCAGAGGCTTGGGAACTGACTCATATTTATGACTGTTGCAGGGTCTCATGTGGTCAGTTTTTGTGATCTTCTGACAAACGAAGCAGAGGTGAAATTCACTTACCTTCCCTACCAGTTTGCAAATGTGCGCGCGCCATCATCTGTGCATGCGCAAAGCCTTCTGTGCATGCACAGAGACTTAAAATCATCACAAAAAAGCGACGTCATGACGTCCGCGCAGGTGGACGGAGACGTCCGCATGGATGGCCACAGCCTCCCGCAGGCGCCACTACAGATTCACCCAAGCCGGATAGAACCGGCTGAATTTCACCTCTGAAGCAAAATCAATGGGGAAGCCAGATTCACTGAACAACCGTTTGACTAACTATCAACTGCAGTGATTCACTTTAACAACTGCGGCAAAATAGGTCATAAAACGAGCAATGAGCAAAACTCACTTAATAACTGCCTTGCTTAGCAACAGACATTTTGGGCTCAACAGTAGTCATAAGTTGAAGACTACATGTACAATTTCTGATACGGCTGCTGATCTTACATTTTACATGTAAACACCTAACATTCAGGAGGGGAAAGAAGGAGTTTCCAGGGCATGATAAACACATATCAGAACTGACTACCTTTGGAGGGGGCTGCATTCAGAAGGTGTTAAAGAAAATAATTATGCTGGAATGAGTGTGTGACTTAGACACCAGTACTTGAAGCTGCAAATTCAACAGCAGCCACATAAGTGGGGCAACGTGAGGAGTTCAAAACAAATTGTGTCTATATGAGGAAAGAACAGGTGGTCTTTGACTTAGGACCACAGTTGAGCCCAGAAATTCTGTTGACATTTGTTAAGTGAGTTTTGCCCCATTTTATTACTTTTCCTGCCATGGTTGTTAAGTGAATCACTGCAGGTGTTAAGTTAGTAACACAGTTGTTAAGTGAATCTAGCTTCCCCATTGACTTTTGCTTGTCAGAAGGTCGCAAAAGGGGATTACGTGATCTTAGGACACTGCAGCTGTCATAAATAGGAATCAGTAACCAAGTGTCTGAATTTTGATCACATGGCCATGGGGATGCTGAAATGATCGTAAGAGTTGAAAAATCATCATAAGTCATTTTTTTTTTAGTGCTGTTCAGTGGTGGGATTCAAATAATTTAACAACCGGTTCTCTGCCCTAATGATTTCTTCCAACAACCAGTTCACCAAACTGCTCAGAAAGTTAACAACCGGTTCTCCCGAAGTGGTGCGAACTGGCTGAATCCCATCACTGGTGCTGTTGTAACTTTGAATGGTCACGAAATCAACTGTTGTAAGTCGAGGACTACTTGTGGGGAGCCCTTGGGAATCTAGAGAAGGTGTTACGAATGGCATGTGGCCTGTTGTCTTGTCCCCCATGTCTTGTCCACTGAAAAATGGCCTTCTCAGACAGAGAAAAATGCTTTCCCCTCACATCTCCTCACCTCATAAGATGCTCCCAGTTTTGAGCAGGAGGTATAAACTTGGCAAATTCCCACTTAGGAATTTGTTTAAAAAAGGAATTACTTGGTGGATTCTTTGGAGAACAAGCGTGATGCTTTCTTGCAGGCAGATCCATGACAGATGATTGTCAGAATAAAAGGCAGACAGTGCGCATCCTTCCCTGGACAATTGTGTTTTTGAGCAGATGGGAATTGCAATTATTTTCTAACAAGTATGAAGTGGCAGAGGAACCTCAGCTTTGAAAAACCCAGTGTGATTTCAGAAGCTCGGTGCTATCAAAGAACAGAGGCTTTTTCACTGGTGTTTCCTTGAATGTGATGTGGCATTCCCATGTGACCTTAGTATTGTAATTTTGCCCCTTTATTTTGTGAACTGCTCATAGAGCAATGGATGAAGTCCCATGTTGCATGAGGTTGGTTTTTTTTCCTGTTTGTTTTCCCTTTCTTTTTCTGTTTCTTTTTCCTTTGTATTTTTTCTTAGCACTCTCCTTGCATAGAACATTCTCTTTCTCCCTATTTTTCTCCCTGCCCCAAACTGGCCTTGGAAGGTCCCTAAACTGCTAAGGAGAAAGAAAGAAAAAGGAATAGAGCTGCCCCCTACGAGAGGCACTGCATTAGTGGGAAAACTGCATTTGGATTGCAAACAATGTCTGTGGCCGATTATATAAATAGAATAAGCAAGTTAGAAACTGCCATTCTTTTAGAACAAATGAGAATAAATACAGTTCAACTGTACCACCAAATCCAAGACCCCAGAAGAAATTCTCTTATCACCAGAAAAACTTGGCATAAGTTCCATTTTGTAAGGCTGTTCTTTACTTCTCAAGTCAGCACTCAGCTACTTAGATTTGTGAATTGTTCCATAAGGTATAATTCATTACAAGTAGTCCTCGACTTACAAGTTCATTTAGTGACCATTCAAAGCACTGAAAAAAAGTGAGTTATGACCATTTTTCACACTTACGACTATTGCAGCATCCCCAGGGTCACATGATCAAAATTCAGATGCTTGGCAACTGGCAGGTAATTAAGACGGTTGCAGGGTCCTGGGTCACATGATTTTCCATTTTGTGACTTTCTGACAAGCAAAGTCAATGGGGAAGCCAGATTCACTTAACAACCCGGTTACTAACTTAACAACTGCAATGATTCACTTAACAACTATAGCAAGAGAAGTCATAAAATGGAACAAAACTCACTTAACGTAAATTTTGGGCTCAATTGTGGTCATAAATCGAGGACTACCTGTATTCCCATGATGCATGAAAGCTCATGGGTTTATTCTGGCTAGCTCAGCCATGAGTTTTCATGATCATTTACCAGACCACTGGACAACCTGGTCACTTTCTGAACCAGGGAAGGAAATGTATGTGTGCTTAGTAGTACTAACTAAAGTGACGTGCATTACCTATGAGGCTAAGAGAGGAAAAAGAGACATGACTTGAAGGAAAATCGACACAGGAAAGCACAAAACCAAGCACAATCAATAGCATATGGAATAAACTAAACAGGAAAAAAGAAATCCTTTTAAGATGCCATCGCTTAAATATCCAGGGTATTGCAAGAGAACAGCTCAAAGCATAAGAATTTGTAGCAAAGTGATAAATTCACATTACAGAAACCTGGATAAAAACTACATTGGGGAATAAATGCATAAACAAAATATAATAAAAGTACATTGTTCATTAGGGTTGTACAAAGGGCTGAATGACAAAAATGTGATTCCGAGTGAATATAGGCCTGCACCAGTGGTGGGTTCCTCCTGGTTCGGCCGAGCCGGTAGCGGTGACGATATGATGTCACCAAACCGGTTCTCTTTGTTTGGGAGCTAGGCCCTCCCGCCCACCCCCGCATTATTTCTACCTTTTATTTCTTCTTTTTTAGCCCAGCTGATAGGTGTGGCAGAGTGGATTGCCGCACCTCAGCTGGGCAGATCCCTAACGCGCTTGCGCAGAGCGCAGGTTTGGCGTGCATGTGAGCGAAATGCGCTTTGTGCATGGCAATCGCATGCAAAGCGTGTGCATGAAGAGGCAATCGTGTGTGAAGCGCGTGCACGAAGAGGCAATTGCGCGCCGGAAGTAAAGCCGGTTAGAACCCACCACTGGCCTGCACATATGGTAGTATCTGTTGGGAACACCTTTAAATCAAATATAGGTAGTCGTCGACTTACAACAGTTCATTTATTGAACACCAAGGTTACAACGGCACTGAAAAAAAGTGGCTTACGACCATTTTTCACAGTTACAACCTTTGTAGAATCTCCATGGTCATGTGATCAAAATTCAGATGCTTGGCAGTTGGTTCGTACATGACCATTGCTGTGTCCCAAGGTCATGTGATCACCTCTTGCGATCTTTTGATAAACAAAGTCAATGGGGAAAGCCAGATTCACATAACTGCTTACTAACTTATCAATTGAAACGATTCACTTAAGAACTGTGGCAAGAAAGGTCATAAAATGGGGCAAAACTCACTTAACAAATGTTTCACTATACAAAACAGAAATTTTGGGCTTAATTGTGGTCAGAAGTGGAGGATTACCTGTACAGTTTTTCCCAGAATTGTGCGTCATCTGTCTGCCCAAGCCCAGGAAAATACATACCTGCTTTAGAAGATTCCAGGTGCTGCACACAATATACACCCACATGACCTCTGAGTCATATTTTACTTTTTAAAACTGCACCTCTGCACAGCACTATTATTTATTAAAATGTACAAGGCAAGAAGAAATTACATACAACAACTGTACACATCAATGGCATCGATTTATTTGACACAACGACAATTGCACTGTATAATCTTTGTGATGAAAAGCATTTGTGTTTTTTCATTCAAAATGCTGGATCGTATCATGCCAAAAAGTGTTACCATGGAAGAATAATGTTGCTTCACAAACTGCAAACTAGGAAAAATATCAGTTACCGTAAACAAACTACCTAATAATGCATTGTTCAAGAGGCGATCCTCTGGAGGCCAATGGTGCAATGGACTAATATACTGTACCATCAAAGCCTATGAGATGAAGCTGGCACCAAGGGTGAAAATGTTTTTGCTATCACCGAAGTTATAACTAAGCCTCTTCATCATAACTTGAGCTATTTCATTGACCTAAACACTCCACTTTTCTCCTTCATTATGCTCCATAGATTTGTTGGTTGGTCTTTGATAATTCCAATTTAGTTTGCTTCAAGATGATGCTATTCCAGAAGAGTTGAGTGGCTTATGGAGTTTGAGGGTATATATGTTTCTTTTCACTTTTCACAGCATTTAAAGTAGAACAAGATTCTATCTTATTCCAAAGACAACAGATTAAAAGTGACGGTTCTGGATACCAAGGGTCTGCTGAAGACATCTGTACTTTCTTATACCAAATGACTTATTGTGAAATCAATAGGAACCAACTTATTATATTGAGATTTATTACTAAATGTTAAGAGAGGTAGGGGTGTGTGTGTGTGTGTGTGTGTGTGTGTGTGTGTGTGAGAGAGAGAGAGAGAGAGAGAGAGGGAGGGAGGGAGGGAGGGAGGGAGAGAGAGAGAGAGAGAGAGGGATTCATTTTTATTTATTAATATAATCCTTTAATATTTCTATTCAGGTATTTGAATAGCACAATCATAGGTGGGGATTCCAGCTGATACAGCTTGATCTTCTCCTATAAGTGCTGTCTATAGATATTGAGATGATAGAAGAGTACATTAGACAGAATATTTTATTTTATTCTGCAGCCGCAATCGCTACCCCTAATGATCTACCTGCCAGTAATTCCCACCTGTAGAGGTCTACTTCTTGTAAAATCCCAGACACATTACAAAGGGAAATGAAGGCATTATGGTAAGGAGCCTCTTGCTGGGAAAGGCTTAAAATTGCTGTGGCTCACTCTGCATGTGTTCATGACTCTGAATTAGTTTGAGGATCAAGAGATGTCTTCTTGTCCAGTGAGCAAGAAATAGTAGAAAGGGCAGCTTTTTGCATGATACATTACAAAACTTGTCTAAGTCATGGGAGCCACAATGACCAGATCCTAGCTGCATAGTAATAACTCAGTATATAAAGAATTTTCTAAGAGGTTTGTGATAGAGATTAAAGAGCACAGATTGGACATTCCAAGGCATGACTGCAAAATGTGCAGGAAGCCTAGAAAATTAAAGAAGTACATTTGTTTGTTTGTTTTGTTTGTTTGTAACACTTACATAACCACTTATTTTAAAACAACTCTGAGCAGTTTACAACCAATAAATAGAGGATTTGTCTATTCTTTGATATTGTTTTTCCTTTCAGCAATTGCAGTTACTGGGATTATATGAGGACAGTGCTAAGAAATAGAATTAAATTTTGATATTTTATCATTCAGAAAGATCCTAAACTTACTTATGCACTTACTTACTTATTTATATTTCATATTTCTGAATCAACCATCTCCCTCAAAGAGGGATTCTGGGTGGTACACAATAAAACATAAATCATATAAAAACATATAAAAACAGTATTTAAAAGTAAAATTTTAGAATTAAAATTTTAAAAGGAGGCAAGAATAATAAAACCTTGTTAAAATTAATAACAAAGTGAAGGGAAGATTCTCTTTATGACTGTGCCAAGTGGGAAAAAAATATTTTAATTTTTGGACAAGAAAAATACAATTCTGTAGTTGCTGATAACTCTTCTGAATATGCGACACATTTTCCAGCCTTTATCAAGGATCTGCCAAGAAAAGAAAAGGAGGTATTGTACAAAACATTGTGTAATTAAGTTGATTTCACAAAAAGATATACAATAGCTCCATACTGTACTCAATAGTAAGCCAGTCGCTTGTTTGAATGGGAAAGAGCAATAAGCAATAGCAGGCATAGTCTATGATAGAAAGTCTGACAGCATTTTGTTCATTAAATAGAAAAGCCACGTACTAAAAATCATGCTTTAGCAGAAAACACATTTCTGTTTTTTTATAAATTGCAATACATTCTTATCCAGGATGTTCAGAAACAGTTTTCTCTGTATTCAAGACAGAATATTCATTTGTAAGTTCATTTCAGAGGTGCTACAAAAGTACCTGGACTTTATAATGATGCATTGTGGTGAGAAAAAAAAAATGTTAGGAAAATAAACAGTGATTCTCTCTGTTGCCTGGTGCAGTCTTTTTTTTTTTTTTTAAAGCAGCTCCATCTTTCATTTCAGGCCCATCATGTAGGTGACTGAATAATGTAACCTGACAGAAGAGGATTCACTTATCTTATTTTTCAAAAATCGTTTTTAAAAAATACACTTCATTTTTTTCCTGAAATTTCTTTCCTGTGAAAGCTTTTTTAAAAGTAGCTAAAACAAAATTTGCTTTGAGCATTTCATTTAATAAATGGTCTGTGAACAAAGAATTGACTGAAAAAGTAAAGGGAAATATTTGCAAGAGATACTTTTCCTCTTTATATCTAGCACAGCCCGAGTACTTTATCGCTTAAGGCAGAAGGTGGTTGAGGTAGGATGGGGACTGTAGTTTTAAGGGCAAATTATCTGAAATGTAAGATAGTGTGTATATTTGTGCTTGAGATATCAACTTTTGGGCCCTAAGAACTCTTCCAGATACCAAATTCACAATTTACAATCCACAATTGATTATTATTTAGCATATGATTATTGTAGTTTCGATAATAGCTGGTATGTCTGAAGAACTCACCATAGAACAAACCACAGACAGAAAACATAACATCATAGACCTAGCCAGCATTCTCTTCCCAAAATGATCAACCAGATTCCTTTGAAAAGTCCACTTTCTTAATAATATTAAACAGAAATTGCATTATTAATAATAAAGAAGTATGTTATTCCTTATTCAGTTTATGAAACCCAGGTCCACATCCTCTGTACTCACCCCGAAATTCACAAATCAATTTGTTGTCAGTCCTTTACACAATTTATGTTGCTGGCCTATTTTGGTGGGGGTTGTTTTTTTCATTCTGCATATCTGAGGTCATCACAACTGTAGCTATTGGTTTGCTCAGCTGGTCGCAGAACGTATTGGTCTCAGAACTTGTTGCTAACTGAGTTGATCTAGAAAACTCCAGTTGACCACTAGATTCCAGCAAAAGAAAACTCTAAATCTTTGCTGAGATCTATTGGCTGTTTAGATTTTTGCAGCCCAGATTTGATAGCCCTAATACTAAAGTCTAGACAGACAGATGATAGATAGATATGAGAGAGAGAGAGAGAGAGAGAGAGAGAGAGAGAGAGAGAGAGAGAGAGAGAGAGAGAGATGCCGTGTTTCCCCAAAAATAAGGCCTTGTCTTATATTTTTTTGAACCCTGAAATAAGCACTTGGCCTTATAGCCATGCGCTCAAAAGCCGGATTGGGTTTATTGTCAGGGGATGTCTTATTTTGGGCGAAACAGAGTAGATAGATAGATAGAATGTTTCAATGGAAACTGTTCACACACTGACCAGTAAAACTCAGTCTGAATATGAAAAAAAAATCATTTTAATGATTCTGCTTTTGTTTTCTTAAAATACTTCAATTCTCTATTAACCTAAAAAAACATATGTAGCAATCAAGTGATGGGGCTAAATTAAGTGTCTGTGATTACTAACAAACCATACTTGATGTAGGAACAGGAATTTCAAATCTCTTCAGATTTTACCAGTATCTCTGAATCTAGAGTTTAAGCATTGTTGCAAGATTAGGCAATTAAGCTATCCTTTGCTGTTCCTGTGATCATTTATCTAGAGAACAAGAACAGTTTTTTCCCAAACACCATCACTCTGCTAAACAAATAATTCCCTCAACACTGTCAAACTATTTACTAAGTCTGCACTACATATTAATCTTCTCATTGTTCCTATCTCCTCCCACTTATTACTCTATGACTGTAACCTTGTTGCTGGTATCCTTACGATTTATATTGACTGTTTCCTAATATGATTTGATTGCTTATTTGTACCCTATGACTATCAATAAGTGTTGTACCTTATGATTCTTGACGAATGTATCTTTTCTTTTATGTACACTGAGAGTGTATGTACCAAGATAAATTCCTTGCGTGTCCAATCACACTTGGCCAATAAAGAATTCTATTCTATTATTCTATTCTATTCTATTCTATTCTATTCTATTCTATTCTATTCTATTCTATTCTATTCTATTCTATTCTATTATGTATTATTTTTTAGAAAGGTTAAAATTAATCTAGAGTCTGACCAAAGCTCTAGGCAATATGGTGCAAAGAGGGCATATGAAGGGACCAGCATTCAGAATTATACAGTTGCCAGCTGCGTGTACTTAGGAAGTTCACAAGGCTGCCCTAGATGGAGATTGCCATTTTTTTACACTGTTTTTTACATTGTTTTCTAGCAGTCATATACTGGCATGTGGCCTCCAAGTCCAGAGACAGTAAATGCTGGTCTCTTCATATGCCTCTAGTAACCATGGATAATCTGGTCCTTTATAAAATATCTAGCCCTCTTTTAAAATCACACAAATTGGCTGCCATTATCACAGCCACTGCCAGAAAAATCTACAGTTTAACTGGAAAAAATGTCTTTCCTTCCACCAAATTCCCTTGCATGTAGTTTTTATAGATGTCTTCAAGTCGAGACATGAAGAAAAAAAGATCTCCATCCAAATTATCTCCGGTATCAAAAAGATTTTATCTTAGCTGTCCTAACTCACCATCATTCCCAACAAATGAATCCTAAGTGTTTCAGTATTTCTTCAGAGGGGAACTTCCCTATTCTTGTTATTACTTTTTTTTCCACCTTTTTAACTCTATAATAACTTTCCTAAAGTGCAGTGTCCAGAATATTGCCAGTCCTTTGAAACAGACCAGATAAGAAATCTGATTCCTAGAACTAACCTTCATTAAGGAGAGGTTATAGTAATAAAATCTTGCAGAACTGAATGTGCTTTAAACTCCTCCTTCTTATATCTCATAAATCAGGGAGGAGTCTGCCATATTTTTCCTAATATACTGTAAGTAGCCCTCGACATACAGCCACAACTGAGCCCAAAATTTCCATGCTAAGTCAGACAGTTGTTAAGTGAGTTTTGCCCCATTTTACTTTCTTGCCACAGATGTTAAGTGAATCCCTGCAATGGTTCGGTTACTAACACGGTTGTTAAGTTAATCTGATTTCTCCATTGACTTTGCTTGTCAGAAGGTCGCAAAAGGTGATCTCGCACGATCCCAGGGACACTGCAACTGTCATAAATATGAGCCAAGCTGCACAGTGTCCAAATTTTGATCATGTGACCATGGGGATGCTACAATGGTCATAAGTGTGAAAAACAATCGTAAGTCACTTTTTTCAAGGCCGTTGTAACTTCAAATGGTCTCTAAACAAATGTACTATCTTGTTTCTGAGGAAGAAAAAATTCCCCATTACCCAATTTAGAAGTTGAGACCAAACAATGTGCTTTGAATCATGTTTATTTGAACAGTGCTAGGAACAGACTCCAAGGTTCTGCCCACTGAAGGAGGGTGCCAAACACCAATCACAACATGGCTTGGATTTCCTATTTATAATAAGATAAGCAGAATAATGAAGTGGAGGTTGGCACTAGGCAGTTTTTGTGGGTAGTTCCCGTTTAAATTTACAAGTGTTGATTTAAGATAACCCATGAGTCAGCATATGCAAACTCCTAAGCAAGGTGTTAGGGAGGCTCAGATGAGTTCAGGGTCCTTTCTAGTTTGGCGGTTTTGATTCATGTATTTGTTTTACTCCTTCATTACCCAGGGTTTCAGCCCTGTAGGCTTATATAATGGTTCTTGACCCTCAAGGTTGTCTCTCCTTGATTCTCTACACATAAACAACACTCTGAATATCTGCAGTACGCAATACTCCAAGATTGGTCTCACCATAGATTTATATACTGACACTGTAATATTGGCAGTTCTATTTTTCAGTTCCTTTCCTAATTAACTGAAGCATGGCATCTCCTTTTTAATTCTTTCCAACTCAACAAAATGTTGGAAACAAATTACATAAAATGACTTCAGGACTCACTCTCTCTGTCTCAGCTGTAAATCCAGATCTTTTGTACACAAGGGAAAAAAATACATCCCAGAATCGATCCCTGAGAGACCACACTTTGCCGGTATGAAAATGACCCATCTAGCCATACTGTTTTTTTTGGGTTTTTTATAATTAGTTACCAGGGATAGCTGCAGGGGGAACGGGGGCTCAAAAAAGACAAAATGGTGACCACAAGTTTGCAATTGAAGCCCCAACCATTTATGCATTCATTCCTATAAAAGAGGTGGAGCTTCACTGACATTGTTGGAGCCATCATTTGACTTTTTTTTATCAGCCCTCATGGATACCCGTCTGTTACCAATCCATTACACAACTTGGCATTCTATTTTGTGAAGTATACAAGACCTACAGGCCATCCTTATCTGTTCACTGAGAAAATGTTATGATGGAAAGTCAGTAAGACACGATATACTTAATACAACTTCAGCAAGAGAGTGATCTACGCCTGGAATGCTCTACCTGAGTCTATTGTTACAACCTCTAACCCTCACAGCTTCAACCTTAAATTGTCTACCGTAGACCTCACCCCATTCCTACGAGGTCCATAAAGGGGGGGTGCATAAGCGCTCCAGCATGCCTACCCTCCTTGTCCTACTGTCCCCATTTATTTGTATTCATTTCTTTCATTCATATCCATGTTTATATTTATACCTGCTATCTTGTACATGTTTGACAAATTAATAAATACAAATACAAATACTTCTGTGAAAGTCAAGTGCCTTTTCAACAAGGCTCATTTTTTTTAATGCATGGTCACTTTCTTTTTAATAATATTTTCAACAATTTCTCCCAGAAAAAAATGTGAAACAAACCTGGCCTTTAATTTCTTTTATCACCCACTGATCCCTTATTAAAAGTTCAGAGAAACTTGCTATTTTCCAGTTGTTGAGTAACTAGATAAAATCACCTAACTACTAATTTGATAATGATGGTGATAAAAAGGAGGCAATTGAAGCATCTGTGTATGGAAAACTGCATGAAACTAGGCTTCTTGAATGTTGATTGGAAATATTTTCTGATTATGAAGATACTTGGACAGCCTTGCCCATTCAGAATCCCATGTATGACTTTGAATTACAGGAAACTTTAGTACATAACCACCCACAAAATGCATGTAGAAACGTAGGTTATGTTGCTTAAAATTTTAAGGAAAGATAATTTTTATTGTCTTCTTTAGAATGAAGGGGGGAATAAATCATTACTTGTTTTCACAGCAACACTCACTTAAATTGCAGATACTATATGTGGCAAATCAAACTGATGCTTGGAAAGGCAGACCATATGTCATACTGAGTTACCGAAAAAGCATCAAACCTCCCTTCCCAAAGATTCTTAAAAGATAAAATTTTATGCTCAGTTAAAATGGAAAAGAACATTATGCTTAAGGATAAACTAATTTAGTGTGCAGCTCTTTGCTGCAGTTTGTTGTCAAATTGTTAGTGAACGACACATTCAGGCCACCTAAGGGAAAAAGAGAAAAAGAAGGGAAAATGTTTACAAACTGTAACAATCACATAAAGGGAATGTTGTTCAAGTTTAAGTTTGTTAATTCCATATATAACATGCTTCTTAAATACTTTATTGTATATTAGAACACATGATTAAAGGAATCAAAGACACAAATATTTACTGACAAGCCAATGGAGATAATTTTGCTAAGAACCTCATTTAGATGTTGGCAGTTTCCACATCTTAAAAATATACCTGCATTCTGTGTCATACTATTGTCCTGAGAACTTCAATTACATTAACAGTTTTAAAATATGTTTCAGTTGAGTAAAATACAGATTTGGAACTTGCAACTTCACTAATTTCATTTGGTTGCAAGCTTCATTTCAACCACAATGATCAAATTAGTACTGGTTTCCCAGAAAATATCTAAAGCCAGATTCACAAATGAACATGTATGGCCGATGGAGGTCTAAATCCTAGACAGGAGCCAAACAACTCTGCCTTCTCCTCCAAAGTTAACTATTCCATGACAAAATGTTGTCTGAGAATCACTTCATTTCTCTTTTCCCAAGTGTCATTAATGAATTGTTTTATTACAAAGCAACACCAGATGTTTGCGATCTGCCTTCTTTCAGCTTCCATTTCACACCAGTGAATATTCTGTAGTTAATCTTTCATTCTTTTGCGTAGAATTTGATGCTGGCACCGTCAAAGTTGTTATGTCCCCTCCCATGTCTATTTTAGAAGCATCTATTAATAAATTGACAGTCTGTGACGTATTATAGCAACTGGGTTTTTTTCCATCCTTGCCATACATTTGAGCATGGCCTTTGATGTTTTTGAAGGCTTTTCTTTATACTGTCATACTTACCTTCTTCACTTTCTCCTTGAACAGGATTGTCAAGCCACCTGTATTAGATATGCACTTTTTAGTCCATGACTTCTATCTATTCAACTTGCTGCTCTTTTTTAAAAGGTAACTTTCAGTTTCTGCAGATGGGGAAACTGCATTAATTCAAATAACCTGGAACTTATGCTCAACCACATTCTACTTTCGGAGCATTTCAGCAAATGCAATTAATGTCCTATTGCTTTGTGTATGTAGGAACTTCACTTTCTCTCTGTTGGGCTACATATTCCCATTTTATATGCTTCAGAAATACTATAGCAATGTTCTATTCAGTCACCCCACAGTGAGACATTTATTTCGGAAAGAATATTGTTACTAGTTTTTTTACACAGTGAGAGAAAGGCCAGTGTGAGTCTGCATTGATGCCTGCCTAGAAATTTAAGTGCATCCAGCAAGAAAAATTTAGCTGTTATCTTGGCAACTGTATTCTTTCTCTTTTTTTAAAAAAAGTTTCAATGAAGCTGTAAGCGTGGGAATACAAATAAATATTTGGAGAAAAAGATCCATCCTGTTACAGGATGATCTAACTCTTAAGTATTGTACAGAAGTTCTTTTCAGAATTTGGAAGCCGTTTCAGATGCTAATGAGTTTTGATCATATGACTTCCTAACAACTTAAAACTATTAGAGACCAGATTTTCGTCCTAGCATGATAGTTCTCTGGTACTTGATGAATAGATATAGATGTGGATGTTATATAATTAAAGATACAGAAATATGTACACAAATATACACATATGTGCATGCTCATTATTGGAAAGAATCTTATTATTCTATCAAAATTATCAGTCATTAATAATAATATATTGTCATACTTATCTCAATCAGATTTCTTTATTTATTGTATTTTTTTCACTGTTCCTATCACCAGACTCCGGCTAATGTTCAAAAACATAAAACCCACCCATACTATAAAACATCAGTTAAGTCCCCTACATTATGGAATGAACTATTCCTCTAAAATCATATAAAAACATATGAATAATGAAACATTGCCAGACCAGCCACTGTTCTAATCAGCTTTCAAGAAAAACATTGTATTAGGAAAAACAAGGATTGTTGTATGGTATTAACTAATTTCCTATAAGGACAACAATTTCCTATTTACTATAAGTAACACCTTACAAGTGTATATAATAAAAAGGAACAGAACTAAAAGTAATAAAAATAATAAAATAATATTTCCTGCCCTTACATACATAGTGATTTCAAGCATTTAGTTTTAGTTCTGTCTGATTTCATCTGATTGGAAATACAAATCTTGCTTAAAGGGTAGCCTTGTTTATTTTTAGCATATACCTGGAACAGAAATTTCTAATAAGGTGTGAAATTTTGAGATTTAACTACTCTGAATAAATTAATAATAAGTACAACAGTAAAATCTGAGATATGGGTCACAATGCCAATATGAGAATGAATATGGCTGTGATACGATGCACTGCTGGAATTATTAACTGGACACCAACTCATAGTTTGGACTGAAAAACAAGAAAGATAATGACTTTCACTGTGCATTGTGTCCTCATAGTGATATCGACAGAATATATCTGCCCCACAGAAATGGAGGGAGAGGTTTACAGGTTGTCCTCGACGCACAACTATAATGGAGCCTGCCCATTATGGTTGGAAGTTATGATGGCCATTAAGTGAAGCACCAACATGATTGCAACACTTGCAACCTCCCATCTCTGCTCTTCCTTGATATAGTTATTAAATGAATGTGTAGGTTATTAGGCCCCCAGACCCAGAGGCACCCAATGCTCCACTTCCTGCTTCCAGGAGCGTCAAAGGCCTTGGGGCTGCTTCCCCCCATCACCAGACCATACCTTCCTCCTCATCCCACATTAGCCATTGCACACTTACCTTTTGGAGATCTCAGGAGCTCCAGAGGTCACTAAGGAAAGCAAGACAATCCGCTTTATTGCTGGGCTATGTGACACAATCCTGGAAGTGGCCACCATTTTCTAGGAGCCCCAATTCACTTGGAAAATGGTGGCCACTTCTAAGATAGCTCACACAACCCAGCAATGGAGCAGGTTACTTTGCTTCCCGAATGCATTTTTTTGCCATGGCAAATAATTTTGGACAGCACTTAGAAAATATGAAAATTGACAACATTTCCATCTTAGCTACAAAATACCACTCCACTTAGATCCACATATATGCTATGCTCATAGTATGACTATTACCGTACATCATGTAATAATGTAATATTGGTATTACATTATGACATCCTGGGAAGAACTCAATGCCTATGAAGGCCAATACCAGCTAAAGAACTAGCAGAAGTGATTTCACACTGTTGTGTATAATAATACAAACAATGACACAACAAAGTAACAACAATGGTCCATTGGAATATGTGCAAGAAATACTTGCAAGAAATACTATTTGCCTAAAAGCAAGAACTGATGGGGCCATAAGACAGACAAAGTAGAGAAAATGAAGACTCTAAAACGTTCTAGCTTTAGAATTTAAATAGATGAGCACCTGCCACTTAACATCCCAGATTTAACAAATGTTGATGAGAAAGACAAAGAAGTCTGTAAAGTGGACATAGCAATGCTTGGAGACAGCAAAAGAGAAGAGAAAGAATTAGAGAAAATCACAAAATACGAAGATCTGCAAATAGAAGTAGAACAACTATGCCAAAAAAAAGCAAAGATAATATCAATAGTTAATAGGTGCCTTGACAAAATCACCAGTCAATTGCAAAAGGCAGTTTTACTTAGAAGAATTTACACCCCGTAATAATACCTTTAACACCATCAATAACAACATATCAGGTCCTTGGGAAGGACTTGATAGATAAAAATGTCAATCTAGCCTAAATATCTGGTTGATTACATGATCTTACCAAAATCTTTATAATCAAATTTATTGAAAGAGAAAAGGAATAAAGTCACAGGAATTTCAATTAGAATCATTCTTAATTTATTTTTCTAACCACACTATAATGGACAGGAATACTGACTGTCCATTTTCCTGATAAAGGAAGAATATGTATATCTTCAGAGCTGACTTTTTGTTCCAAAATAGTCTCCTTTCCCAGTTTCTGAGAAGAACATAACACATGTATATACTCTCTTTAGATAAGGAATTCTTTTTTAAAAAATCCTTCTTCACTCCTTGTAGCTATCTTCATTCTCATCCCCTTCTCTAAGTAATAGTTGTGATTGTGAAATACACACACGCATGCACAGAAGTCATTTTAGAAGCCATCAGTTGTTTGGGGATACTTATGCTGATCATATTTAGTTGTAGGGTATGTATAGTTGTAAAAGCTTTACATAATGAAAGCACATACATTTACACATCCATATACTTTGTGAGTATAAATAATATTTGTGCCTTGGACTGCTTCCTGGAGGAACTATGAATAAGTCCATGCAGCTTTCTTAGCAACATTTTTTGGAAATGGTTTGTCATTGCCTTTTTCTTTCTAAGGGGGAACTGTTCCAAATCACCCAGTTTGCTTCCATGCTTAAGGCAGGACCTTGAACTCAGGTCTCTCTGCTCCTAATCTGGCACTCATTCATTAATATTAATTATATAGTTAAGATATAAGTGCAGATTTCTGCACCAAGTACAGAAATCTCAATTATGTTCCATAGAAACCTTGAAAAAGAAAACAAGGGATGAGCAAAACTAGGAAAGCAGTTTCCACATGTGTTGTATTTTAGTTCCCATAATCCCCATTCATGGGAACACCCGGCTGGAGGTGACTATAGTAGTAGTTTGAGAATCCAGTGGGACACAGTTAATAAGGTTGTTGATGAAGGTCTGCTGACAATCATGATTCGTCGGCTGCCAACTTTAATTGATAAAGGAGAATATTTGTAGCTCAGGGTTGAAATGAGAAGTCCTTTGCGCTCTCTGAGTTCGGCTGTTTTCTTGCAAACGTTTTATTACCTTACTAGGTAACATCATCTGTGCTGATGCTGATGCTGCTACTAAGTTTGGGTAATGAAACATCTGCAAGAAAACGTACCAAGGACACACACACACACCCCAACTTTAATCCAACGGGCAAATAAGGCCTGCTGTTAAAGATCATAAATTAAAAATCGCAGGTGTTAGCATAACTTCTCTTGGGAATTCCCTAACGTGAAAATCTTTTAAAACCCAAGAAAGATTTAGTGCGCGCGCGCTTACACAGCTCCGTTTAAGAAGTGGGAGGGGCGGGTCATCTTTGCACTTCTCAAGGATTTTGCTGGAAATTTCTCTGGCCTCCTCCAAGCAGGAAACGTTACCTTTCCTCTTGCCAGGTGCTGTCCCGTCTTGTCGGGGCAGATACTCCAAAACTGTGCCCTCCGACAGCTTGCCGGCATCCCAGAAGGAGCTAGTAAATTAAACCCGGCGCCCTGCTGGAAGCTGACAGCTGATGGGCTCCCCCTAGGGGTAAAAGACTCTCCGCGGAGAGAGGGCGGGCGCTGGGGCCCGTTGCTAGGAAACGAGTCCCACCGCCTTTTCTGGCCGGAAAACTCAAGCAAATGGGAAGGAGGAGGGGGGAAAAGGGAGTGGGGGAGTTCCTTTTGTTGTGGGTTGAAGCTTCTCGCCAGTTCAGTGTATATCCCGATTCCTTTAAAAGATGTTTTTGTGGGGTGTTTTGTTTTGTTTTTTTGTATTGGCACTCTTCTCTCTGGAACGCTCTGCGCGGCGGGGCCAAGTTCTCACACTGCCCCAACAACCTCTCGGAAGCTGTTTCTCATTACTTGCTCCTCTTTTGATGAAATCAGATTCCACGGCTGTTTTTAGAAAACCCAGAGATGCTTAAATGGGGTGTTTATGAGAAGCTAGAGGGGTGTCTCTGCCATTAACACCAGGATTTGGGAGGGGGGAACCCAGCAACTCCAAGGCTACACTGTCCTCTTCTTCTGTGCACTCCGTCTCCCTCCCCAAAATCTGGTGCCTTCTGACCTGTCAGGATGAACAGGTGTGGAGACTTTGCAGCCAGTCTTACCAGGGGGAGAAATTTGCAGAGGTGCTTTCCACGTATAACTTTCTTTGCCTCACCACGCAAGTCATCAGGAATCAAAAATTAAAGGGTTTTTTTGTTTTGTTTTTTCATCTGAACCTCGCTCCTCTAGAACAGGAGTCTCCAAACTTGGCCATTTTAAGATTTGGGGACTGGCTGGAGAATTCTAGGCGTTGAAGTCCACAAGTCTGAAAGTGGCCCAAAAGTTGTGGGAACTTCATCGCTGGAAGCTTTCAAGAATTGACTGGACTGCCATCTTCAGAAATGGTGTAGGCAGGGTCTCCTGTTTGGGCAGAGAGGAGGGTTGGACTAGATGACCTACAAGGTCCCTTCCAACTCATCTGTTCTGGCCAAGTTTGGAGAGCTCTGCTGTAGGAGAAGAAACTGCAATTATCAAGAGTCAGAGTATTTATGAGCATGCTAAATGCCTCTGTTTTGGGATTCCTTTGCACACTGGATTTTATTGGAGGAATAGGATTTTAGGGAAAGCTCTTCAGTGGACATTTCAACCACTTTGCTCCTACGTCTTGTTGGCCAGGCTTGGTGCTGGTAAGCAGTCAGTGAATCTTCCTCGTGCTTCTTGTCCTCACCAACACCTCATTTGACCATCTCTTTTAGACCAAAGAATAGATGAGGAGAAAACAGGTGGCAAAGGTGACTAAGATTGGTGAAAAGGGCCCCCTATTTCCACAAGGGAACTGGATCTAGGGAATTCAGCTTAAAAACAAACTGTTTAAAAGCAAAATGTTCAAACAATGCATCATTTCCACTTGTATTATATATGAAGCTCTCATGTATACAATTATGCATTTCCCTGAATCTGAAGTATTAGTTTATTTTGGCTAGGAGGTAATAAGAGCATTGAAAGTGTACTAATAGAGGATAGGAACACTGCATGGCAGGAACATTTTCCCACAAAATGTTTTGCCTGGACATGGATCAAACATCCCACAGAGTTACACAAATGTACACATTCCCTCCTCATTCCTCTAGACACTCACACAAATTCCAGAACTAGCTCATCGAAAAGTCACTCTTTAAGGCATGTTAAGGGAGCATCTTAAGCCATGGGTTCCTTAATGGGGGTAGAGGAGGGTTAGTCTTGAAGGGCCAAGATTATAATCTTATTTTTTATAGTTAGGACAGGAGGCTATAAGAGCACCAGAAGTTTTCTATATTTGAACTATACAATGGCAAGCCCTGAAGCTGAAACTAGATGCTTGAAAGGATATTTTGATTAATACATGTCATCTGTGTCATAGACCAGATGTGAATACATATTAGTATTCTTATTGAGAGTTATAGACAGGCAGTCTCAGCAAAAGTGATAGATGTTCCTCATTGTTCAGTCTAGAAAATCAGACCATGACTTGGATAAGAACTAGTCCAGAATACAGATCGTCCTCAACTTACAACCATTCAGTGAGTGACCATTTGAAGATACAATGGCACTGAAAAAGCAATTTATGACTGTTTTTCAAACTTATGATCATTGCAGCATCCCCAGAGTCATGTGATCAAAATCCAGATGCTTGGCAACTGATTCATATTTATGAAGTCCCGGGGTCATGTGATTACCTTTGCAACCTTCTGGCGAGCAAAGTCACATTCATGTAACAACCGTATTATTAACTTAACAACGGCAGTGATTCACTTAACTGTGGCAAGAAAGGTCATAAAAAGGAGCAAAACTCATTTAACAACTGTCTCACTTTAACAACAGAAATTTTTGGCTCAGTTGTGGTGGTAAGTCAAGGGCTACTTGTACATCTTTTTTCTGAAGGAATGCAATACGGCACAGAAAAAGAGGATAAGTCATTTACTTGAAATTATGACCTCCTATAAGAATCACTGCCTTGCCTGGGTTCAGCCTAATTTATTATGTCTCCTCCAACTGTAATGACTACAGAGTTGATCAGCGAGCCACGCTTTTCTTGGAGCTGTTACCGAGAAATAGATTTGGTTGGCATCCATGTATTGACAAGCCCATCTGCAGACCTCCAGGTGGTTCCCCCAAGAGGCTTCCTGCAGAGATTGCAGCGTATTAGAGATGGAATGGAGCCCTGCAGGAGAGCATATAATAGCTTCTACTTAGCAGAACAACTGTCTCCAAGCAACACCATCTGAAATATCTGTCAGAGAGTGGAATGAGACCAGTATTAAGCAGTGCCTCCTATTCCTAAATCTCTGGCAATTCATGGTCAATAGTGATGAAAGATACAGAGAGGTTGAGAAGAACACTGTCTCTGCCAATCATCAAACATCTCTTTTTGGGAACTTTTGCACATTTTGGTACTTGTACCTTAACAGTTATATGGTTTGAGGATGATCGTGAATGCTACTCTGGGTACTGTTTTGGGGATAATGACAACACAAATGTATGATTGGTGGCTGTGTAAAAATGCAGCGTTAGCTTTGTATTTCCAGACACTCTTCCAGAAACATTAAATGAAGAAAGTGCTGGTATTTTTGTTACGTAATGCAGAAAGAATATATATCAATTTATATATGGATTGTAGAAAATATGAACACAACAAATATATAATAAATCTAACTCCTTTTTTTAAAAAATAGGAAAAGTACTTACTGCACTTTTACTTGGCTGGCAGATTTGCTTATAATAGTGATATATACCGTAGTGAGTAGGTTTTTTTAAAATTTTACTCATAGTTCCTATTAAACCTTTCTTAAGCAAGACCTTACCGTAAGCACTGCCTTTGCATCTTCCTTTAGACAGATAGCTGCCAAAGTGTGGTGCCGACACAGCTTCTTCTAATGGTGAAAGAAATTGCGCTTTTCTGTTCTCCTAGTATGCCAGCCAAAATTTTTAAATATCTGTGTGTGTGTGTGTGTGTGTGTGTGTGTGTGTGTGTGTGTGTGTGTGATTCTGGTTACTGCTGAATAAGAGGGAGATGGAGAAGGAGAAAGGTCTTGCCTAGCATAAGGCAGAAAATAATTATCATCACTTGCCAAATTACAACCATGATGACAAGGGGCAGCAAGCCATGAGTCACTGACCCGAGGCAACACAATATGTCACAGAAAAAGAGAACCAACTCAATCATGCAAGTGGCCCAGAGCCTCTATTTGTAACAACTATACAGTCCACATGTTCCACATGTCCTATTTTCTCTAGGAATCGGCATGGATAATAATGATAATGATAATACTTAGAAAATCTGTACATTGATGGAATTTCCATCTGTCAATTACAAAAGGCCACATTACTTGGATCCACCCAGATGTTACGCAGAGATAATACAACATCCCAGATTCTTCGGAAGAATTTGATGTATATAAAGGCCAACACCAAGTAAAGAACTGGCAGTTGTGATTTCACATTGTGTATATAATAATAATTAACATTGCATATTCTTAAATTGAAACTAAGATATTTGATCAAACAATATGGCAAGACATGAATATAATCCAGAGCTTTTAACACCTGTGAATTAGTCAATGGAAAATTCTCCTCATCTTTGCAACGCAGATGAGTTGAACCTTCTGGGCATTTGAGCAGTTAACCATCTGTACACATAACCTTTTTTATTTTTCCTACTAGAATACAGAAGTGTTGGAGGAGAATGTAAAATCCAGAAACCGCGATGAGAAAATACACTGATACTAATTCTATGCGCTCTAAAATTTATAGTCTGCATTGGGCTGTGGATTTGCTTTTTCAAATACCATTTACCATTTTTGATAAATGGCACTTATTTAAAAATGAGTATACTTCTTCTCAAAGCACCCTCCCTCCTCTGTACAAAGTTTACTGACATATTTAAACCGTTTTATCTTTTTAGCTAAGTATTGACCTACTGTGATTTTCTATCTGTCTTCAGGTCCTTCTGATGCTGTCACTGCCAGCTTTTAAGAGAGACACAGAAAGAGAGAGAGAGAGAAACATTTTATTTATTCAAACATGCCACTGAATATGTAATATTACTCCATCCAGGCACCAGTTGAAATGTGTTGATTTTACAGCTTGGGAGAGGTAGTTTAACTTTTGTATTCCGCTGCTTTTATTCAGGTTTCATTTCTTTTACATGCACAAGCTGCCCTAGAAAACCTTTTGTCTTTCAAGATAGCCTAGAAATAAAAGTAATTCCCTGCCTTCTGTTAAAAGACATCCATGCAAGGTTTGCTAAGCACACTGTGTCTTGGGAAAAGTATCCCCCAGACATAACCAGATTTTAAATGGAGACCAAGGAGGTTAGAAAACAGCAATCTCGACTCACACGGGTGCAATTTGCCCCTTTGTCTCTTCCCTGCCAGTCACTCTGTCCTAGCACTTATTAAACGTGTCATTGGCTCAGTGATGAGGACATCCATGCTGACTCTTAGCCTAAATGACCAGCTCAAAACACCCTTCTGTCCGCAACTTCCTCCTCACAGCTCTAAACGAGCTGCTGGTTGCAGGAACTGCCACTTTCTATCAGCTCCATGTGTAAAGGATTTTTAGATACCTCTCAATATGAATTAAGAAGCTGACATTCATTTCAAAAGCAGCCAACTCTGAAAAGCATGCTCTTTTATCAACATCCACCTTTTTCTTCTTCCTCTAGTCAACTATAAACAGATTGATTCACAGTTTGATTTCTGTGATTGCCCTCTCCATCAAATTAATGTTTCGTCTTCCTGCATGCAACATTACTAACCTCACCATTCTTACCCACTGTATTTGGCAGGTTGTATCGTGCGTGGCTACCATTCTTAAAAACTAGTCTCTTATGTTTTATCGTTGGGTTTATACTCTAAGAGACTTCGAAAGAAAAGACACCATGGTTGAGGCAGCCTGATTTTTTTAAAAAAAATTAAGACTACATTCCACAAATGCATAACTTATTAGGCAACATGCCCTCAAATGACTGCTGGTTTGGAAGGCACGTTTTATTTAAGACAAACCACCATCCCAAGTCCGTGAACCAATCAGAGCTATTTGATAGCGGGTTCCTCACTCATGACTGCATATCCGAGGTATGCCACTACCAGCTCTCTGAGTACCCTATTCTTCTACATTGACAAAGAATCTAGTATCTTTTCAAAATTGCTGCGAGAACACTAGGACTAGCAATGATACTCAAAGCACAAATGTAAAATGAAGAGACCAGCAAGAAAATTAAAACTCTGAAATAACACTTTGCAAGGGGTTGCTACTTTGGTGTAATATAAATCCTTACTTGCCCAGCTCTAAATCTTGCTGCAAAGCAGAATTAAAAGATCCTTCTTAAAGATGGTTGGGACACAGCAATCCATTCCACAGTGGAACAGAGTCAAGAATGTTTTTGCTGCTATTAAAAGATATTGGACTATTAATTTTCCTGGAGTGCACTTTAGCAGCACTGATTTCAAGAACCAGATATGCTCTTCAATGCTTTGGATTTCCTCCTGTGACTATAACATCAGTCCCACTGGTTTAACTCTAGGATGGCTGATAGCTTGTTCAGAATCAAACTAAACTAGGCAGAGTAAGTCTATAGCAGGGGGTCCAACCTTGACTTGTAGACTTCAACTCCCAGAATTCCCCAACCACTAAGAATTCCCCAGTCCCAGCTTCTAGCCTGGGTGCCTTAACCACAACACCAAATTGCTTCTCTCTAACCTTACTATTGCCATCAAATTATCTCTGGATCGGTGTACCACAGATCCAGTGCCCTGTTTTACATTACTTCTTCTGGGGCTTGGTGGTTTTTGAGTAAATAATAATATAGGTTGGAAATAATGTAAATGAGGTTTTCTACATTAGTATTCCAAGGAGCCCAAGCATAATTTGCATGTTCATAAATAATCTACATTATAAATGACAAAGAGTCCTGCGGTGCTTCCAGGATTAAGAGCTGTATTATTACTTAAATGTCTACAGACCCGACTCTTGTTTGGCAGGTATAATAATCAAAGCACTGTTTGGTATCATGGGATTGATGCATGGCATTTTTCATCCATTTGGAAATAAAGGGGGGGGGATACCAAAATTGAAGTAATGTAAGATTATATCAGTAAATGCAAAAGCATAATGGTTGTTGATCTGAATCCTGCCATGATTCTAACTGCTTGCGTGCTATACTTACACAAAAAAGCATTATGCATTCCCGAGGGATCTTTAGCCATGTGATCTTTGATTCTCATTATTTTCTCCAAGCTGCTGTTAGAAGTATTGGAAATGGAATTAAAATGATATAATTCTCCCTGTCCCATTTCCATAAGTCTAGCACCAAAAAGTCACCGCAGGAGCCCAAAGAGAACACGACAATTCCAGAGAGAGTGTGTTATGCTCACAAGCCAAGTACAGGATTAAGCAAAGGGAAAGCATGCTACAGTTACAGAGAAAACAGGATAGAAATGGAGCCAAGTCTTTGTTGTTTGTTTGTTTGTTTGTTTGTTTGTTTACATTTTATTAGGTTATAAGATAAGATACAAAATACAAAAGTAAATAGGAAGACAGTGAGGGGAAAGAGGAGAAAAAGAAGTGAGGAAGGGCTGGGAAGAAGAAAAAAAATTGTTGACTTCCGACTCCCTCTGATGCAGTAAAACAAAGCATTAACATCAAAACACAACTTTTTGCTTTTTCATAGTAATATAAACTAGCCATTTCTATAAACGTCTATCAATCTAACTGGTAAAACCCAAAATCAAAGTTTCATTTTTTTTCCACCTCAAGCACAAAGTTCAGAAGCGGTCTCCGTGTGGCAACAAAGGTACTTATATTCTTTTCTTTAATCAAAATGGTCAATTTAGCCATTTCTGCCAACTCCATCAGCTTCTGCAGCTATTCGTCCATGGTGGGAAACAAAATGCCCTTCCATTTAAACAGGATAGAAATGGGAGCCAAGTCTTTGTGATGGAGCTCAAGAAGTCCTGCGTGCATATCCATGAAGTTTGTGTCAAGCATTGGGGAATTCAGGAGATTCAGGCAGTTCAAACGAATATAAAGGTTTATTGCAAGCTTCAGCTCTGTACAAGAATCTGACCAACTAACAGTCAAGGGAAATGAGCGGGAGATAAGAGAGGCACTCAAGGTGGGCTGGACTTAGATTTCATGCAGGCATGCAGGGACTCGTGACTTATGACGCATTTGACCCCCTCCTTTGGGCTCAGCCTGGTCATCTCCTACAGTTTGCTCAGTGACTATGTGGAATCACTATTTCTCAATCTACTGTTAAGTGGGATCCTTGGCTATAGGCATCCTGAAAGTCCCACCCCACCCATGGACCCAGTTTTTCTGACAATTAAAAACAAAAAACAATTCCTCAGAATCTAGTGGACTCACATCTGCTGAGTTAATTTCTTCTTGCAAATATATTTCTCAGATCAGCTCATTTGAATTTGCAATCCCTATTTTGTATTCCAAAATGAAATAATCCATTCCACTATCTAAGCGTTGTACCATGACTTCCTCACCTCATTTTACAACATATGGACACCTAATAGTTTTCATATCATCTTCTTCTTATCATCACCATCACCACAAGTCCCTGGCATTTATCCAAGTGAAGTAGGCATCAGTGAGAAATGCAAATAGATACTTACTGTAACAATGATCTTATATAGAGTAATTTGTTTTAATGTTCACAAAAACAAAGCAATCTGAAATAATTCATCTTGCTAAATGTTTGCTGTTCTTATTCCAGGCATGAGGGTTTGTTTTCTTTTTCTTTTTAGGTAAGATGAGGGCCAGTGAGTAAGGGCTATATGAATAACACTTGATTGGGTAAGGCAAATAGCCGTGTAATTAAACTGTAAACACTGTATGGGGTAATTTTAATGTAGTTTAAGGTCTTGTAAATTACATGGTCATAAAACAGCACTTGGGGTTTTGCTTTGCAAAAATATTGATGTTTGTGTGGATTAATTAGTGTCATTTGCATAGTGAGAGGAGCAAAGAGCCCAATTCTTGATCAAGGTCAAGCCTTGACAGAAATTGCCTACAGAACAGGACACCAAAAATGGCTGGTCAGACCATACATTCCATTTAATTAAAATATTAGGGAAACAAAGGATACTAATAATATGCCTTGTGGATAATATTAACACTTCTGAAAGGGCACATTTTTAAAATGAGTTGTGTCCCAGTATTTCTTTGAAAGTGATATACTTGCTGGTACTATTGAAGAGGTCAACCTGTTTTGAGGAAGTTCCAGTTTATCTCCTCCCTAAGTACATATACCGGTAATTCTTACATTGTATCGAGGTAGATTTCTTTTTGTGCTGATATTTCTAGAATGAAAATTCAAGCCACTGATTTTGGCAACAGGGCGAACTTCTGTGCAATGTAATAAACAAGCTGCAGAAGCCTGAGACTGTTTTGCTATTCAAATCTGGCTATTCTGCATCCAGTTTTTTCCCCAACACACTAATTTGCACCGTGCAAATAATGGGTTTTGTTTTATTTCTGTATAGAGCAGTGACAGATAATGGATGGCCTAGAGTCCACATGCAGCCTTTTGGACCTATTCTTGCAGCCCGCTCCCAGATCACGCTGCTAAATTCAGAGGCCAAACGGTGATCTGATATTAAGATGACATCCAGATGGGTTGTGTTTACAGGAATCCAGTGATGAATGGAGTTTTGACATGAGTTTTTCTTGCATTTCAGGATGCAGGGAATGTAGCAAATGATGTGCCCACAAAATATTCTCTTTCCAATTGTATGCATCCCAGCCTCCCATTTGGGAAAGAGGGAAAACATGGACACCAACCAGCTTCATCAACAAAGTCCATTCCTTTGAACCTCTCAAATCCTGCATTTCTCGTCAGCCAATTCTTTAAACAACAGTTAAAAAAAATAGATACCTCAGGAGCTGTCCAGTCCAGCACTGTCCAATGCCAAACAGGTGATTGATGGCAACACTATCACTGCTCCACTGCCAGCTCATCATATATTGCAAATGGCTGCCCTGCCTAGTCTATGTTTGGATCCCGTTCCAGCCATCAAGCACTTTGACCTGCCAGTCATTCAATAGGCCACAATAGGCCAAGAGGTTGTCTTGCCATTGGCTACAGGAGCCACCACAGAAGTGCTGACTCATAATCCCAAAGAAATCTGAAGAGCCTTCAACATTTTTTCTGGGGACCTCAGCACCTTAACACCTTAACAAACACCTTAACAAACTTAACACCTTAACAAACCAATGCCAATTGACTATTAACAGTTACTCCAATGCCCCACCACTAACAGTTCTGCATCAATACCGTTATCAAAAAAGAAGTTAGTATTCTCAATTGTGTCACCCAGAAAGCCTCTAAGAATGATTTTCAGGGATACAACAAAAAAAAAAATGATCCTTTCCTTCCTTGCTTTCTCACCCATCTTATCCTTCCCCCTCTTAAAAAGAGTTTTAAGGATGCTGCATACAGTACTATATTTGAGCACCTGCAGTTGCATCAAAATGATGAGAAATTTAATTATCTATTAAAGTCAGGCTCAATTACATGGACACTCCAGTTCAGCTTATTAACTTTTATCCAGGTAAGAACAAAATCTTGGCTGAACACAATCCCTTCCTATCCTAGGAGATCTCTGAAAAGAACTGACTTGGCCATTTTCCCTTCGCTTTTGTTATATCTCAAAAAGAGATCTATTCAGGAAAGCAAATAAAGTGCTTTTCAGACACTAATTCTGGTTGTTTGACAAGTACCAGAAATAAAATAAGGTATCTGTCCACAATATTGTCAGTATTAGCGACACGACAACAAATTCAACATTTTGAATACTGGGTTTCCCTGAAAATAAGACAGGATCTTATTTTCTTTTGAACCCCGAAATATGGCCTTGGCCTTATTACTGGGGGTCTTATTATTTTTGAGGTGCAGGAGGCCCCTAAACCTTGGCCTGTGGCAGGAAGACTGGTACCAGAGTGCCGACCAGCTGCTTTGCTGGTGCCACTCAGGACACTGACTCCAGCAATTGTGGCAGCTTTTCTGTTGTTTCCCGTGCAAACAGCACAAGGTGAAGAGGCGAGGCAGGGGGGCGAAAGTGGAGACATGCCCCACACACACCTGCCATCCACGCGGAACAGCCTTGTGGAGGCTGCTCCTGCAAACCCTAGCTCGTGCGCCCCTTCTCTTAATGGCAGCCGCAAAAAGAGCAGCCACAAAAAAACCTCTTGCTAGCCCTAGCCCTGTTGACCTGGGACTGGGGCAAGGGGGACTGGCATTGGAGCTCCGAGCAGTGGCGGTGCGGGCTGTCTGTGCAGCCATGAAGCGGGATCGGTGTGGCCAGTTCTTGCATGCAGCATTGCCGGTGAGGATCGGGTCAGAGCCGCTGCCACCCGAGATCACCAGGCCAGATTCGGTGAGCCAGATGCACTGCTGCCACTCAGGAGAAGAAGAGAGAGAGGAGGTGCTGTGAAAGAGCCCATTTCTCACTTTCTTCTCTTCCTGGGCGGCGGCAGCGCGTTCAGCTCCCTGAATCTGGCTTGCCGATCTCGGCCGATGAGGGGGAATGGCAGGTGGGGAGGGGTGGGGTGGCGGAAAAGCGAGACTCATGGACGGAGATGGGGCTCCCCTTGCTGTGTCTTCTCCCCCCCTCACCGGGCATGGCAGGAGCTGGAAGTCAGGTAAGACATGGCGGAGAAGTAAGATGCCGAGAAGTGATGTGGATTGGGCTTGGGAGAGAGTGACAGGCCCAAAGTCACCCAGTCGGCTTTCATACCTAAGGTGGGACTAGAACTCACAGATTTCTAGCCTAGGGCCTTAACCACTACACCAAACTAGTCCACATTGTTTCCAACAAAATCTTTACGTGTTTAAGGTAATAGTTTTTACAATCTCAACTTTTTCAAATCATCCCCAGTTAGTACTCTTTTAAAAAAATATCTTTTCACTAACTCAAAACAGTACTAAACAGAGCAATTCTGTTATTTCTTATGTCTCTCATACTGTGCAGTTAGAAATACAGTCCAAAGATATTTAAACTTGTGTTTTACAATATAATTATCATGCTGTTAAATCAAGGCATAATTCACTAAACACTTTAGGTTCTGCCAAAATCTAGTTACATTTCTTCCATTCTATTTTCCAAGCATGTTTCTAAGCACAGTTTTCCAAACATAGCTGAAACTGCACCTCAGGAATATTTACAGTTCATGTTTATAGCATTTATAAATTGACATAGTCAAACACCATTCATGGTTTTGCCACCAAAGTTTCATAGTTTATTACAATGGAAGTTTTAGAATCAAAGGTAGGAACATTTTTGCCATATGACACCACTGGTTTTTGCACAGGTTGCTGCTTGTAAAATGGCATTTCGCCCTCAAGAAATCAGTAATGTTTATTAACTATCGCAGCAGAGTGCTTTTTTTTTTTGGTTGCCCTATTAGAGAAGCTCTTTGTTGTAATAAACACCCTCAAAAGAGCTTGCTCTTCAGGCACTTCCTCTGCGCTTTATTTATAATGACCCTTCTAATGAATTCACCGTGTTTATGTTTCCTTAAGAGACTCATCATTCCCTTTTCTCAGTATGTTAAAAAGAGAATTGTATGAAGTAGTCAGAGGCAGCTACCCATCCTCTAAAGGACAAATCATCATCTGAAAGAGTAAAGTTATAGAAAATGGAAGGGCACTGCTCTTCTCTATGAGGGCCTTCTGCTTCTACCTCAGTTATATATGTCATCCATCTACACTCTCTCTCTCTCAATCTACCCACCTACATACCTATCCATTTGTTTATTAATTGGACTGGATTGGATTTATGTGCTACCCATATAAATCATTATGGGTATCTATGCTTTAATGATAAGTAACCAGGAAACTCTATTCAAGAATCTACAAGAAGTTTCTGAAAATATCTTCAACTCAACATAGTTTCAAGTGTCCTTATTCCAGTCATAATATTCCATCTATTACAATAGTCACAGTCTTCCACCAATTATGGCAAAACATGGATTGCTGGTCATATAGTCGATGATTACTATTCTACACTTATATTAAATGAATTGAAGAAATTTTTGAACAAAAACTTCATCTCGGCACCCTCAAGCAAGTTTCCAAGCTAAACAGATGGTGCAGCTAAGAAAGGATGCCCGGAAGCAGATTGTTGGAGAAGACCAGCCAAAAAAATCTAATATCTTCCATGGCTCAACAAGCTATTCTGTGTTTAAGAAGGTGAAGAGCTGCATGAGAAACAACTCAAGACTTTTCTGAACCATTTCAACCAGAACAGAACAGAATAATAGAGTTGGAAGGGACCTTGAAGGTCTTCCAGTCCAACCCCCTGCTGAAGCAGGAGAGTTAAACTTAAAGCACTTTCAGATGCCACTATTCATTTATTCACATAGGAGATTAATTTCCACAGTGATTATCTGACACTACTGGTCAGTATTCAATACACCTGAGCTCAGCTTCTTCCCATAGCAGTCATGAAGCTTAGTAATTAATATGTAGTTTGCTATGGGGAGATGTTGTATGTACACAAAAGGACAAGGTGAAATAGTGTCTGTGTTGCTGTTTTTTTCCTCCTACCCCATCACAAACAACAATGTTTGCAGTAGCACTTATTCTTCCATTAGCTTCATCAAGAGGGTAACAGAATAGATGCTGCATTAAATTCTATTTTCACTGGTAAATCTTATTAGCACTTCCTAGATTTTTGCAATCAATCAATCCTAATTGATCATAGACTAGAAGATAAAACACAAAAGTCACAATTAATTAGGATAAAAAAGAAAAATATATAATTGCTGTAAAATATATAAAGGGGAAATACTACAGCGTACTAGATATTTGCATTAAAATAACAGTACTACATTTCCTGCAACCACAGTACTGCCATAAGTGATTATCTGAATGACAATAAGACATTCATAATTGTGTGCTTCTAAATTTCTGGAAGATGGAAATATGCTAATAGCTTATGCTGTAAAATAGAACTAAAACGTTCTTAATTCCTAAAAAATATTTAGGAGCTTTTCAAAATGTTAGATTAGTAGCAAGAGCAAAACTTTCATCCAATAACCTGGATCTACAGCTCACTTTAATTGAAACTATTTTCCCCCCAGCTCTTCCTTGGAGTTGCTCGCAATATGTCGTACCAGATCAATATAAATGTAAATAAATCTTAAAATTACAACATTGATTTCATAATTGAATCATAATGTTGGAAAGAGACATTTCAATCACTGTCCAATTCCCCGCTCAGTGCATTGATCCACAAACTGCTCACTCCTCCTCCATCATGTGGGTTTTGTTTGTATGTAATTCCTGTTTTCTAAGATATTTGTATCATCTCCAAATCCAAAAAAAAATTCTTTTCTCCTTGCCATTGAAATAATTCATAAAATATTGAAATATGCCAGGTATAAATTTGAATCCCAAACAGCACCTCAATACCTGCCTTCCTCTTGATGACAATCACTGATTAATGTTTTTTGAACATATTTTCTGAACCAACTATGCATCTAGCTGCCCTTAATGAATCTTTGCTATGTAAGTAGTGATGAACGAATTTGCATATTGCATACCACAATATGGTTGGGGGTGAACACTTCTGGAAGACATGGGTTAGAGAAGAGAAATCAAATTCAACACAATCCATTGAAGACAGAAATGGCAATCCAGTATTCTGCCCCCACCCCAAAAACCCAAACGGATATTCACAATCAGGACAATGTTTACATGAACCTGGAAGATCAGCCCTTCAACTCAGAAGATACACAACGAGCCACCGGGAAAATCAAAAAGCAAATGTGAGTAACATTGAAGTTTATAATGTGGCTGGATTAAAACTGGACAGCTAACTGCTAATGTGCCTAGAGGCAAAATAAAAGTTTGGTATTATAAAGATATAGACATATAGACACACACACACACACACACACACACGGAATGTCAGAACTATGAACCAAGGCAACTTTTGTGGAAGCAGAAAAATTGAGAGTGAACATTGACATTCCAGAAATTATTCATCTGCAACCAATTGGCATGGGTCAGTTCATATCATAAGAGCACCAGCTGTACTGTGGGCAAGATGATCATAGAAATGGAATAGTCATTATTATTAACAAAAAAAGTGCTAAAGTCAATGTTGAATTCAACTCCCCAAAATGTCAGCCTGATCTCAATTTGTCCAAAACAAGCATTTCAATATTATGGTGGTTCCAACATTATGCTCCAACCACAGAGTTCTATGCCAACTTCCAAAGCATTGTAGATATAGCATCAGAAAATAAGGACATGTTCCTAATAAGTAATTGGAATGCTAAAGGTGTAAGAAAAGTAGCATCTGGAATAACAGGAGCAGTTGACCTTGATATACAAAGCAGGTGACTAACAGAATTCTGGGGGGAATACCAGCAAGTAACTTTTTCCAACAACCTAAAAATCAGCCCTGCATGAACATCACAGAAAGTAACGTCATCGTCAAATTAACTGTCTACTTTGCAAGGAACTATGAAGGAGTTCTATTCAATAAACTTAAAAAAAAACATCTGGCTCTGAATGTGACAGAGATGATGAACTTTTTGTAAAATTCCAACTAAGATTGAAGAAATCAACCAATACCATTAAGGTACCATCTCAACAAGATGCCTACATGAATACACAGTGAAAGTAAAAATCAAGTTTATTGGGTTAGTTCTGATAAACAGAGCACTGGAAGAGCTCTGGTTTGAAATTCATAATATCATTAAAGATGAAACAATTTAAAAAGTCCACTTTCTATAAAACAAAAAGCCATCTACTGAGATATGGAGCTAGCTGAAGAAAGACAAAAAGCAAAAGACAACACCCTGAGAGGAAAATTAAATGTTGAATTCCAGAGAAGAACAATATGTATCTAAATCTAAATAAGAATTGGGGGGGGATAAAGACAGCAATAAAACGAGAAAAAAAAACTGATGTAAGAAAATTAGAAAAATCAAAGGAACATTTTACTCAGAGACGGGCACAATGGAGAAAAGTACATATAAAGAAAACCGAATGCATGGAGCTACGCACGCACACACATACATACAAAAAAGACCCCAAATCCCTGATATGCATAAAGATACAATCAATGAGCTAGAGCTAGACATTTTGGGAAATGAAGTAAAATGGGTTGTAGAAAATACTGCTAACAATAAGGCTACAGGACTGATAAAATTCCATCTAGCAAGACAATGCTGTTAAAAACTGCCTGCAGTTTGTGTGCAAGGATGAAAGCACAGCAGCAGCCAGATGACTGGAAAAGATCAGTCTATACTGCAATACCAAAAAAAAAAAAAAAAGACACTGGTTAAAAATGCTTAAACTACTGAACAATTGCAATTCAGACTTCAGTAATAAATAGAATGAGAACCACCATGGATGCAAGTCGTTGTCAGAAAAGAGAAGCAGCCAAGATTACACTGCAAACATTCAAAAGGTAAAAGTTTCAGAAAGCCCTATTTTTGCTTTATTGATCATACTGTGACTTTTGATTCTATGAAAACACAAATCTATCACACCATCACATCCACGTAATGAAAAAAATCTGTAGTCTAGGAAGCAACAGTTAAAATGGAATACAAAGTTGCCTTATTGTTTCAAAACTGGCAAAGGGCTATCCCACATACAGTCAGCCTATCTATTTACTTCATATGCGGAATACAGAGGAAAAAAGAAGTTGCAATTAAAATTTCTAGGAGAAATATTAACGGTCCCTAGTATGGGGATGATAGCCTTTGTCATCTGGAGGTGAGGAAGACTCAAGGAATCTGTGCTGGAAATTAAATGTGTGAATGCAAAAGCTTACCAGATACTCCAGATATATATTTTTTAAAAGATTGTGCAAAATGCTGGAGTCTAACCAATGTAAATAGCTGAGGAAGCTATAATAGATTTTATATTCCTGGACTAAGAATCCACAGAGGTGATGATGTAACTATAAAATGCAGGGAGATCTACTATTCTGTAAAAAGACTTTAACAAATCCAAAGAGAATATCAAAGTGGAGAGACATCACCCTGACAAAAAAGGAACATGTTGTCAAGGCCATGAATTTCCTACTTTAACAAATGGCTGTGAAAGCTCAACCAAAAAAAGAGCTAACAAAGAAGAATCAATGTCTTTGTTTGAAATGAAACATTGGAGAAAATTGCTGAAAATACCTTGGACTACAAGAAAGATGAATCATTTAATACTAAATGAAGTAAAGCCAGACAGCTCACTGAAAGCACTAACGGTAAAACCTAAGTATTTTAGATGCACAACGCAGAAGCAAGAATCTTCAGAGAAGATCTGATGTTTGCAAAAATTGAAGGCAAACCAAAAAAAAGAAAAGAAAGAAAAGGTAGTGAAAGACAAAGTAGTTAGATGCTTTCACTGATTTCACAAACATGGGCTTATAAGAACTCAAAGAAGCAGCTATGGATACACAATCCTGGTGAACTATTGTCCATCAGGAGATGCAGTGATGCAGAGGCTTAATGACACTGGATGTGCTGAACAATTGCCAGCACTCTAGAGGTTCAAATCCAGCTCCACAGGACACGGTGAGCCCCCAGCTCTTGTTCCTAGCTCTTGCCCACCTAGCAGTTTGAAAGCATCACTTGTGAGCTGATGGATAGGTATCGACATTTCGGTGGTGGGAAACTGCTGACTGCGCAGGGAGCCAGAACCAGCGTTGGATCTGCCCAGATGCAATCAGTGGAGGAGCAGTGGAGAAAAGTGCTGGATGAACTGACTTCCTCTGATAACGCTGCAGGCCAGCCAGTGTGAAGCTCTCTTGTGGTGCACCGATGCAACAAACGGACTAGCGACTATCAGCTGCCAGGACTTCTACTGTGTGCATAACACTGGTGTCTCTCTGGCCTTGTATACCATACGCTAAATAAATAAATAAATCATCCACCAGATAAGACAGACATCAAAACAGCTGAACAGCAAGGATCCACCTGACTGTCAGATCATGTTTGGAAGAATTTGTTTCATGATGTCTGTAGTGGTTTACCATGTTCAAAGGACATTTTTGACTTTTTTCTTAGCTAAACAAGTGATTCGGGTGCTTCCTTGGATCTCTATCTAAAATCGATTAGAAATGTGCAAACCTAATGACCTATACAGATTTTCCAACAAGAATAACCATATAAAGGGAAATCAGATTATATGCTTGTATTTTTTATTTGCACTTCACTGCGCAATTGATTATTCATTTTGACTATTATTTCCCCTCAATGCAGTCTTTCAGATTGAAATCCATGAATATGTTCTGATCTAGAGCAGGGGTCTCCAACCTTGGCAACTTTAAGACATGTGGACCTCAACTCCCAGAGTTCCTCAGCCAGCAAAGGTTGGAGACCCCTGATCTAGAGGATTGTAGGCAAACATATTGGCTTTGAAGCAGTCAGCAAAATATATGAAAAGCTGAGCCCAACTGCTTTCCTCTGTAAAATGTTAGATAGCGGCAGCAACATTTGAAGAAAATATTAAAAGAATTCCAAGCTCAGGGGATATGGTCAGTACCCTGCTCAATAATGTCTAAAGTATACATTATAAAGTATATTCAAGTATATCCTCTCCTTAAAAAGATAGTCCTAGAATCATGCAATTTTCTCCCACAAACAAATCCTGATGTGGAAACATTTAATGTTTATATTAAAGGCTAAAATTCAAAGTTTCAAACTAAAGATGCCATTTTCCTAATGTGGAATTTCTTGACATATGTTATGGTCAATTTTGACTTTTCCTTTCCTTTTTGGGTTTTCTACCGTGTTTCCCCGAAAATAAGACCCTGTCTTATATTTTTTTTGAACCAGCTGTGCATGCGATTAAATATTTTTGGGCAGGGCTTATTTTCAGGGGAGGGCTTATTATCAGGGGAGGGCTTATTTTCGGGGAAACATGGTAATAACATCCAGAAGTAAAAATGACAAAAAGTCTATATTAAAATGATCATTCAAAAGTATTAGTCTTGATTGAGAAGCTCCCCAAATTTCAATTTGTTGTGTCCTCAAGATATCCAAGCCAATGATGGCTGCCCATTAAGTGGAACCTTTAAAGCTTCCATAGAAAAGTTTGTTTTCTCTGCTTAGGATAAGATTCAGAAGAACCAATATGCATTGATAAATGCAGAATTATGCAACTCCATGGTATAGCACTGATTGTAGTGTGTATCTCTAGATGCAATTGCACTTATGATCTGGATTTCTCATTCTGTTTTCAATAAGGCATCGTCTGCCTGTTATGGATGACAAATGTACTGTATTACTGTATGCTGTGTTTTGGATCAGGCAAGAGTTGACAGCTACAAATACAATGTCAGTAGGGGTGCTGTAGTTGTTGAGACTCTTTCCAGAAGAAGATTGGGAGATTAAACCATTCTAACTGGTTAACACCTGGGAAAAGGTAGCAGTGGCTATGTCTGAAGGGCCATCTCTTCCAGAGAAGAGAGGGTGCTAATTGAGTTACTATGACAAAGACCTGAAAACCCTATTCCTTCTCAAAAAGGAGGCATTTAGTGCCAAGAATGCCTCACAAAGGAAGCTGTGCTCTTTTGTCCTATTTCTTCCATTATTTCCATAGCCCAAGTTTTCTCTTGATTTACTACTCCTTGCACATTATGCCCAGTGGAAAAAGGAACTGGAGGATGGTGTCAGCATGGAGGAGGTCATTATGGTCATTTTCCCATTTGTGATTTATAACATTTTCTAGAGCTCTCCAACCATCATTGTGCCCCCCCCAAAAAAAAACTTTGACTATTGGCTGGGTGATACTATAAAAATGCTATAAGTCACTAATAGGGAAATGGCCTAAACTTCAGATCTAACACAGCTAGCTGGTACAGTGATTTGATTTGTATACACATCAGGTTTTCCCTAATTGTCTTATTTTACAGAATGTATGCCTGGAGCTTGCCCAGTACTATACTAGGTTTTTCAGCTGTATGACAGTATGATAAATACTGTGAATGCAACAGATGTGTAGATGATTTAAAATCAGCACATGTGATTTTATTAAATGGCATTTCTTTTGTCATGTGCGCTGTTGTTGACTTTTAAATGTGGGGAAGGAAAATTAGATACTGCGCCCAGATGCAAGCTGTTTATCACAGAATATCACTTTCTCATTCTTTCCTACTGTTAAAACCACAGAACAGTTTACATGTTTCATTACTGTTTCATAATCTATTCAAAAGAGTCACTGTATTTCAATCTGTACCTTATACAGATCATTTTGGGGTACTTATCTTCTTAATATTATCCTGTCTGCTTAGGATGAATTTTCACTTCTATGTTCCTCTCCTTGGTTTGCAGAACTAACAAGCGTTTACTTCTTGAACATTTTTTTTTAAATGGTTCAGAACTAAATTTATAGAAAACTGGAACTCAAGAGAAATAATATGCCAAGTTTCTTTGGTTGGATGATTTTACATTTATTTCTTCCTTGGCATAAGTTTGGGTAGTACACAATTAGATCAGCAAAGCTTGCACAAGGAACTCCGCATGCCTAATCTTTGCACATGTTTTTACCTGAACTGCAGAAGTGTGAAAGACATGTACCAATCTTTTTACAAGCATGCCTCTTGCATTTTCAATTTAAAGATTGTCCTGCATTATAACTACCGCAGTATTTCCCAAGCATTCTGGATGTCTATGGAGATTCTCAGTCATCCAGGTCATAGTTGTCTCAAAGGTGTTTTTTTCAAGAGGCAACTGGACTTTCTTGTTTTTCTTTGAAGGTGTTTTGCTTCTCATCCAAGAAGCTTCTTCAGCTCTGACTAGATGGTGGGGAATGGAAGCTGTCTGCAAGGAGTATAAATCCTTCCGTTCTCCAATATCCAGTTAGAACTGAATAAGTTTCTTGGATGAGAAGCAAAACATCTTCAAAGAAAAACAAGAAAGTCCAATTGTCTCTTGAAAAAGCACCTTTGGAAGAAGCATTCTGGAATTCTGGAACAAGAAACAAAACTATTTTAAAATTCTGAGAGCTCATTATAACATTATAACAGTATGTATATGCTGGGCTATGAGAGGAAACAGTATGGGAGAAACTGAACCAAGAGCAGCAATATCAGTCACTGCTGATGTAGCAACCAACCTCTCAGGATAAGGTAGAATTTCATAGCATGCAACATTCGCAAGAACAAAAGACCTTGAGTTATGCTACTTTTACCTAAGTGGATTATTCCTGCAAACAGAAAAGACAGATGGAAGGAAGGTAAAATATGGCCTAGTCTCTAAATAAAGGCTGCATCATCTGGAGGCAAAATTTGCACAATTAACTGTTGGTGTTGCATATTAAAAGGTCCATCTGGACATAGCCAAAAATGAACAAGCACATGTTTAATATTCCACAGAGATGATACCAACTTCTTTTTAAATAAAACAACAACAATAACCACTTTTTGCAAATCACATTGATGAATTATTGACAGATTATATACTTAGAACAAAAAAAGGACCCCGGAAGCAATTTAGTAAAGGAATGTAATGTGAAACAGTCAAGGAGGAAGATGAAGAAAGAACGAGGAGCAAAGACAGAAGAAGAATGGAACAATAAAAGAGAAACATTGTTGTTGAGGGTAGAAAATCAGTTTGCCAGCAAAAAGAAATGTGCTACTTAATAAGGTTAATAATAGATAATGTTGCCTAAAGATGATTTGTTATCACCGACAACCATTACATTAAAATGTTAATGGCCTGAAGCAAAAGCAAATTGTTTCCTTAATCTGCCAGAAGAACAATTTTCTCAGGAATTATATACACATCAGAATGCTTTGGGATCTAAAATAACCATAATAAACAGAACTGAAATTTGGTCCACACGCCAAGTGCCATGTTAACACGATTAAAAATGGGATGCATTTCATCTTTTTTTAAAGGATGCTGTATTTGTCATAAAAACAAACAGGCAAACAAAACCCAACATAGCCATCAATTTCTATACTGATATTTGTTTTTTTTTAAAAAAAAAAACCTGCAAAAACTAACAAAAACCTGTGATTCTGCCTTCCAAGTGGCCTGCTCTTTTTCCAGTTAAAAGGAAACAGTGTGGTATTCCCGCTGCTCCATATATCAAACAAAATAAATAAGTGAAGGCTATAACTTTACAAATGTATTGTTGTTTTTAACCATTTGGTCATGTCCAACTCTTGGTGGACTTTATAGGTAAATTAGGGATTCGTCAGAAGAAAAGATGAAGATTGTACGCAGTCTGGCTAGAAAATGACAAGTAGAGGCAAACAAAGGGGATCTGAAAGAAACTCTGTCTATGGGAGTCTTCTAAGTTAAAAAAGAAAAATAAAAAATAGGAGAAATACACAGATAGGACACCATTTGGGTCCTGTGAGAAATGAAAGTAAGCAAAGAAATGTTTTGGGGAGAAAATCTAAAAGGCAGAAAACCTGAAAAATCCTTACATTGCAGATGTTAAGGTATCCAAACTTTTGTAAAGATTGTTGGTCTGAAAAAAAGAAAAAATATGCCTTATTCTGAAATAAGTAATATTATAGGATTAGTACGATCTGATAGGTGTATATACCTATTCATTTAGGGCTTTTCTCTTATTCTCTTATTTAAACAACAGAAAAGTAACTAGATACTAGTTACTAGTAACTCGTAACTAGATGTTTCCGTTCATTTGGAATTAGCTTTTTTGTTCAGGTGCCCCTTTAAAAATGGGAATTTGCAGGTCTTCGCTGTGTTACCTCCCTCCCTGCCAAGCTGGATTCCAGAGACAAGGTCAGCGTTGAGGACTCCTTTGTATTAAATGAGCAAGGAAACATATATGCATTGCAGATTCTCTGCCCTTGAGATCTGTTGTCTAAAACAATCTGTTCAAAAGTGATAGGGTTGAAGTCCAGGCTAGACAACATGCATATGGCAAAGGATTTGTAATATTCAAAGTATCATCAACTGTGCCCTCCTGGGTCAACAGACAAAGTGTATTGATATATCACAGTCTCCTCAAAAAGAGGCAAGACTATTTATCAAGGTATTCCGCAGCAAAAACAGAAATGACATTGTTTCACTGAAAACCTTATTTCAGCACTGTTGGCAGTAGCCATTTTTGTAAAGTGTAAGCTTAAGTAGTTCTCTCAAGATGGTGAAGAATGTGCTTCGCTGCTCCTGCGTTGCCCATTACTAGTCCGAAATGTTTTATTTATATGATGAATAGAGTCATTAGAATACGTGAGTGTTCAGTAATGTTAGGACACGTCTTTAAACTTAATATTTTGGTGCAGTAATAGTCTCACCAGCACTCTGTCATAGCACGTGCGCTTTTAATTATAGCCTCCATCATTTCATCAACGGATATGTGGTAAGAGTGCTTCACCGAGTGAATGTTCAGCATGAAATGCTCTTGACAGAACGACAAGTTTCAGAACAGTTTATCGGCGCAGCTTCCACAATGTAGAGATATTGGGGTTACAATTTTAGAAGTTCTATCACAACAGAACGCTAAGTTAGGAAAAAACATCTGTTAGTTTTGTCTCATCTGGATTCCAGCTGACCCATCATTTTCCCCAGCTTGGTGATGTCTGCCTGCTTTACATCAAAACTATTAACAACCCCAGTTTTTGCAGCTGCTGAAAGTTGTAGTCGAAAGAAGCGAGGGCAACAAACAGGCAAGAATACAACACAACACTGTATAAATACTTGAGACTATAACATCATCCGATGTATATGGTTGCTTCATATATCCATGAGAATCAAGGGTGGGTTCTAAATTTTTTTACTACTGGTTCTGTGGGTGTGGCTTATTTTGTGGGTGTGGTTTGATGGTCATGTGACAAGCAATTCTTTAGGATTTAGCCAGTGGTGGGATTCAATTTTTTTAACAACCGGTTCTGTGGGTGTGGCTTAGTTGGGGGTGTGGCTAGCTGGTCATGTGACTGGGTGGGCGTGGCTAGCTGGTCCTGTGACTGGGTGGGTGTGGCTATCTGCATAGGGACTACTCAGAGGGCTGAAAAAAGTCATTTCTGACTGGTCCTCGTACTTTTGACCGGTCCTCGCACTTATGACCATCCTCACATTTATGCCCATTGCGGCATTCTTAACAACCATGTCACTTATTTCTCTTCATCATAGTGACAAGCTAGAGCAAAAACGTAAAATGTGAGGACAGTCGTAAGTTCGAGGACTGGTCAAAAGTGCGAGGACCAGTCAAAAATAACTTTTTCAGCCCTCTGAGTAGTCCATATGCACAAAAGGACTACCCAGAGGGCTGAAAAAATTGATTTCTGACAGGTTCTCGCACTTTTGACCGGTCTTCGCACTTATGACTGGTCATCATTTATGCCCATTGTAGCATTCTTAACAACCGTGTCGCTGATTTCACAACTGCTTCTCTTCACCATGGTGACAAGATAGGGCAAAAACATAAAATGTTAGGACAGTCGTAAGTTCGAGGACTGGTCAAAAGTGCGAGGACCAGTCAAAATAACTTTTTCAGCCCTCTGAGTAGTCCATATGCATAAAAGGATACAGCAATAGAGTGGGATGAAGGAAGGGAAATTAGAGTAGGAGTGAGGGTAAGAGAGGGAGGAAGAGAGGAGGAGAAGGAGAAAGGAAGAGGAAGTAGGGAGGAGAAGAAGGGGGGGAAGAGAAAGTAAGAAGGAAAGAAAAGAGAGGGGTGCTAGGTTTGAGGAGAACGATTGCTGTACAATAAAAAAGATGAAAGGGAAGAAAGCCAACCCCAAACAAATATAAAGATATTAAGATAAAGGGTTCGGCCGAACCCCCTAGAACCGGCAGAATCCCTCCACTGGATTTAGCAGAGGTACTGGTCTACCAGGCTTTTAACTGCTTGCAAAGCCGTACCGGTCTACCCATTTGTTTTTGGAGGGCATTGGTCTACCACCACACTGCCTTTTACCGCTGATCAGCTGTAGGGCGGCCCTTTCAAGCACCGCGGCAAGAGTTTAAACAGTTTTTTGCCACTCTGCCACCACCAAGAGCATCGGAAACCGCTTTCAGGCAGCTTAGCCTCAGTTGCCAATCTACCACTACCGAGCGGTTTACAAGGAGCGGATCGGTTCTAGCCGATCAGTTGGGAGGCTTCTTGGCTTCTCAATTTAAAGCTAAGGTGTCTTGCTTTTTTTTCCTCTTCTTTGTCAAGTGAGCCCTGATTTTTTCCTTCTAGCCTATTAGCTGGGACTCGGGAGGCAGCAAATAGATTGGGGGCAGGGCCAGGCAGAGGTGGTATTTACCAGTTCCCTGAACTACTCAAAATTTCCACTACCGGTTCGCAAGAACCGTGGAGAACCGGTAGCAACCCACCACTGATGAGAATAGAACATATAAGGGAGACTATTCTTAAGTCATTCCCACTAAAAATTATGATCACAACCCATTGAATCAGCACAATGTTAAATCCTCAGTGAGCAACATAAAGAAAAGATGGAATAAATTATTATTCAGCAGTACCAGTAGAATCTTCCTTTTAAAAAAAGAGAGAAAGAAAATATATAAATTCAATGAAAAAAAATGAATTAAAAGTTCTCTGGGTATGATGCAAAGTACAAGCCAATGGTTATTGCTGCTGTTGGAAGAGAACACAGACTTGCCTTTCCTAGTAGGTGGCACATAATCAATCAATCAATCTGGAACATCATTCCCTCCGAGATTAGAATGGCCCCCACTCTAATTCTCTTCTGGAAGGCGCTGAAAACCTGGTTTTGCCAGCAGGCCTGGGAAACCCAGAATGGGATAGAGCCCATTAAATGGCTCATGTGATCTGCTGTCAACGGGATGGGAGGTGGGGGGTGGGGAGTGATTTTGTTATGATTTTATTACTATATTAATTTATTTGATTTGTAATTAGTTTTATTGTTTTTAAATGTGGTTTTAATATTCTGTAAGCTGCCTTGAGTCGCTATGGGTGAATAGGCGGCAATATAAATTTAATAATAGATAAATAAATAAATAAAACTTGGAAATATTGTCCATTGTATAATTTAAAATTCAATTTTCTTAAAAATTCTTTCTGTTAAAATCAAAGGACATACCATTAAATAAAACTCCTATATGACGATAACATTTCTAACCTACTATAAGTTGAAATATCGTTACCACCCTAGATCAACCCATTGTCTCTTCAATAAAAGTTATGAGTGTAGTCTGTAACACTGTTCAATTTGGCTAATATTTTAACTTCCCAGTCAAGGCCTGAGGAAAGTGTCACCCAAGTCACCCAGCAGGGTTGAATGCCTGAAGACTAGAACCTTGTATCTCCACTTCTACTCCAGGGGTCAGCAACCTGCGGCTCTTTGGGCCCTGTGCTATGGCTCCCTGTCAGGTGATCCCACCACTGGCTGGCCCCGCCCCTTGCCCTCCCCTCCCAGTCACTCCTCGCTTGGCCTGAGAAGGTAACGGCAATGGCGGGTGATGGAGAAGCGGCCAGGGCAGAGACAGAGAGATACAGAGAGAGGGGGAGAGAAAAAGACATAGAGAGATACAGAGAGGGAGGGAGGGAGGGAGGGAGGGGAGAGAGAGAGATGTCAAAAGGATTTTGTGGTTCCCGGTGGTTTTTAACAATTGGTTCTCTGCCTTAATGACCGGCTGGGTAGGCGTGGCTAGGGGGATCATGTGACTGGTGGAAGTGAGTGACATTGAGTTGGCCATGCCCACCCAGGTTTTGTGGCTCCTAGTGTTTTCTTTTCTGTGGGAAATGGGTCCAAATGGCTCCTTGAGTGTTTAAGGTTGCAGACCCGTGTTCTAGTCCAACAACTTCACTACTACTCTCCTATGCGTGTAAGCGTGCACATGTACACACAAAACAAAATACAATCCTAAATTTTCTTTTCCTGGGGAACCTAACAAATATTTAGCTTATTGTTTGTGTGAAAGAGAATCTAATTGGAACTAAGAAATCAAAATTGACTATTCTACATGCCATGCCTGAAAAGTTCTGGAAGAACATCATGCAAAAAGTACTTATGTTTGAGAGGGCTTTTAATGAGGCTCTGAACTTTTCTCTCAGTTAATTATTCATTCACAAAAGTTTCCTGCTTCACATTATTCCAAGTAAATTCTCAAAGGTTTCTTTCTTTCCTCTATCCCATCTACTTTTCACACCACCAGTATTCTGTAGTAGTGTGCTTACATTTAAAAAAAAGCAAAAAACTTCACAACCCACAACTTCCCCTGTTGTACATTTGAAGCTTGCTGGTGCCATCAAGCAAACACAAATCAACAACATGCGCATTCTGTTGAAATGTTTAGCTAAATGGAACCAAAACAGTCACAGTTCACTATTTCATAAATACATTAATTAGAAGTATCTCCAAATAGCATGTGATTTTTGAATTATTAACATAAAATACTGCATTATAAATGACTGCAAATTGCATTCCTAGTGCTCTCCATGCTTAATTTATTATGCTGTAGGAAAATTTGCAAATTACTTTGCTGTTTTATATTTAATGGATAGTTTTATATGTATATTTTTTCATTAAAATAAAATTAAATCCCATTGTACACATCAGAGGCTTTCCACTCACACTTTGTCAGAAATTTGTCACTTTGCCTGTCCCTACACTGGTGTAATGAAACAAGGAAGATGAACTTTAAATTGCCGCAGTTGCTAACCACAAATCCCTTCTGTACTTTGTGCCTGTGCTCACTAATTCCTTTTCTGTCATGCTTAAGGATGTCAGAAAAGCTCTCCTAAAGATTGGACTAAACTACTTATTAGATCAGTGTTCCCATCCCTTGATGCCCAATGTGTGAAGTTGGTCCCCAAATTTTCAGGAATGACCCTTTCACTTGGGGAATTCCAAGTGACAAAGCCCATCTATGCTGGAAAACACTGCATTAGGTTGTCTCCAACTACTCAGTGTAAAACAGGGGTGAAATCCAGCAGGTTCTGACAGGATCTGGAGAACCGGTAGCGGAAATTTTGAGCAGTTCGGAGAACTGGTAGCGGAAATTTTGAGTAGTTCAGAGAACCAGAAAATACCACCTCTGGCTGACCCCAGAGTGGGGCGGGAATGGAGATTTTGCAATATCCTTCCCCCAGGAGTGGGGTGGGAATGGGGATTTTGCAGTATCCTTCTCCTGGAGTGGGGTGGGAATGGAGATTTTGCAGTATCTTTCCCCTGGAGTGGGGTGGGAATGGAGATTTTGCAGTATCCTTCCCCTGCCACGCCCACCAAGACACACCCACAGAACTGATAGTAAAAAAAATTGGATTTCACCACTGGTCTAAAATCAAATATATTTCCACTACTTCATCTAGAACAGTATTTCTGAACCTTGGTCAATTTAAGATGTGTGGACTTCAACTCCCAGAATTCTGGGAATTGAAATCCACACATCTTAAAAGTTAAAAGTTGTCAAGGTTGAGAAACACTGAATTAAATACTTATCGGGTGGCCTTCTTATTGGAGGCTGAGGTCATAATCTCACAATGGAGCTGCTTCCTTGGGGCAGTCCATTGCTGACACTATTCAAAGGCAGATCAAGACAGTTTGGCCAGAAAGAGAGATATTTTTTCATAGGAAAGTGGAAGAAATGTCATGTGGTGGCAGAGTCTTCAGACATTTGGCAATCTGCTGTGCTCTGATTGGTCCCCTCCAGAATTATTCCTCCTATCCAGCTGTGGAACTTCAGGCTTTTGTGGACATTTGTCCTATGGCTACAGAGAGTGTGGATTTCTCTTATGGATAACTACCTCTTTTTTCTTTTTTGTTCTGTTTTCATAAGAACAAAATATTTCATGAAGATCAGATGTAGATCGACCATAAGGTTGATATGCCCAGTGATAACTTCTAGCATGGATACACTGATCAGAGGTAAAGTTGACAATCATTTGGAGGAGTTCTTCCTGGTCATTTAGGTTGCTGCCCAACCTACTCCTCTGCAAGTTTAGCCTTGCTTGTTGGTCATCAAGAAAGATAGAAAAGATTACTATATTTTTTTCCCCACTCTCCTTTTCCATCCTGCTTCCTCTTCTCTCTTCCTATTAATCTCTACTTCCTAGTTCCTCCAGTCTTCAGCTTTATCCCAGCCCATGTGTGGGTGGAGATGCTCAACCTCACAGTTGAAGACCATGAAAAGATCATGAAAAGTGGAAGCAACCACTTTAACATGGATGTGTGCCCGGGGTGGGTTCTACTCACCTTTACTACCGGTTCACAATGGGTCCGCACGTGCGCTCTTCTGCGCATGCACAGAAGCGTTCTGATGACATCGGGGTTGGTGGGCGGAGCCTCCTGCCAGTTTTACTACCGGTTTTATAGGACCAGTCCGAACCGGGGGCAACCCACCACTGATGTGTGCCTCAACAGGGCTGTGAGGCAGCAGAGTTGCCTGCCAGGATTCTGCTTTAGAAAGGCTGCACATTCTGGTTACTTCAGTTCTACTTGTTCTAATTTGTAGAGGAAATTGTCTTTCCTGAGTAGATAGAGATGAGTTTTAATGACTGGGAGTGAGGCAACAAACTCACAAATTGAAGAGCAACAAGTCTCAGGACCAGATGGCATTCATCTGAGAGTTTCTCTGAAGGAACATGTGAATGAAATTGCTAAATGCTACCAACAATAGTCAGCCTTTCATTTAAATCCCATCACATTTTTGGATGATGCTCAAAAAACACTCTATAAATTGCTATTAAACTATATTTTTTTAACAGAATGGAAAATATTTTTTTTAAATAGGGGAATAATTACATTTACCATATTTAATTGTCTGTTCAAATACTCCAGGCGGTCTACTTTAGGACTGTTTTCAATTATCCGGGCATCAACTTTTAAGTACCAGGTAAAGACTTATTTCTCCAGATCATTCAAATGCATGTTTGAACAATCTAATTTTCTCTGGCCCTAACAACTTGTGATTTCACAGTCATTTAGGGTTTAGGACTTTTTGGCTTCTACCTTGGTCCCGCCTGCTTCTCTGCCAAGGTTCCGCCTCTGGGTATTCACTGCTAGCTTTTCTCCTCGGCTGACATGCCCCTATTCGTTCACCCTGGCCAATGGGCCATGGCCCCTCCATTCCACACACTTTAGTTAGGCCCATTTGATGACATACTCTTCATCCTTGGCTTTTAGCTACCTGGGACAGTTAGTGCTTGAGGGGGGAGGCTCCCTCTGCTGTTTTATACTCAATGCCAAAGCTAGCTTATGTGTTCTACAGAGATCCTTAAGAGGAGCATTGTGTAAGGTTCAAAACATTTAAGAATAATTGGCAGTTCTTTGAGTTCCCATGACAGTATACATGATCCTAAATAAAGCTAGTAAGTACATCTATATACTATCTATTTTATGAACATATTCAAAATATATGGAAAAAGCTAAACATTACAATATAACAAGTTATATACAGCATACAGTATTTTGGTAAAACAAACGTTTACTTCATCACTAATTTCTTACATTGCCTGTTAATTAGCATGATTAAAGTTGGTAAAGCTCTGTACCTCTTCCTAGTAGTTGTTTTAAAATATGAAAATGTTATTTGAATCTGAATATATTTACACTTGATATATTTTAATACTCCACATGCTGATTGTAATACCATAACAATGCACTAAAATAGTATTTCTCATCCTTAGCCATTTTAAGATGTGTGGCTGGCTAAGAAATTCTGAGAGTCAAAATTCAAATTGCACTAAATTCAACTAATTTGACCATGTTAGCAGTCCATTTCTTAAAACCATAAAACTTCTCCTCTGGAAATGACTCTGGAAATCCTATTATTCAGCCCCTAATAATATAACAGTGTGTCTTTATGTGAATTATTTACATTTTAATTTGTATAAGGACAATTGATTAGAAAGTAGAAAGCAGCTGTAAAGTCTGATGGGAGGTCTGGCAGAAGAGGTATGCTACAGGTCCTATCTATGAAAGAGTCTCAAGTGGTGGGACCTAGGAAATGGGCCTTTTCTACTGTGGTATTTGCCCTGTAGAACATCAACCCCCTGAATGAGATTGGCCTCATCCTAGACATCCTTCCAGAGGTTCCTTAAAACATGGCTAACCATGATTTGGGGACATTTATGACCACTGAAGCATCCATTCTCTACTTCCAGGCTACCATATTGCATTTCAGGCAATGTCCCAAAGCACCCAGCTTCATTTCAGAAAGTTTGCAAAGAATTTAGGGTTACCAGGTGTAGAATGCAGCAATAACAACGAAGAATTATAGTCTTATGTTCTCTGGTTGTTATCTACTTATCATCCAGATTTTTGCAACCCTTACAGGCTTTAGAGAACTTATACGATAGATAATCATAATAAACCTAGAGGCCTACTGTTTCCTTAATAATAGTGATGGGGTCTTGGAAATAGATGTGTATAGTTGTGTTTGGGTGTGGCACGTATAGTTCACCTGTTTTATTGGCAGTCCAGCCCTAGGCTTTGCTCTCCAAAGGACACACTCCACACCTATCCATCTACATGACAGGTGTCTTTATGTTATCTTAGCAACACATGAAAGTCCATTATCTGAGAAATCTCATGCGTCAAATTCCAAGCCAGCATCAAAAGAAAAAAAAACCTAAACTTACAGGTTTTCTATAAACCAATATATAGTGTTTGGGAGTGCTGTAGCTAGGCCTAGCTAGAGAATTACCTTTGAAACTTATTCGTTTGATAAACATGACACTCCACTATTGTTCAATTTCAGTGTGATGAGTCATTCTTCTATCTCCTTGGCCCAGCAAGAGCCATTAGCAGTTACATAGCTTCAGTCTAATATTGTCCATAAATCAAGCTAATCTTGGTCTGTGAAGGTAGCAGATGAGGTCCAACCTTCGGCTGTAAAAAATACTCCTTATTTTAAGAGGTTATTGCAAAACCAACTTAATGTTTTCCTAACCTGGGCTTAATTAAAACAGAAAAGGCCAGCGTGGGTTTCTTGTTGTTTCTTTCCTTTGTGGCAGAGCTGACACCTGAATCAGTGAATGGTATCATTACAGAAGGAGAAAGATTTATTTTCTTGCTTGCCATTTGACTGAGTCCTCAGGGCTCAACAGTCACAGCAAAGCCAGTGATTTATTTTTTTTTCTCCTTGCTGCTAAATTTCATTCTTCCCTACCCTTTTTCATGTTTTACTTCAGACTTTTGAGTTGCTTAAAATTCTGGATCTAAAATTCGTCTCTCCTTTCCTCATTATAAATCTAAGGAAAGTTTCAAAAATTAAAAAAAAAAAAGCAGCACTACAAAGGAAATAAAATTCTTTTCAATTATTCTTTGGCTTGTGTCTCCACAAATATTCTTTTACTTATCTCTCATTTGTCCTTCAAACAAATAAAAATTGTTCTTGTCTTTTGTTCCCCCAATTTAAAGTTCTGTTCTCTTTTCCTCGGCCTCAGATCATTACTTCTTTCTGCCTTTCTCTCGTATTCCCCAACTTCTTTGTGTCAAATCATATTACAGTACATTAAATATCCATGACATACAAAGCACTTTGAAATGTTCTTTGGGGTTTCTTCCCTGAGTAATGTTTTTCTCACTAAAAAGTGACAGAGTAACATGAGTGGTTGACATACCAATAAAGCATTACCAGCCTATATCAATGCTTTCAAATGCCACATATCAATTCACATTAAGCTTACCAGATCTGGGCTGCAAAACTCTGAAAGACCACTAGATGGCAAGAAAGAGAGTTTCCTTTATTTATTTGCTAGCGTTTCCCATCCACGGGGATGGAGGGAGTTCAAAAATACCTCTTTGAGGGGCTTAAATTAGGAAAAGGCAGTAGTGGGTTTCTACCGGTTCACCCCGGTTCAGGTGAAATGGTAGTGGCAGCGACAGGCTCCACCCCCCTTCCCGGATGTCATCATGGATGCTCTTTGCATGCGCAGAAGGTTCTGAGCATGTGCAGAAGTGCAGCATGCAAGCAAAGCGAACACACACACATGCGCACTCACAGTTCCAAACTGGTAGCGAAGGTAAGTGAAACCCATTACTGGGAAAAGGCAATATAAATATCTATTCCAGAGATGGGTTTCAGCAGGTTCTGACCAGTTCTGGAGAACCAGTAGCAGAAATTTTGAATAGTTCAGAGAACCGGTAGTAAAAATTCTAACTGGCCCCACCCCCATCTATTCTCTGCCTCCCGAATCCCAGCTGATCAGGAGGAAATAAGAATTTTGCAGTAACCTTCCCCTGGAGTGGGGTGGAAATGGAGATTTTACAGTATCTTTCCCCTGCCACACTCACCAAGCCACACCCACCAAGTCATGCCACGCCCACCAAGCCACACCCACAGAACCAGTAGTAGAATTTTTTGAAACCCACCACTGATCTATTCTATGCAATTATATGGGATGTGGTGGCTCAGTGGCTAAGACACTGAGCTTGTCGATCGAAAGGTTGGCAGTTCAGTGGTTCAAATCCTTAGTGCCACGTAACAGGGTGAGCTCCCATTACTTGTCCCAGCTTCTGCCAACCTAGCAGTTTGAAAGCACATAAAAAATGCAAGTAGAAAAATAGGGATCACCTTTGGTGGGAAGGTAACAGCGTTCTGTGCACCTTTGGCATTTAGTCGTGTGGGCCACATTACCACGGAGATGTCTTTGGACAGCGCTGGCTCTTCGGCTTTGAAATGGAGTTGAGGACCGCCCCCTAGAGTCGGGAACGACTAGCACATATGTGTGAGGAGAACCTTTACCTTATGCAATTATATGGAAATGTTCTCACTTACTTGGCCAAGGCTCTGGGGTTTGCCAGGTCAAAAACAAAGCAAACGGGGATTTTTGCAATCTCATCCTGTTTATTAACCAGTACCGTAATTTATATTATTTGTGGTATCAAAAGAGAAAGAAATTAATGAAAGAATTAAGAGGAATCTCTGACCTTTAAAAGGAGACAATACTAATAAAGATAGTTGGTCTCAAGAGGCTCACATAGTGAAGGACAACGTTTGCTATTGATGGTTCACAAAAAGTAGATCTTTCTAGTATAGGTTTGTAATTACTGAGTTTGGGGAAAACTGATTTAATCTGAATATGATTACAGGTAGTCCTCGACTTACGACCAAAATTGAGCCCAACTATTCTGTTGCTAAATGAAACATTTGTTAAGTGAATTTTGCCCCATTTTATGAGCTTTCTTGCCACAGATAAGTAAATCACTGCAGTTGTTAAGTGAGTAATACGGTTGTTAAGTGAATCTGGCTTCCCCATTGACTTTAGTTCTCAGAAGGTCGCAAAAGCTGATCACATGATTCTGGGATTTTGCAACTGTCATAAATATGAGTCATTTGCCAAGTGTTCAAATTTTGATCATGGGAATGCTGCAACAGTCATAAGTGTGAAAAATGGTCATAAATCACTATTTTCAGTGCCTTGTAGCTTTGAACGGTCACTAAATGAACTGTTGTAAATCGAGGACTACCTGTATTAGGAAGAAAGTTACTTTAAAAGTTAAGTGGAGCTTTCTTCCAAGTTAATATTTATGGGACTATAAGAACCATAGTCTTAAATACCTCAATGATAGTAGACAGATGTCCTTATTAAGGTAAAGATTGGGCTTCTCCTTCTATAAACTAAGATTATTTAGTAAAATTGTAAACAAAAATGTAGCATACGCTTTAAAATCATATTGGGCAGGGGCGAAATCCAGCAGGTTCCGACAGGTTCTGGAGAATTGGTAGCGGAAATTTTGAGTAATTCGGAAAACCAGCAAATACCATATCTGGCTGCCCCAGAGTGGGGTGGGAATGGAGATTTTGCAGTATCCTTCCCCTGTAGTGAGGTGGGAATGGAGATTTTGCAGTATCCTTCCCCTGGAGTGGGGTGAGAATGGGGATTTTGCAGTATCCTTCCCCTGGAGTGTGGTGGGAATGGAGATTTTGCAGTATCCTTCCCCTGGAGTGGGGTGAGAATGGGGATTTTGCAGTATCCTTCCCCTGGAGTGGGGTGGGAATGGATATTTTGCAGTATCCTTCCCCTGGAGTGGGGTGGGAATGGAGATTGCAGTCCTTCCTTCCCCTGCCACGCCCACCAAGCCACACCACTCCCAACTAGCCACACCCACAGAACCAGTAGTAAAAAAAATTGGATTTCACCACTGATATTAGGATAAATAAATGGTACAAAATCACAATTCTCATGAAGCTGAGAAAAAACGTAATATTCTGGATCTCGCCTTTGTGTTTGATATGGTGTCATTAACCCATCTATTGTCCTCACCCTACTTAAAAATCACTGGATGGCCTTTTACTATCAAAGATATCCCTCTTCTAAATAAGAACATTAAACATTACAGTTTGATTCAGAAATTCAAGGGAAGAAAAAGAACTACTCTGAGCTCAAGAAAGCTCAGTGAGATATAATGTGGATTAACACTAGAACTGATGCTTTTAGAATGGCAGCGGTACATGACTTCGTCTATACTCAGTTTGTATAATTTGTACGTTTTTAAACAAGAAAGAAAAAAAAATCCTGATTTACATGGATGTCCTGAATTATCATGAAATTCAACAAGTAGTACCTTTAGTTCTCCCACTTTGGGGCTATCCATTTCGTGTCAATAGGAGTTAAAGTGGTAGTTTTCTAGAGATTAACTGATGATAAACCCATGTTGCCACTATGTTTGAGTTTTAAAGTCTTGATCAAACATTGTGAAAACCAAGAGGAAAAATTAGGGCATCTGTCACATGCATTTTTATGTCTTATATTTACCTCTGTGACAATGAGGATTAGGTTTTTTTAATAAAGTACCATAACCCAAAAAGTTGCAGTAGAGTTGAAAAATAGATAAATCTGAATTAAACTGCTGGGAGACCTCCAGAGGAATTAGCTTCTCGAATTTATTATCTGCTATTATCTTAAAACGGGAGTTGCACTTGAGCTACAAACAAAAGATTAATTCAATATCTTTGTAAAACCCAAAGACCTAGAAGTCCTATAATTGGCAGCAGCTAATTTCAGCTTAGAACTTGCAGGACTTCCTGTCCTATGTGACTTCTAAGTTTCAGTCTGCATATGCAACAATTTCATTTGAAAAGCAGTATTTTAGTTATTATACAGTTGTTAATTTTTTACATAATACTAAACTGGTGAGATTGCATCTAGGCATTGGACCAAAGATATAAAGCAGTTCATCTATTTGACATTTGTGTATAATTCGGGGGTCCTTCTGGATTTACAGCACTTGCTCAGTTAGAAAATGATGGTTGTTACCAGGAGAACCACTGCACATATTCATTTGGTAGACAATTACACTCGTTCCTGCTTTGGAAGGCTCTTCTCACCATCATTTGTGCAATAATCAGCTCTCATTGGGCCAAAAGAAAGTGCTTTACTTACAGTTGTCCTTGAAGACTACTTAAAAGCTACAGTTAGTCCAGAATACAGTAGCGCAAGTCAAGAAACCGGGAACCAAGGTTGTTCAATCATAAGTTTATTCCATGCCAGCAATCTACAAAAATCTGAACTATTAATAGTCAAGGCAAATTGGCAGTAGATAAGAATCAATGAAATTCACAGGGGGGGGGCGGCAGACTCAGATCTCTTGTGAGTGCAAAGGGATTCCAAATCCATGATGCACTTGACCCATTCCTTAGGCTCAGCCTGGTCATCTCCTACACCTTCATTTTATTTCACTCATGTGACATCTCTAATTCATGCAGCTCAGGGGTGGGTTCCACTTACCTTTACTACTGGTTCGCAACGGGAGTGCATGCACAGATCATCCATGATGACATCCGGGTGGGTGGGCAAAGCCTCCCGCCACCATTATTACCGGTTCGCAAGAACAAGACCGAACTGGGAGCAACCCACCACTGATGCAGCTGCTGTGGTTACCAGAAAGCTTCCAAGGACAGTTCAAGGTACCGATTGTTCCCATGGCTCAAGGCCTTTAGATATAAGGACCCCGGGGGTGGGTTCTACTTACCTTTACTACCGGTTCGCAACAGAGCTGCGCATGTGCGCTCGCTTCGCTTGCACAGAAGTGTTCTGATGACATCGGGGACGGTGGGCAGAGCCTCCCTCCAGTTTTACTACCGGTTCTATAGAACCAGTCCGAACTGGGGGTAACCCACCACTGAAGGACCCGTCTTTTTCCAATCATCTCTGACATCCAATAAGATTTGGCACACTCCAGGTGCCATCATTAAAGCCATGCTGTCCCATAAGATCTTGGAGTTAGGCCTTCTCTGTGGCTGATCATGCCTATGGAACAAACTCTGTGTTGTGGCCCCGCTCTCTGAGCCTATCTCATCAGAGGAAGAAGGCTCCAAACATGAGAGAGAGGAGTCAGCCAGGCCCCTCCCCTCTGGCACTGCCTCAGGTGCTGGCCGAGGAAGGGGAGATTAGCCAGGAGCCAGGTGTCTCTGATGAGAGCGAGGAAGGAGAGCCGTTGTTCCTGGATGCATGCCAACGAAGGCGTGATAAACGGTTGCAGCAGTTAAGGAGGCATGCTAGGGATTATAACTGAGTCACTGGACCACACCCCAGAGACTATATAAGAGAGGGTGGTGGCTGGTAAAACTCTGTGACGAACAAAAACTAACTCTGGCTAGTCACTTGAACAACGCCTGAAGCTGCCGAAGGGATATTGTTTTTGCTGGACTATTTACAATGCGTATGTAATTTTATGTTATCTGTTGAAGTAAAGCTCTTGGCAGACGGTGCTTATATTGTTGCCAAGTTTGAGATAACGACCTGTGTGCGTGCCAAGTGCTTTCTTAACCCTCGGCTGGCTGTGTTTGTGTGTGTGTGGAGACGGGGACAGAACACTCTGCACCAACATCTCTCCAAGTATATTACCCTTTGGGAAAGTCTTGAAGACCTGACTCTTTCAACAGACCTGGATCGGAGTGATTTGGAAAGTGGCTTAAACATGATGGACTAATGTATGTTGTTGTACAATTATTGGGTTTTCCCCCAACATGGGTCATTTCCTTAGGGTTAGGATTCTTTCCTTGTTGTTTTAAACTATACCGAGGTGGCGCAGTGGTTAGAGTGCAGTACTGCAGACTACTTCAGCTGACTGCTAGCTGCAGTTTTGCAGTTCAAATCTCACCAGCTCAAGGTTGACTCAGCCTTCCATCCTTCCGAGGTGGGTGAAATGAGGAGCCAGATTGTTGGGGGCAATATGCTGACTCTGTAAACCACTTAGAGAGGGCTGTAAAGCACTGTGAAGTGGTATATAAAGTGCTATTGCTATACTCATTACATTATTGGACATTGCATAGAATTGCTGTGATGATTGAGACGGTTTATACAATGAGTGATTAAATTAATACTAGATGACTGGTATGATCATAAACTAGGTCCCAGTCACTGAATGCCCTACTTTGCTTCTTCAGCAGAGCAGAGTATAATTAGCAAAAAGCCTCATTGTCCCCAGTCTAACAAAATTGATTGCACTTCTGGGCAAAAGCAGTTAGTACACATTTTACCTAATTTCAAAATTAATACATTTCATTTTAGGAGTGCATCCATGTGGACTGCTTTTACCCTACCAATTAAAAATCATTGTGCAGTTAATGCGGTAGCTGCCAACAATGTTGACATGTAGAGACCAAAAAAGAAAGTTTATCTCGAGGTAGAAATTATAGACATTAAATAGAATTAATGGATATAATTATGGTTCCTGGCAAATTTCTATAAACAGGTCCATTTGGTCAACATCACAGATTTATCAGAGGAGTTATAGACAGCTCATAAAATTCAAAGTCTGCATCTTCATGTGAGCTAAAAAGGCTATTGGATGGTCAAAAGAGATAACACAACCAGATTCCCAACATCCCACACCTGGAAAGGATAACAATTTTTGCAAATTGAGTTTCAAGAGATTGAGAACGACTTAGAGATGCAGCCTATTACCAGATAACCTGCTGCTAGACAGGGTAAAGCTATTCTGGTTTTTTTCCCCAACCAAATAGATTTTCTGCTCTAAGAAAAAGGAAGAAGCAGAGAGAAAACACAGAAAGCAGCACCCTTGGGGAAGAAAAGTGGTATATCAATACTAATTAATAATATTCTGAAGGCATCGTTTGGATAACCCCATAACATTCTGTGAACGAAGCGAGACAATTCTACAATAAAAGCTTCATCTGGAACCACTCTTAGCTGAAACACTAATTGCTTGATTTGCTTCCCTAACAGAATAAGGAAGAAATCGTAAAAGCATATCTTTTATGCTATCAACTCAGTGTGGAATAGCCTATTTCTACATACACAATTGAAATTAATATCACTAAATGTTTTCCATGATTATATTGGCTAGAAAGGATCTGCCGCCTTCAGAGCACAAACTTGGATGCCTTTTTTCCCCCCAAATCTGACAAGGTTATAAAGCATATTGATTCTAAAATTATAATTCTACATTGGTTTTGTCATTTTTTTCCTATTAGCAGCTTTTAAATCAAATAATGCAACATTACAATTAATCTTATATTCCATTATACACTTCCTGATGCTAAAAAGTTAGATCAATTCTAATTAAGTATACCGGCTTAGGCATTTGGATAGAATATATTTTAAAGAACATCATGCAGCAACACTGATATATATATCACTATACAGGTACCACAACTGAGCTCAAAATTTCTGTTGCTAAACAAGACAATTGTTAAGTGAGTTTTATCCCACATTATGACATTTCTTGCCAAAGCTGTTAAGTGAATCATGGTAGTCAACTTAGTAACATGATTGTTAAGTGAATCTGGTTTCCCCGTTGACTTTGCTCATCAGAAGGTCACAGAACGTGATCACATAACTCCGGATACTGCAACCATCATAATTTAGTCAGTTGCCAAGCACCCAAATTTTGATCACATGTCTATGGGAATTCTGCAACAGTCATAAGTGTGATCATAAGTCACTTTTTTCAATGCCATTGTAACTTTGAATGGTCAATAAATGAATGTAAGTCAAGGACTACCTGTAGTAGCTTGGGAGTAGGAAGGCTAATAATAATAAAATATAGTCTGCTGCAAATATAACAGCTGCAAGAATTGTGTATGCTCAAAATTGGAAATCAGAGAAAATACCTTTGGAAGAAGAAGTAATAAAAAAAAATTAGACTGTGCAGAAATTAACTTTGATGATTAAAGATAAGAAGGAATCAGAATATTTTAAAACATGGAACTATTTTTATAGTTGGTTGGAAAAGAGATACAAATGATTGATACTATAATTATGTACAAATGATGATTATAATATTGAATTTAGAAATGAACTGTTAGAACGGTTTGGATGAATATGAAGATAGAAGAAACGTATGGAAGATGGAAAAGAAGCCTAAAAGATAACACCGAGACATCACAGGGAAGGAAGGATTGATGTATTAAATGTTTGTCTTAAAAAATAAAAATAAAAATTATTTTAAAAAAAATAATAAAATATAGTCTTTGTTGTAATTTTTTTTAAAAAAAATGTATTTTTAAAAGGGAACATAATAGTTTTTGATGTGTAAACGTACTGTAAAATATGATAAAATTTGTAAGTAACATCACTACGTACACTGAAAATACTGAAGTCACATGTCACATTTTCAGTAGAACTTCCAAAACTCTAAAAAGTAGCTTCTATTTTTAAGAATCCAACAAAACTGAGTTTTTTGTTATATTCTTATAACAAAGAAAAATAAAACTATATTTAATCTTCATTTTACAATACTGTATTTTTAATAGCATTTGTAATTACTTTTAGTTTCTGTAAATGCTTATTAGAAGAAACATTTTAAAGAAAAACTCTTAGCTGGTAGCAAACATTATAGATATGAGCGAACTTATTTCCTCTTTTAATTAAAAATTTTGAATTTAATAAAAGTATAACAAAATAAAGGAAAAATAAGAAAACTGCAAAAAGAAAAAAGGAGAAATATAGAATTATGACTTTGACCTTCTTCCTATTGAATAGTTTCCATCTTAATTTTTTATCTCTCTCTTCAAACCTTTTGATTCTCAAATCTATAGATCATCAATTTAGTCTTTTCTTCTTTCAACAAAAAATCTATATAAGGTTTCCAGTTCTTCAAAAATGTTTTCATTGTTGTTGTTGTTTTCCTGACCAAACTGGTCATCTTTGCTGTTTTCACAAGGACGAGACATACAGAGTGCGGCAGCATCGGCAGGTTTGGGCACCCCTAGTAACACCACAAGCTGCACCCAGGAGCAATTCAGCAGGTTGGTGATCACTTTTAAAGCCCTTTATGGCACAGGTGTCAAACTCACGGTGTCACATATTACGATGTTTTTTCCCTTTGAGGAGCTGGGGTGGGAGTGGCCTGCATGTGACGCATTCAGCCCGTGGGCCGCCAGTTTGACACTCCTGCTTTATGGCATGGGTGCATGTTTCTTGAGGGACCATCTCACTCCACTAGGATTGGCCCATCCCACCCGTGCCAGCAGAGGAGGCATGCTGAGGGTCCCATCAGCCCGACTATTCCGGCTGGTGGGGTCCAGGAGGAGGGCTTTCTCTGCTGTTGCTCCTGCCCTCTGGAATATCTTTCCCCCCGATGTGAGGTTGGCTCCAACCCTCCTATCCTTTTGTTAGGACCCTTGGTTGTGGCCTTGCCAGTTGGATTGGGGTCCCAGTGGGGGAACAGCTCAGTGGAGGTGGTTGATCGAGTAACAACAGATCTCCCCCCTACTCTGCTCCTCCACCCTTCCCATGTGTCCTTAGGTTTTAATGTTAATTTAAATTATCTATGCTTTTAATTGTACATGTATAGATATATTTTTATGACTGTAAATCCCCCCCCATGGTAAGATAGGTAGCCAAAACATTTTATAAAGATAGATAGACAGACAGACAGATAGATAAGTTTGCCTAGCTTCGCTACAGACTTAGATGCCCTTATTAAGGAATAGATCTCATTGATACCAGCCCCTTATGTTCCAGTCACAAGACTTTTTAGCTTTCTAGCAATTTAGAATCAATGCATTCAGACAACAACACACATATTAGTTTTAATTCCCTAAATGTTACACCCAGTAAGATTGGCAACCAGAATGGCAAAAGAGGATCACAGAGATGTGAGAGACAATTAATGAACATAAGATTTTATATATATAATCAATCTGAAGATTGTCAGGAAGAGAAAAACTTTATTACTCTTCCTCTGTGGGTATGATACAAAGCACACTCCAGCATTTGTGCCATTAATGCTCCGAACCATTGCAAAATAACGTGAATCATTTTCCTGATCAACTTCAGTTTCTTGAAATAACTTTTGCCTGATTCGTGACTAAAACAAGCCAACAATCTATCCAGGCTGGTCATAATCCTTGAGAAAGTTCAGGGCCACTTCAACTTGCTTTATTCTGGAAATGATCGTCATGAGGTTCCGCCCTTTGAGAAGTGACCTCACCCTCCTCAAATCCCCCCAAAATGTTTCCGCTGTCCTCTTTTCTACCTCGGAGCACTCTTGTCCATTAATTGGCCTTGAAATCCAATTACCCACAGCATATAAATATATTGCTGTGCACGGGTCTATGGGAACAGCTGCAAAATTGCTAATATTAGGTCTAATTTAGCTACAATAAATTAACAAGTGTGTGGAGGCACAGTGATGACAGCATAATTATAACAAAAGTCTGTGTGTTGAAGTATACAGATGACAATACATACTAATTTTAGCAAAGAAAAGTGGGGGAGGAGCCCACTCCAAATGAAATCCATGCAACGAACAGACGGGACTAATAGCTCACACACATATTCTTAATGTGACCAGTCACTGTAAAAACAAAAAGATAGATGAAGCTGTTCAGAATCAAGAGCTAACAAGCAATGCAGTCTGAAACCATTAACTGTCAGGGGTAATAACACTCAAAATACTGAAGTGCAGTAAAACAGCAGCACTTTTCTGCGGATGATACACTGATGTGCAAGCACACACCTGTGAAGAGGGCACTAAATCTCTCCTTGCATTTATTACTATCGACGGAGAAAGCCCAGCACTAATAATGTAAAGTATAAAAGGAAATAGCAGACAGCAGAGAGTGACATTTGTATGGTCCCAGTCAGCTTGTTAGCTGAAGTGGGTTTTAATTAGCTATTTTCCAGCAAGCAAATGAGCAAATTAGTGGCAGTCATAAACACAGACAATCAGGACCAAAGAAGAAAAATTTATCATAAACGTCACAACCCTCCCTATTTTAAGGAATGCAGTCTTTGGTGCCACATCTAAATATGCACAGAATGGAGCAAACCATGTAGAACACAACTCTTGAGATGTTCCTATCAGACATTAGAACCAGATAACCAGTGGAGTAGGAAATGGTATTGGGGGGGGTGTCCTTTGGCTGACAGCAGGTTCATAGGAAAGCGATGGAACTGAAATTGCAGTAAAATAAGTTACTTTTGTAATGCAATATGTATACTGGAAGTTTATGATTTTTTTTAAAAAAATTCTGAACCTAAATGACTTTACAAAAGATAGTATAACAGGACTACCACTCAAACAGCACATGTTGGTGAAGAACAGGGCCACATATGGGCACAGTCTGTAAAATTCTATACTTTGGGGAAAGTTCAGAATATGGTGTTATTTTCTAATTCCCAAGAAAAAGTAAAAGAAAATTTGTGTTAGGGGAATCTCCTTTTCTAACAACAGAGAAAGAAATATATATTGTTTAACTGGGAGTAAAGATGAAGGAAAGAGACAGTATCAAAAAGTTCCTGTGAAAAAAATCTAGGCTGACTCATCTCAATTTTTATTAAATACCTTGGCTATTCCAATTCATTTCATCTTAAAATGCTATTATCAGATCATTCTGGTTCCATCTCTCTGTCTACAGCCAAATATTGTTCAGTAATCTGTACTTTATGCCATATTATTGATTCTAACCCCTCTTGGATATTTTAGATATTTTAGAATACATATATAGACATACACAAACACATACACACACACATCTCTTTTCTTTCTATTTTATTCTAATTAACTACAATTTCTGTATTCTAAATGGTGGTCTATGACTGAATAAAGATTTGAGCTGAGAAAGACTGGTTCTGCCCATATCAAAAATACGGTGTGATTTCTCCTGCCCTTCTCCAAGTATGAGATCTTCCCAGTCACTGTTGATGTAGTAATTTTAGTTGGAGAGTAAACAGATATGCACTTGTCTTATTTGCCCCAGGTTACTTTGGCATCTGCTCCGTTCTAGTGTATTTTCTCCTCCTGTCCATTGACTCTGGGTTTTGTTGTTCCCCAGCCTCCATCTGTCTCCTCATTTGTCCAGGGTGTAAGACCCTTTTACAATTCCCCTACCTGTCAATGAAATATTGTCTTCCCTCAATTGGGTGTCTGTCATTGTCCTGTCATTCAGGTGGTGGTGTGGTGCCAGGTGACTCTCCTGCTATTAACTACTGAAGTGTGACCACCACCCCAGACTCTGCATCATATGGGTTCATGAACAGGTCAAGAGCTAATGGAGGGCATTCTGGGAAGAGTACTATTGGGAAAGGAATAAGTGAGGACACCAAAAGGAAAACCCGATGGAGGACTATAGTTTGAAATTCTTCACAGCTTTGTGACTGAACAATCATAGCAGCCCAGAATCATATCTATGAAATGGATGGCTATACAAATTAGAAAAGCAAACAAACAAGCATTCACAGGAGCTGTGGTGGCACAGTGGTTAGAGTGCAGTACTGCAGGCTACTACCAGCGGCCTGCAATTTGGCAGTTCAAATCTCACCAGGCTCAAGGTTGACTCAGCCTTCCATCCTTCCAACATTTGTAAAATGAAGACCCAGATTGTTGGAGGCAATATGCTGACACTGTAAACTGCTTAGAGAGGGCTGTAAAGCACTGTAAAGCAGTATATAAATCTAAGTGCTATTGCTATTCAAAATATTTTCTGCTATAAGCAGAAAAGAAGACAGGTGATTATAGTCTATTTTCAACTATAGCTCCTTATGTTCCAATATGGTTCCCCATGGCAACTGTTAAACATCTAACAAAGATAATGTAATGGTTAATTGTATTTAATATAATGTTACAAACATATAAGCAGCATTTGTGGGTGTACTTTCATCCTCTTGAAAGTATCATATTATTTGTATTTTTATGATCATCCCATTAAGATAACTGTAATAAAAAATTACGAATATATATGAATGATTCTTTAAAATAAGATTTTTTAAAAGGTTTTTTTAAGTTATGTGAAATCATTGAGCAAACTTCAAATATTTTGGCTGCCAATTAGGTAATTAGGTAGGAAGGCAATTAGAATGTGGATAAATGTCTGGAAATTTCAAATAATGCCAATTAAGAGAAAAACTGCTATTAAAAGTGATAGCGAATAGTTTCATATTCCCAAAGCAACACATTATTTAGATGCCTGTTCATTACCAAAATTATTAAGATTGCTTTTTTAAAAAAAGAACTAGCTATTCAGCCCCTAACAGATAATTAAGGTTTGTATACTTCGTTACAGAAAGGAATTTACCAGTCATGTGCATAAAAATCTTGGCCTTCATAAAATCATAGAATCATAGGGCAAAAGTAGATTTTACCTTTAGAATGATATATACAGTCCACTTTCATTTTATTAAGCATTCAGAACAGAGAGAGAGAGAAAGAAAGGAAAGCAAGGAAGGAAGGAAGAAAGGAAGGAAGGAAGGAAGGAAGGAAGGAAGGAAAGAAAGAAAGAAAGAAAGAAAGAAAGAAAGAAAGAAAGAAAGAAAGAAAGAAAGAAAGAAAGAAAGAAAGAAAGATTACATTGTGTCAGCCTCATATGAAGTTTTCACATGACTTTCACTATCTAAGAAAAGGAAGGTATATAAACTACATACCATTCTAAAGATAATCTATGTATTCCTCCCTGCAATACCAGAGAGCACCAGGACCTGGATAATTACTAAAGCCAATATATTATATATACTCATTCAAAGTGCAATGGCCCATGAGTTCAATTCCCAGTAGCAAATTTGTGGTGATATGATATGATGTTTTGGGTGACATGCCAGCATTTACAACACCCGACAACTATTCTCAAAAGGAAAGTCCCATTCTCATGCTATTTTGGAAGGCTGTGGAACAGTGGTGGGATTCAAATTTTTTTACTACCAATTCTGTGGGTGTGGCTTGGTGGGCATGGCAGGGGAAGGATACTGCAAAATCTCCATTCCCTCCCCACCCCACTAACCTGCTTTCCAGCTCCGTTCTCCTGTGCCGGGCAACAGAAGAAGACCCAGCCGATCAGCTGGGACTCGATCAGTTGAGATTCGGGAGGCAGAGAATAGATCAGGGGTGGGGCCAGCAGGAGGTGGTATTTGCCGGTTCTCCGAACTACTCAAAATTTCCGCTACGAGTTCTCCAGAACCGGTCAGAACCGGCTGAATACCACCTCTGCTGTGAAAGCCGTATGAGAATGGGGTGTGATCTATGTGGCCTCTGGACTCTCTGAAAGTCACATGAGAGAACCATGCTCTTGCACGGTCTCCAGGGTCTCTTGTACAGCACGACCTGTACAAGAACAGGTCATGCTTTCCCACAGTTTCTGGAAGCTGCAGAGGTCATGCAAAAGCCTTCTCAGAGGATGCTTCAAGTACAAAGGCCTCATGGAGCAGCCTCAGGTAGACTGCAGGGACCTGTCAACCGAAAGACACCTCCTGAAGGTAAGTGGCACATGGCAGATCCTGGGGAATGCTGGCCCCCCAGGGCAATTGCACCATTGTCCAAGATTCACACACCTTGGGAAACAGTTCAAGGCAGGCTTTTAGAGTAGCAGTGATGGTACTAGGGCTGAAATCAAGGATCAGGCCTTGACTTAAGGCCCAGCCTTGGTGCTGCTGACACTCTTCATGATGGCCTAGATGAGAGAGGGGATAGAGAATTGTTTCACTTTTATTGGGGTGGGATATGTTTGTGTGGCATACCAGCAAAGTCAAGTTAGGCATTTTCCAAATTTTTGATGCGCCTAGCTCAAAAGGTTTGCCATCACTGTCATAGAAAGGTCTTTGGCTATGTGTGTCTGATGAGTCCTAAACAAGATGAAACAGGTCACATGCTGCTTCTTGGTGGTCAATTTAAGTAAAAGGTATATTCCATGTTTGAACACACTTAAAGAATGCTCTTTGCACATTGAAAAATTATCTAAGATCATTAGTAAGGGTTTTAAGAATGAATATACACTTGCTTTTTAAAACTGAAAAACTGAAAACTGAAAAACTGAAATATTCTCATTCTACTTCAAGATATTTTAATTAAATGTTCAGTGTCTGATAAGGTATATTCTGTTTCTACCTTACAGATGAGACAGTGGTGGATTTCTAAAAGTTCACCCCAGTTCGAGCGAACTGGTAGTGGCGGCGGTGGGAGGCTTCTCCCACCCTCCTGGACATCATCATGGATGCTCTGCGCATGCACAGAAGCACCACTCGCATGCATAGCCCCCATGCGCACCCTCACGGTCACAGTTCTGAACCGGTAGCGGAGGTAAGCGGAACTCACCACTGAGGTGAGAAATGCTTTATAGGGGATGACAATAGGTGGTTACAGTCTCTTAAGAGTAATATTTAAAGGGGGCAATGGTGAGTGAGCTTTAAACAATAATAAGTAGATCCAGAATCCAAAGTAAGCCGGGCCATCATTTCTCACTTTCAACGTCTTTCTTACTTCCATTTTTTTCTGATTCCACCTTTTTAGGATTATCAGTTCAAGGCTACAACATTTGAAATGACTACTAGATGGCAGTAAAAAGATACAGGAAACTCTTTCTTCCCCTCTAGTGGTTGCTCCTATTATGATAGATATACTTTTTTTTTCTTTGAATTAGTTTTTCTTTGAATCAATATCCTGGTTATCTCTTTTACAACCTCTCCACAAAGATCATGCAAGGTTCTGTTAATGTAACCTAACAATAAAGATCCTGACCGTGTTTCTTGTCTGGACTACCTTGCAAGGCTAACATCAATCTTGCAAGTCTCAAAATACCCCTCCCTTCCTTCATTCTTGCTCTCCCCAAAAGTACTGAGACTCTCTTGTCACCCCTCCTCCTTCAGACTCAAATTTTGTTTATTAGATTGTTGTCTAGGGAGAAAAGAGGCTATGACTCTTATCTCCCTAGGTCACTCCCATACACTATTGCAGATAATGGTGGCACTCTATCTTTTGGTCACCACAAATCCGGTTTACAAAGACCTCCTTGTGGTAGGCTGAGTGTGATCAATGCCTTCCACCCTGATGCTATCTATGTGTGAGCCCTCTTCCCTTCCAAAAGGCCATTAAAACTTGGTTTTTCCCACAGGGACTGGATCAGGAGACTGTTATAGCACTTCATGATCTGAAACAGTTCTTTTTAATTTCAGTTTATTATCCAGAGATATTTTATATTTATTCAAATTTGATAAGGCCACCTAACATCAGTGGCTTCTGGGCAGGCTTCAAAACCAAAACAATTAAAAGCAAATAAAACATAAAACTACACAGGCTGCTCAGATTAAAATGATCTTAAAAGCAACATGAAGAAAACAAAGCAGGGGTCCCCAAAACACAATAATACTTTAGCCCAGGTCTGGGATCAAAGCCAGGTTTTAAGAGCTTTGTGGAATCCTAGAAGAAAGGGTATTTTCCTTATTTCTGAGGAGGGGCACCATTAGGGCTGTGAAAATATTTACAGACCCCTCACATCCTGGATATAAACTGTTTCAACTCCTACCCTCAAAACGATGCTATAGAGCACTGCACACCAGAACAACTAGACCCCAGAACAGTTTTTTTCCAAACGCCATCACTCTGCTAAAACAAATAATTCCCTCAATGTCAAACTAGTTACTAAGTCTGCATTACTATTAATCTTCTCATCGTTCCTATCACCCATCTCCTCCCACTTATGACTGTATGACTATAACCTTGTTGCTGGTATCCTTAAGATTTATATTGACTGTTTCCCTATGACTATCATTAAGCGTTGTACCTTATGATTCTTGACAACTGTATCTTTTCTTTTATGTACACCGCGACAGTACGCACCAAGACAAATTCTTTGTGTGTCCAATCACACTTGGCCAATAAAGAATTCTATTCTATTCTAAAAGGGGGGGACACCATTATAATAAGAGTGGCTATACAATCAACTAACTAAATAAATGTCTTTGTACTCTTAAAACAGTTATAAAATTAGATGTTATCAATATGGATTTCTCTCTCTGACAGATTGGGTGATGCATGTGTGAGTGTGTGCATATATATAGCCACATTTGGGAAATTACAAATGACAAAGTTTGTAGAGTGAAAAAATATTTGATGGGGAGCATATGATAATTTCTGTGTTATGAATAAAAGTTCTGAAACAAGCTGCTTTATAATCTTAGAAACTGAAGTTCTGTTTCTGAAGTGTTTATTTTTATTCTACTTCTTTAAATTTTAATTTTGTTAGCTCATTTTCCATTTCTAGTTGTAGTGACATATTCCTTTTGTTCTTCTTGCTTTGGATTTGAATGATCTGAATTTGAGCCTTTTTTTTTTAATTCCCAGCCCTTCTGTTCAGCCTTATTTCATCTTTATTCATTTCACTAACGAATATTCCAGATCCAACCGTTTTTCCAACTGGCACACATTTATTTATTTTCCTAAAAACACAAAACAAAATAAAAATATTTGCAGGCAGGTTCCAACTCTTTCAAGCATGTTTTATTCATTAATAATCACCAGGCTGGGAAGAGGGGGAGTGATAAAGCAGAATAGCCCCATTAAAATCACCTATAAATTCATGGAGGAGATAAAAATATGAACCTTGGATTTACTGGAATATAGTCCCTCTTCTCAACATCAACATGAAAGAATAACAGATATGGGATTATCTGTGAATATTTTATGGGTATTGTTTTTTTAATAAATAAAAAAAGTAAAAAAGTGAGGGATACAAGAGAATCCAAACAAAGAGAAGAAGTAGTGTGCATGGATTTTGTCCAGAAGACAAACATAATTAGTGATTATATAAGTATCCTTCATGATGAAAAGATCACCTAAAAGTCCATTTAAATCTCATCAGTGGTAGGGAAAATGTTGGATTCTATGCTGATTGGAAGGAGACTATTTACATCTCTAGCACAAATAATGATTAATCATCACAGAATTTGCATGTCTTAGATTGGTCATTATGTCCTGTAAATAGTGACTGTTGAGCAGGAAGCATGCCTTGGGACACATGCACTTTGTATCATATACCTATAGAATTACTCTTCCCGAACCTATCGAAAGAAATGTAGGAATGTTAAACCACAATGAAGCCATCATTCAGAGTTTTTGTTTCTCTGCATTAGACTGGGAAATCAATCAACTGAATATTAAAGCAATTTTGCACAATCCAAATTCCTCTTGAGATAATTCAAATGGTTTAAAAGATGATAGCAATAAGTTGATTTAAAGTGTTAATACTGTATTCCTGTTAGTTTAGTTTATGAATATTTTCCCCAATCCAAAGATTTACCAACAATTTCAAAACTAGGATTACATATTCAGAAGTGTTGAATTTATGACACAAATCAGTTATGCTTTCATTCCCAATAATTTTCAAGTATGTTCTGTTGCCTTGAATAACATAATGACTAGAAAGAGAAACAAGGCCCTGCCATAACCCTGAAAGAATTTTCTAATTGTCCCAGGATAGTGATTGATCTTGAGCACTTGAATTCCACAAGAAACACCCAGTGATAAAACTAATAATAAAAATTGTTAAAGCACATCATCATAAAATTTGATTTTTTTAAAGTCTAGGGTTTATTTTTACCATTAAAAAATCATGACTTATTTATCTGCTTAACATACATAAAAAGGTATCAACAGAAATGCCTTCAAGTAATATTCACTTTTACAACATTTATCTTTCCTCACAGTGGAATGTATTTATATCAATATGAAACTGATATAAACCAATTGGTACATGCATAGAAATCAAGACAATCGCCTTGCAATAATAATTCCCAGATATTTAAAGTGAACCCAAACACCAGGTAACATCTCACTTTTTAAAAATATCCTACATTGGCACCTATAGACAGTGTAAGCGTCTATGCATTTAACAAGATTCTTATATAAGACATCTCCAATTAATCAAATATCATCTGGTAATCTACCATATTTTTCTACTATATCTATACATTTTGCAATGCTTGTGTATGAATTTCACACAGCTTGTGAAAGTCTGTCTTCTCTTAATACACATCAAACATGTATTTCAATTCAGAGTGTTGAAGAATTGCTTATAAATGTCTTTAATTTCAGGAAAAGAGAAAAGGGAGTCTTTATCACTTTATCACAATTACTTTATCAGTAATTGCTCCTTTGCAATACAAAATATCATTTAACTACATAATGGCAAAGCTATTTTTCTAACAGGTATTATATACTCAAAAGACCACAGAGCTTTGCTTCCAGCCCCAAAGATGCTTTCTGTGCTTGTTATTTGGGTCTATCAGGTATTGTAATTATGCAATTAGCAGATTTTTAAAGACTGTTTTAGGTACCCAATAGATTAAAATGGCTGCTTTGAAACAGATTTTGGACTGATGTATAATTACATCATTAAGTCTATGAAATGAAAAATCTTTCCCCCAAAATGAAATACAAGGAATGATTTGAACTCTGGAAAAAAGCATCTTAAGATCAAGAAGCAAAAGCAAAACAACAGCAACGGCCTTTGGAGGAAAATATGTTTTATTTTATTTATTTATTTATTTATTTTAAAAAAAGCAGATCAATGATTCTATGAGTTAAAACAGCAGCCAAATAAGAATGATCAATCTGGTGACTGCATGTTTAGCTTCAAGTAGAAATTTGCTCAAGCTTTCATTTTATCCACCCATTTCAGAGGATGTCTTAAAGGTCTCAACTTCCCCCCGTTTGAAAATATATGGCCATTTTTATTTGAGTCACAGAGAAAAGAAACATGTTGAATATAGCTAGTCCTCATTTGGGAAATGCTATTGGGATTGTCAATCATTAAGTGAAGCAGTTGCTAAGTGAAACCGTAACTATACTTATGATCTTACTTCAGCTTTCCTTTGCTTGACAAAGGTTGTAAATGCGAAGACTGATTGCAAAATAACTTTTTCGTCACTGTCGTAACTGCAAAAGGTAGCTAAATGAGGCAGTCGCTAAACAAGGATTACCTGTAATTATATGGTAAAGTCTAAGTCAAATGAAGAAGATGTGTTGAACAAAAATTTAAGCAGAAAATGCTACAGAGTACAATTATATTCTGCTGAAATTAGCAAGTACTTAGTTAATTTCTCGTGATTTGTCTAGAAACTGATCACCTATTGGGGTGATTTTGGACTATGGTGCTATGGTTTTATGTCTACCTCTGCCTGCAGGCTGGGTGACTCCTAGCCAATCACTCTTTCTCTCTCTCTGCCCAACTCACCTCACAGGGATGTTGTTGTAGAGCAAAGAGCAGGAGGAAGGAGTATTAGGAGAAGGGCGGCATATAAATCGAACCAATAAATAAATAAATAAATAAATAAATAAATAAATAAATAAATAAATAAATAAATAAATAAATAAATAAATGTTCACTGCCTTGAATTATTTATAAACAATAATAAAGGTGGAATTTAAAAATATAATAAATAAATAACATTTTTTTTAATCAAATGAAAATATAATCTGTGGATTGCCCTGGCTTGACTCTGAACCAGAAGAAGCAATGGTCATAAAGCAATATGACCATCAGTCAAACCAGAGTTGTAGGGCATTGGAGAGCTTAAATTAGCAGCTTGCTTTTAGGATATTTGGAATCCTAAGGAGCCCTCATCATTTCTTAGCTGTTTTCCCCCTCTTTCTTTAATACTTTATTCATCTAGAAAGCAAAGCTGTTTATTATCAGATGTCTCTAACACTATTTGGGTGCTTAATTTGCCATTCAATTGAGTATCCTCTTAAATTCTCACTAAGACTGGCATTCTATCGTGGTGACAGAAGATCCTCTTTTTTTTTTCAACCACAACAGGACAGAGTAGACATAGCAAGTCCTATAATCCAAAACGAGATTTTTTTTCAAACTTAATTCTAGATAAATTGAAATAATACTAAAAACTTCCCAACTGCAGAACCCCTGCAGAACCATCCTCTTCGTTTGCATTTCCACTTCGCTTCTCTTTCTTTTCGCTTTTCTCCATGTCCTCAGACCACTTCTCTTGCCTGCTTGCCCTGCCCCTCATCTCTCTCTCTCTCCCCCACCCCATGAACAAAAAACATCTTTTGCACTTCTTAGTCCCATCTTCATTTAAACACTTTCAATTGCACACACACTCTCCTTCAATGCTGCTGCTGCACGAGTATTTTCACACCGATCATCTTCAACGTAGTCTAGAAAACATATAAAGTGCTGGAAGCTCTTTCTCCTTTCCTCCCTCCCTCCCTCCCTCTCTCTTTCTCTCCCACAACCTCTCCTCAGTCTCCCATCAAACCCCCAGAGTTCAACATTATCAAACTCCATTGTTATGTGTCCAATTTTTCTACTCATTAATAATGTGAAATCTTCTTCCTTTTCAAAGCCTGCCTTGAATTTCTTCAAGATAGCAGTAATGAAGCTCCCAGAAAGAGTCAGGGGACTGCAGCTAATTAAAATGCAGCAGGGTGTGGAAGTCAGGGTAGCTGCGGCTTGCCGTGCCACGTCTCTGGTAATCAGCAGCCCCTGCTTTACCATCGCTAATTGACAGGAGACATGGCAGCCCTTTGGAGTGTGCATACAGTTAACATTAATGGAGCTAACGCAAACGGCTCTTTACCTGGCTGACATGTCTCACTTTTGGCCTTGAACTGGCAAAGGTCAGCAGATGAGGCTGCTTTCATCAAGATGTTGGACGAGCTTCTCTGTGTAGCCTTCTAATTTTGGCATTTGTCTTAACCTGCACATGAATTAGTGATTTGATCTCAAACCTTAAGATTGGCAGGATGAAAGATCGCTGCTGGCCTCATATAGCTAAGAGCCCAACAGCTTCTGTTGCTGTGAAAATTACAACCAGCCTAACTTCCACAGAAGACCTGTATATTGTGCAGGTCAGAAGGAGGGCTGAGAAGATATCTGCAGATCCCCTCACATCCTAGATGTCAACTGTTTCAACTCCTTCCCTTAGGACAGCACTATACGGTAAGATAACTATACACAGGGACAGTTTCTTTGCTGATGTCATCACTCAGCTGAACACCTAATTCTCACTGCTGACAAAATAGGGTAGGGTAGGGTAGGGTAGGGTAGGGTAGAGTAGGGTTGAATAGAATAGAATAGAGTAGAACAGAACAGAACAGAACAGAACAGAACAGAACAGAACAGAACAGAACAGAACAGAACAGAACAGAACAGAACAGAACAGAATTCTTCATTTGGCCAAATGTTATTAGACATGCAAGGAATTTGTTTCCATTGCATAAGCTCTCAATGTACATGCAACAATAGTGATAGATCATTAACATAGTCATTGTAAAATACATTCATCATAAAACATTAGATACAACACTTAGTAATAGTCATGGATACTAAATAAGCAATCAACATAAATCATAGTAGGATAATACTAAGTAAACAGTATAAATAAAATACAGTGACTACTACATCATTTTGCCTAATATGTATGTTTATTAACCCATAGGGTGTGGCTGCAGTATTATTATTTATCTCTTTTATTATTTTTACTTTCCCCTTTTATTGGCTGTATACTTTAGTCTCTTTATTAGTAATATATTTTGTTGTTTTGCAAGTTCACTGAGTGCTTCTGTCCTGGAGACAAATTCCTGATGTCTCTACCCACACTTGACCAAATAAATAAAGTATAAGTAAGTATAAAGTATAAGTCTTTACCTTCCATAAGACCTTGAAAACTAAGCTCTGCCATTTGTCTTAGGACTCCAATGGAGAGGTATCACATTGTGGATTGTTGATAGATTAATAAATCCTCTTCACATCATATTCTCTCCATCCCCATCTTTTAGTTAGGCTGATTTTTATAGTATTGTATTAATATTATTGATTTTTATATAGCTTTGTCTTTTAATATTGTAAGCCACTCAGAGTTACTGCATGGTAAATCAGACAGCTAATAAATTTTACAAATAAATAAATAAGTACAAAATCACAACTGAGTCAGAGCCAAAGCGAGCCCATCTCAATTTTTGGTATCTTCACACTGGAAACACTGGGATAATCATGGAGGCTCCTGCTTGAGATGTACAAGGTACTTCAAAGATATTGCAGGTTCGCTTCCAGAGCATCACAATAAGTGAATATCACAATAAAATGAATATCATGAATAAAGGGAGTTGCACAAAATTTGGGGGCTTCCCAGTGCATATAAAAGTTACATTTACACTATACCGTAATCTATGAAGTAAGCCATAACATTATGTCTAAAATAATGTACATTCCTTAATTAAAAATACTTTATTGTTAAAAAATGCTAATCCTCATCTGAGCCTTCAGCAAGCCATTATTTCTGTTGGTGGTGGAAGGTCTTGTAAAAAAATGTAATATTTGCAAAATGCAATAAAACAAAGCACAATAAAATGAGGTACGTACTTGACATGTCTGTTCTCTTTTCTTTAGAATGCCTGGCAAATGAAAAAGATCTGACTACTCCGTAGCAGAGGATGAACATCTGGCTATGGATACTATTGTGCATGTGAGTATGCACACACACTCACATAGGAGACCCAGTAAGGTGTACCAGTTAAGGTGTTGGACTAGGAATCAAGAGACCCAGCTTCTAGTCTCTTCTTCAGTATGGAAGCTAGCTGAGTGATAAATACATTGCACACTTACACAGGTAATCCTTGACTTATGAAGAGTTCATTTAGTGACCATCCAAAGTTACAACAGCATTGAAAAATGTGACTTATGACCACTTTTCACAGTGATAACCATTGCAGCATCCCCATGATCAAAATTCAGATGCTTGGCAACAAACTCATATTTATGACAGTTTCAGTGTCCTGGGGCCATGTAATCACCTTTTGTTTCCTTTTGATAAGCAAAGCCAGATTCACTCAACAACCGTGTTACTAACTTATCAACTGCAGTGATTCATTTAATGAGGTTCACTTAACAACTGTGGCAAGAAAAGTCATAAAATGGGTCAAAACTCACTTTGCAAATATCTCACTTAACAACAGAAATGTTGGGCTCAAACCAAGATCCAAATAATGCTCTCAAGCAGAAATAAAAATGGGAGAAGGCCCTATTCTGTTGCTCCCTTCTATCGGCAATATTTTATTTTATTTTATTTTATTCTCTCTAAATGGATTTCTATAATCTTTGGGAAATCAAGACCAAAATTCTTTTCATTCCTTGGACAAGGGGAGGAATCATTGCAACAAAGGTGAGGACTATAAACTTCACTTTGAATTTAACTTATTCAAGTATTGTTTGAGGATGGATGTACAGTAATGACAAATATCAGACTGATGAATACTATCTATCATATATTGTTTATCTTATGATTTGGCTTGTGATCATCATTCCTCTTATAATAATCAGAATTCTATACACCCCTTCCCAAATTTATTCACATCTACCTTGTCATTCCATATTTTAAAAAGCAAAAAATATAATTAGCTACCAAGTGGATTTTTTGCTTATTCTTGTACAATTGATGATATTCAGTTTTGTTAGTGAATACCCAGGTGACCGTAAGTAGAGAATACTAATGAGGACGAGTTCTGTATTATATTCGATAAGTCGACAACTGAATAACTACTAAGCTACAAAAGACGGGAGAAAGGTTTTAACTTTTGTTTTTCATTACGGCATGGGTTCATACAATTGTTCTTTTCAAATCACGAAAAGCTGTTTTAACAGTTTAAAAACAACAAGCAACAATAAACATATGATGCTTATTAATATCTTTATATTAATAATATATATTTATATTATTATCTGAGAATCAAAACCAAAAACTATGGAGCAACAGAAATTACATCACTAGTCAAGATTATTGCTAGGGGTTTTTTTGTTTTTTGTTTTTTTTAAAAAAAGATATCTTCAAAGAAAACAGGCCTTTCCTGTTCTAGTTTGCTGTTTGTGAGGGTTCAAAATTTTGTAATATCTTCTTTCCACAGGAAACATGCAACTATTTGGACTGAGGGCCAGAGACCTATCCGTTTTCACAAAATAAAGTTATCTTAAAGCACCTGAGGTATTTACAGCAGAACAAACCTTCAAACCTGGAAAAATAACATCATTTTCATCACCTTCCTGAATCCAGAAAGGGCAGGTCCACTTGGTCCTCAAGGATACATTATTCCAGCATGATGAAGCAACCTCAGAGAAGAGCTGCTTTTTCTAACTCTTTTCTTTTAACCCTATTCCTCTAACATCTTGAGGGGCGCTAGGCCTGAAGCACCATTTTCAGGTGAGCAAGCTAATCGTGGATTAGAACTTCTGCATAGCAGGATCCATACATTATCAAAAAGCACCCTTGCAAATACACGGGTAACCTATTAATGGGGTAGCTACTGCACACCTATTAAGTGTGCAGTAGCCTGCACACTTCCAAAAAGAGTTCAGCAGGTCACATGTGGCTAGAATTACCCACTTGTCTTCCGTAAACGTATCCTATGTTCTTAACAGCAATCTTACCAAGACCAATTCAGCAGCTAGAGGTCTTGTCACCCTTTATGTAGGTAACAGATTTTAGAGATCCATATGTCAGGAAAAAGAGGGACACGGTGGCTCAGTGGCTAAGACGCTGAGCTTGTCGATCGGCAATTCAGTGGTTCGAATCTCTAGTGCCACGTAATGGGTTGAGCTCCCGTTACTTGTCCCAGCTTCTACCAACCTAGCAGTTCGAAAGTATGTAAAAAATGCAAGTAGAAAAAATAGGGACCACCTTTGGTGGGAAGGTAACAGTGTTCCATGCACCTTTGGTGTTTAGTCATGCCGGCCACATGACCACGGAGACGTGTTTGGACAGTGCTGGCTCTTCAGCTTTGAAACGAAGATGAGCACTGCCCCCTAGAGTCAGGAACAACTAGCACATATGTGCAAGTGGAACCTTTACTTTATGTCAGGAAAGAAAAGTTATGATCCCTTTATACATCATCTGGTTGATAAGAAGAAGGCCTTGAGTTCAACCCCTGGAATGTCCAGGAAGGGCACAAACTCTTTAACCGAAATCTGAGAGAGATCCCTGTCAGTCATTGCTGACCACACTGGCTAGATGAACAGTCCGATTCAACCCAAGTCAGCTCCTTCCCTGGTCAAGTTTTTAAAGACACGGGAATTTCTACTACAATATATAACCAACATTTATTTGCTGCAAGGCCCATCTGTTGGAAAGCCCTGATGAAAGGCAATTCTTTTAGTTCACTGGGTAGATTTGTTATTGTCCAAGAAAACAAAATGAATAAATATAATCCATTTCTTCCTGAACGTACATGATGTGTGTCCATGCTTATGTTCTCCCTTCCTTTCTCTGCCCCCACATTTCTTTTTCTTTTATTTCTTATCAAATACATTATTCTCGTTAGGTCAGCATCTAGCAGTACTTCTTTATATGAATTATTGACCTGAATATAACTGCTGAGTATAGAATAATGCAATGAACTTCTCACTGGCACTATATTCTTTTCATTTTTGCCTCATCTCCAACATCTTGCCTTGCCTTCTGAGGTGCTTCTCGCTGTTCAGGCTATTTGTTCAATTATGTTTCTTCTTCTATTTTTCCCCTTTAAAATTCTCCATTAGAGATATTGTAGAAAATCATTATCCTGTGACCAAAAACTGCAGAACGCCTGAGGTAGGAAAATGCTATTTGTTCTCAGAACAAAATCTATGAACAAATGGAATGAAGTGAGATGGTTTTTTTTTTTTTTTTTTTTGAAAATTTGATCATTCATCACCAAAGCCTATTTCCAGATCTTGGGCACACATTGGTAATATTGAGGGTAAAGACTTGTGTATATAAAAAGAAAACAGACTGACTCACTAAACAATTTTTTTCCTTTTTTCTTTCATTTATTCACTGAATGGATTATAAAGAAGAACTTAATTGGGGTTCATTTGATGGTGCTCCATTTTCTCTTAAAACAGATTTTTATTTGAATAATTTCTAAGGTTGGGGGATGGGGGGGAATCAGGGAAAAGCTTTTATATCTGATTGTGTTAAACAATACACCTCTGGCATTCACTGTCTGAAATGCATTTACAATAGCCCCGGGCTTGTCATTCGAAAGTCAAGGGTGCACCTGCCCTCCTACAATTCTTTGAGGGGGAAAAAAGAGCACAAAAGTCAAATGAGCCTCTTTCTCAGTTCAATAAGCACCCATTTTTTTCGTGGTTGCCCAAGTCTAAAATCTTCTCTGTGGTAGGGCAATTATGAAAAAGGCTAGCTAAAAGAACTTCCACATACAAAGGCAGTCTACCTCTGATAAATCGTTAAAGAAAAGCAGCCAAAACTCTGCCAGGACCTCCTGTGAGTTATCAAAAATCCCTCTTTGGTTCTTCTTGGGTACAGAAGGAGACTAGAAGTGCTTTGGCTGATAACAGAATCCGCTTTTCTTTTTTTTCCCCTTTTTTCAAATTTTATTTTATTCAAAAGATTAAAGTACAAAATCCAGTGGTGGGATTCAGCCAGTTCGCACCACTTCGGGAGAACCGGCTGTTAACTTTCTGAGCAGTTTGGCAAACTGGCTGTTGGAAGAAATCATTAGGGCAGAGAACCGGTTGTTAAATTACTTGAATCCCATCACTGACAAAATCCAAATTAAAGATAAAACAAAGCTAAACAAGAACATTAAAAATGTGAATTTAAAGGGCAAAAAAGAAAAACACATATTTATTCCCCTCTCCCCCCGCCCCCTCCCCAGAGATTGACAGACACATTGCAACAATAACAGCTTCACACACACACATACCTGCAAAACAGATTTTTAAAAATGTAAACGTCTACCTCTATTTGCAACAAAATTTGACTTATCTTACATTGTATATATGAAGAAAAAGTAGTTATAGGTTAAACAACAACCAAATTAAAGGTCAAGGCTCTCTATTAACAATATATTGTTGTTATTTACTACCATGGTTTCTTATCCACCACAAATCACCCCAATCATTATCTCTGATCCGTAGCAGAATCTACTTTTCTATCGCATATAAGAGCAATTTATCAACAGTGTCCTCTATGTAGTTTGAAACAGAAAGATCATATTTTAAAAAAATTATTCCATTTTATGATACTATTTAAGACTTCCTCAGGTTAACCCAAAGGGTCATGAGAGCCATGAAATGGATCAATCAGAGCTTGGTAAGCTGCTTTTCCTTAACAATCAGTAAAGATGCTGCACAATTTGATTTTATCTTTATTTATTTTTTATTTATATCCGCCTGTATTTTTTATAAATAACTCAAGGTGGTATATAACATAGATTATATGCCTTCCTCTTCCTATTTTCCCCGCAACAACGACCCTGTGAGATGAGTTGGGCTCAGAGAGAGTAACTGGCTTGAAGTCATTTTACTCCAAAGACCAGAACAAAATATGGGTGCATTGCTGCCTGGGCACTCTATTAGGGATTTGGTTCTAGAACAGGGGTGTCAAACTCGATTTCATTGAGGGCCGCATCAGAGTTGTGTTTGACCTCGGAGGGCCAAGGTGGGCATGGCTAGCTCAATGTCACTCGTGTTGGGGGTGCCTGTGGTGGCCCAAGAGTTCTGACAGCAAAAATGGGCTCCCAAGCTCCATTTTTGGCTGCAACAGACTCCTGCAACCCTCTGCCAGCAAAAACGGAGCTCAGGATCCGACCCACAGGCCTTGAGTTTAATACCCCTGTTCTAGAAGAAACACGGTCAGATAGAGTGCCAGTTGTGTAAAGAAGCAGGCTTGTTGACCTTCTTTCTAATACTTCTGGCAATTTTTATTTGATTAAGTCGAAAAGTGAGACATTCGCAAAACTTTAGGCAATGTGAGAGAAGAGTGGAAGGGACTCAAGGTGCAAGAAAGCTTCATTAATTAATTTTATCAGTGTAACAGAATCCCAAGGTTTATTGAAGCAGAATCTGCTGCTTTTTCAAGGGTTGCTTTTCACGATAGGAAACACTTTAAACACATAACTGAATGTCATCTTGCAGCAGCTGCCCAAGAAGGAAGATATTGTGCAAAGACAGCAGCATAGCACTAATGCTCAATTAACTAGGAACTAGTACAGTGCATTGGTTAAAGGAAGGTTGAAATATACCCTCAATCCAGGGGTGAAATGCTCCCAGATCAGACTGGATCACCCGATCCAGTAGCGATTTTTCCCTGTGCTTCGGCGATCCAGTAGCGATCGCCGCCCGGGTGTCATGACTTCCTGGTTTTAACCAGGAAGTAATGTTTTTTTACCTTCTGCGCATGTAAAGTGAGCACGCGCACATGGAGCATGCGCTTCTGAACTGGTAAGGAAGGTAAGTAGATTTCACCCCTGCCTCAATCATACAAGAAGCATGGGTAGCGTTATCAGACATCCATCAAAAAGAAGGTAAAAGAAGGTCCCCATGACCTCCATCTATATCGTGTGTGAAAGATCAGGTCCACACATGAAGGTCCAATTAAACTGATTTATTGTTAAATAGTCTACACACAGGAATCTTCTCAACTAATGGTTAACATGTGCCTGGAGTTAGATAAAGGTCCACTGAATTCAAGGGGTGGCGGTGGTGGAATTAATCCACTTGTGGCTATGTAGGGATTCTAGGCTGATCCCTCTTTTAACTCTATCCCCAGGTTCTGCCGCTCCTTCTACAATTTAGCCAGCATAACCTTGAAATCAAATATTTACCAGTTTTTCAAAATATTTAAGACTTTTTAAAAGACTGGAAATCATATAGGATCTTGCTGAAAGGGGGGGGAACGATCTGTTGATTTCAGGATAAAAATTTGGAGACTTTTGGCCTAATGTTCTCAGCCCAATCAATCTCACAGGGTTATTACTGTGAGAAAAGGGAGGAAGAACAGCATCTAACCTTCCCTGAGCTCCAAAAAGAATGGCAAGATATAAATCTAACCCAAAAACAATATTATTTTTTACTTTCCCATCCACCCCCAAATGACATTTTCCATCAAATCAACAGAAGTACAAGCAATGGTAGCAAGCCAGACGTTTTACCCACTTGTACTTCCATTTACAGTGCATTTACAATTGTTTCAGTGGCTGGAATGTGTTGCTGTTGGTTTACTTTTGGGTTTGTTTGGTTCTGTAAATCAGATTACATAGGTCACTTCACAGCATATCTGCTAAAAGATAAACAAACAAAGCTGCTCCAGAGAACTCATGTTTCCTCATTTAGCAATGCTGCTCTTTTTGTGAAGGAAAATATAAGAATTTCCCCTTTATTAAGGGGAAATTTAAGGATTTCAAGGCCGAATCAGTGGTGGGTTGCCCCGGTTGTCACCGGTTCTATAGAACCGCTGGTAAAACTGGCGGGAGGCTCCGCCCACCGACCCCGATGTCATCAAAATGCTTCTGCACATGCACGCACGGCCCAGTTGCGAACCAGTACTAAAGGTAAGTAGAACCCACCCCTGGACCGAATCTAAATGTTACACTACTGGAAGTAAACCTCTTTTAGTTCAGAGAAATGTTTTATTAAATTAAAGGGGAAAGACACAATGCCAGGCTGTTTGCATTCTTCCTCATTTCTGTTTATGACATCATTTTTAAATTTTATTCTTCTATTAATAACGAGAAAAACTTTTCATTAATAACATTTAAAGCCTTCTAGAGTATACTGCAGAAGAACGTCAATTCATTATCCAAATAATTTTATTATTTGTTGTAATAATCAAAAATTAGCATTACTTAGAATGGTTTGGCCTTTTGTGATTTTACATTCTTTTTTTTTTACCATTAATGTAAATTATGTGCATAAAAGCATGAATAAATCACTGAGAAAAGGTGAACTAAATGATCCTAGGGCAGTGTTTTATTCATTTGATCACTATGCATTAGTGATACATCATGGAAATATAATGTTGATGCAATCACACTTACCCTCTCACACCAAGAATGCTTATTTGAAACGGCTTATTAAACATGTGCATTAATGAAAGGCAGCACAATAGGAATGTCAAAGCAATCATACATATGATTGCATTAAGATTGTTTTTATGCAGATTTATCAATGCATTTATCAATGCATACTTTGATAAATACTGCTTCAATATTTTATTGAAGAGAATCAAATGAATGGAGGCAACTCAAAGCAATTGAAAACCTTGCATGTGATGTGCACTCCTTATGGTATGCCTACATGTGCTGCAATTTAGAAATCTTAAAAAAAAATAATACAGAAGAAAGGAATAAGTAAGACAAGCTGTGCTTCCAAACAAGGATGCGTAACATAGCACTCCGAGATCTTTTAAGAAATATGCCTGGGAAGAATTTTGCAAACATTCATAATTCACAAGAATCTGTGACTCACAGTTCGAGCTAATCAAAACATAGGAGGAATGTATGAGAACTGTAACCCCTGCATCCACAAACAGCTTTATCAGTTGCCAAACTATTCAACTGTTGCTGAGAGGTTTTTATGACCTTCATACATTGGATTGAGAAAGGATTTTGTTTTTGGCCAGCTCAAGTGCAGTAGTGACATTTGGTCCCTGTCACCCAGGCTTCTTCTAAAAAAGAAATGATTGTGCCATTTGAGTCTCCACTTGGAAAAATAAAATAAAATAAAAGAGTCAGAGAAGAATAATGATGCCCGCTCCAAAGTCAAAATAGGTTGTTAGGAAAACGTTTTGCATCCCTGCGTCTCCTCATCATCCCACAAATGACAAAGCAATAAAACCAGAAAATGCTTATCAATTATTAAATGTGCTTCCATGTCAGCAGTGCAGAAAGGCGCCGTAGCGTAACTTTCGAAGTCAGACCATTATTTACAACCCAAGTTGAAAGCTCACACAGTGGCCCTTGTAAATGTCCTCCGTGTAATGTAAGCTTTGCTGCAAGAGATGCTATTGAGTGCTAAGGTTATGGCAAAATTAAATTACGTACACAGGCACATCTGAACAATGCTTAGTGGGACCTGAAATGCTTTTAGTAATAAGAGTCAGAAAAGAAAAGAGCTCGAGATGAGTGAATGCTTAACAAAATAAACACATGGGGATGGTACATATGCTTGCACTTGTGCAAGGGATTGGAAACACTGTCCTTTTCTAGAGATTGTACTTGTGGGGGGGGGAGGAATTGTGTGCAGCAAGGAAAGGATATCCTTAACAACAACTATAAAAATCAACCAGACAAAAGGAATTGCTGAGAAAGTGACAATAAAGCAGAATTAGAGGTATAAGAAGCCAAGCAGGAATACAGTTTGGAAGGTCAATTGATAAAATGTGTGTAGCAAGCACTGAACCAACTCCAATCAATACAGCTCAGTATGAATCGAATCACAGCCTAATAACCACATCACATCCATTTCATGCTACGATCTATCACACGAACAGCAGGAAGTGGTGGCAATTCAATGTACTGCACACGCCACCGGACCAGCTTCACGGAGGCTTCCACGTGGTTTAAGGTTGACTGTAAGAACAAGCTTGTAAAAGGTTATGTAGACTTATTTTAGAATGTCGGGATAATAGATATTCCATATCGATGATAATTCAGAACTTCAAGGACGGATGGACATGGCATAACAAAGATGGGAAAAGGAAATCCGTGGAAGAAAGTCACAGACAAAACCACAAGAATGATTAATGAGCTAATATGAGTGAAACATTTGAGAAATACTAGGCTGAGAGAAATGAAACCAACTGGAATACTAACCTTATAGGCAGTGGTGGAATTCAAAATTTTTTTACTACCGGTTCTGTAGGCATGGCTTGGTGGGCGTGGTGTAGCTTGGTGGGCATGGCAGGGAAAGGATACTGCAAAATCCCCATTCCCTCCCCACTCCTGGGGGAAGGATATTGCAAAATCTCCATTCCCACCCCACTCTGGGGCCAGCCAGAGGTGGTATTTGCCGGTTCTCTGGACTACTCAAAATTTCCGCTACTGGTTCTCCAGAACCTGTCAGAACCTGCTGAATAGCATCCCTGCTCAAAGGCGACTTTTGTGAATAATGCCAAGGAAGAGATCTGATGGAATAAACTTTTGAAAAAGAGAAAATATACATGTTATCATAGTGTAACCAGAATTTGCCAGCTGAAAATGGATTCCATAGATAGGAATATAATATGGACATCGGCATTTATTTATTATGTTTCTGAGCTGCCCAATACCAATGCTATCTGGATAATTATTTTTTCAGCAATTCTTTTTAAAGAATGTGAAGATATAATATTAAAAAAACAATTAACTCGAGAAATAAGCAACTCAAGGAATATATGAAGTGCACAAAATCCACCTGCCTGAGATCAAAACTATAGAAAGACTTGAAAGGAGAATGCCTTTGCCTGTCACCAAAAATACACAAACTTGGACATGCCTGCTGAGTGAGGAAGGGGAACAGTCACCTACAGGTACCCTACGATAATGAAACAACCCAGATACACTGCATACTATACGTAAGATTTTACTCTTCCTACCCTTAACTTTGCTCACACCATACTTACAATCCCTCATCAAGCAAATAATATGTGTTCCATTAAATCACTGGTTGTCAAACTGTGTAACATAGGAGATCCTTGAAAATTTATTTATTGGTTCGATTTATATGCCGCCCTTTTCCGGAGACTCAGGGCGGCTTACAATGCGTTAAGCAATAGCCTTCATACTTTTGTATATACCTGCTTAGTAGGGCTTTCTCCCCCCCCACACAAGCGGTGTTCTTTTTTATACAAAGTCAGCTTATTGCCCCCACAAACTGGGTCCTCATTTTACCTACCTCGAAAGGATGGAAGGCTGAGTCAACCTTGAGCCTGGTGAGATTTGAACTTGCAGTAATTGCAGGCAGCTGGTGTTACTTAACAGTGTTTTAGTCTGCTGCGCCACCAGGGCTCTTAAATGTAATATCCTTGAAAAGCATATTACAAGCCTTCAATAAGAAAATTGGTAGTGTTAGACAATTTCCCCCCCCCCAAAAAAAGGACAGCTTCTTCCAATCCTCCACTGTAATGGAAGAAGATAAATATTACCTACATTGTAAAGCGGGCAGACCATTTGCAGTGAACAACACTCTTCTAGCTGCTGTAGTACAGTAGCAACAGTGACGTGGTATGCCACCAGTGACGTCATTCAACTGTGACAGATCACCAGGACATTGACAGCTCCACACTTCACCGCACCTACAATATTGATCAGAATGTCTACAGCAACTCTAGAGTAAACCTGGCTTTTGCTACCCTTTACCTCTACCCTCCCCTCACTAAAGCCCTTTTACATTTCTCTAGAAGAGGATATCTCTGACACACAGTTGAATTGTGGAGTCCTCAGTGCTCCCCGAGCTTGGTTTTGTGTGTGCAAACATTTCATTATCCACCTAGGTAACATCATCAGTGCAAGTCAGGGAGTCTTTCACATTTGCCTTTCCAACATTAATTATTAAGAGACAAACACACCATATCTTCTATGTAATCAGAGCCATGTATTTATCAACAGACATCCATTTACAATTCAGGTTTCTAGAGAAGCTGAACAATGGTGGCATGTAATCTTCAAGATAAAACCAGATGTAGTACAGGCCTTTGCTTCTTTGAATTTTGCTACTGATTTTTTTTTAAAAAAAAAACATGTTCACGGTTTTCACCTTATCTTTTATTTAAAATTTTAATTGCAATTATAGAGGTCCCACCAACTTAAAGTCAGATGTCCATTGTTATTACTGTATATATGTTTAAAAGCATACTCTTCTCTGCGGGGGAATTTTTAAAAATAGTCCATTGGCAGGGCTGATGTGTCTATATTTATCATAATATTCACTCTCCAGACATTGAAGGCATCCAGAGAACTGTGTAGGAAACTCAAACACTAGTTGTATTCCTTTATTTTTGGAAAAAAAATGTTTAAATCCATTTTTACTCTGACCTTACTTGTGTCTTCAAAACATGATAAATTTCCAGAACTGATAGACATGATAAATTTCCAATCCAGCTAATAAAAGAACCTCTAAATTCTGGGAAAAGTTGGTTCTTCTGTGGTTAGAGCAGAGTGCAAAAAATTTCCAGGACCATGCAAGTTGGTGTAACAACAAACCATGGCTTATCATTACACATGCACAAGGCATGGATAAGGAACATGCCCTAATTTTCAGAAATAGATATATTCTGTGTTGAGAAAACTGAGGCTTAAACATTCAGCGATTTAAAGTGAAAAGCCAGGATTTACAGAATGTTTCGTGGTGTAACCATGTAAACATGATGTATTCAGAATGGTTTGGAAACAAACTGGTAAGCAAAATTGTTTTTAAAATGAGCTTTAACAGTGCAAGAATATTGCAAATGGTTGCTTGTTTATATTAGTCCTCCCAACTGAAATTGTTATAGCTTTTACTGTATTGCTCTTTTTCATTGCAGTAGCAAGTCTAGGGTATTGTAATTACAAAGCCTCTGATAACCAGCAGACTGAAAGTCTATATTATGCCATAAAGGATGAGTTGGTATTTTATACAAAGCCAAAAACTGACCACATTATGGTTCAGTATTATACTGTATAGGAATTAAGCATAATATACGTACGCCAAAAAACATATGGGTTCTATCTATAGCTATGATCCTATTTATATAGGAGTTGAAGACAAAGAGCCTAAAATAAAAGCTTTCTACCACACATTCAGTAGCAATGCGCACTTGATGACAAGGGGTGTCTGGAGAGGGAGGGGGGCAAAAAATGAAGAGGACAGCCACAAGCCTGCTGTCAAAGCTCTACTCCTTAATTTTATGTGCGTTACAATGCAAAATAAAGAGAGGACCTATGATTGACTGGTTGCGGCTGCCATCTTGACTCTTTTGACCTACTCGCAGCAACAAAGAAATAAGAACGTGGGAGAAGAAAACTGCAAAATGGACTAGAGCCACGCATATCCATTCTCACACACTTTGTTTTCTGAAACGTCTTCGAAACCTCTGATCACTCCTAAGTTAAAGAGGGGCGGAGGAAGACAGGTTTCGGATTTATTTATTGGCTTCCCCGCTTTATTTATTTATTTAAAAATTAAATTGACTGCACCAAGTTTAATGAAAAGGCTCTCCCGCTGTGTTTGGAGCCCAGAAAGCTATTGTCTCTCTGGTTTACGTATCCTAGACTGTGTTAATGTTGGCTATAACGCAACTAATAATCACCCTCAGCAATAAATGCCTTGTCATCTCATTGCCGCGCACAGCAATAGCTGGAGCAGTGATACTGACAAATGAACCTGTGTAATCACTTTAGCTTTCTTTGTTACATTTCACAGTGGGGAGATGGCGTTCGCTCAGCGTGACACACGCCAACAAACATGAACGATTGCTGCCTCCCCCATCCATCTTGGCTGATTTTTGTCAGAGGCATCTTTGCCCCTCGCTCGCCACCCAAAGCCTCCTCACAAAAGTAAAGTCAACAGGGTTGAAGGCTTTCTTCCAGCAAGATCAGACAAGATGGAGCTTTGATTTGTCTTTTCTCCTGCCGCTCCTTTGTAAACTGTTATGAGACCAACGTGGTGAGAACAAGCAGTGGGTGAAAGTTAGAGAAAAAGAAAATGAACTTTTGCTACTAAGACTCTCCAAGATTGGCATGGGAGTGGGGGAGGCCCTCATTAAAATCCATTTGAGGCTGACATTTTCCCTTCTCAATCTTTTTATAGTTTTTGAAATCATTAGCTATCAGCATGAAGCTTAAAAGGTAGTTCTAGCCATCTATGAAACAGTGACACATTTGACAATAATGCTTTTGAAGTGCTTGTCATATCCTCTCTCCAAACAAGTCTCATTAATGCTCAGGACTGTCTCTCACTGTTTCTTTTCTCCTGGTTTCTCTCTAATTAGCTGAGGTTTTGTACGTGTGTTTTAATGTTCTCTCGTTCCTCGGTTTGGGATTAGGAAAAAAAAAGGAAGGCAGAGGTGGATGTCATCTTCATGAATCCCTAGGCCAAGTTAATCAGAAGAATTAATTACTATTACCCGTAGACTAGAGGCAATCATTCTTATATCCCAGAACCCAACATATTCCTTGGTATGGATCTGTATGGTTCCATTTTGCTCTGATAAATGTAGACAGTCACTTCCTCTGATTGAATGTATATTTAGATTTAGACATACATAGCAGCTATACAAATTCAATGCTGGAATAAGTCGTCACCTTTGGTGTAATCCATTGGTTACACTGATGTAATCCTGGATGGCACCTTCTCAGACAGAAGGGCTAGAAGTTGCCTTGCATATTGACTCGACGTTATGTGACTCGACATTAAAACAAAGAAACCGATAGATCTTCACATAAGCACACTGGCATCCAGAATCATAGCATCTAACTGTAAGGCGTTCTATATTTTGCTGAACAGACTTTTTTCTTGTCATGTTTTCTACATACTGTTCCTCCCTGCAGATACAAAATGGTACAGTCCAGGAAAAGGTCTATCACTCAATTATGATACCCTTGTAATTTTTGGGAGTCTTCCTCAGATGTAATTGAACGGACTACAGGTAGTCCTCGACTTACAACCACAACTGAGCCCAAATTTTCCATTACTAAGCAGGACAGTTGTTAAGTAAGTTTTGCCCTATTTTATGATTTTTTTTTTGCCACAATTGTTAAGTGAATCACTGAAGTTACACTAATAACAAGGATGTTAAGTGAATCTGGTTCTCCCATTGATTTTGCTTGTCAGTAGGTCACAAAATGGGATCACATCATCCTGGGGACACTGCAAGTGTCATAAATACCTGCCAGTTGCCAAGCATCCAACTTTTGATCATATGACTGTGGGGATGCTGCAAGTTATAAGTGTGAAAAACAGTTATAAGTCACTATTGTTGGTGCCATTGTAACTTCAAACAGTCACTAAATGAATGGTTGTAAATCAAGGACTACCTTTAAGGGTTGATTCCTCTTCACTTTGGTTTCTACTGCAGAACTTCTCCTGGAGATGTTAGAAACCTGAAAAAGTCTGAGAGATTTTAGAGACAAAGAAAATATAGATAGCCTAGATGTATAAAGAATGATGACGGAAGAGGAGGAGATAGCATACTGAATCTGTCCTCCATTCATATAAAGTTTACTAAGAATTCTCTTAAAATGGTGAGGAATCTGGAAGCCAACCAGTATGACAGGGAGTTAAAGTTGGCCTGTTAATCATGTAAAAACAATGGTTGAGGGCAAATATGATAGCAGCTTTCAAAAATATGAAAGTGGTTACATTGAAAATAGGATAGACCTTTCTCTATATTTTCCCAAAGGAATGACCATAAGTAGCAAGTTAAAACTATAAGGAAATATGTTCAGGCTAAATGTAGAAGAAAGTTCCCGACTGTACAAAATGCCAGCTAATTGAATTGGCCACCACATGTAGTGAAAAAATACCAAACATAGAATAATAGGGCTGGAAAAGGGACATTGGAGGTTTTCTAGCCCAACTCCATGCCTGTGGCAGGAAATCCTATACCATTCTGGACTTTCCTTGGGCTTGATGGGATGGATACATGTGATCATAGAAAGAATAACAGAGTAACAGAACAGAATAATAGAGTTGAAAGGGACACCAAAGATTCTCTAGTCTGACCCTTCACCCAAGCAGGAGACCCTATACCAGTGATGGCTAACCATTTTGCCATCGCGTGCCAGGAGAGGGGGGTGGGGGAGGGGCGCACATGCACGTGCCCACGCGTGCGCAACCCCCCCCCCCACGCCCCCCCCCCAGCTCCTGGCACATGATGGCCTGGTAGGCCTGTTTTTCTTTCTTACCTGGTTCCAGATCCTCTCTATTTATCTGGGAAGGGCGAAAACAGCCTTTCTCACTCTCTCAGAGGCCCTACAAAGGCCTGTGGCACGCGTGCCATAGGTTCGCCATCACGGCCCTATACCATCTCAGACAAATGGTTGTCCAATCTCTTCTTAAAAACTTCCAGTGATGAGACACCCACAACTTCTGGAAGTAAGTCATTTGGTTGGTTAATTGTTTTCACTGCCAGAAAGTTTCTCAGTTCTAGGTTGGTTCTCTCCTTGATTAGTTTCCATTCCATTTCTTCTTGTCTTGCCTTCTGGCACTTTGGAAAATAGGTTGAGCCCAGGGGTGAAAAGTTCCCGGTTCAGACCGGATCGCCCGATCCAGTACCGATGGCGGCGGGTGGTTCGGGGAACCGGTAGCAAAAATCCCTGCGCCCCCCCCCCCCATGCCCAGCTGAGCTGCGCGAATATCAGTTGCTTCTTTTTTTATTTTTAAAAGCATTTTTTCTTCGGCCGAAAAAATGCTTTTAAAAGTAAAAAAAAAAAAGCCTCTGATGATCGCGCGGCTCAGCTGGGATCGTCAGAGCGTTTTAAAAGCATTTTTTCTACAACCTCTTTGGCTGAAGAGGTTGTAGAAAAAATGCTTTTAAAAGTTAGAAAAAAAAAGTTGGCCACACCCCCACCCAGTCACATTAACCTCCCCCAAGCCACGCCCACAGAACCGGTAGTAACAAATTTTACATTTCACCACTGGTTGAGCCCCTCTTCTTTCTGGCAACCCCTCAACTATTGGAAAGCTGCTATTAAGTCATTCCTAGTCTTTCAGTAAGCTAGACATACCCAATTCCTGAAACCATTCTTCATATGTTTTTCATATAAGTTAACCTAGTTCAGTGAATCATGAATTAGTGTGTTTTGTGAATACAGCTTTGAGTAATTACATCACACAAATGAAGCAAACTATATAATACATAATTTGCATCATTTATACAATGATTTCATGAGATTCATAGCAACTCTTGCCCCTTTGCACATTACCTGTGTGACTTTTGTACTATTTCATCACTGATAAATTCCTGTAGTAAGTTGGTAAATATCAGCAAATAGCTTCTTCCCTTAGCAAATTTTGAAACCAGGGCTTGATGCTCCTTTAATAACTCTACTAAATGTTTGTAACCAGTGTTAGCAGTGATGCATTTGATACTATGAAGTTTAACTTGTTGCACTAAGTCATAATGTGGTTTGTTGGGTTTTAACTCTGTATTGTGTGAAACTGAACATTGCAGTTTGAAAACCATGATATGGGGGGGGGGGGTCAGCCAGTTATGTTTTATTCATTTAATCATTTTAAGCAAATCATGGTTTCCATCAATTTGTAAATGCAATTTGAAGCTGCAACTTTAATTCCTACTTAATTTGAAGTAAGTTTCACTGAGTTTATTGAAGTCACTTAGACTTGTATAAATTCACACTGCTACATTTAATGTTTAAAAAGTATGGTCAGATTTACACAACAGAGGGAAAAAATAAACCTGTGGCTTACTTCCAAACTCTTAGTAATATGTCTGTGCTGGGTCCTAGAGGACTATTACTCAACTTTAAAATTCATTTCTCTTAATGTATCTATCCATAAATACCTCTTCATTGCTCATAAATGACTTTCAGTGCTTTGAAATTCAACTCAGCTTGAGGCATATTTTAACCTGCTGTTTTTCAAAACACTTTCTGCCCAAAATATATTTAAAGACATACTGTATGCCCATGTGCAAATAGAATGATATATTTGATTCTCTGTGTCAAATAATAAGAAATTAGGAACCAAGGACCTTGAAAAGTTTTTCTTATTGGACTCCAGATAAACCCCCAAAATCCATAACAACAGTAACAAGGTTTTTTTTAAAAAAAATCTGTAAATATACAGTATACCAGCACTTATATCTCATATGTCTCAAAGGCTTTTAAATGGAACACCTAGGAAAAATTAAAACAATCTAAATTTCTTGAACATCAGGTCTTAACCTACTATGGATTACTTCTTATTTGCATACCATAGTTGTTTATACATCTAGAATTTATACACTTTCATACTATAACCAAATTTTTAGCTACATTTATATTTTACCATTCTCTCTACATTTTCCTGACTCCATAATTTATTTTTTCTGAAATTGTTTCTAATCTTTTCTTTTTTCAAATTCAATCAGAAGGATAAAGTACATATTGTTCTACCAAGTCCAGAAAAATCAAGGACACCAATCCAGAAACCAGTTCTCATTTGGGAAGATATAGGAGAGGTATCTGAAGGGTCATCCACATAGGCTCTTTGCTCAATGTTCAGAGAAGCTCCATCATCCTTTGCTGAAGATATATCTTCAATGCAGAACCCTCACCCGTTTCGTTATCAGCCCAGTATTGGGCAGACTGGGGCCAATCTAAAGTATTCCCAGGGAAAACAGAAGAAAACCTGCCATACAAACATTGTAGGTTACATGGAGGAGGGATCTTCAGAGATCTTCAACTAATCCAGGACAAGACTATATCCTTCCATTTGGCGATTCATCTCTAGCTACCAGAGAGACCAGATACTTCTTCCACATAGATAATCTTCCCCTCTCTCTTTGTTTTTCCATGAGGTCAAAATTTCCATTGGTAATCAGAACTTTCTATGTGGTAGGGCAATACTTTGAATTCACTTCCAAAAAAGTAATATGGAGCATGCAGGTGTACGAGTATAAGACCCATCTTCAGTTCTTTAAAGCAGCTATCTCTTTTCCCAGGATCATCTTTATCAGGGATGTCAAACCAGGGGTGAAATGCTCCCAGTTCAGACCGGCTCGGGCGAGTAGGTAGCGATGATGGCCGGTGGTTCGGAGAACTGGTAGCAATGGAAACTGGAGGCTCTGCCCACCTGCCCACCCTCCCTATTCCCCAGAGTCAAGGAATGCACCATTCCCCAACTCCTACTGCTCACCTTTCTTCCGCAGCTGGCTGTCAGGGAAGGCAAGCGCCCGAAAGGTACCGGAGTCGCTCACTCTCCTTCTTGAATGAGCCGCTCTGGTCCATGCACCAGCTGCACAAGCGCACAGTTTATTTAATTCAGCAGTAGGTTGGATGTGCGCTTGCACAGCCAGCGCGTGGACCAGAGTGGCTCATTCAAGAAGGAGAGTGAGCGACTCCGATACCTTTCGGGTGCTTACCTTCCCTGACAGCCAGCCGTGGGAGAAAGGTAAGCACTCTGGGGAATGGGGTGGGTGGGCAGAGCCGCGTGGCGAAGGGTGAGTGGCAGCAGCTCCATGGCAAGGCCGGCGTTGGGGAATGGTGCATTCCCCGACTCCTACTGCTCACCTTTCTCCCATAGCTGGCTGTCAGGGAAGGCAAGCACCAAAAGGTATCGGAGTCGCTCACACTCCTTCTTGAGGGGCCAATCATCTCCAGGCCTTACTCCTGAGTCAGCCCTTTTGTTTTAGCTGTTCTTGCCTTCTGGCAGCTCTGCGCATGCGCGCGCTAGGAACAGGCTCCTCCTGTTCCTCTGCCTCTCTGATGTCCAACTCTGGAGGCTCCGGAGTCCGCGCATAACTCCCAGATGGCCCTGGCCCCATCTCTGCCTCCGATGCAGAACCCTCGACCGAACCTTCCCCAGACTCCAGGACTGGCCCATGTTCTTCCCCAGCCTCCTCACTGTCCAACTCTGCTGCCAGCTCCGCAGGCTGCTGGCGGACCACAACACAGTAGCTGGATGGTGAAATGCCTTCTTTTTAAAATAATAACCTATAAAAAAAATATCCTGGCATTTTCTTAGTGATTCTCTGCTTGGAGGCTGTTGTTAATTAAAATGCAAAATGTCAAACATTAATGGGAGGGGGTTTCCTGTAGGGAGTGAGGGTGAATCAGATTTATTAGTCACTTAGAAGCAGCCTATTAAGCCTTCTTTTGACAACATGTTATAAGGTACCTAAATAATGCTGAACAACAACATATTCTGAGCTGCATACTTTTTTCTTGAATATAGAAATGTAAAGAAACTACAGGATTAGTAGTTATATTTCTATATTAGTAATATAGAAATGCAAAGAAACTACAGACTCAAGCTACATGCATGTTATTACACTGAGACCACACATTTCTTAAAATTGCTCTTATATGGAACTGCTCATTACTGTTTTGAATAATAACTATCATTCAAATTCAATAATATTATAGCACAATGAAAACATGGTTATTATAGGAGTAGAGAATTTCTCTCCTATTTAAGACCAAACTTCTGCATTATATGATAGAACTGCAGATTCATAGAACTGGAAGGGGCTTTATATCAACACATTCTTCCTCCTAATTAGTAGAGAAGTCCAAATTAAATCATCACTAACGAAAGGCTATCATACCTCTGCTTGAATGTATCCAGCAAAAGTGACACCCTCCCCCAAAAAATGGTATTGGGATTTGTTTCAGGTTTGCAGCATTCATTTTTGTATCATCTACACATTTCCCAAATCTTCATTTTGCCTATTCACCCAAGTCCATAAAGAAACTCCAAAATTAACCCCAGGTCTGCAGTACCTTGCTCATTTTTCTTCAGTTCTTTGAGAAACCATTGCTTGCACATTTTAAATATAGTACCTAACAGGTATGCCATCCAGCCAGTGGTGGGATTCAAAAATTTTTACTACCGGATCTGTGGGCATGGCTTTATGGGCATGGTGTGGCTTAGTGGGCATGGCAGGGGAAGGATACTGTAAAATCTCCATTCCCACCCCACTCCAGGGGAAGAATACTGTAAAATCTCCATTCCCACCCCACTCCAGGGGAAGGTTACTGCAAAATCCCCATTTCCTCCCCATCAGCTGGGACTCCGGAGGCAGAGAATAGATGGGGGTGGGGCCAGTCAGAGGTAGTATTTTCTGGTTCTCCGAACTACTAAAAATTTCCGCTACCGGTTCTCCAGAACTGGTCAGAACCTGCTGAATACCACCTCTGCATCCAGCCCATAATTAGGTAACTTGTAAATTAGAACAACATGGAATACCTTTCAAAAATTTTAATGAAATCAAGATATATTATATCCAGAGCATTCCTACAGTCTATGAAGAAAGTTAACTGAAAAAATTAATTGGAAAATATTATGGATAAATTCATTGTGACTTCTAGTAATTGTTATTTTGTTTTCACGGTGCTTATGGGTTCAAATATGTTCTGAAATCTTCTCAAATACTGATATCCTGATGAGAATCTTTTCCCCTTTCTGAACAAAAACGTTTTCAGATTACTGTCAGCCCTCCCAGGTAAATCAGAAAGAGAACAGGAAGCAAGAATATATGAGCTAGTTCTATTTTCTACTAAGGCAACAGTAACAGAATCTTGCAAGTCTGAAGGTGCAAACATCTCACCGCCACTTTTAACTGTCTGATCAATTAGGACACGTACTTCCTAAGTTTCTTTCTCTGACCATAAACCCTGGGAGGCTCCTCCCTCTCCTGATTGTTTCCTAAGCAGCACCTCTTCCCCTTATTCCCCAGGGTAACCCACACATTCCATTACAATTACCCACAATTTGGGTTGTGTAGGCATTCTACTAAGCCATGTTGATCAACTCCTATTAAAAACTGAGGCAGAGCTTACTCTGCTTCAATCAGTCAGTCTGGTTCATTAGCAGCAGAAGCCACTAATCAAATAAAATGAAGTGGTTGCTCCACTTTAACAAAGAGAAGTGAAGCACCACTTCACTTCTTGGCTTTCCTTTCAAAGAGGTGCTTCAGTCAAAGCCTCCAGGAAGCAAAGTGTCCTTTCAGCTTTGCACAGCTGTAGACAACATTTGACGCCTTATAGTATATTTGGCAAGGCTGAAGACAGTGAAAGGGAGAGTGTATGGGTAAGGTAGATGTATGCTTTCAAAGAAATTACTGTGACATCTTTGGGAAAAATATAAATTGTTGGAGACTTATTATTCACATTGTTGTTGATCACATTGGTGAAAAATTAGTCACATGGATGAGATTTTGTCTATCCAATCAAAAGAAACTGGACTCAACTCAGTTGCTTCTAATTAACCATAGAGCATATCACCTGTCTTTTACCTCTTCTCAGGAGGTAAAAAGAATTTCCACCTGCCTCAGGAATTTCCACCTGCCTTGAACGTACTTTCTTATTAGTGTCTTATGCTAATCTTTGCTATGACTTTATTAAAATCTGCAGAGACCATTTCACTACAGGTAGTTCTCAGTTTACAATGGCAATTGGGACTAGAATTGTCACTGCTAAGCAACACAATTGTAAAGTGCAATGTCACATGACCATGTTGGTTAATGATGGCATTTCCAGTTGCCAGTGTAAATTGAGGGTCATTAAGGAAGGACCTCATGTGACTATGACTTCCAACTTCCTGCCAGCTTTCCCAGTGATTTTGCATGTGGGAAGTCAGCAGGAAACATTGGAAATTGCAATCACATGACTGTAACTTGCTGCCACGTAATTGCGATCCAGACACTTGGTGCTTGGATTTCAGTCATGTGACCATGAGGAGCTACAATAACCAATTCTGAGGACCGGTTGTAACTACCACTCGTTCAGCACCATCGTAAGTTTGAACAATCACACAATGAGAGCTCATTAAACAGGGACTACTTATACACTATTCTTCAATTTTCTACAAGAATTACACAGTTACTTTTTTTTCTCACTTCCATTTTGAGCTATACAATATAGGAATTTCAACTTGATTTGTCTCTGTAGGAGCCCTCCTGATGAAAAATACCTTGATATCATATCTGTAATGAGGTGTTTATTAACAATTGACTTTTTCTCCTTCCAGTCCACTTTCCATGGGCCAAAAAAAGTAGATAAGAACAATAAGCCTTCGATTCAGTGGTAGACAACAGACTATTTCTAAAACTAGAATCTTATCGCATTTCCGGATTCCTGCATAAGTGGATAGCTGCAGTGGTGGGATTCAAATAATTTAACAACTGGTTCTCTACCCTAATGATTTCTTCCAACAACCAGTTCACCAAATTGCTCAGAAAGTTAACAACCGGTTCTCCCGAAGTGGTGCGAACTGGCTGAATCCCACCACTTGATAGCTGTGTTCCTATCAAACAGGCAACAAGTAGTCAAAATAGGGAACACCTTATCTAACCCTGCACCTGTTAATAGCGGTGTCCCCCAAGGTAGCGTTTTAGGACCCACACTCTTTATACTTTACATAAATGACCTTTGCGATCATAATATAAGCAACTGCGTTCTCTTTGCTGATGATATAAAACTATTCAACACCACTGACAATGCTGCTACTCTACAAAAAGACCTTGACTATGTGTCAGAATGGTCAACCAATTGGCAACTCCAAATCTCAACCAACAAATGCTCTGTCTTACACATTGCCAAAAAAAATCAGAACACAAAATGCAAGCTGGGCGGATACGACCTAGCAGACGACCCTCACTCTGTCAAAAACCTTGGAGTACTCATCTCAAATGATAAGTGCCAGAGCTCACTGTAACAGCATTGCTAAAAAAACATTAAGAGTTGTTAACCTAATCTTAAGTAACTTCTCTGGTAATATTGAACTGCAAACTAGGGCATACAAAACTTTTGCCAGACCAATTCTTGAATACAGCTCATCTGTCTGGAACCCGCACTGCATATCGGATATTAATACAATCAAACGAGTCCAGAGATGTTTCACGAGAAGAGTCCTCCAGTCCTCTGCTCGCAACAAAATACCTTATGCCACCAGACTTGAAATTTTGGGCTTCTTAGACAACTTAGAACTTTTCTGTCTTCAGTCTGACCTAAGCTTAGTACATAAAATCATCTGCTACAATGTCCTACCAGTCAATGAATACTTCAGCTTCAACCAAGGGCACACAATAGATACAAACTCATGATAAACCGATCCAAACTAGATTGCAGAAAATACTTCAGTAACAGAGTTGTCAACGCCTGGAATGCACTACCTGACTGTGGTTTCTTCCCCAAACCTCCAAAACTTTAACCTTAGAGTGTCTACTGTAGACCTCACCCCATTCCTAAGAGGTCTTTAAGAGGCGTGCATATGCACACCAGCGTGCCTACCGTCCCTGTCCTAATGTTTCCTTTTATTCGTATTTCATGTATTCATAATTATGTATCTGTTATCAAATACATGCTTGATGAAATACATAAATAAAATAAATAAATAAATAAAAATACAGGTAGTCCTTGACTTGCCATCATAATTGAGCCTAACATTTCTGGTGGTAAATGAGACTTTTCTTAAGTGACTTTTGTCCCCATTTTATGACTTTTCTTGCCACAGTTGTTAAGTGAATCACTGCAATTACTAAGTTAGTAACACGGTAATTAAATGAAGCTAGTTTCCCCATTGATTTTGCCTCTCAAAAGGTGGCAAAAGGTGATCACATGACCCCGGGACACTGAGATTGTCATAAATGTGAGCCAGTTGCCAAGCATCCAAACTTGGATCACATGACCATGGGCATGCTTCAATGGTCATAAGTGTGAAAAAACAAGCATAACTCACTTTTTTCTCACTAGGAGCAGAATGTTATGAGGAACAGAGTTTTCAACTTCTATTTTCTGCAATGCACATTATATAGGAAACTCAAGCTAGCTTCTGTTAGACAGATTTTTCCATTTAGTTTAATATTATTAGACTTAATGCTATCCTAAGTGCATTCTAATTAACTTTGTCTTGACATAGAAGAGCAACCAAAGAAATTATACATCAAACTTTGCAGTGTTTGAAACTAACCCTACAAAAGGCTGTTTCGAACCTCACAAGATTTGGGGAAAGGAGACAAACTGCCATTATGCAGAAAATACAAGCTTAGCTTCACAAAGAAGGCAAACAATTAATGAAAGCTCTTTCAACCATTTCACTGTAAAGCTTATTTTGTAAATTATTTTAGAAAACACTTAAAGCAATGGTCTCGGCTAAAAGTAAAATTTATGTCTAAATTAAAAAAAACAGACTTGAGGCTAGAGAAGAATGCATCTTTATTTACTTATGTCTGAATTAGATTTACTATGTGTCTCAACTTTCATTCACGAGCTCAAGATGGCATAGACAATTCCTGCCTCCATTAAGGGTTGATTTTACTCAGACTATTCATATAAAAATGTTGTTTGTTTGTTTGTTTTTGAAGCTCCTTGTGTCTGATAACCATTTATTTTTAGGTCCACCATCTTTCATAACAATCTGTCAAACAACTAGAAAGCCTACAATCTGTTGGGTCTTCCTTTATCAGTATTTTACTTACCTAAGCAGATAAACAGAAGGACCACAGGTAGGCAAAAAACCAGTGGGAATAGGAGCAACTTCCCATTTCCTGCCAGCTTCCCCATTGACCTTGCTTGTGGGGAGCTGGCAGAGAGTGTCAGAAATCACAATCATTGACCATGACTGACCACACTGAGCACTGCAGCAGCCCCAATTTGTGAATACGACTGTATGAAGATCCTTGAAATTTAATAATATGGGAGTAATGGATTTCGGAGATTCTATGCATTCTTTAAATTCGTGGATTTGAGGTACCTTAATTTAAAAATTTGTGCCCTACGATGCACCATTTTGGCTCATTGAAGGTTACAGGAAGACAAGAGTTTTACTGAACACCATTTCAGAATTCTACCTTTGTTTGAAAAAAAATCCTTTCCAAACTTGCTTCTTTATGGAAGACATTTCTGCAAGAAATCTGTCTACTCACCCACATGATTATGCTTTAGGCATCAGGTTAAAGTGTTTTTGTTATCTCAAGCATTTTAATTAATTGAAGTTTTAACTACTGGCAATAGTTTTCTATTTTAAAGTTAAATAGATTGATTGCTGATTTTAACTACTTTATTATGTATTTAGTATAATGTGAACACCCTGGGATATATTTTTAAAGGGCAGTATATGGATGCCTTAAATTAAATTACAGTCTCCTTTCAATGCCCTAATTACATAGTCCATTTGTATGTATAACAACATGCACATTGTTGCTTTTATGCATGATCCACACTATTTTTCCCGAGTTGGAATTATGCCGTTATGGCTGAAATAAGAGTTTAATTCCAGGAGATGTTTCCTAGTTCATGCAAACGTGACAGGAACCAGATTCAGTTTCCCATTTTATAAAATCCTGCTAGACCCAAATGAACTATTCCTGCCCCTAAACAAAGCCCCCCTCCCCCAACACACACACACACACACACTAATCCTCTCCTGGCAGAAAAGAAAGAAGCATGCTCCCCATTAAGAAAGGCGGAATGAAATTGACTAAGGGGAGCAAAGATCCAGCCCCCTGTGATTGACTAAGGCAACCTTAATAAGGACATTGGCTAAACTAATGGGGTGATAGGCACCTAATCTCATCAACGTTGCTAACGTTGCTTTCTTGCTAACAAGAAAGAAAGGCTATTTCCATCACCCCTGCTGCCTTCTAAAAAGCACAACGCTTCTTAACAATAAAACATCTCTCCTTGCACAATCAATCTTACCCTGTTTTCCCTCTGGGGTCCCAAGATCCTAACAGAAAATCAGAACTCTAAAATTTCCCATCTTGCAATTCAACATCCTTCTAAAAGATCTTCCTTTCTGTTGTCCGTGTTTCTCTTTATTTGGAAGTGAAACCCAATTATCTTTGTTTCAACAAAGTATTATCTTCCTCCTCATAATTGCACTTGCTCTTTTGCATCTACAACAATACTTAATTTCAGTACAAAGACGGTGTGAATTAACACAAGGAGATCAGGAACAGAGGTAGCCAGGGTGATCCTCGTTCATTTTCTCTCACACCTTTCTACCTAAAGAGGCCAGCAGAAGGAGACTCTCATCTAAAAGACCTCAGACTATGTTTGTTATGTAGGGTAAAACCTATTTAAGAACAGGATGCCCAGGCAATAATTAACTTAATTAAAAATTAAGCCCCCACTCATTGCTTTTCTTTGTACTTTAAATGCACTCTAATTTTTTTTAATATTGTTTTCATTCACTGAAGCCAATAGTCCAAAAATGGAAGTCTATGAGGAAGGGTCAGATTTTAAGAGCTCTTGAAAATGTATTTTTACTCATTAGTTGAATTGCCTTGAATTAAAATTTAAAATTTATAAAATGTATTAATTTTATCATTTACATTATAAATTTATTCATCATTTAATCATTTCCAACATTGCATCATACATTAGATTATTTCCCATCCATAAAGCGGGCCCAGGGCAATAGCACCCATTGCCCCCAGCACCACCCATCACCACATGTGTGCGGAACCAATGTTAGTATTTTTCAAATTTGGCAACTTTAAGATGTGTGGTTTTAAACTCCTAGAATTCCTCAGCCACTATGTATTTGAAAAAACACCAATTTATATGAAAATCAACTCCTTTTCATATGAACTCCCTTGGATTTAAATGTTCCCTGCTACTCCCAAATAGAATGTAGCTCCAAGCTTCACCCAATTCCCTCATCTAGTGTCCTGGAAATTGTCAAGATTGTCAACAGACTCTGCCTTCTATTTTATCAACCCAGGCTTCAGAATTTGATTTGGACCACATTGATCAAATGTCCTTCTGGTGATGTCTGTACTTAAATCTTTGAATCTCTCAGACCCCATTAATATTATAAGTTTTGGTGCCCCAGCTAAACCAACAGTGTTGCATTTCATGGTTCAAGCTTCAAAAATCTTGGTATTTTAGCACAAGCTTGTCTGTGATATATCATCACAGTCTGAAAATACCCTTGAGATCCTTCAGGACAAAGGGATCTATTAAGAACGTATATAGTCTGTATATACAATCCACAATCAAGGCCCTCAGTCCCCAAATTGCAGGACCATTAGCCTGTTTAAATTAATAAATCAGACGCCACCATCATTTTTTTAAATAAAAGACTCCCAACCAGACCAAATGAACTGCTTGCAGCTTATTTCCAGTGTTCCTAATGTTATTAGAGATTCTTCTTTGCTACAGCCACTAATCTACTGTATCTAAAAAGTAAAATGGCGCAGCGCACATTACCACAATGTGCAGAGATGCAGTACACAGTGAACAGCATAAATTATAACGTCAATTGTGAATTAATAGTGTTTATTGCTCATTCCTGGATCATTTATAAAATTATTTCAAAGCATCATTTCCAAAGTGCTTTAATGAGAGTAAAAATGCTTTACTTTTTCAAGCAACAGTTTTTAGTACCATAACATATCATGTTACTGGAAATAAAGGGATATCACCTTAAAAAATAATTAAGCGTTCTTCTCTCTACCAAGGACCACATATACAGGTAGTTCTCAACTTCTGACCACAATTGAGCCCAACATTTCTGTTAAGCGAAACAGTTGTGAGGTGAGTTTTGCTCCATTTTATGACTTTTCTTGCCACAACTGTTAAGTCAATCACGGCAGTTGTTTAAGTTAGTAACACTGTTATTAAATGAATCTGGCTTCCCCAATGACTTTGCTTGTTAGAAAGTCACAAAAGTTGACCACATGACCTTAGAACATTGTAGTTGTCATAAATATGAGCCAATTGCCCAGTGTCCAAATTTTGATCACATGACCATAGGGATGTTGCAAAGGTTGTAAGTGTGAAAAATGGTCATAAGTCATTTTTTTCACTGCTGTTGTACTAAAGTCACTAAAGTGAACTGTTGTAAGTTTGGTCACCTATAAATGGTGACCAAAGGTAAAAGGAATGGAAATGCACCTTTTATCTGCTCTCTCTCCCCTCCCCATCCTTTTTTCTCCCCCAGTGGGCAGACAACCACTCTTGCTGCAAGCTAAACGGATTCTTATACAGGAAGTTTAAAATATTAGACTTCTGTCCTCCAAAAGGATCAGAGATGGACAAGCAACTATGATTCTTCTATCTATAACCTGTTAGCCAAATACAAGGCAAACTGTGTGCCTTAAAACTCCCAAAATTGAATTCCAAAATAAAGAAACAAAGATTCTAACTGTACATATCTATGCTTGTCAATCGAAGTTGGATTATTTATAGAGACTAGACCTGCCAAATACTTTCTTACCTGATCAGCACATAAATTATACTCTGTCCCTGAGAAAGATGCAGATAAGGTAATTTCATAGCATCATAATCACACTGAAATTGCTGGTACTGGTGAATAGCTTTAAATAACAATGTGGTGAATTGTTTGTTTTGCCTCATGCTACTGAATTAGTATTATTCTTTTATTCCATCTGTTTTTCCAAAACAAATGAATTTTCATTTACATCATAATTTGGAAGGGTTTGGGGTTTTGTTCTGTGTCTCCACACAGATGTGAAACCAAGGGTTAAATACCAAGGATGTCATTCAGTGGAAACTGCTGTGGAGCAGGAATCCTACTCATCTTTTTGAGCACACTAGCACATCATAAAAGGCTTCATAGGAGTCAGGAGGCCTGAAATGGAGTCACCACTCAGTCCCCAGATGGAAAACACAGAGCCCACCCAGTTTAATAAGGGACAATTCATTTAAACGGATTTTGCATAGATGGAGTAGGTCTTATAGGATGTGCTGTTTTCCTTTCTTGGCTTTACACTCATTTACAAAAGCTTCAAATCTACCCAATGCCATGTTTCTGCGGCAAAATGCAGTACAAACCAATAAATGTTGCTCTGTCTCCTTTGAACAGTAAGAAAAAGAATGTATGCAAAATTCAGAATTATCTCTGTAGTCATTGTTCCATCATTCCAAATATAAATTTTTCACAGTTCCCAGAAAACTGTAAGGGACAAAGGAAGATATTTTTAGGGTGGGAGGGAGGGAGGGAGGGAGGGAGGGATGGAGGAAGGAAGGAAGGAAGGAAGGAAGGAAGGAAGGAAGGAAGGAAGGAAGGAAGGAAGGAAGGAAGGAAGGAAGGAAGATAGGTTATATTTAACAGAGTAACAGAATAACAGAGTTGGAAGGGACCTTGGAGGTCTCCCGTTCAAACAGGAAACCCCATACCTGTGATGGCGAACCTATGGCACGCGTGCCACAGGTGGCACGCAGAGCCATATCTGTGGGCACGCAAGCGTTGCCCTAGCTCAGCTCCAGTGCGCATGTGCGCACCAGCCAGCTGATTTTCAGGCCTTCCGGGCCCACTGGAACTCGGGAAATGGGCAGTTTCCTGCCTCTGGAGGGCCTCCAGGGGGTGGAGAAGGCCATTTTCGCTCTCCCCAGGCTCCTAGAAAGCCTCTGGAACCTGGGGAGGGCGAAAAAACGGGCCTTCCGGTCCTACCGGAAGTCAGGAAACGGGCCATTTCCAGCCTCTGTAAGACCTCCAGCAGTGTGGGGAAGGCCCTTTTTGCCCTCCCCAGGCTCCAAGAAAGCGTCTGGAGCCAGGGGAGGGCGAAAAAACAGGCCTACCGGGCCCACCCTGTCAAAAGCAGAGGGAGCGCGGGGGAGGTTGCATTGAATTATGGGTGTGGGCACGTGCACACGCAACTCCCTGTGCTCCCCCTGCTTTTGGCACCCGATGGCAAAAAGGTTAGCCATCACTGCCCTATACCATGTTAGACAAATGGCTGTGCAATCTCTTCTTAAAAACTTCCCATGTTGGAGCATCCACAACTTCTGAAGACAAACCATTCCACTGATTAATTGTTCTCATTGTCAGAAAATTTCTCTTTATTTCTAGGCTGGATCTCTGATAATTTTCCCTCTGTTGCTTCTTGTTTTGCCTTCAGGTGCTTTGGAGAATAGGTTGTCCCCCGTCTTCTTTATGGCAACCCCTTAGATATTGGAAGACTGCCATCATGCCCCCCCCCCAGTCTTTCTCTTTATTGGACTGGATATACCCACTTCCTGCAATCGCTCTTCATATGTTTTAGCTTTCAGGCCCCTAATCAATTTATATCAATTGAGAGTGCATATCAAATATAGGGAAGTTAGAAGACATGCATACAATATTTAACGGAGGGAGAAAGAAAAAGAAGTGAATTCAGAGGTAAAGAAAAACAAAACTTGGTTGATGGATATGTGGGCACCCTGCCAGTCTAGTGAGACGGAACTGGTGTGGGGGTATTGAGAGTGTAGCATTGAGAAGGGCATCTAAAATGCCCAAAATGCAGTCATACGGGTTGGAGGCGGGGAGCTATCAGAACATTGAATCCAGGTTTTAAGTAGCCCCAAAAAGGTATGTGGTAATTTTCAATGGCTGCTAAGTGACTTGGTCGTAAAGCTACCTCATCCCCATCAATCAAACTGTTTTTCTAATAGAGCAGAATGGAGAAGTCATAATAGGAAAATGTAATAAATATGTACTTGCTTTTTCTACTGATGGGCACTGTCAGCCTGCCGTGCCTCAATAAATCAGTCCTTGGGCTGGATTGCAGATTTCATACATAAGCAAATCAGTAATATACGTCCTTAAAATAAAGACAGGACTTGTCATACCCAGCAATAATCTCTCAAATGGGTTTGTTCGCATTGCCTGAGATCCCTGAGAAGGAAAAACCATGTGCCATTCTCAGAGATCTCCTAGCACGTCACTAAACAAAACTAAGATCCCCGTGGCAAGAAATATATTGTCAGGGAGCAAAGGTGAAAAATGTCAGCAATGAGGCATGAAAGCTGGAGTGCATTTATATGGCTCTTCTAACATATGACTTATGACCAATCTCACATCCTTGTTTTTTTTCCTCGGGGCAGGTAGTATATATATAGGTTTGTCTCCCATGACAGGAATTCATGCTCCCTTGGATCACAAATGCTGTAAGCCACTATAATTTTCTCAGTCTTGTCTAGATTCAGAGGCTGTTCTATTGTAAAACGAAGACGAAAAGGCCAAATATTTCTGTTCTATTTGTCTGTCTATCCATCACATTTGTATACCTCAAACTCCTGGCAAAAGATCGCCTGCAGCTTCTCACTCCAGGAATGGAATCCAGGAATTAAAATGTTCCTTTCTTAGTCATGAGAAAAGGCTATAGCACCATCAAACCCAAAATACAAATAACAAAAACTGAGCCCATTTTTCTATATGAGGAAAACATTGCTTGTCCTTGTCCCAATGGTGCTTTTTCAGGAGGCAACTGGACTTTCTTTTTCTTTTGAAGACATTTCACTTCCCATCCAAGAAGCTTCTTCAGCTCTGACAGGATAGTGGGGAATGGAAGGATTTGCAAGGAATATTAATCCTTCCATTCCTCACTATCCTGTCAGAGCTGAAGAAGCTTCTTGGATGAAAAGCAAAACATCTTTAAAAAAGAAGGAAGGAAGGAAGGAAGGAAGGAAGGAAGGAAGGAAGGAAGGAAGGAAGGAAGGAAGGAAGGAAGAAAGAAAGAAAGAAAGAAAGAAAGAAAGAAAGAAAGAAAGAAAGAAAGAAAGAAAGAAAGAAAGAAGAAAGAAAGAAAGAAAGAAAGAAAGAAAGAAAGAAAGAAAGAAAGAAAGAAAGAAAGAAAGAAAGAAAGAAAGTCCAGTTGCCTTCTGAAAAAGCACCTTTGGGACAACCATGACTTGGATGACTGAGAATCTCTACAGACTCATTGTTTGTCTTGATCTTTCCTCACCACTAGATTTGAGCCACTAAATCAGTATCTGATGGGAGGAAAGGTCTAATGTTAAATTATTGAATTTGTATGCCGCACCCCATCTCTCAATGACTTTTTGGTGGCTCACAACAATCAAACAAATAAATTACAATAAAACCGATAAAAGATAAATATAAAAGATGGCAAGCATGATTTAGCAAGGGGCATCACTCTCCTTTGCCAAAGGCCAGGGTGAAGACAGAGGTCTTTATAGATCTTCTAAATAACAGCAAAGTGAATCCAAGAAGCTTACAGAGCTGAAGAAGCTTATTGGATGAGAAGCAAAACTTCTTCAAAGAAAAACCAGAAAGTTTTTCAGTTGCCTCTTGAGAAAAAAAATGGTTTGGGACAACCATGACCTGGATGACTGAAAATCTCCATAGACAACACCAAGATAACCATACAAATGTACTAATACTATTGTTAGAGCTTCTTGTATTGCTTACTTTAAAAGTAATCCCTTAAACCCATATACACTGACACAGAATCAAGTCTGTAAGCATCTCATCCACAGCAAATGAGTTCAAACAGAATGGAATACCAGGACTTCTGTAGAAATAATCAAGGCATTCCAGCCAGGGCAAATGTTTCGTTTACTTCTTTTGTTGCTTATTGGCTTCCTTGTAGTGAAATACCAAAATATATATAACATATATCCGATAATACAATTTGAAAACCTTTTTTAATACAGTATATTGTTCTTAGACAAAGCACCTGGGAACTAAGCAGCATCTATATTCCTTTAGATGCACAGGTATTTATGGGTCCTAGTTTTTGCCAAGAATTCATTCAACATATCAAGAGCAATTCTTGCAAATATTATTGTATTGCAATACAATAATATATAATTGTCTTGTAGGGGGGGGGGGAAATCTCTTCAGGCTGTTTTAGTTCTATTACAAGTGCAACTCTGCTTGCTAGTGTTTTTCCCATCCAACTGACACAGATAAGCAACAGTGTTGAACTTTTATTATTATTGCCATAGATCTACATCTTCGCAGGAGATAGAAAAGAGGATCATTATAGGTTAAATTTAGATACAGGAAAGTGATGGTATTGATTTTGTACTAAAGAAAACAGGAAAGTAGAAAAAGGAAATTGCTAGGTTGTAGCTTCTTCTCCACAATGCTTTTGTTTCTATCACTTTACTGGACAAAATAGATTAATTCAACTTATCACAGTGGCCCTAATCTAACCAGACTGGATCTTCTAGTTGTTTGCCTTTAAACTGATGCTTTTCTAGTACAATTCATTCTTAGTAAAACTCAGTTACAAAATAATGCACAAGGCTCTCCTGAAATACTTTGATTTTTATCAGACACATTTCCGTGACATGTTGCAAACAGAAATTAAACTTCTAAAATCTAGAATCAATCCAGTTTTCATGCAGAAAATAACAACAAAGGTAACAGCAGTTAATAAACTGGCATTGGTTTCACTAATTACACACTTCCTAGAGGGTTTGATTATGTGTTTATTTGAATCAAACCCTGCTTGGTCTGTGGAAATACCCACATTTTCATACATCAAAAAGTCACTCTCTGTGCCAGTCTCCCTTTAGTATAGTGCAAGACAAGACAACAGCAGCATTCATTACCTTGCTCTCCTACTGGTACTGTGTGTTCAGTGTTTTTCGTTTTAGTAATCTCGTATTCATAAATAGGATTGTAGCAAATAGAATTAATTGAATCTGTTCTTAGTAAGGTCAATAAGCCAAGTCTCTAGTCAATTCCTATGCCTAAGATTCTGGCAACGTGGCAAATACAGGTTTCAATCATTATGGGAAAAGCTAATGTGCTGGATCATACAAGCAGAATAAAAATGATATTGCTTGCGTATGAGAGAGAGGGGGAGGGAGGAAGGGAGGGAGGGAGAGAGAGCTCTTAAAACAATGTATACATATGCATGTAGAACTTACCAAACATTGGGGAAATTTCACCATTTTCTTAAGCCTACATTCAGATACACAATGGCTTGGGGTACATTAAATTTCAAGGTATTTCTGAATAGAAATTCACTGGTTTGTGGTCTTAGAAAAGCAATTTTCATGTGCTAAAGTGTATTTCAGTTTTGTTAAGAAACCAAGTACAGTAGAATGCTACTTTCAGGAAATAAATCCCAATAATGTTGCTAATTGTAAGAAAATGGCTATTAGTGGGTGCTTCTGATAATCAACTCCATTCCACTAACCAGTCTGTTGCTAGGGGAAAAACATCACATATATGTCTATGGTGAAGCAATTAATGGAAATTTCTATTTAGTCCACCTGCCCATTGCTAACAGAAACTAGTCAAATCCTTTTGGAAAAGTCAATAGCTGTCCCTTTTCCTAGTACCTACATTACTGAGGATATCCTATGTTTGAACATGGAGGTTTACTCATCATCAGTTTACCAAACCTTCTCAAAAAGCTTGCTCCATAAATGGAAATATACCTCCTCAATAGATGCTGTTTAATTCTTCTTTTTTTTTTCTCAAGACTGTGTTTCTCTGGTGGGTTAATACATTGATTTTGGAAATACATTGTACTGGAGCTAAGAAAATGCAATATTTTTTCTCAAATAATACATTCCTTATTAATTCTAATTATGTTAAATCACATTTCACTTTGAGGTGGTTTTTTTTTCTCCTGTCTAAGCAGCACAGAATAATTGTTTTCAAATATAGACAGCGCTGTTCTTTAAGAAAAGGTCAGCACTGAATGTTTTGTAAAACAACACTATACAATTCAGCTCCTCTAGCTGCTATGAGGACCTGAATCTCTCTGTAAAAGCAACATGGGTTTAGCTCTCTTGTTCACAGAGCGGCAATAATGGCTAATGGGACTTGGAAATCAGAGTCACATTGGGCTTCTGTTCAAATAGCTCTTGAAATTGCAATAATACAAGTCATCAAAAGTCTCCAAACAACTGTGCACAATTTAGAATTTAATTTGGAAATACCGACACTGATACAATTCCAGTTGGGATTGAAGGTAGTACTTTCCCATATCCACGAGTCAGTAAAAGAGGGAGGCCTGCTCATTTTCTGTATTTGGCAAGAATTGCTTTCCTCTTCTTGGTCCTGGGCACAAATATGTTTCTACATAAACTAGAAAGATATTTAAGTAGGTGCATTCAAAGCATTTCTATGTGTTTGTTTTTCCTTTTTTTTTTTTTTTATTTATATGCCACCCTTCTCCGGAGACTCAGGGCGGCTTACAAGGCGTTAAGCAATTGTTTCTTTGACAATCCAATGCATACAACTTATTTTTTCATTTTTCTGTCCCTATAGGTAATCCTGGAGTTACAACCATTTCAGCAGTGTGTTCCATTTACCTTTACTACCGGTTCACAACGGGAGCAAGGGCACATGCACAGATCCTTCATGATGATGTCCGGGCGGGTGGGCGGAGCCTCCCACCACTTTTACTACTAGTTCGCAAGAACCGGACTGAACCGGGAGCAACCCACCACTGAACCATTTGTTTAGTAACTGTTCAAAGTTACAATGGCACTGACAAAAGTGTCTTATGACCATTTCTCACACTTATGATAGTTGCGGCATCCTTGTGGTCACATGACTAAAATTCAGGCACTGGGCAACTAAATGTATTTCTGATCACGTGATCACCATTTATAACCTTCTCAACAGGTTTCTACATGCCAAGTCAATGGAGTCAAAGTCAGATTTTCTTAACAACTGCATGATTCATTTAACAGCAACGATTTGCTTAACAACTGTGGCAAGAAAGATTGCAAAATGGGATACAACTCATTTAACAACTGCCTTGTTTAGCAATAGAAATTTTGGGCTCAATTGTAGTCATAAATCGAGGACTACCTGTATTTTAAAACCAGGAAAACAATTTTTTAAAAAAAAAAATAGGTGCATTGAAAGCAAATAAATGAAAGTGCCAAATCATGAATTTGATATGCCTGGAGGAAGCTTCTAGTTTTTGTGGCTTTTTACTTTGGTGATAAAGGTCATAATAAAATTGATTGATCAATTGAGGGTTATTACAAAGAGAAATACCTACAAAATAAACTGGGCATTTTCAAAAATGTACACTCAAACTAAGCACAAAACCAAAATAGAACAGATGTATCTAAATAATGCCCATATCCTTGGGCACTTGACTAAAGCGTCTGATTCTATATTTTAAAAATATACATATAATATTTTTGTAATTAAATACAAAAATCCAGCCCATTTTTATTCATGAGGAAAACATTTTTGTCTCGATTTTCTAGCAACCTTCTTCACCACTAGATTTGGGGGCAACCATGATGTCTAAAATTGTCAGCTAAAATAGACTTAGACTTTCTGGTTGATGGTGAAAGTTACTGTAATCAGTAGCCCAGATCTTAAGGAGCTCGAAGAAAGGTAGTTTGTTTTGCTGACCATTGATTCAGATTATCACAGCACTATCCTAGTGGTATCAAGTCTGCTTCTTTATTTCCTTATTCCTCTTCAATTCAAGGAGAGGATTATGCCACCAAGGCACAATATTTTATAAAGCAGAATTTTAGAAGAATAAATAATAAGAACTGAAGCGATAATTAGGAGTGGGTCTATAGTTGCTTCAATAACTTCCTGGTTCTAAACCCAGAATGGTGACCTCTGATTGATCTACCCTTCATAAATGTCTTCTTTTTAAATGTTGTGCTCTGGCTAGCTAAACAATACTTTCACGGTACACACTGCTTCTCATAGAATTGGGGATCACTTGAGGCCTACATCTGGATCAAAGGGCCCTATATTAGTGTCAAGACATCTAACTGAAGGGTTCTTGATGCTCTCTGGCTTGGTTGTTTTCTTGCCGACGTTTCATTACCCAAACTAGATAACATCATCAGTGCTAGTGCTAGGAGAGGTTGGCTATCACTGTCATGAATACTTCCCAGAGACGTGCCAGAAAAAGAAAAACTAAACTTCAAACCAAACTTCTGAAACTCAACCCCAGAATCAAAACTAGCATGATGTTACCTAGTTTGGGTAATGAAATGTCTACAAGAAAATAACCAAGCTCAAAGAACACCAAAAAATCCCTCACTTCAACCCTGAGCTATGAATATTTTCCTTTATTAGAATTCTAATTCTTACTGCACCTCTGGTTGTGTCCTAATCCATGGGGATGCCAAGGAACAAAACTAGGTAGTCTCAGTTTTGGCCTACGTATTTTATAGGCCAGGGTCTACATATTTTATCATGCTGAGACCAACATGGAGATCTTCAATAACATGTGGGGGCAACAAGAAAATGAGTCAGTCCCAGAAAAGAATCCCATTAACCCCATTCCCCTCCCAATCTACTGTATATGTTGATTTCCTCCAACTGCATATTCTGCCATTTTCCTTTGTCTCAAAACAGTTTTAATTTTAAGTTACTGAACATTCACAGCAGCTGAAGAGGAGGCTGCAGATAATACAAAAACATTTGTCAGCTGTATCAGGCGCTGGAACTGTGGGTTGTGCATCAAACATGTAGGCAAATAGACATGGAAACATGTTTTTATGGCTCTGAACTCACATTAATAAAACTACAGATTTAGTGCCAGAAAATCTTGTCTCAAATTTGCTTCTCATAAGTATCAATGTTAAACAAAATATAGTATTTGGCCGTAAGAAAAATATTTAATAAGGGGTGTTATTACTAATAAATAAAAAATAATATTTAATGTATTGTCATTCTCAATTTGTTCTCAATTAGTCAAAGTGTGACTTTATAAAGATAAAGATGATTGAAATGATGAAATAATAAACAGAAAGTGAAGAGATGGTAGTATCAAAGCATTTTATTTTTTAAAAAATCAGATTCAGAAGAGATTGACAGGTGATTGGCAGAACAAAACTTGCATCAGAGGAGGAAGGCAAGGGGAAAGATATTCTATATTTCTGTGAGAGATTTCTCAGATTTTTCTAAATATTAGCGTCACCACTATATAGTTCTAGGTCTAATAAACCATCTCATCAGTGGTGGGTTGCTACCAGTGTAACGGTGGTGGGAAGCTCCGCCCACCCGCCCGGACGCTTCTGCGCATGTGCAGAAGCGTTGCGCACATGCAAGCGCACACGCACCCACAAGCATGTGCATGTAGCAATGGGTTTTGAAACCCGTCCCTGCATCTCATCACATATTAGGGTGGGATCAAATACATGAGAGAGCAAAAACTTTTTAGGGTACCAAAAAATAGAAATTTAGTGAACAAAAGTTAAAGTCAAAGTACAATTATTTAATACTTTAGCCTAGATTATTATTATACTAATCTTTAAAGATATCCCCCAAAGATTGTAATAATTCAGTTCAAGCAGCTGAGTCTAACTCTCCATTTTCAGGGAACATATTTCAGCTGCCTCTTCCGGCAAGAGCTGATGACCTTATTTTGCTCCTCCTTTAACTTCTGACCTAGTGAATACCTTCTGGACAATCTAAAACAGGAGTGTCAAACTCGTGTCATCACGTTGTCATAATGTGATGTATCATGACTTTTTCCCCCTTCGCTAAAACGGGTAGGCGTGGCCAGTGCGTGACACATCCAGTCTGCGGGCCGCGAGTTTGACAGCCCTTATCTAAAACAACAGGGTGTTCTTTTTATTTAAAGAATCTGTTGTCAGTGATCTCAGTTGGGATGTAAACATTTGCTGACAAATCTTATTTTTTTCTGCAGATATCATCCATTTTTCAAACAAAAGAGAGAGTCTCCCAAGTCCCCCAAACCCCAATCCTGAGCTTTAGGAAAATCCTTCATCCTGAAAGCTAGGATAGCTTTAAAAATATGGTTTTGAAAGAAATCTAACTTGAGCTGACCAAAAGAAGTATATTACCATGTTTTCCCGAAAATAAGCCCCTGTCTTATATTTTTTGCACCCCAAAATAAGCGCTGGCCTTATTTTCGGGGAGGTCTTATTATTTTGGGGTGTTTGGAGCAAGACGGGGCTCCTCTTGCCATCTTACCTGATTTCCAGCTCTGTCTCCCTAACTAGAGGAAATGGTGGGGACCGGCTGCGCATGTGCTTAAATATTTTGGGGAGGGATTATTTTTAGGGGAGGGATTATTTTGGGGGGAGGGATTATTTTTGGGGCACGGTTTATTTTGGGGGAAGGGTTTATTATCCGGGGAGATCTCATTTTTGGGGAAATATGGTATATATATTTTCCCGGCTGAGGAGAAATACACATAAAGGGCCTATGATAAGAGAAGGAAACATATACTTGACCTCTATGAGGAGGAAACATGTGATGAGGGTGTGGCTAACTGATGAGGACTAATTAGTCCTAAATAGATCTATATTAGTCTCCCAAAGGACAGCAAACTGCTTATTTGCTGTCTGGAAAAGCCTAGAACTAGTGAATTGTGATTTCACTGAGCTATGGCAGCATTTTGAAAATCTTGGTTTACGTAAAAAAATACCTGGCTGAGGAGATATATCTATCTATCTATCTATCTATCTATCTATCTATCTATCTATCTATCTATCTATCTATCTATATATGAAAGCTTAGCACAAGTTTTAAAATAAAAAAATTTAAACTTTTAAACGTTCCGGAGATCGTGATGTCTATCGCCTCATATATATGTGTGTGTGTGTGTGTGTGTGTGTGTGTGTGTAGTTAATATTTCGGGTTTCTTCCCGTGTAATTGTGGATATATCCCTAAAAGGGTAGAAGCGACGTTTCGACAGAATCTCATCTGCCATCATCAGGCTTATGTGAGGAGTCTTTTGCAGTAACTGCCGTTACTATTTCAAATCTGGTGCTGGTAGTCTGGGATGGCTCCACCTTTTTATTCTGATTGGTTGGGAGTCCCAGTATGTGTTTATTGGCTTGGCTTCAGGTGTATGGTCGGTTTTTTTTTCCAGTAGGTGGCAGGGTTTCATCTTTGTGGCTGGTTTGAATATGATTTGGTTGGGATTTGTTTTTTGATTAATGTTTGATCTATGTTTTATATTTGGTGTTAAGATTCGTCTATCTATGAGAGCAGGTTTCCAAATAGTAGGCAGACGTGAAGTGTCATCCCGTTTATTCATGCAATATGGTCTTTTTTCTATTTCAATTGCTTCTCTGATTATTCTGCCATTGAGATGTTCTATTTTTGAAACTGTTTTTGTGTTATTAAAATTAATATTGTGTCCTGTTGTATTTATGTGTTGAACTAATGATGATGTGTGTTCTTGCTTTTGTATTGAGTTTTTGTGTTCCTCGATGTGCACACTCATTCTTCTGTTGGTCTGTCCAATGTATGTTGATGGGCAGGAAGCACACGGGATTTCGTATATGCCTTGATCTTCTAATTCTATTTTGTCTTTAGGGTTTCTCAGAATGGACGATATCTTTCTATCTGTGCAAAATATGATTTTGATGTTGTGTCTATGTAGTACTTTGCTAATTTTATCTGTTTTTCCCCTTATATAGGGCAAGATGGCTTTCCCATTGTTTTGTTCCTCTTGTTATTTTTTCTTCTGTCTAGGTGTTGCATGTTGGATCATATTGATGACTTTATTTCTACAGAACCCATTTGATGTCAGTACATTAGTTAGTGTATATAATTCTGTTTGTAAATGTGCTTCATCAGCCAGACGTTTAGTTCTTGTGGTTAATGTTTTGGCAACAGAGTTTATTTGTGCTGGATGGTGGTGTGATTTGGCGTTGAGATAGCGGTTCGTATGTGTCTTCTTTTGATAGATGGTATGTCCTAAGGTGCCATCAGATTTTTTATAAATTAATACATCGAGGAAAGGTAACTGGTTTTCTGATTCTATCTCCATGGTGAACTTTATTTTGGGATGGAGGCTGTTCAAATATACTAAGAAGTTTTCCAATTTATCTCTTCCATGTGGCCAGATCACAAAAGTGTCATCAACGTATCTGAGCCATAATTTTGGTTTGTTAACAGTTTTTTCTAAAGCATTGGATTCGAATTCTTCCATGAAAAGATTAGCGATGACTGGTGATAATGGTGATCCCATTGGTGCACCTTCTACTTGTTTATATCTCTGTCCTCTGTGTATGAAATATGTGTTGGATAAACAATGTTCTCTTAAGTCTGTGATATGTTTTGGTAGTTGATATTTGTTTTTAATTGATGACAGGGCTTCTTTGACAGGTATTTGTGTGAATAGTGATACAACATCGAAGCTTACAAGAAGGTCATTTTCTTTTATGTGTTGCTTTTTTATTATTTGTATGAAACGGTATGAGTTCTGTACATATGAAGCAGCAGATTCTGCGTAAGGTTGCAGATGTTTTGCTAAATATCTGGCTAGATTTTGTAACGGTGAACCTATGGAACTTACTATGGGTCTGAGAGGTATTCCATCTTTGTGTATTTTTGGGAGGCCATACAGTTTTGGGCATTTTGATGATTTTCCTCTGGGAATAATTGTTTGTTGGATTTCTTTACTTATAGTACTTGATTTTATCTTTATCTTCGTGGTTTTTTCTAGATATGTTGTTGGGTCTGTGTTTATGGGTTTATATGTGGCGTCTTGAAGTAAGTCAGACAGTTTCTTTTCATAGTCCACTGTGTTCATTACTACTGTTGCATTGCCTTTATCTGCTGGTAATATCATTATGCTATTATCGTTTTTTAAAACTTGCAGTGCTTTTTGTTCTTCTTTTGATAAGTTGCTTTTAGGTGGTTTACTAGTGCATAGAATGTTGGTGACGTCATGTCTGACTTTATCAGCATCGTCAGCACTGAGTTTCTTTAAGCTGGTTTCAACTTCGCATACATTAACTATATTAACTATACACACATATATATCCGTGAAAACCTACATAGACATATATATATATATATATATATATATATATATATATATATATATATATACACACACATATACACATATACATACATACATACATACATACATACATACATACATACATACATACATATATATATATATATATATATATTTCTTTTTTCTTTTAGCAAGGTTTTTCCTACGTAACCAAGATTTTTCTACAGCTCTAGCTCAGTGGAGTCACATCCACTCGATTCTGGGCTTTTTTTCTTTCTGGCAGCCAGCAGGCCCTATGCTGCCCTATGCTACCCTATGCTGCCCTATGCTGTATATATATATATATATAGGTATAGGTATATACACACACACTCACACATATGCATATTTACATGCGCAGAGGGTCAAAAATGAGTTACTTCCTGGTTTTAACGACATCTGGGCAGACCCTCGCACCACCACCGCTACCAGTTCACCAAACCACACGCCACCAGCGCTACCAGACAGAACCGGCAGAATTTTACCACTGCCATAACCACTATGGAGGGTAAATGTAACCTTAAAGCCATAATTGATATTTTATAAGTTAGAAACATGCTTTAAATGTGTAAGATCCAGATCTTAGGAATTTGGAGGTAAAAAATGTTTTATAAAATGTGAGGATCTGCACTCTACATGTATTTACCAGCAAAGAGTTCATGCTATAGATATCTTTATTTAAAAGAGATTTGCTTTTGTTCATGAGAACAGAGCACACGGCTGGGAAATGGCACAGTGCCAGGATAAAACTGCTCCTAATTTTCGAAGGAGGCCACTGGCTAATTACACAAACTGCAGGTGTGAAGAGAGAAGCTCAAAGTAATCAATAGCAGTAATTAATCTGCTAGACTAGAGCTAAAGAGCTAACAGCTGGACATCAGCAATGGACACATGCAACAAGATCAGCAATAATTACCTCTTTAAATATTGAATTACCATAGTAACAATTAGGTAAATAAATAAATCAAGGTATCAAAGCAAAATGTAAAACTAAAAACACAATCTTCTCCAGAATAAAAATCTTAAAAACACTGATGTCTTATTCTTAAATTGACTGATCATTGGCTGTAACACAAGCATCTTCTAGACCCTCCAGTTGAGTTGAGTTGAGTTTCTTTTTCTTCATCCATTTCCAATTACAGGAGAAGTCAAGATCCCAAATGACAATTGCTTAGATACCACAATGAGTTTTCCCGTCATAGGTTGAAATTGGCACAAGGTTGTTATTCCAAATGTAGAATGTGTTTTTCTGAATATTGCTCTGCATTCCAGATTTTGTGTGTGTGTATGTGTGTGTGTGTGCAGCTCATATTCTAGCTTTTCCAAAACCATCAGCTTTCTGGAGATTTTTTATTTGTTTATCAAATTAGTTCTTTTCATAATGCTGTTAAAATTGTCTTCCCATAGAATATTGATAATTCATGAATTGTGGTTGTAAATCAGTTCCGTCACAAAGTCCAAATATCCATAGAGACATGCACACAATTTCTTTCCTGAAAAAACTATATAGAAAAATAATCTGGGTGGACCACCACATAAATATTCATTTTTGCATAAATTATTCAGACTCTTAACTGTACTTGTTTGTCTATGCCGTTGTGATGTTCGACTCACTGTGTAATCCCTGACTCATTAGATCCATTTAAGTAATTAATTCAGGAAAAGTAAACTTATATGGGTGATGCCAATGAAAATAAGGATCTCTGGAATCCAGTAAAATCTACTCACTTTGAACTGCCTTAAGCAATTGTGTGGCGAAATTGATTAGCCATATAGCATGAAATTCAGGGCATTATCTTATTCATATTTTGGCTTGATAATTGTTGAAAACATTTTTACTGTTCTAGGAAAAATAGCAGTATGGTTATAGGCAAAACTAGGAAATTAAAAAAAAACTTTGTGAAAAAAAGACAACAGCCAACTATTTTGGTATTGCTGCCAAGAAAACTATATAGACAGATCTATTTAGTCACAGCATTTGAGCTTGACACAAGAAATAATTTATCACATGAAATAATTGCATGAAAATTACTCTTTTGAGGATGAAGGGGAAGAAATAGATAACGTTTAGTGTTAGGACATGGTTTGAGCCTAACAGGTTGTCCAGGCAATATATGTGTACTGTGACTTTAATCTGAAAATGTATTATGTGACTTTAAAGTTTTACTGCTGATTCATTGTAATGCTGAGTCATGCTGTAATTAGTTGTGAACGTATTTAAGGAAGGTACTTATTTAAGGAAGGAAGGTTCAGTTGATGATATGCTACCATTGTGTGAGGAGTTGCTATGATAAGCTACCATTGTGTGAGGAGTTGCTATGATATGCTATCATCGTTTGATGGATCTGCTACCATCGTGGTTTGTGAACCAGAGTGAGTTTGTTATTCTAACCAACTACTGTTTGTGTAGTAAGAAGCTTTTTGTATCACTGGACTGATTTAACTGGCAAAGACTTGGAATTCGTTTAAAGACTATGAGACTGTTTTTCTACTATAAAGTAAGCTTTTGATAAACCAGTTTGCATATCTCTTATTCATTGCTCTCAGCAACGTTTCCTTGTGCATTTACTCTGCTGGTTGGTAACACAACACCAATATCCTTAACATTTAGTATAAAACATATGCACTTTGCTTGAATCCAGAACATGAGTAGAACTTTATCAGGTGTAGAATGTATGATCCGCAAGAAGAATTTTTGAATGAAATTGTAGAGAAATAGTAGGTGCACATGCATACATCTGTGCATTGCAGTCACAGTAGCTATTGTGATGAATAGCTGAAAATGAGGCATGAGATTCTTCCCAAGATCAAAATGGCCCTCATCCTATAGGTATTTCAAAAGAGCCGGATGTCCTGGCTTTTCTCCCAGGCTTTGGGAGTGATGTTCCTTTAAACTGTGAGGAGGGAATGGGGGGGGGGGGTTTCTTATCTTTTTTTCCTGTTTGCTCCTGTCCAGACTACATCAACTTTGCCATTGCTTATTTTTGTTTATTTTATTTATGGAGTTATTGCTGCTCTCTATGCTGGGTGGTTTGCTTACTGATGTTTCATTAGCTAGTGAAATACCTAGTAATGATTCAGCTGGATCATGAAACTTCTGCAAGCAAACTATCCAACTAAGAAAACACCAAGAACTTTACACTTCAACCCTGAGCATTACAGGTACAGTATTCTCTGTTGTTAGGTGTGAGATGGCATACACATTTCTGGGATGTGTAAGGATATGTAAGAGTATATGTTTACATACTGTAGATACATACACATAAACACACACTGCAGCTCAATACAATGAATACAACTAAGCATCCTATCCAACTGTACAAGATTAATTACTTTGCATACAGTGATTTAAATATAAAATAGTTTAGCTCATACGGCGCTTTAAAAATAAATGCATTGCATGGTTCTCGAAAGAAAATCTTGTTTCTATTTTTCCCCTTCCTAATAAAGATATGAAGCAGGGTTCTGTTTACTTACACTCCAGAGACGTTAATTTTTTGAACCTTTTAAGAAATCAAATGTATCCTAGGACACCTGCATTCTCTTAATGTAGATTAGTTCCTGCCAGCATCCTGCATTAATAGCATGATTATTTTGGACTCAAAAAGCCCCATAGAAATGTTGACAAGAAATGCTTTAGGACAGAAGGAGCTCCCAAGTTGTGTATTACAGATACAGGTGTGTATCAGGGGTGGGTTCTACTTACCTTTACTACCGCAGCGGGGCCACATGCGCAGAAGCGTTTTGGTGACATCAGGGTCGGTGGGAGGAGCCTCCCGCCGGTTTTATTACCGGGGGCAACCCACCACTGGTGTGTATCAGACATATTTGCACAAAATTCAAACTTTTAAACTTATTACAAGTAGTGTAGTATGATTTTGTTGTTGTTGTTAGTTGCAAAGTCATGTCCGACCGATCGCGATCCCATGGAAAACATTCCTCCAGGCCTTCCTGTCCTCTACCATCCTCTGGAGTCCATTTAAGCTCACGCCTACTGCTTCAGTGAGTCCCTCCAGCCACCTCATTCTCTGTCATCCCCTTCTTCTTTTGCCCTCAACCTTTCCCAGCATTAGGTTCTTCTCCAGTGAGTCCTTCCTTCTCATTAGGTGGCCAAAGTATTTGAGTTTCATCTTCAGGATCTGGCCTTCTAAAGAGCAGTCAAGGTTGATCTCCTCTAGGACTGACCTGTTTGATCGCCTTGTAGTCCAAGGGACTCGCAAGAGTCTTCTCCAGCACCATAGTTCAAAGGCCTCAATTCTTTGGCGCTCAGTAGTATGATTTATTATGTCTAAAAAGACAGCACTGAGTCAGAACTCCTTGAGGTCCATTCTCCTATCTGGCACCAATACACCTGGACTGCTACTGTAGTAGTTCAGATTCTTGGGCAGGGGTCTCCAAACTTGGCAACTTCAAATCGTGGGACTTCGACTCCCAGAATTCCCCAGCCAGCATGTTGAAGTCCACAAACCTTTAGGTTGCCAAATTTTGAGATCCTCTACTCTTGGGTATAGCATGGTTATCAATCACAGCATCAATATTGCTTTGTGTTCAAGCCTGAATCCTAATGGAGAAAAACCCAGATAACCCAATGCCTCTAGGATTCTCTTGTCACTTATTCCCATCACCCTTTCAAGAATTGCACCCGAAAAGGGAATGTTGGAGACTAGACAGAAATTTTCCATTATGGCTCGATCAAAAGAACTGGTTGTTTCCCCAGTTCTGGGGCCAAGAGATTAGATGATTTCTGTTATGTGTTCTGTGGTTTATTGTTTTAACCTTGGGTGTCCGAGTCGTGACTTAGATAGTTGTTGGAGTTTGTTTTTGTTTTTGTTTTGGGGATTCTTATATCCTATCTAGAATCACTATTGTCATATGGCTGGCCTTATAAATCATTTAAATAAACAAATCTCTCCATTCCAGCCATCAATCTCTATCCCAACAACTTTTTAACTTACTGTATCTTCATTGTAGCATCCTATTTCATTATCTTTTCCTTCTTCAGTTGATCTAATTTCTTCTGTACTATCATAATAATTGACAAAAGAAAACGATAAAACAATTGCCCAGGCCAATGAGCCAAGCTCAGTGCTATCTTTTTATTTTTTTTAAAAGTACCCACATTGCTTCCTTGACTTCAAAGCAAAGTTGAGAATAAATACAATGAACGAATGAACGAATGAACGAATGAATGAATGAACGAGTGCCTTCTATGCCAAACTATTGTGTTTGAGATAGTATCAAGTAATAACATTCTCTCATCAGTGTTGATTTTGCAGCTTCTGGGTAAAAAGAGAATGTTTGCCAATTTATACTTTAGCACTTATAAAGTCCTACTTGTGTCTTGCATTTTTCTAGAAATAAATATACAATATACAATATACATTTTTCTAGTCAATATACAGCATGTAAGTTACATATGTATGTTATGCATATGTATGTTATACATATATTCTAGTCAATATATATATTTGTTATACTGTTACTCTGTTATTCTGTTTCTGAATTGCTCAGCAACAGTGAGAAGCTAAAGCTCTTGACATTCATAATATGACAACAAGCTATCAGGGAGCAAGGCTATGTCATAAATCAGCAGTGGGCAATTATGACAATTTTACAACCTGTTGACTTCCAGAATTAAACTTCCAGAATTCATAAGCCAGCCATGCTCCATGGGAGTTGAAGTTCACAGTTCTAGAGTTGCCAAAGTTGCCCATTCCTGTCATAGATGAAAAAGTCATCTTTTTGCATCTGTCAGCCTGCAAAAGTAGATCCAGGGAGTCAGAGCCAAGGGATGAAGGTGGAAAGTATTCAGAACATACCTACTACAGCCAGAAATATTTTGATACTCAGATGAGAGCTTGATCAAAAAAGGAAGCTTTTCATAAATACTTTATCTAGAAAGCTTCAATGAAAGGCTCAGTTCAAAACTGAGAATATTTGCTAAAAATGCCTTCTAAATGATAGTTCTGGCAATTTACTGAAGGGGCAATTGCATACAGCCCAGAGTTTGCTTTGATAGCTCTTGAGGATTGGAGAACTGTGAGTCTCCTTTCAAGAGCCCCCAAAAATAGAATACTCACCATCTCAGATTACAATCTCAGTTTGTAAAAATCAATTTTTATTTTCTTTTATATAATTCCATCTATCTATCCATCCATCCATCCATTATCTATGTCTCTTATAATTATAAATTATAATTATACTGTGTATAATATACTTCAACATTACAAATTAGAAAAATGCCTATTCTAAATCATAACACTCTGAAATGCAACAATATTGCTAGCATCTAGTCATTTGAAAAATAATTAGGTTGAAACAATTCCCAGTATCCATAATATTAGCAAAGGCATTGTGTTCCTGACAGTGCATTGTGCTGCCATGTACTATACATAAGCCGCTCTGCTCCCCTTCCCTTCCCTTCCCTTCCCTTCCCTTCCCTTCCCTTCCCTTCCTTTCCCCTTCCCCTTCTCCTTCCCTTTCCCCTTCCCCTTCCCCTTCCCCTTCCCCTTCCCTTCCCTTGCCAGGGTTAGGCATTTGGGAGTATCATATCTAAGAACCATTTTATTTGATAACATAAATAGAATCTTAGACTTCGCTCAAGAGGATTCAAGTTGAGGATATCCTATCGCATTCTTCTTAAACTTAGTTCCCAAAGTGTTTCCTACCCCCAAATGCTGTTCTGCAGTTCTTGATTCAGGTTTCAGTATAATAGCACCCCGTGTACCCATTTCAAGATGTAGTATCACTACCTGGTCACCTTTCACGATCCAGCTGCACCGTCGTGCCTACAATAAACTACTTAATTACCATAGCTAAGCAGGTGGCTTGTTAAATATTCATTAAATTTCATTTATTCATTACAATAGAAAGCAGTCCTTTTGAAACCTGCCGCTTATGCGTGTGGCTATTTTGTGTAACCATGTGGTGCCATAGTTATTTTAGTAACTCTTGTTCTGCTTGGTGATGCAGCCGTCTGTTATATCCTTTGCAAACGTCTGCTATGATTCATTTAAATCCCATTTTGACTGCAGCCGTAGGGATTTTTTTTTTTTTATTTTGTTGTGTCATACTGCGTATCCATACCAAGGTTCTGCTTAATCTTTAGACAGTAAGACATGGGAAAAGATGATTCTGAATATAACAGAACAAGAAACTGTCTTGTCTTTTCCATGCCCATTCTTCAGGTATAACCTATTTGTAGACAGGTATAACGAGTAAGACTTCTGCTATGCACCTTGAAAGGTCAATGGGCAGACTTTGAGTCAAGACTAATCCCAACACAGTGTGTTAAAATGTAGAGCATTCGAGACGTCCTCAACCCTTTTCCATAAGAATTCAATGTCTGGGCATGGAACCAAGGCTGCACTGATCCCTCTTTTTATTTTTGTTTTATGTGATGTTTATTGAAGCTTTTAAAAAAGAAGATAAAAGCTAATAGAAACGAATATAAAGTAAAGAAGAAACAAGAAAAAGAAAGCTAGCAAAAAGTGCAAGAAAAGAAAGAAGTCAAAGAAAAATGGAAAAGTACATTGCTAAGTCTTTTGGGATGACCTATGTCAGGGGTCAGCAACCTGCGGCTCTGGAGCCACATGTGGCTCTTTCATCCCTCTGCTGTGGCTCCCTGTCGCTAAAAATATGCATTACAACCACCAATGTGCGACACCCGCTGGCAGGCGATTTATTGAGCTTTTCAACCCCCAGTAGGCCAACCATGAATAAATCCAAGAAAAGAACAGTTTCAGAAGAAAACAAAACATTTAATTCAACTACATATGCTAATTTTGTGGCTGCTCAAGAAATAGTCAGGCATCGGAAGGATTTTGTGGCTCCCGGTGTTTTCTTTTCTGTGGGAAATGGATCCAAATGGCTCTTTGAGTGTTTAAGGTTGCAGACCCCTGACCTATGTTGTAGCTTGGATGGGGGAAATATGTCTTTCCTAATTCTTTTCGATTTCTCAGTGGCCTTCAGTCCCATCATACATGGCATATTTCTGGATCACCTGCGGGAGTTGGGGTTTGGAGCCATGCTTTTTGCAATAGTTCCACTCCTTCCTTTTTGTGTGCCTGTTTGGCAAAGAAGACGCCAATCTTCAGAGTTTGACATTGTCTCTTTTACTTTTTAATATCTCTATAAACCCACTGGGGAAGTGCAGTTTGGGATACAACACCTTCTATATAGTAGTCTCAAAGATGCTTTTTCAAAAGGCAACTGGACTCTTTTTCCTTGAAGAAGAAGGAAAAAAAGTTTTTGCTTCTCATCCAAGAAGCTTCATCAGTTGTTCAACATAGTGATGATAGCTATGGATAATCACTGCCCAGGCCATGCAGATGATACTATCAACACCTTTGCCCAGTGTTTGGAGGCTGCGAGGATCTGGATCAGATGAAACAAGCTGAACCCAACAAGCGTTACCATTGTTCATCACAGGTTTCTGATCTCTCCAGTGTTGTCTCTCGATGGAGTAGCATTTTTCATGAAGCAGGGGTGAAATCCAGCAGGTTCTAACAGGTTCTGAAGAACCGGTAGCGGAAATTTTGAGTAGTTCGGAGAACCGGAATAACACCTCTGGCTGACCCCAGAGTGGGGTGGGAATGGAGATTTTGCAATATCCTTCCCCCAGGAGGAGGGAGGGAATGGGGATTTTGCAGTATCCTTCCTCTGCCACGCCCACCAAGTCACGCCCACAGAACTGGTAGGGGAAAATTTTGAATTTCACCTATCATGAAGGAACAGTTTCATGACATGAGGTCCTCCTAGAATCACTGCTGTGTTAGATAGCCAGGTAAAGATTGTAGCCAGGGGAGCTTTGTCCAGCTTTGGCCGATCCATCAGTTGTGAGGCCCTGGAACAGGAATGTATCATTATCATTCATTGTCTGGACTATCACAGGCCTTGCAAATAGAGTTGCCATTGAAAATAGCTGGAAGTTTCAATTAGTTCAGAATGCAACAGTCGGGCTGCTGACAGGTATACTCTGACATGAACATGTAACACTAATCCTTCTAACCTTCTTATCAGCCACTAAGTAGAATTCCAAGAACTGCTTTTAATTTTAAAGCATTGCATGGCTTGGTTGCAAGGTCTGTCCAAGTTCTCTAACCAGTTTCAACCAACTCACTGCAGACATCCCAGGAAATCCTTCTGGTGGTTCCCATTATTTATTTATTTGATTGTTGTTTTTTATTTATTTAGGTAAAGAAGATCAAAGATTGCAGGCTATTTTTCTGTTGCCACACTTGCTATATGTCTTCCTTAAGATATGCTCACCTCCTATTTTAAATGCATTTTGCAAACTTTTTAAATGGAATTATTTAAGAGAACATTTGAATTGTGACAGTCAGCATCAATCTCTTTATTGTACTTAGGGGTTTTATTTTTTTACTTTATAGAACTTGTTCTGAATTTGGTTATATGCATATTATTATTATTTATTACTTATTACTATTTATTATTTTACACTAGTAATGTTTTAATGGCATGTTTTGGAAGCTATGAAAAGCTGCCAAGTGTCTTTTGATTAGGTCTATGACAATTCATCATGGCTAACTCACTACAGCCAACTTGCCATGGCCAACTCAATGCAGGACAATTTGCCATGGCCATCTTGCCACTTGCTGTGGGATGAGTGTTACACTAATATCAAAGAAATGGTGGGAGAGAATCATTGAAGAAAGGATGCAAAAGGAAGGATAGAATAAGATGTGAATGGGAAAAATTAAAATAATTTTTATTTATTTGAAATAATTAAATAGAATTGTTAAATTGACCTGCAGCGAGTTCTCCCACAGCAAGTTGGTTGTGATAAATTGGCCAAGGTGAGTTGGCCTCAGCAAGTTGGCTGTGGCAAGTTGTCTTATTCCCATTTTGATTCTGGTAGGTAAGAAATGCAATAAATAAATAAAAATGGGCAGGCTTTTGGTTAAGCCTAATCAGAGGTGGGTTTCAGCAGGTTCTGACCAGTTCTGGAGAACTGGTAGCGGAAATTTTGAGTAGTTCAGAGAACTGGTAAATACCACCTCTGACTGGCCCCACCCACATCTATTCTCTGCCTCCCTTGTTCCAGCTGATCAGGAAGAAATGGGGATTTTGCGGTATTCTTCCTCTGCCATGCCCACCAAGCCATGCTACGGCCACAAAGCCACACCCACAAAACCGGTAGTAAAAAAAATTGAAATCCACCACTGAGTCTAATCCCAGCATTGTCAGAAACTGGGAGCTGATGAGGTCTTCTGATGAACTGAGGGAAATCTAATTATGGAATCCAATTAGTCAAAAATAGCTAAGAGGTTGAACAAAGAGAAACCTGGAAATGTTTTACTTCTGCCTCCAACCCTGAACTATGGTCTTCTGAACAGATCAAATCTTCTGTCTTTGCATGAATCAGAGAATCACCTGGGCTGGGATGATACAGCCCTAAGCTAAAATGTGCTAACTAGCTTGTGCTGAACAGGGTGCGCCAAACTAACTAAAGGTCTAATCCCTCACTCCCTTTCACTGCTGTTAATTTATTACATAGTCACTGCCTGCCACTGCTTTGGCCCTCAATAACCTTGGCTTGGTTCTGAATCTGAGGAATATAGTGATTTCTCCAGCAAAGGCCACAAGCACAAATATCCGTAAGAGTAATAACTTTAGATTTCAGGAAAATTAAAACACATTTAAGTGTGTGCTTTAAATAAATAAACAAACCATTTTAATATAAGGACCCATTAGTTGACCACAACATTTGGACATTGAGCAGAAGTCATATGGCAACTTCACAAGTGATTTGGAGCTAATTAGATACAGCAAAATTTTGTTTTTGGCAGGGTAACAAAAATATCGCCTGATATCTTAAGATTATTCCCTCCTTAGTAAAGTTTCTGCTCATGAAGGACTTCTTTGCTCTTAACCTTCTATGATTGCAACTTTACCAAAAAAAAATAATAATCAAAACACTCATTTGTGGAACACAACTTAAAATCTCCCTTAATTTTTTCTTGCGTTTATGCTATTTCTGCTAAAACAATAGATCTCTGAACTGCTTTTAAAACCAGCATGAGTTCAGCGGCAAAGAATGCACAATGTCTTCATGTAACTAGCAAAAGCATCTTAAGCAAAATGCAACTCATGAAAATCAAATGGAAACATGTTGTAATGGAGGACATCTAATAGATAAATTCATGTCCAATTGGTTAATGCAGACAAGTATCTGTTCTGCATACTTCATTAGAAATGGCCTCACTGTTGCTAATTTAAGGAAAAGGAGAAAACTGTGCTTCAACTCCCATGCTGCACAATTACGCTGGTATTTTTTTTTTCTTGCAAAAAAAAAAATGTCTTCTTCAAACATGATTTCCCATCTTTAATCATTCACCTGACTTAGAAAGTGCATCATACATGTTTATTTGAATTTTTCTGAGTTAGGTTTTGAGTGTCATTTTCATTGCTTACCTCCAGAAAAAGAAATCCCATAGGTTTTCATATGTTCACTCGGCTGCTTTGTAGCAGGCACGAGGTAGTATTAAGGCTGCTTAAGCAGTATCTTCATTAGTATCCAGGGAAATTTTTCTCCAAATTCAAAACTGGAAAGAAGCTTTTGAGGAAGGATGAAAAACCTTATCTCCTTTTTAAAAATCTTTTTAGTGGAGACATTCTTTGCTCTTGTTTTTCTCATTAAAAGTTAATGCATTACTAAACTACTAATTCTGCTATTTATCATATCTCTCAGGAAAATGAAGCTAATTCAAACTGATATCTACTTATTATTTATTATTTATTTATTTATTTATTTATTTATTTTATTTCTATACCGCCCTTCTCCCGAAGGACTCAGGGCGGTGTACAGCCTAATTAAAAACACAAAGACAGACAATATTTAAAAATAATTAAAATTATTAAATAGTAGGCCCAATTTATAAAACCCCAAATTTAAAAACCCAATTTAAAACCAATTAAAATCTTTATATTGATAGCCCAGCCTGGCGGAACAACATGGTTTTGAGGGCACAGCGAAATACACGGAGAACATTTTGCGAATTTCTGGGGGGAGTTCATTCCAAAGGGTTATGAACTTTGGTGACGTAAACTTATCAGTGGTGATTTGATATATAGGAACGCATACTAAATGAGGAACATATAGATGAAAGCTGCCATATACAGTATGCTCCGTGTCTTTCTGTGTGCATGCATCTATACCTTTCTCACATATCGTAGCCAACGGGCCAAATTTTTTTTAAAAAGTGTTTCTACGAGAATATTTTTATTAAATATCTACAATGCTTTCTGCTCAGAGCTGATCTTTTTCCTGTATGCATATTTTGTTCTCGATTATGTTTCAGTGGAGAATTAGAATTTCATAAACAGCTCTGCTCTCTCACACATGTCTTTTCCATTCCTTATGACTACATTTAAAAAAAGCCAAGGAGTAAATTGTCTAAGTGGACTGGGAAATAAATAGTCTTGAGAGAAACATTCTGAAGTTGAAGCTCAAATACTTTGGCTACCAAATGAGGAGAGAGGATTCATTGGAAAAGACCCTGATTTTGGGAAAGACTAAAGGCAAAAGGAGAAGGGGACGGCAGAGGATGAGATGGTTAGATGGTGTCATCAACGCAACCAACATGAATTTAGGCAGACTCCGGGAGACAGTGGAGGATGGGGGGGTCTGGCGTACTGTGATCCATGGGGTTGTGAAGAGTCGGACATGACATAGGCACTGAACAACAACAAAAAGAAACATTATTGTAAAATTCAGCAAAATTTCAGGATATATTTGAATGTCATGAAGGGGGACGCTATCACAGCTATATCACACGGCTGAAATTTCAGATTTTGAAAATCTGTGCAGCATTTCAGAACTTCAGCACAATTGTACATTTTAAAAGAGAATCTTATTTCAGCAGAATTCAGATCTTGAAATGTTAGATATTTAAGAAGTGTTTTAAAATGAAGTGTTCCAAAAAGGAAAAAACTTGCACCTGCATTCACCTTTACTAAGACATGGGACATTCTTTCTCCGAAAGAAACGTGCACCTACTTTCGATATCCTTATACACTGGAGAGGTTTACCTATTCCCTAATTATTTTTTAAATAATCTGCAAACAGAAATAATACAACGAGTTTTGATTTATGGAATGGACACTTACTGATTATTATTTTTTTTTTTAATTTGATTTATATGCCGCCCTTCTCCGGAGACTCAGGGCGGCTTACAATGTGCTAAGCAATAGCCTTCATCCTTTAGAAAGTAAGGCTCTTGCAATCCTTCTAGTTACCATATTAAAGTCAGTGGGAGTTATCTTCAAATAAGAACAATGCACATTCATTTTAAAATGTTACTCCTAAAATAAGTGAAACTATTCATGCAGAAACTATTCTGCAAATCTACTGCCATCAACTGGTTGCCCAATTGGGTCTCTCCCTAGCTTTGTCAATGTTGTCAGTACACATAGTCCTCGACTTACAACAGTTTATTTAGTGACCGTTCATTGCTACAACATCCTTGAAAAAAGTGACTTATGACCATTTTTCACAGAGAGGGCATAAAACCCAGGGACTCGCAGCATCTCGCCCCTTTTCTGTTCAGGAACTCAAACCATGTGATCCTGTCCACCATTAAACCATCTTTCCAAGCAGTCTCCATGTTTCCAGTGTCTTTTTCCCCACTTGGAGCTGAACCCAGAAGGATATTTCTTCCTACAGTCACATGATCAAAATTGAGATGCCTGGCAACTGGTTCGTATTTATGATGGTTGCAGTGTCCCCAGATCATGCAAACACCTTTTGCGACCTTCTGACAAGCAAAGTCAATGGGGAAGCCAGATTCCCTTAACAACTGGCTTATTAACTTAACCACTGCAATGGTTCATTTAACAACTGTGGTGAGAAAGATCATAAAATGGGGCAAAACTCACTTAATAAATGTCTCACTTAGCAACATAAATTTTGGGTTCAATTATGGTCGTAAGTCGAGGACTACCTGTATAGGTCCATGTATATATGCATGCATACATACAGTATGTGTATAAGCACAAACCTTGCCATTTTTCTTGGGAAGGTAGAAAAGGGGTGGGGGGAGAGAATAAACCACAAATATGTTTGGAACAGATAAAAGCCAAAGGTGGGGGTGGGGAAACCCCCCCCACCTCTGTGTTTAAATTGGTGGTCTCAGAGATTAAACAGCAGGAATAGATCCATGCTGATTCCAAAGCTGCCCTGGGTCAGAAACCAGAGGCGCCTTAAACAGATTTGGTTGTAATCCTTCCACAAATTATATGCCCCCGTTTATGAAATATGAGAACTGCATTACAAAAGGAGACCTACTAATATGTGTCATTATACCTCAACAGCATCAGATGGAAATGCCAAAGAGCTCGCTGTCTTGGCATAGTCCCATGCATTTCCCTTTTTTTTTTTTTAATGAATCTCTGCCCGCTTTCTCTGGCAAGGAAAGCCTCAACAGTGAGAAAATGTCGACATAAAGCAAAATGTTAAGCCATGCTGCAGTACTTAAAAATCAATATTATTGGCCCAGCTATCAGACAGGCTACACCACAGGGGAATATCTTGATTAAGAGCAAAGTCGGTGCCACAAGATAAGTCAGTCTTGTCAAAAAGCAAGTGGTAAATTGCACATACTCTTAGCAGAACGGTTTTCTTATAGAAGAACATGAACATCAAAAGAAAGACACATTGCAGCAAAATGAAGCACAATTTCTTTCTTCTACAAAAGTGTGGCTAGATCCTCATAAGGATGAACTGGTTTGCAGTTGAGATTTAAACTTCCAGAATCAGGATACACACTGGGAATTCCCCATCATCATAATCAGAGTTGGAAGGGACCTTGGAGGTCTTCTGGTCCAGTCCCTGCTCAAGCAGGAGACCCTATACCAGGGGTGAAATGTAAAATTTCTTACTATCGGTTCTGTGGGCATGGCTTGGGGGTGGGGGTAATGTGACTGGGTGGGCGTGGCCAACTTTTTGTGGGTTTTTTTTAACTTTTTAAAGCATTTTTTCTAATGGTTTGAAAAGCCTCTGCCGATCAGGCAACTCAGCTGGGATTGTCAGAGAGGCTTTTTTAAAAAATGCCTCTCTGCCAATCAGGCAACTCAGCTGGGATCGTCAGAGACTTTTAAAAGCATTTTTTCATCGGAAGAGGTTGTAGAAAAAATGGCACAGGGATTTTTGCTACCGGTTCTCCGAACCACCCGCCGCTATCACTACCAGATCGAGCGATCCAGTCCGAACCAGGAGCATTTCACCCCTGCCCTATACCCGTGATGGCGAATCTATGGCACGCGTGCCAGAGGAGGCACGCAGAGCCCTCTCTGTGGGCACGCATGCCGTCGCCAGCTGGTCTTCACGGGTGCTGGAAAATGGCCCAAAAAGTGGCCTGAAAACAGCCCCAAAACCCCTAAAAACCAGCATGCGCATACCAGCCAGGTGGTTTCTGGTGCTCTGACACACCCACACGCACACACATGCACGTGCATTCCAGTTTGGGCACTCAGTGCTGAAAAGGTTCGCCATCTCTGCCCTATACCATTTCAGACAAAGATATGTCCAACCTCTTCTTAAAAGCCTCCAGTGATGCAACTTCTTTTTTGGGAGTTGAGTTGATGTTGAAAAATTCTGGGAATTGAAGTCCTAATGCAGCTGGGAGGTGTCAGTTTGGGGAAAGGTTGCTTCATCTGAAATGGTCACATCTTCTCAAATTCAGATTTGCTTTGAGTCAATGGAAGCATCTCATTTGTTGTCATCATCTGTGCAACCATCAAGAGGAAAGAAATCAGGAATTCAGAAGAATGTATGAATCAGTGCCTCAGCTCCATTAGACATCTTCAATTTTACAAGTGGGTTGGTTATTTATTTATTTCTGGATATTCATGAAATGCAAGAATACCAAAAGAAACATGAGTAGCAGATATAACCAATACAGTTTTTAGCACAGTGTCATTTACTATATTTTAAATAGTTTCCAAGCAGTACATGCATCATATACAGTAGGTTTGTCTTTCTCTGGAAAAAAAAATAAGTTTTTTTTTTTTAATGCAGGGCTGGCAAAATAACACCTATGGGCATCAGGACATCTACAATAACTATTGTTGGCACCCAGCAGTACAATGCTATTGAAAATAGATATCATTTTAATTAAATGCCTCAGATTTTATGAGAGTACCAAATCTGATTTCAGCAGCTTTTCATTCAATTTCATATGAAAGTTTCAAAATCTTATTTAATGCCGGAAATATCACCAGCATTACCCAAAATCTGAAAACCTCATGAGATTCCTAAACCATTGACTACAATAAGGTTGCATTGTACGCTGTTGTCAGTGTGGATGCTATTGGATGATCTCATGCACTTTGATGTATGTGATAGATTGAAGGGGGCTTTTACCAATCAAATGGAAGATACTTTTAGTTACTAAGTAAGAAAGAGTATCACACTCTTGCCTTTTGAGAGATTCTTATGGGATGTGGTAATTTAGTTTAGGAAAAAGAAAAATAGAAGGAGTTTGGGCCTGATGGGACTCTTAATTAAAAAAAGAAAAGAGATACACACATAATCATTTCACTTCCAGTTTAATTTCATATTTATATGAATTGTAATTGTATATCATAAACCTTGTTTTTAATCTTAGGGGACTCTTCAGTTGAAGCTGTTATCAAACAATCACCCTGCTTTATTCACCACAGTGCAGATGATATCATCTTCTATTTGTAACTCCTCTAAGTTTTTCTACTGTTTTGTCCTTTTTAGAAAAAAAAATATTCGAAGGGGGGCAAAAACTAAAATGGTTCTGAAATGCCTTTTGATGATGACTCCTAGTGTTAAAACCAGGAAGCATCCTTATTATCAGGAGCCTGCAATGAATTATGTACAAGGGCTGTGTACTTTTTCAAAAAATTATCTGGAAAATGTGTGCATTTCTCAACTGTTCATGAAAGCAGCCCTATCCTTTTTCAGGCTTCCTTGTGAGCTGAAATAGATATTACTTCTTCGAAACAAAGATAGTAGAGAAGTCATGTGTTTGTGTTCACATGAATTTCATTTTTCCCCCCACAGTAACATAATCAGTGATTTATTAGAACGCCACTCCCTTATATCAGGCTTCCAAGAAAAAAAATGTCTGTTGAGGAAAGGGAACAACAGTAATGTAGTCATAGATAAATCTACCAGTTTAATTTTTTTAAAAAAATCGTTTCTTTTACCATCTACCTACTTATGCTGTTAACTTTTTAAAAAAATTATTTTGCTAATGAACATGCTTTAGATATGCTTTTTATTGATAGTCCTCAACTTATGACCACACATTCAGCAACCATTCAAAATTGCAATGACATTGAAGGAAAAGGACTTGCAACTGTTCTACAAAGTTGAGGCTGTAGTAGCCTCCCCACAGTCACGTGATCCCGAGCTCTGTTTTCACTGGCAGAGGGTTGCAGGAGGAGATTGGGAGCCCGTTTTCGCTGGCAGAGCACTCGGGCCACCACAGGCGCCCCTGACATGAGTGACGTCAAGCTGGCAAGCCCACCCCGCCATGCCCACCCTGACCCCCCCAAGGTCAAAGACAATCCTGATGCAGCCCTCGATGAAATCGAGTTTGACACCCCCACCCTAAAGCACCCATGTGGTCCTGAGATTAGCCCAACAATGGGGATGGCTGGCATTGCCATTGCTAAGCAATGTGGTCACATGACATCATGCTAAAGAATAGCACTGTCACATATGGATGGATGTAGTAAAGGTTACAATAATCAAGAGTAACAGGAGGATTGCCATGAATTACCTATCTTTGTGCCAAGCAAGGTTTGACATACCCTTCACCCCCAAAATTAGCATCCTTGCCATTCTTATCAGTCTATGATGCATATGTTCTGCAAAAAATAAAATGAAGTTGTAATTCTAGAGATCTTAGCTGTCACCCTAGCCACCAATGCATAACAGGGATTTTGCTTTTAATTAGTATTTGAAGATCCTGGGAGCCATTCCTCATTCTGCCTACTAATAGTTCTGATCATACTGGCTTAATTGATTCCTTCATGACTGAAAGGCATATATAGAACTGCATGGACATTCATTACTCCCATTCCTATTTGAATATGACTTTGCATATAACTGGCTATAAAGACCAGAAACAATACACATTCGTTTCTGTTTGTGGTACAACATTCCAGAGCAGCTCATAAAGCCACCTGTAAATGACAACTTTCCACTGGCCTTTCTTACACACCTTCATCTGCCAGTACAAATTCTGCCCTGCCAGTACCATGGTTCTGCCTGAATCAGTCTTGCTTCTGTCTTTTCTTGCTTACGAAGACCTATTTCATCGTTGCATCTGTCAGCTTCTGTGCTCCTTAAAAGCCAAACTGCAGTGGATCCAATATTCTCAGAAGCCTCAGCCAGGTCCTCTCCATGCCTTCTGGTCTGCACTGCTTCTGTCGCAGTGATTATGAAGGCAGCAGTTGTACTGCAATTAGGATCCTCATGGGCTGCCCAGTCCGCATCAGCCCTTAATGCCAGCTGCTCCATCGCCAGAAACATCTTCTTGGCATACCTTCCTTGGAGGCACTTGTCCTTCCTGGAATCCATCTCCTTTTCCAGACCACTGCCTTTATTCCTCTAGGCCTCTGGCCAGCTACTCCACCTTTCCCTATTGCAGACTTGATTCACTCAAGCAATTCTTTTTAAATGCCACCTGTGCTTAGGACCACAGCCTGTACTTCAGGCTCTGACAGCAGAAATTCATCCTCTAAGCATCCTCACTGTTAGTTTTTTCGTTCCCTCCTGCTCTCTTCAAGAAAACAGATGTTTGCAGGGAATGAACCATCTTTTATGCCCCATCTAAGGCGCTTCTTGTGTTAACCTTCATCTTCATACTCAGATGATATGTAGTCTTCAGATTTTCTGCCTATTGTTATATATAAAGTGTTTTTCTATCGAGATACCTGGTCTACTCCAGCATGTGGGAGGGAGCATACTGCATCCTTTTTGCCTTTCAGCTCCAATCCAGGAGCCCTCAAGTAGTTGCATTCACGACAAACCATTTTATACCAAATTTATATTTTGCTGATAAAGAAATAAAGGGAGACTAGTATAGATCTATTCTATCCAAGTAAGTTCGAATCCAAGTATGAGATCATGTTTGGAAAGAATCTTATACATACATTTTGAATTTAAAAAAAAATTATTTGCTTCATTTGTGCTGAGGATGAAAATGTAAAAAATATACCTGAAGAAAATGGAAAATGTAAGTTTTTCCATTTTAATTTTTAAAAGAACATCTAAAAGTGTGAAAAACTCATTAGGTCTGTTCAGACAATCTAATTTATGTTGATTGAATGCTTATCCAGGAAGATTTGCAGTCTTGTTTGGGGGTCCCCTACCTTATACATAACTTCTGAATAGATATGGTACAAATGCAAATAATACTTGCATCTTATCTAGGCAATACAGAACTTTGAACATAGGAATGTAAGATTAGAAGTAGAGCCCAAGATTATAGGACCATCTAATCCTGCATTCTGCATTACCTAAGGCTGAAACCATTTTTTTTTAAAAAAAAAAAAACACCTTCTGGGATTAGAAAGCAATAGCCCCCTTCCATTAGCATATCTCAGCCATCAGTATTTAAGGCCTGCTGCCTTTGATTCAGTACGTAGAAAAGAGTTGTCAATATTAGTAGCCATAGCTGGCCTGATCTTCAGCAAGACTCTCAACTTTGTGACCAGACAAGAAGCACATCCAGAAATACCAGTGCTAGTACTAATTTTATGGTAATGTGACATTAACAGAATCTTGCAAGTCTAAAAGTACATCTCTATCCCACACTCAGCTTTACAGTGCAAGAAACTAAGGAGGGTCCCTTCTGAGACATTTGCCATTGAGGAGGAAGCTTCTCTCTCCAGGTTATGCATGATTTGATATACTCCTACTATGTTTGCAATAGTGGCAAATATCTGTAGCTCAGGTATAGGATGAGGGCAGGGGTGGGTTCCACATACCTTTACTACTGGTTCGCAGCAGGAGCATGCACGATGACGTTGTGGCGGGTGGGCGGAGCCTCCTGCCAGTTTTACTACCAGTTCTATAGAACCGGACCGGACCAGAAGCAACCCACCACTGGATGAGGGTGAAGGTTCGTTCTCTGAGCTTGTAGGTTGGTTTCGGAACATTTCGTTACCAGCAGAGGTGGTATTCAGCAGGTTCTGACCAGTTCTGGAGAACCAGTAGTGGAAATTTTGAGTAGTTCAGAGAACCGGTAAATACCACCTCTGACTGGCTCCGCACCCATCTATTCTCTGCCTCCCGAGTCCTCCTGGAGGAAATGGGGTTTTTGCAATAACCTTCCCCTGGAGTGGGGTGGGAATGGAGATTTTACAGTATCCTTCCCTGCCACACCCACCAAGCCATGCCCACAGAATCAGTAGTAAGAAAATTTGAATCCCACCACTGATTACCAGGTTAGGTAACATCTTCAGCGGAGTTTAGGGAATGTCAGTGTCAGTGTTTTTCTGTTCTGAAGCCTTTATAAGCAGGACACTGGCACTGACATCCCCTAAACTCCACTGAAGATGTTACCTAGCCTGGCAACAAAACGTTCAGAAACCAACACAAAAGCTCAGAGAACAAGCCTTCTCACCCTCACTTCTACTACATCTCTCCTTGCTGTCAGCCACAGCCAAATTCAGTTCTTTATTTCTCACACCCAATAGACAGAATTTTGCCAGACTAAACCAATACTACTCTCAGCCTAGAGCTATACCCTGGGACAGTCTAAGGAGTTGCTATCTTAGCTGTGGGCTGTATTGCCTCTTATCTTACCCTTCTTCTTACAATATGTCCCCACCTACCTGGGAATCTGCTGCTAACCGTAGTCTAATTATCCTTCTTCATTCCAAGTTCTTTTTTTATCCCCATAGGGCTAAACCTCAACAGTTTTAAGATGTGCAGACTCCCAGAATCCAGCATCCCACAGAAGAATGTTCTAGGTCTCTAATCATCCCCCATTTTTTATTGCACCTTGTCTAGCTTTGCAGTATCCTTTTTAAGAATCAGTAATCAATACTGTCTACATTCCTTTTGGTGTGGTCTTACCACAGATTTGCATAAGGGTGTGCTTCAAGTTTGGGGAGATACTTCTGGATCTTTACTTCGTTGAAGGACTTGATATCACCAACAAACATCCCTTCTCTCTTCAGTCCAGCATCAGACCATTTATACAAATTTTAAAAACACCAGTCCCAAAGCCAATTCCTGCAGGCACCTCGTTTTACATATCTTGCCATATGAGAATTGTCTATTTGTTTAACTGTGAAAAAGCCTGCAAATCCTATATACCTGTTCTCATAGAGCAGATTACTGACATGTACACTCTTTCAGGAGTTACGTACGAGGTGAATGGCAGCATGGATGTAGCAAGGTTCCTGTCTTGCTCTGTTTACTTTATTAGATAATTTACTTCCGAGCACGAGAATTAGATGGCTTCAATATATAATCCAAGCATAGCATTACTGCAGTGGTAGGCATGTTTGTTTATTGAGTTCTACATCACTTATATTCTGATAGGTATACTGAGATTTGCAGCCTTCTGTCTACCTGGATATGACTCCATTATAAGCTTCAGAGAAACATAAACAAGCTTGTATCATTCCTGTAGATTTTTAAAAAATCCTTCTATAACATGTCTTTAGTATCGTCCTCTGTAACCAAAGCACATACCATTAATTTTGGATTATAGATTTTTTATAAATTAAAACTTGCTCATTCTAGATAAATGTATATTAAATGCATAAATGAATAATCATGACTTCATCAAAAGTAAGTTTTATTTCCCTGAAAATGAAGAAGTAGTAGAAATAGACAACAAATAAATAGGTTTTAGGAATAATCCAGCAAACATTCTGAAAAGTTTTTGATAAAATAACTTGTCAAAGTGCACTGAAAATTGGATAATCATAAGATATGAGAGACTTCCTCACGCCTTGGTAACAGAGTAAAAAGAAATATTAAATGGACAATCCTCAGAATGAAAGAACTACATTTGATAAGAAAGCTGCACTATTTAGAATAGTTAAAAACTAAGAAAAGAAATCTCTAGAAATGATCTGTATAAACAAGAACAGTGACATTAAAATGTAAGCAAGTGTCATGTAAAATAACATATTTAAGATTAAAATAATAGCAATTTACCATTTAAATCAGTGAGCTGATGGTAACATACACACACACATATACATATACATATACATATACATATACATATACATATACATATACATATACATATACATATACATATACATATATATATGAATCACTAAATATCCTGTCTTCTATACTATCCATATTTTACAGCAATATTTCAGTTTGCTAACAATTGCAAAAAAAAAAATATTTATATTTTACAATATAATGGAGACTTTCTAATCATCTTCCTTTTATGGTTAAAATGCATCAACTTAATGCTTTTATTCTTTGAACTGTACATTTCCTTGATATAAGTTTTTAAAATGCAAATCTTCCAAGAAATAAGCTCTTTTTTAATTGTAGTAACTGATATTTGCATGGTGTTAGCATACCAATGTTTTTTTTTAATAGCTTATTGATCAGAGAAAGGCTATATTGCTGAAAGAATTCAGGACAGATGAAAAGAAGTATTTTTTTTCCCCATGGCACATGTTTAAATTATGAAATTTGCATTTGAAGATAAAAGTTAAGAGAAGAACAAGTAGAAGCTACTCTGGGAAACAGTATCAGAGCACTGATAAAATAAAATCAGATTTTATTAAATTCTCCTCATGTCTTTTCTCATTGTGAACATTGGTGTTTCAGATTATGGTATAGCAGATATTTGACAGTGCTTTATACAATGAGATATATTTTAGCCTTCTTAAGAATGCCAGCATGTACAATCTGACATGACCATTTCCCCATGCTTGAAAAGGAGTTCAAAGACCGTCTTAGATGTTTCCAGATAAAACTCTTATTATCTCATCTCATTGATGAAATTCCATGGGTGGTGCAGAAAAATGAAGTCTTTCTTTTGTTTTCTTCAGTCTTAACTATTTTTTTTTCATTTAAGGAAGGAAAGTTAGAATAACTGTACCAATGACTTTTGATTGACAGTATAGGGAGCTGGAAGCATCTTTTCAGAGAGCTAAATGGGGGGTCCTTGAGTTTAAATTTCCCATCACATTCCAAATTAGAAGCAGGAATTTTCCTTCTATAATAAGGGTGCTGTTTAGCTACTAAATTCTGGTTTTTGCACAGCATTCAGACAAGACCAGAATAAAAAGTCTTCAGTGATTTTTTTGCTTTACATAGAAGGTGAGTGTTTAATTCTATGTAGTTGCCCTCCCTCTAGTGACAGATGTGAACATTACAGTAAATGAAAGCATTTTATATTATATTTTTTATTCCAAGGTTGGGGCTAACAGTCAGAATGAAGTACTCAGAGGCCCAATGCATGTGAAAATATTCATCTGCTTGTGGATCCTATTTATATTGATTATATTGCTTCCAAGGAAAGGGAGCTCAATTCAGATGTGAACAAATCTTCCCATTGTATTATTTCTTTGGGATTGGATACACTAAGCAGGACAACAAATACTATTATCTGGCTGTCCTTCCTTGGGCTTGAAGGCTAAGAAAGAGTCCTAATATTTAGGTTAGACTAGGAAGTTTTTAAAAGTTTTTACTCTTCTAGAGGAAGAGTAATCCATTTTTACATTGTTGTCACAAAATCTATGTGCATATGTCCATTAAATCATCAGGAATCAGTTTCGACTTAAAGGAGATTTAATGATAAGAAAGTTCAAATATGAAAATTATATTTAACTACAGCTCAATGGGGCATATATCCCCTTTTTGTCAGAGGCGATAGAACAATAACTGTATTTATTTATTTATTTATTTATTTATTTTTCATATTTTTATGCCACCCTTCTCCCAAAGGACTCGGGGCGGCTCACAGAAATTAAAAATGATAAAAACAATGAAATAGCTGCTAAAATAATCAATTAAAATCTCCCAATTAAAATCACCAATCAGATCAGCAAATTTGTTGGAAAAGCCATGTCTTCAGGTCACAGCAGAAAAAGCGGAGGTCGAGGGCCGTCCGGAGCCCCGTGGGTAACCCATTCCAGAGGGTCAGTGCACTCACAGAGAATGCCCTCATCCTGGGCACTACCAGCCGACATTGTCTGGTCGATGGCACCCGGAGGAGGGCAATCCTATGTGAGGGCACAGGACGGTGGGAGGCAGGCAGGAGGTGGTCCTGCAAGTACCCCGGGTCCATGCCATGTAGGGCTCTATAGGTAAGTACCAGCACCTTGAAGCGAATCCGAAGGACCACCGGTAACCAGTGCAGCTCACGCAGGAGAGGTATAACACGGGAGTAATGAGAAGCTCCCGTAACAACCCGCACGGCCGCATTCTGGACCAGCTGGAGCCTCCAGGTACACCCCAAGGGCAGCCCCATGTAGAGGGCATTGCAGTAGTCCAAACGAGAGATAACGAGAGCTTGGGTGACTGTACGGAAGGCATCCCTGTCTAGGAAAGGGCATAACTGGCGCACCAGGCGAACCTGTGCAAAAGCCCCTCTGGTCATGGCTGTCAGATGGTCCACTAAGGACAGCCACAAATCCAGGAGGACGCCTAGATTACGAGCCCTTTCAGAGGGAGTAAGCAACTCCCCTCCCATCAAAAGTGATGGGGCCACTAGACCATGAGATGCCGTCAACCACAGCCACTCCGTCTTGGAGAGGTTGAGTCTGAGCCTGTTCCTACCCATCCAAACCCGCACTGTGTCCAGGCACTTAGACATCACAGAAAGGGCATCTATGGGTTGGTCCGGGGTGGAGATGTAAAGCTGGGTATCATCAGCATACTGATGATACCTCACCCCAAAGCTGCGAATGATCTCACCCAGCAGCTTCATATAGATGTTAAAGAGCAAGGGGGAGAGAACCGACCCCTGAGGTACCCCACAAGTGAGGGACTTCGGGGAGGATCTCTGTCCCCCCGCCCAGACAAACTGCGTACAACCCGAGAGGTAGGAGGAGAACCACTGCAAAACTGTGCCCCCCACCCCCAACCCCCCAAGTCGTTGCAGTAGGATACCATGGTCAATGGTATCGAAAGCCGCTGAGACGTCAAGTAGGACCAGGATGGAGGAATAACCCCCATCCCGGGCCCGCCAGAGATCATTCACCATCATTTACCATTAGATTTGTCTGCTTGCTTCTGCATCCCAAGGTTAGCAAACTACTATTGCCCTTCTCTAGAATGCAGTGTGCCAATTCCATACACAAAACTAACCGTCTTGTTAGAAACATCAGTAGATTAAATAAATGTGTTAAATTTGGGTAGGCAGGATAAGCAGAAAATGGGAAAAAGAGCAAATCCAGAACACGCCAGTTCAAACAAAGACACAGGTAGGTCAGGACAAGTGAAGGCACTTGTTAGTTTTTATGTATGAAATTTGATATGGCTGCATATTCTTCCAGACCAGTAAAGTCTGGTTGGCTAACAACAGTTAACAAAACCAATGGAATAATAAAACCTCCATAAATCAAGCTAAAAACAGAATCAAAATAATCACAATACAATAGCCAAAAATAAAAGTAAAAGGTAAAGGTTTCCCCTTCCAGTCATGTCTGACTCTAGGGGCTGGTGCTCATCTCCATTTCCTAGCTGAAAGAACCACTGTTGTCCAAAGACCTTTCCATGGTCAAGGCGCTGTATAAACAGACTCAATGAACAAAACAAACCATCTAGCATCCTGACTCTTCACAGCCTCTTAGCATAGAATAACAGAGTTGGAAGGGACCGTGGAGGTCTTACAGTCCAACCCCCGGCTTAGGTAGGAAGCCCTATAGCATTTCAGACAAATTGTTATCCAATCTCTTCTTCAAAACTTCCAGTGTTGGAGCATTTACAACTTCTGGAGGCAAGTTGTTCCACTGATGAATTGTTCTAATTGTAGGAAATTTCTCCTTAGTTCTAGGTCGCTTCCCTCCTTGATTAATTTCCACCCGTTGCTTCTTGTCCTGCCCTCTGCGCAAGACCCTCCAGATCTCAGAGGCGAGGTTATTCCACAGGGCAAGTGTCATGACTGAGAAGGCCTTGTTTAATAGAGGGGACCAGCACTGTAAGATCTGGTGAGATGGGCAGAGATCTTTAGAAGATCTTTAAAGAGCAAGTGCCCATTCAGATATTGTAACTTCTCAGGAAGAAGATACGCTTTGGAGTTTTTGCCTGGTGCTCAGATAGCTTGGCTGCTCTTCAATATTATACACTGAATTTGACAGGGGATGCCCTATTCTGTCCTGATTAAAGCAGCAAAATAATTCAGGCTAACCTTAATACTGCTGTTGCCACAGTTGTTGTTTGACAAAACCAATATTGCTGAATAGGCTTTTCTGAATAGGCTGATAAAAATGATTAAAAACTATTTATGTGCTCCATGCCCTTGGTTAAAATGCAGATGTAAACTTTTCTATCCCTCACCTGTGCAGGTAGCCACCAAGCTAATTCTCTGTCTCAGGAACTTAATTAATTAAAAAAGTATTTATAGAATCTATAAAAATGCAGCAATGGATGTTTCTTTAGAAAATGCTAGAGGTCCGATTGCTTTTGCCTGTGCTACTGTTTGCTGGAACAAACACCAGCTATTGCATTTTCTGTAATTTGATACAATTTCACACATGCAAAAAACCAAGATGTAACTTATACATTAGAGTCTAAAACACATCCTACCGCTGTCAAACTCTGATGAAAGCTGTTTTCTATGCTGGACTAAGCTTGATTGTTTTTGGTTCCTATAGGCCAGGGGTCTCCAACCCCCGGCCCATGGACCAGCCAGCATCTGGGCTGCGCAAACATGCAAAGCCCCATCCATAGGATGCAGGCAGCACACAAAACCATACCCCCTCCGGTCCGTGGAAAAACCTTTCTCCACAGAACCGGTCCCTGGTGCCCCAAAAGTTTGGGGCCACTGCTTTAGGTGGACAAATCACCATGTGTTATTTTTTTCCCTCCAATTTTAAGCCAGGAAAATGACACAGTGAACATCTGATAAGAACTCACAAAATGAGATTGGCACTCATTTCATTCTCTTGTAATCCTAAATTCTTTTTAAAAATTTGTCTTTTCCATAATTCCAGGCTCATTTTATCTTTTATTTTGTCTGAATATTGATCTTACATATTTCACTTAGGTACCTGATCCCAGAAATATCCATGTTTGTAATGAAATAATTACTGTTTTGACATACAGCCAAGTTAGCTCCTAAAATACAAAAATAAAGGAATAGAATGCATTCAGCATGTTTGTTTGTTTGTTTATGTAGGCAAAACTCCAGCAATGAAGCAGGTTGGTGTCGCAGTCATTAAAAGGAAAAAGTGCAAGATGTCTGCCAAGATTTCAACAAGATCAAAATAAATAAATCAAGAAATTGATCTAGTATTGTTGTATCTTTTGCCAAAAAAGCAGAAGGCATCACAAAAGGGATATAATGTAATAAAATCTGCATTGAATAATTAATATGTAGAAATGCTGATTTAGAACTAAGTTTGCGGTATCCTTGGTGCTTTCTGAGTTTGGTTGCTTTCTTGCAGATTTTTCATTACCAAACTAGGTAAGATCATCAGTGCTAGTGGGAAGTGGGGTTTTCTCATATTTTATATACTAGCGGTTCCCTGTCAGTGTTGTAGGAGTGGTCTTAGTGGTTCCACCAATACTCCTACCAACACTGACAGGGCAAGCCACTAGTATATAAAATGAGAGCAAAGCCCACTCCCTACTAACCCTGATTATCTTACCTAGTTTGGTAAGAAAATGTCTGCAAGAAAACAGCCAAGCTCAGAGAGCACCAAGGACCCCACAGTTCAACCCTAAACTACATATATTTTTATTTATTTATTAAATTCCTATCTCCCCTACCAGGTAACAGAACTAAGTTTTTTTTTTTTATTAGAAAAGTTTTCAAATACAAATTTTTCCCCCTTTTTTTTTCCCTCTCCCTCCCCCTCCCTAACCCCCCCTCCCCACCCATCCCCCCCTGTGACTTCTTCGTAACAAAAAAAAAAAACCTAATTCATAACAGATTACTTACTCCCTCCTCTAAATATTGACCTTTACTTACTTAAATATTATTAATATTATAACATCCCCCTTTATCCGTACATTTCAGAAAAGAAAAAAGAAAGAAAAAAAAAGACATTATACTATAACATTATAGAATAACTTCTAATTTAGCATAATAGTATTATAGTATTATTATAATAGTATTATAACTCCCAATTTGGCAATAATCTGCCCTTTTTCTCCTCTCCCAAGAATGTATCTATGTATTATTACAATTCAAGACCACCTTCCACTTTAAAACTATACGATAAGTCCTACTTTAACATTTAATCTTCTATATATATTACTATAACATTTCAAAGCGGCCTTCCCCATAAAATCTAGTTTAACATTTATTCCACTCTATCCATTTCCACCACTCCCCTAAATATATCACTTAAAAATCCCTTTTCTTAGACTAATCAATCTACTAACTAGCTTATTCACCCACTATCATGCAAAATTACCATACACAACAATTCTTAATATCTTTGCTTCACTGCCCACACTACTTAAAAATATATGTCTATATATTCCATTATATCTAAATAAAAAAAAGAAAAGACAATGACTTTAAATTTAAAGTCCATATAATATCTTCTTTGAGGTCTTTCCACTAGATTGGTAAAACCAACATCCATAATAGGGTAACATAGCTTGCTGGTGCAACAGTTTATTCAGGATCTTCAATCATATCTGCCCCCATCAGTAGTAACTATCTTCTTATATGTATAAAAGTAAAAACAACCACCCGAGTAACATTATAATTATATTCCATATAGTAATAATTGTGGGTTTCATCAGGATTATTGATTCCCATCATCGTAGTGGGTAACAACCCGATCTTCTGCATTCCCCAGCATAATTCTCTTGCCTTGTGATTCGAGATAGTTATAATATGTTTATCAACACAAAAAGAAATTCCAAAGTGGATAATTCAAATCCATCAGTTTAAGGCTCTTTTCACGTCCCCAGATTACGGCCATGCAGAGATCTGCCACAATCCTCAGGATAATATTAACCAATACGTCGCCTCTTCTATGTTTACACATAATCATTCATATTTTAAAGTCACTGGCTTCACTGTTGCTTGATTTAGAAATTTCTATTTTTATGCAACCTATTTCTTTTTTTCTTTTCTTTTTGTGGGTTTGGTTTCCATCCTGGTTTCCTTTCTACAAATTGTGTATCATCTGGTCGGTTTTCATTCTGCTTTGTAGATTGGTCTTGTTGGTTTTGTTTTTGTGCCTCATGTTTCTTTTTTATCCCTTGTATATCCCCTAATTGGTTTCCATGCTTGTCCTTGCCTTGATAAGTCATCACATTAAGGTTAGATGCCACTTCTCTCAAATTTGTAGATAGTCCAGCTGGGGTGTCCGATAAATCCAAAGGCAATTTATCTGGTACAGTCTCTATACTTCGATATTTTACCTTTATTTCCAGCTCCTTCTGCTTATCCTGTATTATACCTGAAGATGTTAAGTTCATTTTCAACCTATTTTGATAAAATTCTTCCACTCTTTCAACAGTATTTAGCTGGTACCTTTCTCCTTGATATTTGAATATAATACCAACTGGGGCGTCCCACCTAAATGAGATATTTCTCTTTTTTAACTCATTCACCAGAAAACCAAATTTCTTCCTTTCCATTAATATCTTAGGTGGGAGTTCCTTGTAAATCCAAATCTTTCTTCCATACAATTGCAAATTAGAATTGAAGGAATTTTGCACGATATTATTCCTAATTTCTTTATCTGTAAAATAAATCACCACATCTCTAGGCAATTGCCTTTGCTTGGCAATCCAGGAGTTTATTCGATAAACTCTATCAATCCTACAAAACACTTCCTCAGGTTGAACCTTTAGAATCCCAGCTAGAATTTCAGAAGATATTTTCCTTAAATCATCTCTGTTATTTTCCTGCAAACCCCTCAATCTTATCGCATATTCTGTGAAATTATATTGTACCATTAGAATCTCTTTTTCAATCCTCTGTTGCAAATTTTCTACATTACCAGACTTTTGATCAGCATCCATTTTAGGTTTTTCTTCTGAGCTATTATCCTGAGTGTTTATCAAATCATTTTCAATTTTTTGAGTTCTATTGTCCATTTTATCTTGAATTTCTTCCATTTTAGACTCTAATAAATTAGTATTTGTGTCCAACTGTATCATAAATTCTGAAAAACCATTAGCCACTTTTGAGAATTTTTTCTCCAAAAAATCAAACTTAGATTTCACCAATTCTTTAATTTCCTGCTTAAATTTTTCAAGTTGCTGATTCACAATCTCCTCCCTTCTTTCAATCTCCTCTAAGAAAAATTCTATTATATTAAAATCAGGTTTCTGAGACTGAAGAGTTAAAACTTGTTCCTTTAAATTGTTGGTGGGGGAATCCCCCCCCCTTCTTGTTTATCTGACTTTATGAGTCTCAGTGCCATGTTTCCGCCCAGGCAGGCTTTGTTAAAAAAAAAAAAAACAAGAAAAAAGACTTATTTCCAATCAACAACAATATCAAGTCTCCAGGGGAAAAAGAGAGAAAAAGACACAGGAGCGAAGTTTTGTCTACAAATGTAGCCAGTGGTATTTATTCCGCTACATTGTAATAATAGAAAACGGAAGGACTTTCCCTTTCAGCCTCTCCTCCAGCCGCGGCAGACGCCATTTTAAAAGGCTTTTTTTCCTCTTTCTTTTCCTCCCTTCTCTTAAGTAGTTCTTAAAAGATAAGTAAAATACTTGCAGTTCAGTATTACAGGTCCAGCTCACATTTTCTTTGAGTAATCTGTTAAATTTGCAGGCTTGCTTTTGACGCCTGGTTCTGCATTAGCAGAGGTCTCCCAAAGCCCAGAGCAGCGGCTGGGGATATGGGGCATCTCATCCGCTCCGTCCCAAAAGTAAAAGAAAAACTTTTGGGACTCCGCAGAGAGTTCTACCCACCCCTGCCGGCTCTATCTCCGTTTCCTCATGGAAACGGAGTTTTTTCGAGCCACCATTCCGTTGTGAAGGCGGCTCTGACAGGCAGTGGAAGCTGACAATCCCAAAGGAACGTCTGGCAGCGACGAACAGCAAGCCGGAAGTCAGAACTAAGTTTAACTGTGATTTGTGACCTGTGTTTCTGCACCATCCTGTTCAGAGATGTAGAGTTAATATGAGATTCTCCCTTCTCAGCATTCTCTATGTTTCAAAAATCTCAAAGTAGATAGATCTCAAAGGAAGTGTGTGCCTGAGTAAGTAGGGGGAAATACCTTCTTTTTCTACTTATTTTTTTGTTTTCTACTGGCTCCTTCATTGGCCCTCTGAATCTTATGACTGTGGAGATTAATTTTTCTACTTCCTGTGAGAGAAATGTTGGAACAAAATTTGTTGTTCACAAATAAGGACCACTCACCAACTAATATCTACTTTGTTTTGGAACTCTTGCAGAGGTTCATTGAGTGACAGTATAGAATGGCACCATTTCTGTGATGGTACTGGGAAAATGGGTTGGGGGAATGCTTCTCAGCAAGAGTAGAAGAAAACCAGCGCCAAATATGTTCACCCTACAATCTTCTTACAGAACTAAGGCAACTCTAATATGATATGTCTATCACCCCAGCAAGCATGGACTAAAACTGGCAGAATTGTGCCTTGTTTCATTTTTAGAGAGCAATCTAGCTGTCATTTTAAGAATGCTTTTTAATATGCTTTTTTTAAAAAAAAAAACCATATCTGGCAGGAGAATGCCTTCCTCATATCTGAAGTTTATAATGTTATTATTTCATCTTTAGGTTTATCAATCCGTGCTTGGTTTCTATGGAAGAATACAAGAATGTTTGGAGAATCTCATTTTGGTAATCAAAGGGATTCTAAGGAGGGATTTAGTGAGAAGACATTGCTTATTTTTCAGAATTGCTTTCTGAACTGAAAGAAAATATATGGAAAGGGGGGGATGGGAAAGTAGAAAAAGAATTATCTGTTTGATGAAACTGTGATGACCAGGCTGGATTAAGGCAGAAATTGATTCACCAATCTTTTTTAATTTAGCACCTCCCAGAAATATTGGAGAATAGCTTTCTAATTGTTAGCTCCCTTGTCCACTGGCCAGTCAAGGTGAAAATTGAGGGGTCCTGGTCTCCGAGCTTGGTTGTTTCCTTTGCAGATGTTTTATTACCCAAACTAGTAACATCACCAGTGCTAGTTAAGGAGTGGGGTTTGCTCTCAGTTTATGTTCTACTGGCTTGCCCTGTCAGTGTTGGTGGTCCTAGAAGTTCTTTGGTTGGGCTATTTAGTGTTGACTTGCTTGGTAGTTCCTTCATTGGGGTATTGTTTACTTCTTGACTGTTGGTCTGATGTTAATATTGAAGTTAATCTTTACTCATCTGGGTGCTGATTGCTGGTGGGGAGATGCTTTGGTTTTTTTGTTCCCCTTTTGGCCCATTGATTGTCTCTTTTGCATAGTATGTAGACATCATTTATGTCTATGTGTCTATTGATGGCTAATTTGTCAGAGTGCTAGGCTTCTATAAATTCCCTAGCTTTTTGGACTTGGCCTGGTCTAGGATGATGATAGTTTCCCGGTTGAAATTATGTCTGGAGTTATGGAGTTATTCTCCAAGACATCTGGAAAACATTAGATCGAGAAATGATGACATCAACACTGATATGGGAATCATTCATATTGATCAGAGTGTAGATTATTTTTGAGTAGGCACTTTAAATTAATATTTGAAAGGAACATTTGTCAAAAGATCAGTGCCACCATACATTTTAGTCTTTCTACAATGAACTAGCCAAAGATACCTATCCAATATCCAGTGGTGTGAACTGAACAAAGAGAGAATATTGCTGGTTATATATCTTTTTTTGATTTGAGAGATACTATAGCACTAGAGAAATAGGACATAAAGCCTTCATAAAATCTAAATAATAATAATAATTAATAATCCTGATCAACAGCACCTTCAACTCAGCAACTCAGGAAAAACCCAGCAAATAATGCAACTCCCATCATATTGATGTTATATGTCAATACTGATTTGTCTTGCTTAATATGTAAGCTATTGTGTGTACATCTGGGTGATCTTCCCAATGGAGAAATGTATAGTAGTCTCTTCATGAGGCAACAAAGGCAGTAGCAATTTTGCTGGGGCCTTCTATTCCAGGAAAGGTTGCACCTGACTAGCAGTCAAAGCTGGGGAATGGCCCTGCTGGCCAAAGTTCCCACCTGCTTTGAAATGAGAATCCAGAAGCATCACTAGTTTGGGCAACAGCTCTTTCTCGCAGAGCAAAACCTCATCAACAACCAAAGTTGGTATCATCCCAGGATCATTTGGTTTCCAAACCTGCAGCCATTTCATTTTGGTAGGGTTGAATATCAACTTGTTTCTGCCCATCCAGACACTTAAAGAACCCTTCCAGGTACTAATGTGTTTGCTTTATTTATCTTGCCACCCAGATTCACATACCTTTTGCTTAGAAAGGACTGAGTCAGTGAATACATTAACAAAGCATTAAGTATGATGCGCCTGTAGCCAATACACAAAAATTTACCTAAACTACATTCAAAAGAGCCTTCAGGCTTCTTGTAGATATAAATTGATTTTGCATTCTGCTATGATTCAACATCCTTTTTTCTGCTTCCATTTCTTTAAAAAATTAAACAGCATTAACCTCATAGCCAGTGATAGACAAAAACTGTGCATGTTTGCTCCAAAAATTCCTCCCAATTGATTAATGCAATTGGTTAATGTTAAACACAACTGCATTTTACATAATGGTCCTTTAATTAATGTTATATTTACTATGTGTATTAGGATTCCCCACCCATTTGCTCCTTCTGCTGACCGCATCTCTGCGCTCACGTAATGCATGAGAGAGAAGTATAAAAAGTTAGTGACAGAATTAGAGGAGCCCTAAATAAGTTGTAGATGGTGACTCATCCCCAGATCACTGCCGTTGACATTTGAGCTTCAGTCAACTGTTCATCTGTACTGGCCATCTGGACAGAGTAGGAATGTTTTGTTCTTAACTGAGACCAGAAAAAGAAAATGCTTTCATGCATTTGTGGATTTATGTCATTGTGGTATGAATTTATCCATTTTTACTCCCAAAAAACTGTGCAGGGACATGTCATACACACAGTCAACCACTCTGCTTGTCCTATATGCACCTTTAGGTTGCCTGGTCAATCATAGAAAGGACCCTAATATGGGGGTCCCCAATCCCCGGGCCACAGCCCACTACCGGGCCACAGCCCATTCAGAACCAGGCCACAGAAGCAGGCGTGCACAGTTCCATTTGTGGGAGCGCCAAACACAAGTGCCTGCTACTTGCCTAAGTGGAGCTGCTTTGAGTGCATGCGCCTGCCGCTCCCATGGAACCAACCCCTTTCCCCCCCTTCCGCCAGTCCACAAAGCCAGAAAGATTGGTGGCTGCTGCTCTAATTAGCTAAGCAATAATTATATTTAAAATAGATTCCACAGCAGAAGCCAGTTGTTTAATTCTACAAAGGATGTAAGACCAACTTCATGAAAATGTCTTCCTTCCTGAAGAAAACATGGTAAATTGTTGAAAGAAGCACTCATTTTTATAAGCCTGGAGTTTCCCCATTAATCAGAGAACAGCAGTTATCCTTACCTACACATTTTAAAATTCATTTTATCTATGAAGACAAAGCAAAAACCAATAAAATAAAAATAATTCTAAATGTGGAAAATTTGTAAAGGGCATGTATAAACAATTTATTCACTCTGAAAAATAAAAAGAGCAAATTCAAGAGCAAAAAGGTTTTAAACTGTTGATTGGAATATTTGCATGCAGAGTATTGTTTTCTTCTCCTTGTTCCCTGAATAGCAAAACAGAAAAATTATATGTAATTAAAATGGAAAAAAGTATCAATTAGCAGTGATTCTCAAGAGCTGGGGAAAGTGTTGACTAATGAGAAAAACAGAACTCATCTTTTAGCAGTCTCTTCACAGCAAGATTATCCTGGAGAAAACAGACATTTTCTCTCCAGTTAAAATTTAAATTAAAAAAGAAATAGGAAAATGTTGTTTATAATTTAGAAATGCTTCATACTTTTTAAAGACACTGACTTGCAAAAATTGCTGCATGTTGGCCAAACTAGGTGCCAATAATTTTTTTAAAAAAACAAACTTTTTTTAGTACCGTATATTGAGACATCAGCGAGAAAGAACATACCTGAATGTGACCAAAAAAAATTGCATAAGAAAACAGGATTCCAAGTACGTGTTTGACATGGCAGGAATTTAATTATAACTGACTTAATTATCTTGCTTTGTCTGACTTTCCAATAAAATGTTAAATTGTTTACTTTGATTAAAGAATAGAACGATCCACTCTGGATTCACATATCACACGAAACCAGTATTTCCCAACCTTGGCAACTTTGAGATGAACTTCAATTCCCAGAATTCCCTAGCCAGAAAGTAAAAGAAGTGGCTACTCAGACTTTAGGTATGACATAATTAGAAACAAAATATGGAGTATATCCATCCAAGGCCCAAACTTCAGATAATAGCCTTGCAGCAGGTATTGACATAGCTGAAGAAATAACTTCAATATTTATCCTCTCTTAAATCTAATGAATTTGGAGTTGCTCACATGTAGGAGCTTTTGAGAAGAATCTCTACAAGAAATAAAGGCCTGTGGTTTGCAGCTGAGAGACAAGGCCATCATCAATCCATTTTGCTTCTCAACTTTGATGTTCTAAGTCACAGCAAAACATATGATCCATTCCTATGGATAGAGTCTTAGGGACAGGGTCGCATGTGTTGCATCATGTCCATCCTCTTCCTCGCAGTTCTGGGAAATAAATGATGGACTGTGGATAGTTCTGCAAAAAGCCAACGATTGTGGTGAAATGAAGAACAGCAAAGATCAGCTCTTGGATAATTCCTCTCCAGACAAGGAGAGGACTTGAGAACGCCCATAAGTGTTCAAGACAGCACATTAGAACTCTGGTATATGAAGAAGTAGCCATCTTGCTCTAACTGCAGTTGGGGCTTTGAAAGGACAGGGGTATTGGGGGGCATTTTTTATTTAAAACAGAACAGAGAGTAAGGGAGGGAGAAAAAGAGAGAGAAGGGGGGCAGGAGTGGAAAGGAGAGAGGAGATAGGGGGAGAGGGGAGGGAGGAGAGGAGAGGGGGGAGAGGGGAAAGGAAAGGAAAGGAAAGGAAAGGAAAGGAAAGGAAAGGAAAGGAAAGGAAAGGAAAGGAAAGGAAAGGAAAGGAAAGGAAAGGAAAGGATACACACATGTATCAGTGGTGGGTTTCAAAATTTTTTACTACCGGTTCTGTGGCTTGGTGGTGTGGCATGGTGGGCATGGCAGGGGAAGGATACTGTAAAATCTCCATTCCCTCCCCAATTCAGGGGAAGGTTACTGCAAAATCCCCATTTCCTCCTGATCAGCTGGGACTTGGGAGGCAGAGAATAGATTGGGGCGGGGCCAGTCAGAATTTTTATTAACGGTTCTCTGAACTACCCAAAATTTCCACTACCGGTTCTCCAGAACTGGTCAGAACCTGCTGAAACCCACCTCTGACATGTATGTGTGTGTGATACAGAGATGGAGATACATACATATATGAGCTGTTTCACTAAACCATCACCATATTTCACTCTACTGTAATTGACAATGTAATCCATAATTCATTCTTATTATAGCATTATTCTCTCAATATTAAGTCACATTATTCACAACATAAAATTGTAATGATACAAAGTATTCCTCCTTTTTTGATAGGTAAATAAAAATAGAATGTTGAAGATAAGGCATTATTACTTATTAGCAGCACTCCTTGTTGACACCATATTTTTCTTCTCAATGTATAAATGAGTACAAGGATTGGTGGAGAAAAAATAAAGCAAGTATCCAGCTAAATAGAATATGCTATAATCATAACATTATTTGATAATGGTTGATGGTTTGAAGTGCATTCCAGAAGTGTCAAAAAAAAGTTCCCAGGGCCTATTTAAGGCAAATATGTGTTGTCTAAACAAGGACAACAGAAATCTGCCAAGGCTTGAAAACTGACACTACACTTCATAATTTAATGAGGTCTCTTGAGCTCCCATTAAAGGCCCTCCTTTTAATGGTCCACACACTTTGAATAGAGCACGGCTTATGAAGCAAGCACAACCTTGGATTCAGAAAATTTATGATGGAGCTGCCTGATCTTGAAAACCAAACCTGTAGTACCACAGACCTGCAATGACATCCTTCTACAATGGATTAACTCATGAGGAAAAGCAACCATCTCTATTTCATAGCATAGCATAAAATCAGTCTACCATTTAAGAAACAAGCAGCCAATTGGGTGTAGAAATTGATGGGTTGGACTAGAAACTGGAAAACTGAATTCTAATCCTCTCTTAGGCATGGACATGGTCTGGGTGATTTTGACTCACTCACTCATTCAGCCAACCCACCTTAAGGAATTCTTGTTGTGAAGAAAATAGAAGTCAGGCATATTATATAAGATAGAAATATAATAATAATAACAGCAACAATTTGGCATGAAAGAACAATGCCAGCCTTCCCTAATCCCCAAAGTCTCCGTGATGCCATATTGGCCTGGGAACTTGGAGTCCGAAGCCAACGCACCTGGAAGACATTTACACTGGGGCAGTGGTGGGTTTCAAAAATTTTTACTACCGGTTCTGTAGGTGTGGCTTGGTGGGCGTGGCAGGGGAAGGATACTGTAAAATTTCCATTCCCACTCCAATCCAGGGGAAGGTTACTGCAAAATCCCCATTTCTTCCCGATCAGCTGGGACTTGGGAGGCAGAGAAGAGATGGGGGTGGGACCAGTCAGAATTTTTACTACAGGTTCTCCGAACTACCCAAAAGTTCCACTATCAATTCAAACGGTTGGAGTCACATAACTGCACTAAATCTAAATATGGATGTTTGTCGTTGGCTAGATGTTTGGTGAACCCATCCTTTGTGAAGTAAGGTGATCTTAAAGTCTGATGCTAAGCTAGGCAGGAGCATCTCAAAGACCTGGGAAGAAATGTCCGTATCATTTCTGTCCTATAACATCAGACTTAGAAGGAACAAAATATGAATCTCAGATGCAAACACAGATACAACTGCAAGGACGTGCTGAGAGTTAAGGCTAAGTTTCAACTTCTTCATGCCTTCAAAACTGGCTTTGAGGGAGTTTCTTTTTAAAGAAGGTGTTGCAGAAGCTTTAAAAATATGATAGAAGTTCAGCCAAACTGTAGGGAAAGGGCCCTTCCTTCCCGTTGACCTCTGATAACATCTGCCCAAGGTTTTCTTTAACCAGCACAGTTAGAAATGTGTAGGAAAACATGATCAGCAAACTTCCAAGGCTTCTGTGTTGTGCTATCCTGATATCCAGACATCTGATCTTCACCAGTTGCACAGTGCACTCTTTTAAATCTTTTCTTTTTTTTAGTCAATTTGGCATCCCCACAATAGACAGCAAATCGCTGTGGGATGGTTTTCTGATTTTATTTTAATATTTTTTTTTTTAGAAGGGAGAGGAAGATCTCTTACAGTCAGAATTTTTATTAACTAAGCAATTGTTTCCTGCTTCTCGTGTTCAGATGTGCCCTGCGGTAACCTTTGTGCTCCGAAATGCTCATATTAGTTATTTCAAAGTTGGGTGCAGAGCTGTGCTTTCCCATGTCTGCCACTAATGACTTGCAGCTGTTGCTAATCTGTGCCTCTGATTTCCTTTGATTACTATGTGTATTGATGCCTCTGGTAAATAGGCATCTGCCAGGTGCCAACACAATTGGGGAGGGGAGATATAAAAAGTTCCCTGTTTCAAACTCAATGTGACATTGTGTGAGCTGAGCTAGAGAGAGGGAAAAGGGGCACATCTGTCTCTTTAACTATTGAAGGGCAAGCAGTTATGGGGATTCTTGTTCCATGCTTGGGCAGGGAAATTCCTCTATCCCAGGGGAATAAAATCCTACACACACATTTTTTTTTTAGGAAAGGATGATAATAAAGCAACAAATGCACAATCAGAAGAGCCGGGGCTTCCAAGGAGGCTTTGCACCAGCATGCAGCAACCATTAACAAAGCTTCCAGATAACCTTTAAGTGAAAGCTAATAAAAATGATACCCCATGGTTTAAAGAAATATATTGTGGAGCAGACAACTCCCACGGCTTGTGACTGCTAACTCTACTTTGCAGCAAACAGACATAATTTTTGGACTGCAGTGTACAACAGTAGTAGGTTGCCCCTGGTTCACACCGGTTCTATAGAACTGGTAGTAAAACTGGCGGGAGGCTCTGCCCACCGACCCCGACATCACTAAAACACTTCTGCGCGTGTGCAGAAGAGCGTGCGCACAGCCCCGCTGTGAACCGGTAGTAAAGGTAAATAGAACCCACCCCTGGTGTACAGTGCTGTAAGTCCTAGACTTACAACAATTCATTTACCGACCATTTGAAGTTACAACAGCACTCAAAAAAGGGACTTATGACCAGTTTTCACACTTAATGACCATTACATGATCAAAATTTGGGCACTTGGTACTTGTATTTATGAAAGTTGCACTGTCTCTTGGTCATGCAATCACCTTTTGCAACCTTCCCAGCTGGCTTCTGACATGCAAAATCAGAGGAGGAAGTCAGATTCACTTAACAACTGCATGACTCATTTAACAACTGTAGTGATTCACTTAATATCTGTGGCAAAAATGGGTCAAAACTCAATTAACAACTGCTTTCTTAACAGTAGAAATTTAGGTCTCAATTGTGATTGTAAGACGAGGACCACCTGTAAAGTGGTTTGTGCATGTTGAACCCATATATTGGCTTCTGTTTTTAAAATGTAAAATAAAGCACACACACACACACACACACACACACACACACACACACACACACTCCAGCCACTGCAAACCTAAAATTATGTTTTGAGTTTATCACTGCAAGGAAATAACCTGTGGCTTTCACTAAATCAGAAGCCTGTGTCCACATAACACATTAAGATAAAATGAGTTTGATGACTTTGTGGTTCAGTAGGTCCCACCACTGAAGCCATCTTGTTTTTCCTGTTGTGATGAGGCAGCCCACCTGACAGTCCCTGGCTGTCCCCATCACTCCTGTTTCCAGAGCCAGCCAGGGACTTCCATCTGCTAATTATCCCAGATGGGAACACCTGTCCACTGACTTTGTCTTCCATTAAAGATGCCAACCTGTATTACAGCATTGAAAAGTTTAGAGACAAAGAAATGGGAGCCAATTAACTTACCCAACACCCAGGAGAGACATCTAACTGCCAAATCCTGAAAGAATTATCTGATTTTTAAAAATTGCTGCTGCTCTGATCTGACTGATTTGTTTTGCTACCAGAATATGTTTGAACTTTAACATTAAAATGGATATTGGAAAAGTCTACCTCAAAACATAAAACTGATATTCAAGCTTGTTCAGAATACCCAGATTGGGGTCATAGAATAAGCTAAGCTGCATAGAGTCGGATGAATAAACCACCATATGCTGGCTTCCCACAATACACTGAGGCAACACCAGATAAACTATATTTTATTTAAGCACAATATGTGAATTTAGCACTAATTGTCTTGGCATGAACTGCTTTATTGGGCTTGTTTCTGAGCAGAAGTATCCAGGATGTTGCGGGGATAATAGAAGGAAGGAGTACAAGGTATATTTGCTGCCTTGAATTAGTTATAAAAATAATAAAGGTGGGATCAAAAAAATCATACATATGTAAAGTGGTAAGCCAAAGTGGTACCAGTGGTGGTAGGAGTATTTGGGACTGTGACTCCTGAGCTGGGAAGGTGACTCCAACTACCCAGCATTGAGACCAGAGTACCAGGTGACGGTGAACATTTGTCCTTGCTCCCATTCCTGCCCCTCTAGCAGTTGAAAAGTATGCAAATGCGAGTAGATAAATAGGTTCCACTTTGGTGGTGGAAGTTAACGGTGTTCCGTGTGCCTCAGTAGATAGTCATGATGATCACATGACCATGGAAATGTCCTTTCATGGTCAACCATTTTTATTCAATTTTCATTCCCAGTCCTATGCCTGCAAAATATAGAATTCAAGGCTGATTTCCCCCACTACCTTTCTTGTTTCTCTTGCAACACTTCCGAGCATTTATTATCGATGTGATTTGGAAAACTCCCCTGGTGAAACTTAACATCACTCCATCTGTAGTTAGAACTCCATCTGCTAAATGTCTGCTTATTGAGTTGTTGCAAAACACCTCTCTCTCTCCCCCCCTCTCTCTCCCTCCCTCCCTCTCTATTTTCAGACATGGAAATAGGAAATTAGGAATATTTTAATACCTAACACAATTAAAGCCTACAAATGAATGACCACAAGGAAACAACAAGGCAGGGTTTTTTTTCCTAAATAATGCATGCTTATTTAACAAGTTCTGCTGCATTCAGAGAGTCCTTTTCTTCCATACATGCCCTGATAATTTCAGACTTTTTCGCTCTCGTTAAAGAAAATCAGATATCACAATTTAATCCAGATTCCAGATTATTATATCCTACGAATAAAATTCCTTTGCTCTAGTCTAGTGGAATTTAGTGGCACTAGTAGTTTCCTCAACAATGGCTAAATTACCAATTAATAAGGTTAATAATGTGGATAACTAAAATGGAAGGCTTAAAAAAAACCTGTTCCTTTCACTGACAAGGAATGGATAAAGTACCTGGATGTGTTATCTTTCACTTCCGAGACTCCCAAAGGTTCTTTAAAGAGCCTGAAGTTGTTTAATACTACAAAAGGACAGAAAGAGAAAAAAAATATGGAATTCCCACTCAGGTTTATCTCTTGCTACTGGCAAGATTTGTGTCCACAAGCAAAGAGTAACCTGCCAGGGGAAAATGTTTCTCTTTTTAATAGCATGAAGGAGACAGGAAATTTATGTTATCTCCCCAATGGCATATCTTGTTACCAGAAACTTGCATGCTGTAACTTACTAAGCAGAACTCTGTGTCACAAAGCAGAGACTGAAGGGAGTACAAGGAAATGTTAGGTCAGAAATAAAAATGAGACAGTTGAGTGTTTGGGTCCCAGGAAGCATCTCATAATGCTTGCCTCTTCTATAATTGCTACATTCAAGAAAGAAAGCATAGAGAGCATATTAAAAAGATTTGTTTGGGTGATAGACTGTATAAATATTCCTTCAAAACCACATTGTCAAGAGGTTTGATTCAATGTATATCTTCTGAGATTTTGAACCTATTTTATGGACACTCCTTCTTTTAAGGAACTCCTACTCCTATTTTTTTATTATGGAAATAATGTAGTGAAGAAAGTTAGCACCCACCCCTCTTAGAAGAATGAGCTATTCTAGGAAATATTAAAAAGGCAGAATATTATATTTCCCTGGATGAGAAAAGGAGAAACATGTTTTTAAAGACAAAGCAGCTCCCTGCAGCTCCCTGCCCTCCACTTCAGCTCCAGGGTGATGGGATTAAGACCTTCACCCCAGTGGTGAAATTAAAAAAAATTCCCTACCGGTTCTGTGGGCGTGGCTTGGTGGGCATATGACTGGGAAAACCAACTATCACACTTTACACAAAAATAACACAAAAGCTGTTATGGAATGATGAGACCAAACAACATTCCTGGTCAGCCAGAGACAGTTTATTGCGCAGTTTCAGAATCAGATTTGTATCTGCAATTCTGAACCAAGAAGAGCTCTGATACAATTGCTTTTATACTTTAACATGACAAAGGATTTGATATGAGCACAGCAGCTTTCCATATATGGTTAACATATATTTGTTAGGTGATGATTGATACTTTCATCAGTTTTCTATATTACTAAATTCCTACATTAATTTCTAGTACATGAGATCATCTTAGCTAAACATCCTTTATTAATTTTGTGATTGCTGATGCGTAGGTTAATGGCTGCTTTGGTTAATAAGTGACTCTTGCTTCATATGGATTTCCTTGCAACCGTGATAGCTTGGTCTCTCAGACGTTATGTATTAACAAAAATGGAATTTAGTTGACTTGGTGAAATCTCCAAACAAGCATATTTCTTTCTTATGATCAGGAGATAAAGAGGGCCCTTTAATGTTCATGTAGCTGACCCTGTATTATCCCCACATTAAAGCTACACAACTGACTCACACACAATGCAAAAGCAGCTGGAGTTCACACAAAATGGCCCCTGAAACAAGCAGGAACCTCACAGAGTCACAGAGAGCTCAAAAACAAACTATCATACTATACACAAAAATACCGGTTCGGGCAATAGGTAGTTAAAAAATGCTTTAAAAAGTAAACAAAAAAAAGTTCTGACAATTGCACGGCATAGCTGATTGTCACAGTTAATTGTCGGAACCTTTTTTAAAACATTTTTTTAGCATTTTTTTACTACCTATTGCTCGAACCAGTAGTAAAAAAAATGCTAAAAAAAGCTGTTTAAATGTTTAAAAAACTTTTTAAAAGTTCCAAGTATCAGGTGTGCTGCGCGATCGTGGGAACTTTTTTTTTACTTTTTAAAGCATTTTTTTTTACTATCGGTTTGGGCAAACCAGAGCATTTTCACTACAGGTTGGAGCGAACCACCCCGAACCGGTAGCATCTCTCTTCCATGTGTTCAGCTACCAAGGACTTCAAACCCATGTGGTCCTGTTCACCATTAAACCATCCTTCCAAGCAGTCTCCACGGGTCTTTCTTCCCACTTGGAACGGAACTGAATCCAGAGGGACATGGAGATTTCTTCCAAGAGTAGACAAATATTCATCTTAGAGTAATGGTTTCATGTATTTTTACTTATATCTGTAATAAAGAAAGTTAGAAGTCATTCTTTTTCTAGTTTTCTGTTTATCATTTAATTTTGTAATTTTTTTTGAAAATCCTAGATTTTCAAACCTTCTATGAGGATTCTCAGTCATACAGGTCATGGTTGTCCCAAAGATGCTTTTCAAAAGGCAACTGGACTTTCTTGGTTTTTTCTGTGAAGACGTTTCGCTTCTCATCCAAGAAGTTTCTTCAGTTCTGACTGAATGGTGTGGGGGAATGGAAGGATTTATATTCCTTGCAGTCATCTGGTCATCGCAGTCCTTTCAGCAGTTCCAAGAAGATTCCATACCTATTTGCATTCTGATTCAGGTGATCCTGAGAGACCAAGTGGCCTCAGTTACTCTCAGAGAGAGTACTAATGACCAGATGACTGCAAGGAATATAAATCCTTCCATTCCCCACCCCACCCATCATTCAGTCAGAACTGAAGAAGCTTCTTGGGTGAGAAGCGAAACATCTTCATGGAAAAAACAACGTTCAGTTACCTTTTGAAATTTATTTCAACTTTATTTTTCAGTAACCTTTGTCCTAATGAATATATTTTATATCTTTTTAAAAAAAACTTTTTATTAAAGAGTTTTACAAAACTGGAAGATAATACAAAATCAGAAGAAAAAAGAAAAATGAAAGCAGGTAGAAAAAAAAACTATTTAAAGCTACTCTCAATCTTCCTTGCAACAAGTACAGGAAAATTAATAGTTCCCTGCCACCTATGAAATTATTTGCATGATTCACTTCTTACTATAGACCCTAGCCCTCTCACACACACATACACACTCATCCATTCACAAATCCAACAATCATTGTCATTTCTGTCCAGGAGTCAGCAAAAAGTCCTGTAAAGGGTTGTAGGAAGTTAGCACCCACCTCTTTCCTGGAAGAATGAAATATTTTAGGAAATATTAAAAAGGCAGAATATTATGTTTCCTTGCATGAGAAATGGAGAAGCATGTTTTAAAGACAAAGCAGCTCCCACCTTCCTACTTCCCCCCTTTTGTCAATGGGCCAGAGGCAGAAATTCAATCTTTGTTAATAGGCCATAATCTGCAACACAATAGGACCCATCTAGGACAGAAACTCATCACATGGCACCTGAGAAGATTACATCAGCCAGCAAGGCTAGTTAAGACCCCCACCCCTTGGGAATCTGACAACCAATCAGGATACTCTTTCGGGGCCCCAGGAAGTTCAAAGCCAGAGAGAGCATAAAACCCGGGGACTCGCTGTATCTCGCCCTTTTTCTGTTCAGGAACTCAAACCATGTGATCCTGTCCACCATTAAACCATCTTTCCAAACAGTCTCCATGTTTCCAGTGTCTTTTTCCCCACTTGGAGCTGAACTCAGAAGGATATTTCTTCCAACAGGGTTTCCAGTATTTTATAAAAATATTTCTTATTTTAGCACCGATCAAACAAAACTGGCAGGAAAGTAGTGAGTGGTTAATGCATCAGCCTAGAAACCAGGAGACCTTCAATTCTAGTCTCATTTTAGGAATGAAAGTCATTTGGATGACTTGGAGCAGTCACTCTCTCTTGTCCAACCCACCTCACAGGGTTGTCGTGAGGAAAATAGGAGGTGGAAAATATATAAAGTATGTTTGCCACCTTGAGTTACTTATAAAAATAATAAAGGAGGGATTTAAAAACTCTTTTAAAAGGCAACTTTACCTTCCTTTCTTATGCTTCTGTCAGTCTGAATGTTTAATTCATCAAACTGCAGGAGTGAATCTCCATTCAGACTTTCTTTCATCTCAAACATTTCTTCAAGGTTTTAGAAACCATTTTTGGTCAAAACTGTCTTCGCCCAAGTTCTATTCCAGGGACACCCCACTCCCTCAAAAAAAAACCAAAAAAAAAAACCCTTAAGGGCGGTGTTGATTACTGTATTTTATTTACTAGAAAACAAATTTGTGTCCATGACAGAGGTTAAAAAAGTCAAGATGGCAGCTGTGAGGCCTGCCGCTTTTTAACCAGGATACAAAAGAGAAAGAGAGAAAAAAAAAGCACAATTACTTTTAGCCTCTGTAAATCCTGCTAAAATGCTTTTATAAATGGTGTTGTTTTGTTGTATATAAAGAAGAGGCCGTAAGCCAGGGGTGGCCCCTTTAAAAGCCTATGGACTACAACTCCCAGAATTCCTGAGCCAGCATGCAGCCTCCTTAATTAAAAAGGTCATAATTGTGATATACTGTTTTGAGGGGGGTTAGAGACAAATGTTGACAAGGGAACACAGATCAGATTTTGGACAAGGGATCGATTCTCAGTAGCATGAATGCCTCCATTCTATTCCCAAACTATTTTGTAATCTAGCAACTATACCTTCTAATGTAAATAAGCTACAAAATAGTTTGAAGAATTCACTGCAAGGTATACACTGCAATATTATCACAGAATAATCTGCAACATCAGTCCTTGGTTCTGACTCATAGCAAAACAGAGGGGGAGGAGGGGGACCCCATGACAAAGCTTGATAGTGCATTAATCATTTAATATGGCTTTTGAAAATAGCTGAAACAAATGATGATCAGCCATATTGCATCTCTTGGCTTTCCCTCCATGGCCCTTCATCCGTAAGTGATAATCCACAGAGTGAAGAGAACATATTTCACTCTAATTAGGGAGGAGCTAATTATCTCTCATCAATTAGATCCTACAACAGTTATCTGTAAACAGTTGTTGGAGATACACATAAACAGATTAGGGACTGAAAGCCTAATTAATAAGAAATAATGAGCTCCTTCCTGTACAAGGTAGAAAAGGCATATTCTTCCTCTGCCAAGGCTACTGCAGAAGCTGCACAGAGGGATGTTGTTGTTAGATGGTAGGGATCACTGAAGAACAGATCCCCTGAATTTTAATATAGATTATTTATTTGTTAATTTATATCCCCAACTTTTCTTCAAAAGTTCAAGATAGCTATATAAAATTCCCTGCTCCAATAATCTATTGGTAGACTAGACCAGTGGTTCTCAACCTTGGCAGACTTAAAGATGGGTGGACTTCAACTCCCAGAATTCCCCAGGTAGTATGGACTGATTGTGGAATTCTGGGAGTTGAAGTCCACCCATTTTCAAGTTGCCAAGATTGAGAAACAGTGGACTAGACAAAGAAATCGTGTTTGGCCCTTAATAACCCAACACACTTTCTAGATTTCTCTGGGACTACTCTAATCCCTCAACCACCATAAATCATAACCCAATTTCACACATTGTGCACAGTGCCCATAAAGCAATAGACTTTGGGTACTCTTTTTTTGCTGAAAAGTAATCATACATAAATAGAATCTCATCTGGTATTCTGAACTAGAAAATAATTCCTCAGTGATATAACATTCTTAATACTGTCCACCTTTTGAGCTATACAAATTAATAAAGTGATTTAAGACCATATAATCACTGACAGCAACCCTGCAATTGATTTCATTCATGGATATGTCTCTGACTTTTAAGAATGTTTAATGTTAAATATGTTCTTTAAGGAATTCTATTTTATTCCATTCCAAAATAAATTATAACAGTCTGTCCTGGCTGGTATTTAAATCTCAGAACATTAGGCCTCTCATGATATATTTTTAATATACATTAGCCTAATATATATTTTAGGCTTACCATGAGAGGGATAGCGGTTAAAGGCTAGAAACTGGGAGACAGTGAGTTCTAGTCCTGCCTTAGGCTCAAAGGCAACTGGGAGACCTTTAGCCAGTCACTCTCTCTTGGCCTTAGCAAGAAATCACTGGCAAAACTAAAATTTACTAAAACTGCAGGAATTTGTGCTTTCAAAAAACCAGATAAAAGAGATAGAATCATTGTCCTGTTATATGATCAAGTAAAGAACAAATTTGGAAATGGACAGTAAATTCCACACTGAATACATTTATATTTGGTTTTTCCTGCAGAAAAAAAATCATTTTTGTATGGAAAAGCAACCATAAATTAGTCTCTCTCACACAGAGAGATAAATCATAAAAACACAAAGCTCTGTTTGCATCAAGTACAACAATTTAAAGAGTTTTTTAAAGATATAGCATGTCTTGTTATATAAGTATGAATAATACAATCATGACAGATTTTATCACTGCTTTTTTTCTTTAGTGTCGTATGATATACAAGATATACATTTGTATTGTTGTAGAATTTAATCCTATACAAAGGGTGATCTTTCACAATTTTTTTAAAGTCACCTTTTTCAGACTTTTAACTCACACATTACTAGGGCTGAAAACATTTTACAGCTGCTAACGATTTTTGAACTTTGGAAATTACATTGCGGCATCTTACAAAAAATGAAACAAAACATTGGGGGCTTAAGGAATCACAATATTACTTCCATAGTTAATGTTGCAATATTTTCAGGATCAGACTCAATAATGATAATAAGAGTTAGAGGTTTAAATATATTTCTCTTTAATTATAACAGGCATTCTATATTCACTGAATATTCACAGATAGAAGCAAGGAAAATGGTGAAGGTGGCTCCTTATATATACAAGGGGTGGAGCCAAGAATGGGAGTGGTGAATTATGAATACATTAGGAACCAAAGAATAAGTTAACCCCCGATGTCCCATATATACATTATTTACACATTAGGGAATAAGGCATTTACATCTCACAAATCCCCCTCTAAATGCCGGTTCGCTATACAACACCAATTACATTCAGATTCAGGACAATATAAGACATATAATTTTGATGTTAAATATTTGTGCTGTTTAGAAGGTAAAGGCTTCGTCAATATGTCAGCTAATTGTTCAGAGGTATCACAATGCACTGCTTTGATAAATCCATCTTGAGACAATTGTCTCACATGCTTAAATTTTATATCTATATGCCTGGACCTTTGTCCAATGGCATCGGATCTGGATATTTCAATGGCTGCTTTATTATCTTCATGCATAACAAAAGGCAAAGCAGGTTTTTTCCAAACATCTGAAATCAAATCATTAAACCATACAAGGTTATTTGCAGCTTTGGACAAACAAACATATTCCGCTTCTGTGGTCGAAGTGGCTACCAGTTCTTGTTTACCAGTGTACCAGTAAACTGGACAGTCATTTAATAGAAAAATATAACCAGAAGTGCTTTTTCTGCATGATATATCTCCAGCCCAATCCGCATCTGCGTAACATGTAAGTTTTGGTTCTTTATCATTACTAGGTTCTAATACTAAGCAAAAGTCTAATGTACTTTTCAGATATCTTAGAATTCTTTTGACTGCTTCCCAATGATACATTGTTGGTTTGCTAACATATCTTGACAATAAGTTGAGTGGTAATGCAATATCTGGCCTGGTCCAATTAGATATATAAAGAAGTGAACCTATGACTGATCTATAAAATGTATTATCCTTGAATTCAGGGGAAGATTCATCAGTGTTTCTAAGGAAATCAGTTTGCATAGGAGTATCACAGGGTTTGGCATTGTTTAAATTGCATTTGTTCAGAAGTTCAATGATTTTATCTTTCTGAGTAAGTTTGAATCCCCTTCTAGTTTTGTTAATTTGTACACCAAGGTATTTGTTTACTTTACCTAGAGATTTCAACGAGAAATGTTCGTTTAGCTTATTTACAAAGGTTTCTCTTCTCTCCTTGTGTTTTCCTATATATAAAATATCATCTACATAAATTAATACAAATTCAATATGATCATCACTCTTTTTTACAAAGAAACAGTTATCAGCAGTGGTAGCGTTGAAATCCATGGTCTTAAGTACTTTTACCAAGCAATCGTACCATCTTTTGCCAGATTGCTTTAATCCGTATAGACTCTTGTTCAATAGCCAAATTTCATTCTTATTAGTGTATTGACTGTGTGGTGCTCTTACATATATTTCCTTATCTAGTTTTGCGTGTAAATACGCAGTCTGTATGTCATATTGAAATACATCAAGATTGAGTGCAGATGCCACTACTAGAGCTGTTTTAACACTCTCTGTTCTCACTGTGGGGGAGTATGTGTCAGTGTAGTCCTCCGGATATTTTTGTGCATAACCTTGTGCAACCAATCTAGCTTTGTATAGGGTATTGCCTCCTTCTAGATTCTTAATTTTATAAATCCACCTGGTACCTATAATCGTTTTATCTTTAGGTGCAATCGCAGGTGTAAACACATTTAATCCTTGCAAACTTTCCATCTCTTTTTTCATAGCTAGTTCCCATTTTTCTTTTTCTTCACGAGGGAGTTTTAATACTTCCTCATATGTATTAGGTGTCATTTGTTCACCATCCATATGCATTATGTAATCTCTGTATTTATTTGGTACTTGATTTCTATTGTTTCTAATAGCTCTTTCGGGTTTGCTATGGTTATCATGCAAATATCTTGCTTCCTTTTTTGTTAATGTGTCTGTCTTTATTTTGTGCTGACTATTTGTCCAAGTTTTGGTTTTGTTTTTATTTTTGTTGATATTTTGATTTTCTATTGTCCCTTCCTCACAAGATTTTGTATCTTTGCATTTATTTGGAAATATTTCATTAAGATGTAATTTAGACCAATTGGCCTGTTCATGGAACACAGCTGTTCTGGAGACTATAAATTTGTTATTATTATCAATGAATCTGTACCCTTTGGTGCCAGTTTCATATCCCATAAATCTTAATCTTCTGGATACGTTTTCTCCCTTTCTTCTCAACTGCTTAGGTATGTGTACGTCTGCAGTGACTCCAAATATGTGCATGTGTGCTAATTTGGGTTTCCTATTATACATCACCTCATATGGTGTTTTATTCACAATACTGGACCAGGTTCTATTTTGAGTGTAATTTGAATAATGTAAGGCCTCTGACCAAAATTGTTTGCCTAAACCAGCATCCTCTAATGTGCACCTAATCATGGTTTGTAGTGTGGAATTCTTTCTCTCTGCAATCCCGTTTTGGAACGCAGAAAATGGACTAGACGTGAAATGTAGCATTCCTCTATCCTTTAACCATTGGGAGAATTCTTTAGACATGAATTCACATCCCCTATCTGTCATAATTTGTTTTATTCTGATATTATGTTGTGTTTCTATGCGTTTGTAGAATTCCTTAAATTTCTGAAAGGTTTCATCCTTGTGTTTTAATGTGTAAACAAAACCATAGCGACTGTAATCGTCTACTATTGTTAGGAAGTAACGTTTTCTATAAGTGATTGATGGAGTTAATGGACCAACTAGGTCCATATGTACTAAGTCAAAAATTTTGTTAGTTGATCTGTTGGATTTTTTTGGTCTGGGACTAGTTTTTAGTTTAGTGGATTTACATACTGAGCATTCCAAATAATTTTCACAATTTTTTATTTTGACACCTTCTGCGTGTTCAGTCATTTTTTGTACTACAGGAAAACTTGCATGTCCTAACTTCCTATGCAAGATGTGAGCACACTCATCATGAATTGGTTTACCTATTCTTGGTTTCTTCTCATTGTGTGTATTTGCGTGATCATGAGATATTTTACATTCATCATTGTCACTGTTACTAACATTTTCATCATCTGCCTCAATACAATCTTCCATATTTGAATCAATGTTATGTAACCATCTTTCTTTTGTTATTAGATAGGGTAGGCCTCCTTTAATCATCACAGTGCCTACATTTGTTTTGTCCTTCTCTAAAGTTGCTTTCCCCTTTGAGAAAACTATATTGATGTCAGAATCTCTGCTTAGTTTTATGGCACTTAGTATGTTATGAGGTATTTCTGGAATTAACAATACCCCCTCTATTTTTCCTAGGCCAGGCAAGGTCACATTTCCTCTGCCTAATACTTGAACCTTTTCTTGATTAGCTACCTTTATTACAAATTTATCTTCTGTAAATGAAGACAATATATTTTTGTTATTAGTGGTGTGGTTGGTTGCCCCAGAATCAATAAGCCAATTATTGTTCTCATTTTGTTGTGTTTTAGTGCTGTCTTGTTTATTTAGTCCATTCAGTGAACCAGATTTTCTCTCTTTTGAATTTTCTCTACCCCCTCTACTATCTCTGTAATTTGGTGGGCTTCTATATTTATGTCTATCTGTGGAAGACTGTCTATAATTGTATTTACTCCTATACTCTGACCTATGTCTCTCCTTTGAGATTTTGGGACAGTCTCTTCTATTGTGTTCCCTGGACCCACAATTATGGCATTTAAAAGCTTCATTGTATTTTTCCTGGAAAGCTACCTTCCTAAAAGATTTGTGTTCTGTGTGATTGCTGGAACGATTTTTTCTTGAATTGTCTTCTGCTATCAATTTGTTAGATAGACTTTCTATGGATAAATATTCTAGATTGATGGTGTCTAAGTGTGACATAAAACTATCCCATGATGAATCAAGTGAATTGATAATAACACTTTTCATTGTTTGATCTGAAATCACTTCCCCCCTCAAATGCAGCTCAGCTCTTATTTTGTTTAGAGATATCAAATGCTCACTTATGGAAACCCCTGGTTTTACTCTGGAAGAAAAGAAATCCTTAGACATTCTTGTAGTGGTAGCTACACTATCGCTGTGAAACAGATTAAACATGCATTGAATTATTTCTGAAACAGTTAGGTTTGGTTTGATGCTATGATACATTGTAGGAGACACGCTAGATATTATTAAGAAAAATGCTCTATGATGTAAACAATCTATTTTTAAAGTCCAAGGTCTTCTTGGAGGACTAGTGATAAAGAATAGCAAATTTTCTTTCATAAAGACAACCTGGAGCTGTTGATACCATTCTTGCAAATTAATGCCATCAACTCTAAGTTTTGGGAAGTCACTGGGTAAGTTTCCCACATTATTTTGTTCATTACTTACAACCTGAGGTAGTCCGTGGTCTCGCAAGTGCAGGAAATTGCAAAACGGCAAGGGGATGCTCGCAACGAGTCTGCGCGGTTCTCTGGCCAGTTCAAGTCTTTCCGGACCGTCTACGTAGTTTCGCACATGCGCGTTGCTCATTTCTTCTTTGGCGTCGTCGTGGAAGGTTCTCTCCATTGCAGCTCGCTCGCTCCGCTCCTCTTCAGACGAGTCGGTTTCTGGCTCGGTTTTAGGAGTTTTGATGGCGGCGACTGCTCTTTTCTTTCTTTTGTGTGCGTTGGTACTTGATCCGGTCTGCGGTGTAGGGCGGAATCGACATGGCTCTCTGGGCTCGGGCGTCGTCGCTCTCGAAGTCAGGATGGGAGCGTGCAGGTCTTGAGGTATCGGCTTGTTCTCTAGCTTCTTCGTTGTCGCTTTGGAAATTTTTAATTTTGGCCCAAATGCAGCAAAAAGCGTCTTCATTGCTGACTTTACTTGGGATTTCGTTAAGTCGTCTTCGCTTTCTGATTCTGGTTCTTCTGAAGAGTTTGAATCTTCCTTTTCGCTTTCGTTGTCTGATAACGTTTTTCGCGCCAAAAATTTTGAACTGAGCATTTTGATTGGCTCTGCTTCGCTCACTTTGGAGGCTCGTTGGAACCAAGATGGCTGCCATTCAAAATTTCGCGCGGGATCACATCTTTTCTTTTTCATAACGACTTTCTCTGTAGTCATATCACTCACAGTTTTTTGGTCTTTGGGTTTCTCTTTAGCAATGTTTTTCTCTCTCGCTGCTCCGCTGTTTTTCAGCATTTCTTGGAGATTCGCGATGAGGCTTTCATCATTCTTCTGGCTTTTTAATAGTTTTAATATCTCTGACCTGAGTTCGTTATTTTCTATTTCGATTTCCTCCTGGTCATTATTTTCATTTATTAGTTCTTCTTCTTCAGTGGTGTATTCTTCGGATTCTCTCGAAATCGCGTTTGAGGATTCGTTGATTATTTCTTGTTCAGTTTCTATTTCTTTGCTGTAGGCCCTGGTGTTGGGCCTATCTTTCTTAGACATCTTTAAGTATTTATTGAGTCAATTAACCATCCTCTGCTACCAGCTTGTTGCAATATTTTCAGGATCAGACTCAATAATGATAATAAGAGTTAGAGGTTTAAATATATTTCTCTTTAATTATAACAGGCATTCTATATTCACTGAATATTCACAGATAGAAGCAAGGAAAATGGTGAAGGTGGCTCCTTATATATACAAGGGGTGGAGCCAAGAATGGGAGTGGTGAATTATGAATACATTAGGAACCAAAGAATAAGTTAACCCCCGATGTCCCATATATACATTATTTACACATTAGGGAATAAGGCATTTACATCTCACAGTTAACATGGCCAATCAATAACCATATTTACCAGTAAACAAACTGGTGAGATTACATCTTCCTTGAGGTTCCCAGGTGGCTGTCTGCCACACCAGTTTTACTCTTTCTTTAGGCACGTTTCCAACAAACCATAAGGCTGCAGTTTCCTGTCACTTTTTGTTATAAGACACCATGGGACTCCTTCTTGAAAGAGAGAGAGAGAATGCTAAAAACTAGTCCTTGCTTCAAGGACTTGCTTCATTGCTTAGCCTGCTCATCACAAGTAGTTGGAAGAAATTGTTGGCTTTGCGGGTCCTAGAAGGACTCTACAAAGTTACAGTCAGGGGTGGGATTCAGCCAGTTCAGACAGAACCGGTAGTTGCAAAGACTGGCTGGCCCCTCCCGCCCCGCCCCTCCCAGGAGTCTCCATGCAGCCCGTTTTGGATGCCAAGTAAATGCAGGGCCTGTGTGGAGGCTCTGATAGGCTGAAAAATGGGCCTCCCAGAAGTTCCGGAAGTCTGGAAATGGGCCTGTTTCTGACCTCCAGAGGGCTTCCGGAGCCCAGGGAAGGCCATTTTCGCCCTCCTGGAGGCTCAAGGAAAGTCTCCAGAGCCTGGGGAGGGCAAAAATCCCCCCCCCGCCATGGTGCAGGAGGCCGAGTAAACCACACCTGCTATGGCCACGCCCACCCAGCAACCAGACAGAAAACCGATTGCTAAAATTTTTGAATCCCACCCCTGGTTACAGTATATCAAAAACAAGAATGAGAGATAGGGAATGGCAGACTAGGAACTGGTGATCTGCTCAAGAGATGGTTGGTATTTTCTAAGAAATCATGGCATCCTCTGGGCTTTGCTAATCCACACAGAGAACAAGTGCAGTATAGGTAGTCCTCGACTTACAACAGTTCATTTAATAACCGTTCAAAGTTACAATAGCACTGAAAAAAGTGACTTATGACTATTTTTTACACTTACGAAAGTTGTAGCATTCCCACGGTCACATGATCAAAAGCTTGGAAACTGGCATGTATTTGTGACACTAGCAGTGTTCCATGGTCATGTGATCCCCTTATGCGACCTTTTGAAAAAACGAAGTCAATGGGGAAGCCAGATTCACTTAACAACTGTTACTAACTTAACAATTCCAGGGATTCACTTAACAACAGTGGCAAAAAAGGTCGTAAAACGGGGCAAAATTCACTTAACAAATGTCTTGCTTAGCAACAGAATTTTGGGCTCAGTTGTGGTCATACAAGAGCCTTGGTAGTACAGGGGTTTAAGGCACCCTGTTATTAAGCTGGTTATTAAGACCAGCTGCCTGCAATTACTGCAGGGTTCGAATCTCGCCAAGGCTCAAGGTTGACTCAGCCTTCCATCCTTTCTAAGGTAGGTAAATTGAGGACCCAGTTGTGGGGGCAATAAGCTGACTTTGTATAAATATACAAAAGGATGAAGGCTATTGCTGAGCACATTGTAAGCCGCCCTGAGTCTTCGGAGAAGGGCGGCATATAAATCAAATTTAAAAAAAAAAAAAAATACGTTGAGGGCTACCTGTAGTACTTTTTCAACATTGCCCAATGACTTCCCTGCAATTCCCTTATAGTCCACTCCCTGGCTTTACAGACTATTAAATGTTTGGGTTTTTTTATGATTGGGAACAAATGTTCTCAAAATACATACAATTTGCGGGCTGTAGGGCAATAACTGCATTTTAGATCGACATGCCTAAATCCAGCAGAGAGAGTAACTGCTATTGCACTCTCCTCCCAGCGTCCTTCCTCCTGGTACCCATCTCTCATCCCTCTCAGCCATCTCCGAATGGCAAAACTCAGATTCTGCTTGCTTAATTGGGCCCCTTTGGGGACACCATACGTACACGCTCAGTCAACTGTATTTGGCAAGGCACTTAATGTTCCAGGGTTGTCGGAATCAAGGAAGACAGCCTTCCATTAAAAATGCGTCTGTTTTCCCTTTGTGAGAAAGGGCTCTGAGAATATATGAGTCAACTAAGATGTCAGCACCATAACTCACTGATCATGAGGGTTTAGGCTCATCAGGCATAGTCATTCTGAGCTGAACCATCTCTTCATCCAAATAAGTCACCTTCATTACTGTGGAGCATATTAATGTTGTTACAGCTGTTAAGTCCTTGTTTTCAAAGTCATTAGGCTTTGTGCCAGAAAGAATTCCTGGGCATTCTTTCCTCATCAACATCTAACATGTTCCTAGGTTTTCAGAGCTGCTCGGCAGCCAAATCACACTTATTTAATCCAGATGGATAGCTCATTAAATTATCTCAGGGATGCCCTTTCCTTTTCCAGGGTTTAATTTGAGGGTTAAAACATATTTTGCTCTTGTGGCAGATAGGGGCTGAAGAGGAGATGAGGGTCCATCATTCACAGGGCTTTGATTTACACTTATTTTAACCATTTCATAATTGTCTGAATTAACAGTTGGAAGCAACGAACTAATTTACTTAAATGTGCTGTTTTATTCAGGGCAGAGGTTTGTCTGTGATAAGAAATCTGATCTAATAAGATTGGTTTTTATACAGCCATGCTTGGTAAAATTAGCATTCCTTTAAGGAGAGAGGGAACTCATATTTAGGTGACTGAGCAATGATACAGCACGGGTAAGTCTGTACCATATAAAGATTATGATTTTTATTTCCTTTCTGTTTCTTTATGTGGGGAGAAGGTGATTCCTTTACAGATAGTCCTTGACTTACAATAATTTATTCAGTGACCATTCAAAGTTACAACATCACTGAAAAAAGTGACTTACGACCATTTTTCACACATACAACCGTTGCAGCATTCCCATGATCATGTGATAAAATTCAGACACCAGGCAATGTATTTCTTTCTTTCTTTACTTAGCATATGGTATACAATGCCAAGGAAATCTACATATGCTAGATACAATGCAGTATTAACAGCCTAGATTGCTAGTCCATTCTGTTGCGTTGCCTATCCTTGGTACATCATGGGGGCAGTGGTGAAATCCAAATTTTTTAACTACCGGTTCTGTGGCCGTGGCTTGGTGGGCGTGGTGTGACTTGTGGGCATGGCAGGGGAAGGATACTGCAAAATCCCCATTCCCTCCCCACTCCTGGGGGAAGGATATTGCAAAATCTCCATTCCCACCCCACTCTGGGGCCAGCCAGAAGTGGTATTTGCCGGTTCTCCGAACTACTCAAAATTTCCGCTACTAGTTCTCCAGAACCTGTCAAAACCTGCTGGATTTCACCCTGCATTGGCAGTTGAACTAGCCTTACACCAATTAGCTAGAGGTGCTCATGTCCTGGCTCTTCCATCCTCCTTCGCTGGCCTCACCTTACCTCATGTCACAATGCCTTGCATACAGCCAGGTCAGCTTTCCCCTCCATGCACATGAACGCACCTAGATTTTTTCCCACCACTTCTGTGGTACTCATTTATCTACTCACAATATTGCCTGCTTTCAAACTATCGGGTGGGCAGGAGCTAGAGATCAAGTGGAATGAGCTCATTAATGATGCTCGAACTGCCAGAATGCAGACCAAATTTCTGGCCAGTAGTTCCAACGTCATTAAGCCACTGGGCCACCCCATCCCTACTTGGCAACTGGCATGTATTTATGATGGTTGCAATGTCCTGGGGTCATGTGATCACCTTTTGCAACCTTTTGACAAGCAAAGTCAATGGGGAAGCCGAATTCATTTTATAACCGTGTTACTAATTTAACAGCTGCAATGATTCACTTAACAACTGTGGCGGGAAAAGTCGTAAAGTGGAGCAAAATTCATTTAGCAATTGAAATTTTGGGCTCAATTGTGGTAATCGTAAGTCAAGGACTACCTGTACTTTTCAAAGTGTGTTAAGAATTTTTTTTTTTTAATTTGATTTATATGCCGCCCTTCTCCGAAGACTCAGGGCAGCTTACAATGCGCTAAGCAATAGCCTTCATACTTTTGTATATTTTATACAAAGTCAGCTTATTGCCCCCACAATCTGGGTCCTCATTTTACCTACCTTAGAAAGGATGGAAGGCTGAGTCAACCTTGAGCCTGGCGAGATTTGAACTTGCAGTAATTTTGTAGCACACATTATTGTTTGTCTTTATACATCAGAAAATAGCACTGGTTCTCAGCAAGAATAGTTGGTAGAGTTTAAGTTGAAGGACTTTATGCAGCTGAGAGCCTTCTGGCTGCACAGTTCTGCTTTAAAGAAAATACAAGATAGTCCTCAAATTACAACCACAATTGAGCCAAAACCTTTGTTGCTAAGTGAAACATTTCTTAAGTGAGTTTTGCCCCATTTTACAACCTTGCTTGCCACAGTTGTTAAGTGAATCACTGTAATTGTTAAGTTAGCAACATGGCTGTTAAGTGAATCTGGCTTCCCCATTCACTTTGCTTGTCAGCTGTTCACAAAAAGTGATCACATGATCCTGGGACACTGCAACCGTCATAAATATGAACCAGTTGCCAAGCATCTGAGTTTTGGTCATGTGACCAAGGGGATGCCCCAATGGTCATAAGTATGAAAAACGGTCATAAGTCACTTTTTTCAGTGCCTTTGTAACTTTGAATGGTCAATAAATGAAGTGTTGTAAGTTGAGGTCTACCTGTATAGAATTGATAGAATCTGTCTCCAAAACATTTTAGAATAGCTTTTTTTCAGCGTGGTTTCTCCAACTGTGTATTGTCATCTCCTGTAATTCCCAATAAGCATAACTTTTGGGGGATGCATTAAAAGACTGCAGATTCTCTGCCATATCGTTGCTGCTGCCCCATATAATTACTGATTTTAATGTTATTGACTACCTGAAAAGGAGGGAATGGTTATCATGTCCTGCTCCATTTCTCAGAAAGGTGGGCAAACCAGAGCAATGTAGGAATGCATTCTGAACATCCTTGTCTACTTGTATTTTGCTTTGACTGGATGGATATCATCCACAGGAGAGAACAAGGACACTTTGACTCTTCCTAACAAAAGGCAAATAGATCCAGAATGAAGAATAATATAAATGATAATAACCATGAGGGGCACATATTAGACATTAGGGACAGTGCGCGTCAACTAACTCTGCTTTAACCACCTGGGGGAATATAAAAATTGTATAGAAAAGTTTGACTTTGAGAATGTATTAATGTGTTGCAAATTCCCAGGATCCAAATTCTTTTAGAAATCCCCCATGAAGAAGATGGATACACCTTTAGAGACCCTCAGAAATGTTTTTACTGTCTTGTTTTGAAGTTATTCACTCAAAGAACATCCCTGATTCATGACTCTCAAATCCACTGAAGTGTCTTATAAATTCCCTCAAGAAACAGGCATGTGTCTGGCATATGTGAAAAAATACCCCCTAGTGCCCAGTTCTCTAAAGGGACTAATGTTGATTTGGCAATAATCCTTTTTAAAAAAAAAAAAACTAAAAAACCCTGCATATTGTTTTAAAGCAAATTCTTTGACCTTGTTTCAATATGATAACAAAGTGTATTGTGCTGCAATGCAGTTTCCTGTAATTGTTCCAATTAAATTAAAGAGGTAGGACTGGGATAGGAAGAAGCTGAAATGGGAGACATACACTTGTCTACATAGGTGGAGATCCAAACACAAGATTATTAGTGTCACTTAGAACAATTACTTTTGTGGAAGAGAAGATTGGATTAATAGAATCTAGCTGTTTATTTGGATAAGTAAGTAAATGAATTATACAGAGGAATGTACATTCCATAAAAAAAGCTATGAGATGAGTTTTGAGTAAAATGTTTGACTTGATATTCAACTCTTTGTTTTTAAGCTGATAGAAAGACTAGATTTTAGATGGCGGATTTTAAACTGTGGACTAGGGTCTGTAGAATTAGCTTCTCTCAAAAGAGCTCATAGGATCATCTCTATCATATAAGATCCTGAGGCCTGTTTATGGGATACATGGATAAGTTTCCAGACAGATTACATGCCTTTCTAAGCAAATTTAGATCCCAGTTCAGTAATAGGCCTCCTAACATATTATCTTGATACTTTTTGTTGATTGTATTAGAAGGGTTTTAATTGGAGATTAAAATAATAATAATTTTTTAAAAAGTGTCAAATGCATCTTGGACTCTTAGATATTTTATTGTCTGGACTAAGAAAAACTGTTGGCTTCATCTTTAAACTGCAGTGTAGTTACGTTGTTTTCTGAACTTCGGACATCACCTCTATTTACTACAGTAAAAACATAAATGAATACCTGCGGTAATCTTTGTAATTTAATATTCTCTTTTTTAATGGCAACAATAAAGAATATGGAGGGATGATGACAATCACATTTCAGACAAATAGATACATACACTTTATGTCTATTTGTTAATATTTGTTTTTAAAGGATGATTTTTTTTCTCTGCAGTTGTTTCAATGAATATGAAGTATAGTATATGATAAAAATGAGTCTTGGTAAATTCACTGCAAATTTCACAAAAATTAGAAGTTTGTATAAGGTCAATTTTTATAGTTCAGATTTCTTTTAAATGTTACCTTTCCCTCCTCAAATAGGCAATTTCTTCAGAGGGAGGGAGGGAGGAATTTCAATACTGCTGCCTTTCCTAAAATCCTCAGAACATCAGTATTTCCAGAGTAACAAGAAACCCCAGATCACAATTGTGTCTTTGCTTGTTAAAGCCACAGGAGAGGAGATACTAGACATGGCAAAACTATCTCCAATCACCCCAGCCAAAACATCTGGCTAAAACTGGCTGCCTTGATAGCATGAATAATTTGTTGCTGTTTTAACCATTTAATTGTGTCTTACTCTTCTTGACTTTATAGGCAAGTGCTTTCCATGCTACCCTGTCAAGCACAGCTTCTTTCAATTGTTGGATGTTCAACTTTCTATCAGATTTGATGTTATCAAGCCAACATGTTCTTTGCTTGCCCTTTTTCTTCTTGTTCCACTAACCATTCCTAGCATCATTGCCTCATCCAATGAATTTGCAGACATGACATGGCCAAAGTAAATCCACCATAATCTGATGATTTTAGCTTCTAGTGATGTGTCTGGTTTTATACGATTTACCACCTCTCTGTTAGTAACTCTGGTTGTCTATGGTATATACAATACCAGGGGTGTCAAACTCAAGGTCTGGGTGCCAGATCTGGCCTGCGGGGTACATAGACCTGACCTGCAGGGCCGCCCTGGAAACAGCAAAGGACCAGCCTGCAGTGCCTCTGCCAACATAAACGGAGCTCGGAAGAGCTGCATGCAGAGGATTTTTGCTGGCAGAGGATTGCAGGAGGCTGTTGCAGCCGAAAAGGAGCTCGGGAGCCCGTTTTTTCTGGCAGAGCGCTCAAGTCACCACAGTGACATCAAGTTGGCCACGCCCACCCTGGCCACATACACCTCAAGGTCAAACACAACCCTGATGCGGCCCTCAATGAAATTGAGTTTGACACTCCTGCACAATACCATGTCTTTGGTAAATTATGCCAGCACCACCGTTCAAAGGCATCATGTCTTCTTCAATCAGCCATTCTTAGTGTCCAACTCATGAGCAATTTACAGGAATTTAATAGCAAAGTGCTGCTCTGCTTTTTACTAAACTGACACAGTAAGGAGGAGGCGAGATCAGATTACGGAACTATGGTGAAGGTTCACATATATGACTGAGGAATTCATTGGCCCTGAAACATTGACCTGGACATCTCCTGTATGATGCATTGCTGAGGCTGCATTTTCCGTCCACAATAACCAACACATGATAAACTCCTTCCCTTCACTTATTTGGTAATATAAATATTTTGGGTTTTTAAAATAAATTTTATTAATCATATATAAATGTTTTGGATTACCCATGAAATCTGATAGTTGCATAATAATTAAATAAGGTTGTGTTATGAATACCTTTTGATTATTTATTTTTTACATCAAAGCTGAATTTCATCCCCCTTCCCTGGTTGGTAAACCAATCTCCATGTACTCTGGTGATGTGCTAATCTCATCCGTTTCTCAAGCAAGACTGCAATTCCTTCATGCTTTAACATCCCACTGTCAACTGGTAATGCTAGAAATTAATTGCACAAAAATCAAGGTGGCCGTATTCATCAAGCAAAGCACTAATCGTGCCCCATATTTGGAACATGGATAACTACCAACCTGAGCAGGAAAAGGCTTTCAAATGCCTTGGCATCTATATCCAGTCATCGTCTTCCTGGAAGCTTTACTTTCCAAATCTTTCTTTGTGAGCCTCTAATGCAATCATTAGAGATTCAACCCATCAGGGTAAGAAATATATGCCTACTGCAATTAAAAGTTTTTAAAGCCCAAACGCTAAGTGTTCTAATGCATGGTGCTTAATGTTCCACTTACAAGAACACTCGTGCATTAGAAGCTGTACAATCTAAACTTCGGAGTCCTTCAGTTTTCCTGCTCTGCCACTAATGCACTTCTCCATCTAGAATTTGGCTTTATTTCAATCAAAGCTTAATTACAATTCTGCCAGGGGAAGTATTGGCTCAAAAAAGGTAAGTGGGGGGAAGGAAGAATGAAATTTTTAGCTGAACTAATTTTGACTCTTCTTGGAACTGATGGCTTGGCTAATGGGGGATCGCCTCCCACTCTATATCTTTGCTAGGCTTGGGTAAAACTGGGAATATGGAATAGAGAATTAGAATATTCATGAATGAAGGCAAATATATGTGTCCCAGGATAATGTTGCAGGAGCCAATCTGGGTGGGTCCCTGGGACCAGAGGTTTAGTCTTCCAAGCTTTCAGACTCATGCTGGAGCCCATCCTCAGGGAATTTCTCTATCACCAGAATACCAAGATCAGGGATATGGCAAAGCCCAGTTGAGGAAAGGAGGAAGGCTGGTGAACTTCTCTCTCACCACATTCTGGTGAGAGAGAAGTTTCCTGTGGAGCGGCTCCAGCACAAGTCCTAATTCCCGGAAGACTAAACCTCTGCTTCCGCTTATAAAAGTTATTAGAGTATTCTATATTGCAAAGCCAATGGTTTCAGCTTTTAAGAAATGTTAAGTAAGTTTTGTTATATTTAAAACATAGGTAATCTAACCAAAGTAAAAATTGCATTTGTGTTAATTGGGCACCTAAAAGCATGTGACTGGCTCTTGTTTTGTAATCAGTTTGAAGGATCTTTAGTGACATGCTAGGAAAATGTCCCCTGGTAGTTGCTATCAGTTAAACATTGTTGTTGTTAATCATGAAGTCATGTCCGACCCATTGCAACCTCATAGACAACGTTCCTCCAGGCCTTCCTGTCCTCTACCATCCCACAGAGTCCATTTAAACTCACGCCAACTGCTTCAGTGACTCCATCCAGCCACCTCATTCTCTGTCGTTCCCTTCTTCTTTTGCCTTCAATTGTTCCCAGTGAGTCCTTCCTTCTCTTTGGGGGCCAAAGTATTTGAGTTTCATCTTCAGGATCTGGCCTTCTAAAGAGCAGTCAGGGTTGGTCTCCTCTAGGACTGACCGGTTTGATCACCTTGCAGTCCAAGGGACTCGCAGGAGTCTTCTCCAGCACCATAGTTCAAAGGCCTCAATTCTTTGGCGCTCAGCCTTTCTTTTTTTTTTTTTTTCCCAATAATTTTTTATTTTAAACAAAAATAAAACATAAAAACATCATCATTTCATAGGGTTACAGACAGTATATCAATCGGTTTGTATCCTTTTGTGCTCCCTCCTCTCTTCAAAATATCACTATACATCCCAAGGTTATTTTCATATAATAAAAAAAAAAGAAATTCACTTAATTTAGCATCCACATATTCCATGTTTATCTCCATTTTTTATTGTCCATCCATTGATAAAATAAATCCCATATCAAATAATATTGTTTATCTTCTGCTCTTATTTCAAATGTCAATTTACTCATTTCATTACAGTCCATCATTTTCTTAATAATTTCTTCATCAGTAGGTGTCCTTTCTCCTTTCCAATTTTTTGCAAATACAATTCTAGCCGTTGTTAAAAAGTTCACAATTAAATATTGCAATTCTTTATTACAGTATATGTCTCTGGTAAGATCCCTAACAAAAATATCTCTGGTTTAAAATCAATATGTCTCTTAGTCATTTTTTCCAACCACGTGTGTATCTTGGTCCAATATCTTTTTGCATCTCTGCATGTCCACCACTGGTGGACATGCACCATTATGGTACTGTTTTTTAAACAGTACACGAGCAAACGGGACAAGCTAACCATGCAAGGGGGGTGCCTATTATGGGATGATCGGGTTATTATTCCCTTGTGCCTAAGGGAAAAAGTCTTAACACTGTTGCATGAGGGGCACCCTGGGATTGTACGGATGAAGAGACTAGCCAGGAGCTACGTCTGGTGGCCCAACATGGATGTAGACATTACCGAGTTGGTGGGGAGATGCCAGCCCTGCCAAGAGTCTAGGCCAGATCCACCGACAGCACCGGTGAGGGAATGGGAAAGACACGTCCTCTCAGCCCCGTTCCATCCGGCTAGTAATGGTCAGGCTGAGAGATTTGTAAGAACGGCCAAGGAGGCCCTCTCGCGCCTAGGCCCCGGGGACTGGCAGGAAAGAATAGATCGATTTCTAACAGCCCAGCACTCCACACCTTGTACAGCCACAGGCCGAAGCCCAGCAGAGCTATTAATGGGAAGGAAGCTCCAAGGAGTACTAGACAGGCTAAATCCCAACTATTCCCCTGAGGTTTTCAAAGTGGGGGAGAGGAAGCTCAGGGAGTTCACCATAGGGACTCCAGTCCACGCCAGGAACTACAGGAAGGGCCCACTCTGGGAAGTAGGAACAATCACAGAAATCACGGGGCCCAAATCATACAGAGTAGACATGGGGGATGGGAGAGTTTGGTGCAAGCACATAAATCAACTGAGAAGACAAATCGCCACAGATGCCGAGGAAAATTTTAACGAACTGCTCCCTGACTACCAGCCAGAACCACAAACTACGTCAAGCCCAAGTGCAGCGGAGGATTTAGCTGACGATCCTGGCGTCCAGAGCCACCCCAGAGAAGAGATTCCACCGGCGGAAAGAGATCTCGGAGGTTCCATTGGCGGAGCAGGGAGAGACAGGGAGTCCCTCCGACCTGCTTGACGCCGTCCCTCCAACTGAACTGCGCAGGTTGACCAGGGTAGGTACACGCCCTAGTCACCTGAGAGACTTTGTATGTAAATAACACCCAAAGTGACTTCTGGGAGGGGAGGAGTGTTATGTAAATAGGTTTTCTTGGCGGGAAGTTTGAACTAACTGACCATCAGCTGATTGGCTGACCACCACAGCTGCAAGGTATATAAAGGGAGCTGTTTCCCTAGGTCAGTTGCTGGGTTCTCACCATACAATAAAGAGCTGTTGTCACTCACTGCCTGGCTTGCTGTGTCCTCATTCACCCAATTTAACACACCCCATCAACAAATCATGTCCCTCCAAATTCAATAATCTAGAATTTCTTAAAGTTATCCATTCTTTAGTCCACATTAAACTTGCTGCTTGATAATACAATTCAAAATTAGGCAAACCAAAACCACCCCTGGCTTTAACATCTTGTAACAGTTTGATTTTATTCTCGCCTTTTTTCCTTGCCAAATATATTTCAGTATCATTTTGTTTAAATCTACAAAAAATTCCTTACCCAACTTGATTGGAATTGTCTGAAATAGGTACAAAATTCTAGGCAGAATATTCATCTTAATAGTTGAGATCCTACTAATCAAAGATAACTGCAAATTACCCATTTCAGCTTATTATAGTTATTTTCTTTAAGTGCACTGCACCTTGGTGTTAAATATATCCCCAAATATTTTACTTTGTTTGTAACCTGCATTTTTGAAACCTCCATCAATTCTTCTTTTTGCTTTTTCAACATATTTCTAGTCATTATCTTCGTTTTATCTTTATTAATTTTCAAGCCAGCTACTTTGCCAAATTCTCCAACAGTTTCTATCAGTTTATTTATTGTTGTTAATGGTTCTTCAATGATAAAGACCAGATCATCTGCAAAGGCTTGAAGTTTATATTCTTCTTTTTGAATTTTCATGCCTTTTATCTCTTTTTCTTCTCTGATGCGTCTATTTAAAACTTCTAAAATCAATATAAACAACAATGAGGACAGCGGGCATCCTTGTCTAGTGCCTTTTTCTATTTCAATGGGATCAGTCAGTTCTCCATTTATCATTACTTTTGCCGTCTGTTTAAAATAAATAGCTTCAATTGCCTGTGTAAATTTCCTACCAAAGCCCATCTTTTCCATTTGGAGTATCATAAATCGCCAATTAACGTTGTCAAAAGCTTTTTGTGCATCTAAAAATACCAAAGCCATCTGTTTTTCAGGATGTGCTTCATAATACTCTAAAGTATCCAAAATTATTCTTATATTATCTCTAATTTGTCTTTTTGGTAGGAATCCATTTTGATCCGCATGTATAAAATTGTTCAAATATCTCTTAAGTCTCTCTGCCAATATTGAAGCAAAAATTTTGTAGTCCGAATTTAGCAAGGATATAGGCCTGTAGTTTTTGATTTGTTGTGGGTCTGTGTCTTCTTTGTGAATCAATGTAATATACACCTCAGTCCATGATTTAGATATTTGATTCTTTGTCATCACTTCATTCACCTCCAATAGTGGAAGGGTCAAAGATTCTTGTAGTGTCCTGTAGTATTCAACTGGTAGACCGTCTGGCCCTGGTGCCTTCCCATTCTTTTGCTTCTTGACTGCTTCTGTTAACTCCAGTACGCTCCCACAGAGAGGGGCTCCTCCGGGTGCCGTCGGCCAAACAATGTCGACTGGTGGCCCCTAGGGGGAGAGCTTTCTCTGTGGGAGCACCTGCCCTCTGGAATGAGCTCCCCCCGGAGATACGGACGATTTCGGATCTACGTACTTTCCGTCAGACCCTCAAAACTTTTTTATTTCATCAAGCCAGGCTGGCCTAACTCTCCAATGGTGTAATTTTAAATTTCAATTTTAAATGGGGGATTTTAACTGTCAGGCCAAATTGCTTAATATATTTTTAAATTGTTTTTAAATTTTGTATTCTGTGTTTTTTATCTATGGCTGTTCACCGTCCTGAGTCCTTCGGGAGAAGGACGGTATATAAATTTAAATATTAAATTAAATTAAATTAAACTCCATCATCGTTATGTTTCTTTCCAACATCTCCTCCACATCTTTACAAATCCGAGGTAGTTTTGCTTCTTGTAGATACTTTAGCACTTTTTCCTCCTCTATTGTCTCTGTTTTATATAGATGTCTGTAAAACTGTTGTATTATCTTCCCCATTTTTTTATTTCCAAATTTACTTTACACTTGTGCATCGACTAAGTGTGTTATTTTCTTCAATTCTCTTTCCTTTTTCAATTTATAAGCTAACCATCTGCCTGATTTATTCGCATTTTTGAAGTAGTTTTGTTTGGCGCTCAGCCTTTCTTATGTCCAACTTTCACAGCCATACATTGCAACTGGGAAAACCATAGCCTTTTTTGGTTGGTAACACAACAACAATATCCTTAACACTCCCAATCAGCTGGGACTCGGGAGGCAGAGAAAAGATGGAGGCAGGGCCAATCAGAGGTAGTATTAACCGATTCTCCGAACTACTCAAAATTTTCACTACCGGTTCTCCAGAACTGGTCAAAACCTGCTGAAACCCACCTCTGATGTGAAATGAATGCAATGGTGCAGTAGTTTGAACATTCTTTGGCATTGCCCTTCTTTGGAATTGGAATGTAAACTGACTTTTTCCAATCCTGTGGCCACTACTATGGTAAACCAGGTTCTTAGAAATGAAAGATTTTTCAAGTAACCCCAATCTGGCCAGGAAAGAACTTTTTTAAGGACCTTAATAAAATAATAACAAAATTTATCTGGAATGGGAAAAGGGCCAGAATCAAAATAAAGTGTATGCAAGATATTCGGGAAAAAGGAGGTTTAGGCCTACCGGACTGGGAGTTATATTATAAAGCAGCGTCGCTAAACTGGACAAGGGACTGGATAGACCTTAAGAATAAAAGAATGCTATTACTAGAGGGCTTTGAATTACAACACGGATGGCACGCCTTTCTGTGGGAGGGAAAGGACAAGCACCACGGATACTTCCAGCAACATATTATCAGAGAATCATTGTACAAATCATGGCAAGAGATTAGGAAACATTATACCAAGATTCCACGATGGCTATCGACAATGGAAGCACTAATATATCCCAATGCCATGGATATAGAGAAAATGAGGACTTATAAAGAATTACTGAACAGTGAAGGAGAATTACAAACAAGACAAGAATTACAAAATCAGGGTATAGACATTGATTGGTGGCCATACATGCAAATAGAATCAAGATATAAAACTGATCGGGCACAATTTGGATTCCAAAATGAACCAAATGAATTGGATAAAATATTACAAAGTACAGATCAGAAAATGATTACCAAAATTTATAAGTACCTATTAAAATACAAATTAGAAGAGGAGGTTGTCAAAGAGAATATGATAATATGGGCCAAAAATATAGGATATACTATTGAATTGGATAAGTGGGAGAATCTGTGGAAGATAAATTACAAGATGACATTGTCTATACCCTACAAGGAAAACCTCTACAAAATGTTCTACCGATGGCACCTCCCACCGGCGCGCCTAGCCAAGATGTTCCCAAATACATCTCCGATGTGCTGGAAATGTAAATCACAGAAAGGGACATATTATCATCTCTGGTGGCTATGCCGAAGGGCAAAACAATACTGGCAACAAATTAAAACAATGATTGAAGAAATCACGAAACAAAAACTGGAAATGAGGCCGGAAACCTTTTTATTGGGAATAATCACAGCACAATATACCAAAGAAATAAAATATCTGATCATCCATATCCTCACAGTGGCACGTATACTCTTTGCCCAACATTGGAAATCTGAACAGTTACCCTCAGAAGACAAAATAATAGCTAAAATTACAGAATGTGCAGAATTGGATAAGCTCACAAAAGAAATACAAGAGAAAGATGATACTGATTACTATTTAGTATGGCAAAGATGGTACAGCTGGCTGGAGGCAAAAATAGGAATATAAAGATGACTTTCGATTATTCAATAGAAATGCATAGAAGTAAATAAGGAGTCAACTATATATGGATATATATAAAACTAAGTAAATAGGTGACTGTAGATATTGATACAAATAGAAACATGAAAAATAACCCACTGTTGTATTATCTTCTAAGAGTCAGTCATTGGACCCAATTGATGTGTGTTCGTTTTGTATGTTGTTTCAATGTATTTATGTTGGTTTTGTTTTTTCTTTTTATTATTAATAAAAACTATTAAAAAAAAAAGAAATGAAAGATTCAATGTATCATTAACTTGCACTCCAGAAACCTGAATTGATCAATTTATAAGAATTTTAGATTTCTTATGCCTGCACTATTGAGAAGAGCATGACTATGTATTCCTGAAAAGATACTTATGTATCCAGATTCTGAAAACTGGCACAGTGACAAACTTTAAATTTGCTTTGAATGGATAGGTAAAATTGGTTATATCGCAGGTGGGCAGTTGGTTGTTTAAAAAACTGAATTGCAATAATTTGTTTAAATATGAAATTAAAATTTCAAAATACAAAATAGCAAATTTTTGAAATTTTGTGTGATAGTATTGGATTTTTCCTTTTTGATGTCATTTTCTTTTTGTTTTTTTAATATATTATTTTTTTCTCTGACTTTTTTTAGTTAGCTTTGTATAGTTTATTTTATGTGTATTGTTTTTTTTATAAAAGTTTTATAGCTTAACTATAAACTTATTACTAATTGCTACTAATTAATACACTTGTAAGGAAAAACATGTAATATAAGTTTCATATTATATATTATACATATATTAAAGATTTCTATTTATTTATATTTAATACATATCATCATTTTAGCCATTGTCTATCAGCTGCAGAATGAAGGCCTCTTCCCCATGTTTTATATATTAAAATGCAAAACACAAAACAAAATTACTCAGAATATGGCACCACTAGGTGGTGCACAAATACTGCACTACAGCCTGTTGTAGCTGTTCCACTTTTATAAATTGCAAAAATGATCACTATGTACAAATAAAATTTGTAAAAAATAATCCATAACTGGTTTGTTGTGAGTCAGAATATCCAGATTGTCTAGCTGAATATTGGTGCTTCTGGCATATTTTAAAGTCAACAAAGATACTGCTCAATCCATTAGAAGATTGGCTTTGCTCATAATTAACAATACATTTCTATATGCATTAACTTACAAAGCATAATGGTTTGGTGCAAAACTGCTAATATTTGTAAATTAAGATTATAATAATTTTACAGGAAGTGTATAGTATATGTTATCATCAAAACTGGGGTGCAATACTGATGCATAAAGAATCAGCTCTGATCAGCATACTCCATTATTTACGGGACTGCCTGCTACCACCATTAGCCTCCCACCGACCAGTATGCTCCCATAGAGAGGGGCTCCTCGGGGTGCTGTCGGCCAAACAATGTCGACTGGCGGCCCCCAGGGGGAGAGCCTTCTCTGTGGGGGCACCTACTATCTGGAACGAGCTCCCCCCGGAGATACGGAGGATCCCGGATCTGCATACCTTCTGTCGCGCGCTCAAGACTTTTTTATTTCATCAAGCTGGCCTGACCTAAGTCTTTCCCCTTTTTAAATGGAAATTTTAAATTTGGTTTTAAATTATTGGGGTTTTAAATTTGTTCAGCCAAATTATTTAATTCGTTTTATTTTATTTTAAATTTTGTATTTATATGTTTTATTCTATGGCTGTTCACCGTCCTGAGTCCTTCGGGAGTAGGGTGGTATATAAATTCAATAAAATAAAATAAAATAAAATAAAATAAAATAAAATAAAAATAAATAAATAATAAATTAGCATTTTTATGCCCATTTCTCAAATCTAGAGATTTTGTGCTGTGTGGTTTTTGTTCACTAAGCCAGAGAAGGGCAATTTTTTTTTAGGTCAAGAGGCATGATTTTTCAGCAAAAATGCATAGGCTATATATTTTTTAAAATGAACATACTTCTGCCCTTTGTCTCTATCTACATCATAGCTCATGGAAAGCTAAATTCTCTTCTTTCTCACCCATATAATTGCAGGGGCACATCAAATATCATACAAAGAACATTCCTATAATTCCATAATAATTCTCAACTGAGATAACCTACTTGTGCAGGCAGTTTGGCAAGGCACTAAATGGCCAGGTGAATTGAGAAGGGTATAAAGTAGTCTTAACCAAGATGGATAGGGGATGGATATGGGATGGATATCCATTATACGTATGGAGTTCATCTCCCAGAATTCCGAATAATGAAATTTGTATACACATTTGCAAGGCAGCCAAATTTGGGGAAATAAATGTAAAACTCTGTAACTTGAAAAAACAAATCTAGTATCAATGGTGAAAATTTTGATGCAGATTCATTCCTCAGTCATTTCCACTTCCCAATCTACCTACCTAGTAGCTTCTAGATTCTATTGCATTCTGTGGCTGGAGAGTCCAAATGGATTCCATAATCATTTCCAAAAGGAAAAGGAATAGAGTTACAGGGTTTGCTTGTTTGTTTTAAAGGAGGAAAGATTATACTGTTGGTTGGAGGATTTAGCATACACCTTTTTTTCCCAATCTTTTTTTTTTCTTTTCATATTCAAGGCTGCAAATAGAAACAAGGAATGCTGTTTTTTTTAAAAAAAAAAAATGTGAATACATGTTGGAAGAAATATCCATTTGGTTCTGTTCCAAGCTGGGAGAAAGATACTGGAGACATGGAGGCTGATTGGAAAGATGGTTTAATGATGAACAGAACCACCAGTGTTCATGCAGCTGCAGTGTGCAGCTGACAAAATGAAGTTGAGTGGGGGAGGGTTTATACCTTCTTTGGGCTTTATTTATTTATTTATTTATTTATTTATTTATTTATTTATTTATTTAATTTGTATACCGCCCTTCTCCCAGAAGGGACTCAGGGCGGTGAACAGCCAAAATTAAAAACATACAAATGCAAAAGTTAAGATAATTAAAAGAATTAAATCATTGGCTACCCAAATTTAAAACCCCAAATCCAAAAAATTTAAAATCCCAATTAAAAAACCATTTAGGCTAGGCCGGCTTGATGAAATAAAAACGTCTTCAGGGCTTTACGGAAGGTCCAGAGGTCCGGGATCAATCGTATTCCAGGAGGCAGCTCATTCCACAGGGCGGGTGCCCCACAGAGAAGGCTCGCCCCCTGGGGGCCGCCAGCCGACATTGCCTGACCGACGGCACCCCGAGGAGGCCCTGTCTGTGAGAGCGTATTGGCCGGTGGGAGGTTATCGGTAGCAGCAGGCGGTCTCGCAAATACCCTGGCTTTGTATTTGAGCTTCCTGTTCCTGTGCAAGAACATGTCCTTTAATATTCTATTGGGTGTTGTCAGATTCCTATGGGGGGTCTTGTAGAGATTATGTAGTGGTCATAGCTAGCTCTATAGGCAGAAGAAGAAATGCAAATCCTAGATTTTTGTCTGGAACTCGGGGCTGATCTGGTCAACCTCTGGCTTATTGTTTATCTGAGCTCCCAGGTTTTTGTGACTTTGAAGTTTTGACTACAATGAAGGGGCTTGTGTTCTGAAAGGATGTTGGGCAGGGGTGGGTTCTAAAATTTTTTACTACCGGTTCTGTGGGCATGGCTTATTTTGTGGGCGTGGCTTGATGGTCATGTGACAATTATTTAGGATTCAGCAGAGGTACTGGTCTACCAGACTTTTAACTGCTTGCAGAGCGGTACCGATCTACCCATTTATTTTTTGCAGGCACTGGTCTACCCATTTATTTTTGCAAGCACTGATCTATTCATGTATTTTTGCAGGCACTGGTCTACTCATTTGTTGTCTTTTAACACTGATCAGCTGTAGGGCGGCCCTTTGAAGCCCTGCGGCAAAAGTTTAAACAGTTTTTTTCCCTCTAACCATCAGCTGGGACTCAGGAGCAATAGATTGGGGGTGGGGCCAAGTAAAACGTAAGAATAACATGGAGGGTGCGGGGCACGGGGGGTGGGGGGCAGAACCGGTTCGGTGACATCATATCGTCACCACTACCGGCTTGGGAGAACCGGTCAGAACCCGGAGGAACCCACCACTGATGTTGGGCTATTCCTATTGTGGCTAATTGGCTTTCGTCCTGTGTTGGATCTTGGGTGAGGGGCTGCTTCTAATCCTACCATTATGCCTTTGTTCAGACTTTGCTGCAGGAAGTTTCAAAATATTCTGTCTTGAATGGATTTCTGCCTGCAGTATTTGCTTCACTTATGAATAGAGCTATTTAGATAGGTGGCTTCTTCTTTCAATAAGCTCTTTATTTCTTAAGTGCTGATATCTGCTGTGGGCTATTAAGAAAAAGTGGGGACTGCTTTCTTCCTCTAAAAAAACATGTTTCTCCATTTCTCCTTTCGGAGAATTATAATATTCTGCCTTTTTAATATTCCTCAAAATATTTCATTCTTCTAGGAGGAGGTGGGGCTTCTCAAACACACATGGTTAGTATGATTTTTTCCTTACTAAGAAACAGTAGTTAGTTACTCAAGGCTTTCTCCTGGCAAAAGTCTTATACACTTAGAAGCATTTGTGGGAAGCTTATAATTGGGGGAGGGGTGAAGATATGGGATCTATTCTGGGAGTACAGTTCCTAAAGGCAGGAAAGACTTACTCGGAAAAAGGTAAGAACCTTTGTTCGCATAAAGTAGATTTTCCAAACTATTTGACATTCTCAGGGAGAAAGAACTTGAGTCAGAGGTTATTCAACAACATTATTTTGAAAAAGAAAATATAGCTTATACAGCTGTGTTGATAATTTACAGCTAATGGCCATGTCAAATTATAGGGGAGTCTATATGCCAACAATCAAAACAAATCAAAGCTTCAGTGACCTTAGTTTCAAACATTATTCTTTGATGGAGGAAATATTTTAAAAAGATCAGATGCATAATTAGCCCAATGTCATTTTGTCACATTGCTCTTGATCTGTATTTTGAATCTGACACCTCTCTCAGGAGAGAACTATATTGCTTGTTTCACTTGAAATAAAAGTGCCAACCATTAATATTAGTGATTATATTTCTCTTGAAATATAAATTAAAATTCTGTTTTTGAAGCAATTTGGACTTTGTACTGCATACACAAAGGGATAGAAAAACTGGGCCTGTGTTTCTCAATATGATATAAAGTGTCTGGGGTCTTTTTTTTTCTTTTCCATTTTGTATCCATATAGCAGCTAAATGTTGGCTGTGAATTGTAGTTCACCTCATCAGCAATACAAAGTTAGGGAAACCTGTATTGCTGTGATGGCAAACCTATGGCACGCATGCCAGACATGGCACAGAGAGCCCTCTCTGTGGGCATGCACGCCGTCACCCCAGTCCAGCTCCAATCGCGTTTCTCTATCACGTTTCACTCAATCAATTCCAAAGTCTCACAAAAGAAAAATATCTCACAAAGTTGGAATTTATTGAGTGAACTTTTTCACTCGCATGCTTCACAATGGGGGAGGCAGGGTCCCATCCTCCTCCTGAAGCCCATTATGACACGGAGTCACAATGCGACCCATTTGGTGCTTTCATCCCTCTGCTGCGGCTCCTTGTCACTCTGTCACAGCAGAGGGATGAAAGAGCTGTCGCCCTGTCGCGGCGGTGGCAATGGGTGGAGCCTTAGTCTTTGCACAGCAACAGCATTCCGCCTTCATCGTGGTACATTTGCTGTTGCCGCCAGCAAAGAGGGCTATGAAAGAATGGCAGGGGTGGATCTTGCGGGGTGAGGGCCATCCCCCAAGTCTGGCCTTCCTCTTCCCTCATTGGCGGGGCCAAGAGAAAGAAGGGGGCGGTGTGGGGAAGCATTCCCCTCCCCCAGCAGGAGGGGGGCAGCTCGCCCCACAGAAGCGCCCCCATCGGTAAGTCAGACGGTGGAGAAGCCTGGCCCGGTTCTTGAAGCAGGACACTCTTTGGCAAGATCCAAGATCCCTCTTACAGTCACCACTATTGAGCAAGGTACCACATATACTGTACCTGTGCATTTTGTTTTTCTTGCCTAAATATAGAACCTTGCTTTTTTCACCGTTGAATTTCATTTTGTTAGATAGCGCCCAATGTTCAAGTCTGTCAAGATCTTTCTGTATCTTAAGCCTATCTTCCGGAGTGTTGGCTATTCCTGCTAGCTTGGTGTCGTCTGCAAATTTGATGAGTTCCCCATCTATCCCCTCATCCAAATCATTGATGAATATGTTGAAGAGTACAGGGCCTAAAACAGAGCCCTGGGCTACCCCACTACATACCTCCCTCCATATAGATGCAGTTCCATTGAGGACTACACATTGAGTGTGGTTGGTCGCTCAGTTATGAATCCATCTGGTAGTGATGCTGTCTAATGCATATTTTTCCATTTTATCAAGTAGTAGGTTATGGTCTACTTTGTTAAATGCCTTACTGAAGTCCAAGTAAATTATATCGACAGTATTCCTCTGGTCCACTAGTTTTGTCACTTTGTCAAAGAATGCAATAAGATTAGTCTGGCATGATCTGTTTTTGACAAACCCATATTGGCTTTTGGTTATTACTTGGTTTGCTTCTAGGTATTCGCTGATTAGTTGCTTGATTACCTGTTTCAAAATCTTCTCTGGTATTGAGGTCAGGCTGATGGGTTTGTAGTTTCCTGGCTCTTTTATATATATATATAAAAGATAAAAGATAAAAGTTGATAAAAGGTAGCCCTCAACTTACAACCACAATGAAGACCAGAAATTCTGTTGCTACACAAAGTGGTTCTTAAGGGAGTCACACCCAAATAAACAACCATTTTTGCATCTGGTGTTAAGTCAATCACTGCAGTTGTTAAGACAATTAACACAGTTAAGTGGATCTGGGTTCCACCATTGACATTGCTTGTGGGGAGCCAGTTGGGAAGGTTGCAAATGGCAATCATGTGACACACACACACACACACACCCAGGATGCTGCAACCATCATAAAAATATGCCAATTGCCAAGCACCCAAATTGTGATCACATGACCATAGCATGTTGCAAGAGTTGCAAGGACTGATCATAAGTAACTTTTTTCAATGCTGCTCTAAGCTTGAATGGTTGCTTTCAAATGGTTTTAAGTCAAGGACTATCTGTACCTAAAGCACATCAATGCGCAATCTTCCATTCTACCAATTGACATGAATTACTCAGTCAAGAAATCATAAATAGGTTCCTCTTGCTGATTGTCTTGACTAGAGTTGGAGTATGGAGTTGGGTCCCAATGCTTTTAAAGTATTGAGGTATAAAGCAGTAGTGAATCCAAATTTTTTTACTACTGGTTCTGTGGGCGTGGCTTGGTGGGCATGGCTTGGTGGGCGTGGCAGGGGAAGGATACTGCAAAATCTCCATTCCCACCCCATTCTGGGACCAGCCAGGGGTGGTATTTGCCAGTTCTCTGAACTACTCAAATTTTCCGCTACCGGTTCTCCGAACTGCTCAAAATTTCCGCTGTCAGAACCTGCTGGATTTCACCCCTGGTATAAAGCCACAAGACAAATGTTACTTTCCCTCTTTTCTGGATTCCTCTCTTGGTGATACTTATATGTGACCATACTGAAATGTCTTGGAATAACAAAGCTAAATATTTACAGTCTCTTTTAAAAGCAGCTTGCTGAAGACAAGCTTTGCTGAATTTTTGATTTTGCCCATATTGCATGCTATGACTTTAAAAGTAGGGGAAAGAAAGAAAATACACACTCATGTATATTTCTATTTTTAAAATCTCCTAATGCTGAACCATTAAATAACTTAGAACATTTGCACTTTCTTCCTGCACAGTTTCTAATGAATCTTTTTTTTAAAAAATATGGCCTTGTACCTTCAGTTACACCAAGAGAGTAATAAAATTCTACCAGCTTAAACAAACATGAACAGACAATGATCTCCTTTTTTAAATCCTTGATTAGCATGATAACGTCTGCAAATGTTTGTAAGATGTCTATTTTTTTTCCCAAACCTAAAATACATTTTCTATAATAATATCCATTTGCCATTCACCTGAGAGAATGCACAGTAGAAATGAAAGCCCACGCTTTGGGCCATTATTTCCTGTTCTTTTCCACTTAATGCTGAATGTATAGAAAAATTATTGAGATGTCTATTGAAAATAGTGATAGACTTTAAAATGTGGTGGAATTCATTTTTTTTTACTACCAGTTCTGTGGGCATGGCTTGGTGGGAGTGGCAGGGGAAGGATACTACAAAATCCCTATTCCCTCCCCACTCCTGGGGGAAGGATATTGCAAAATCTCCATTCCCACCACACTCTGGGGCCAGCCAGAGGTGGTATTTGCCGGTTCTCCGAACTACTCAAAATTTCCACTACCAGTTCTCCAGAACCTGTCAGAACCTGCTAAATAGCACCCCTGCTTTAAAACATTAAAAAACCCTTTCCTGTAGTGGGTCAACAGCTTTTTGTCAAAATAAGTTTTATTTATTCATGTTAACAAGTTTTACACAAAGAAAAAATAAAAAAAAAAGAAATACACATCCTTAATCTGATCGGCTACTGTTTTCTGGTAAACGTTTTGTCATATTGATTTCCTACAAAGTTCATCAATTTTAATTTGAAAAAGAACTGGGGACCTGGAAAGATTTGGGGTTGGGTAGAGAAATTTACAGTAGGAGAACTGGTCCTTCTTTGTGGTTCCTCCTACGTCCTCCCCCTTTTCATTCAGACACTAAAGATTCAAGTTCTAATTATTATTTATTAAAATTTTACACCAGCCAAGGTTCCTAAGGCTTATACTATCAAACTAGATATCAGAAAATTAGATGCATACAAGTCAGATAGTTCTAGGTCAGTGGTTCTCAACTCCAGCAACCTTAAAATATATGGATTTCAACTCCCAGAATTCCCCATCCATCATGCTAGATACTGTAGATAGAAGATTGCTGTTTCATAAGCAATATGAGGGATAATATAAACACAAAAGTATTCTGTTAACTAAAACATTCCTTAATGATATGGCAATTTATTTCTACAGTAATTGATCCAATAATTTAAGCTTATTAAAAGATTTTTTTGTAAAAGTCCAGACAATTTTATGAGATTAGACAACATTTTGAGCATTATGAAACATATATGGCTTTCTTTGATGTATTCAACTACATACAATAGAATACATAAATTTAATTGTTCAAGAAACAATTGAATGCCTTATTTATGTAATGCCACCTTTTACTATAGAATGGGGTGGTATGGATGAATGCATGATCAGAATAGAGAATTCTTTTCTTGTAACCAAGATTGCAGAGCTGTATATTCTCCATCATCCTTTGTTCTTTTCCAATATTTTCAAGGCTCTTTTTTTTTATTTCACACTAGCTGAGGATCCGTTTGAGATAGTAGATATTCCAACGTGGACAAGTAGTCATTTCACCTGAAAACTATATTTATTAACTATGCTTGTTTTGAGCTGTATGTTATCTTCACAGTTTTGTTGTAGATATACAGGGAGCCCACAACTTGCAAACATTTGTTCAGAGAACACTGTGTTGTTTTCACAGTCTCTCCCTAGCTCAACAAAATTGCTATTATTTGTTGCAACAATGTGTATTAAGCCAGGGGTGAAATCTAAAATTTGTTACTACCAGTTCTGTGGACGTGGCTTGGTGGCGGGGGGGGGGGGGGCAGGGTGTAATGTGACTGGGTGGGCGTGGCCAACTTTTTTTTTTTTTTACTTTTAAAAGCATTTTTTCTACAACCTCTTCGGGCGAAGAGGTTGTAGAAAAAATGCTTTTAAAAGCCTCTGATAATCCCAGCTGAGCCGTGTGATCATCAGAGGCTTTTTTTTTACTTTTAAAAGCATTTTTTTCAGCTGAAGAGGTTGTAGAAAAAATGTTTTTAAAAGTAAAAAAAGCAGCCTCTGATGATCGCGCGACTGAGCTGGGCATGGGGGGGGCACAGGGATTTTTGTTACCGATTCTCCGAACCACCTGCCATGATCGCTACCGGATCGGGCGATCTGGTCCGAACTGGGAGCATTTCACCCCTGTATTAGGAGCATGTTCTTGGTTTTTTAAGTATTTACTATTCTTTACTGAACAGTATGTCTACAAAGGCAAACCTTTTGGCAAGTTCAGTTGTTCCCACTGATGACCAAAGTCCTTATGTCTCAATATCATTTTCACTCCTCTGCTAAACTTCAACCATGAGGAATAAGACAGTAATAATGAAAATTAGAGAAAAATAAATAAAGGCCCAGTTATGTCATATTCAGGTCATTTATGCTACACTTCTGACTTCTGGACCAAAGCTAGTTTCTCAACTAGCACTCAGGATTTATCTACTGCTTGGAAATAATTAATTTATAGGCCATATAAATGATACAAATAGGGTGATCTGCTCAGCATTTTATGCTTACAATGTAAGGCCAGACTCATATTATTGGTTTTGGTGCTGTAGCAAGGTAGAACTTATTTTAAATAAATTATTTGACCTGACTTGCCTTTGAAAAAAGTGTAAATTAGCAAGGTGGTCTATCAATGATGTTCAACACTTGAGTGTTATAGTTTCCCCCCTTTTCAGCTGTAGATTTTTTTTAAAAAAAAAAGTTGTACAATAACTTAAAGAGTTGGTTTTTTTTTTTTAAATTGCCACTAAATCTGCACTAGAAATCTAAAATTTAAAGTAACCAATATTTTCTTTTAAAAGTGCTGAATTACCCATTTTATTTTCTTACTCAACTGTACGACGTCTTCAGGAGATACAGTATCAAGGTGCTCTGAAAATCAATAGTCATTCAGAATCTGGTGAACGGCTGCAGTTTCATCTGCCAATTTCAACAAAGCAGTCATTTTGAAGCACCTTAAAATACCTTACAAGTCCAGCTCCATTAAAAAAAAAATGAAAAAAAAACAGAATTAACTCAGATCACAACAAATAGCCCCACCCTACCCCCACCCCTGCTGAACTGCAGTTTGCAAATAAAGTGGCAACCTGTGGACCAGTAGGCACTTTTTACAGAAGTTGGCAAAACAAAGGAGAATCGGTTGGTAAAGCACAGTGTAAGACGTCAACCGTTAGTCTTCTCCCTGACAAACACGATAAGACATTCACATCCAAAATAGGCGGAACATTTTATGTTGGTGGTGGGCCATGTTTCTTTTTCTTGCTTTGGCAGGATTTGCAGACACAACAAATGATGCACGGCGAAGCTAACAGCAGTAATGGAGATGTGATCAAAGCAACGATTCCCAGGCCCACTAGGATGCCAACAACCTAAAAATTGAAAAGAAGAAATAAGAAGGAAAGTCCTGTATTTATGAAAACCCTACATCTACATCTACTCCATTGAAGCTTATTTTTAGATTATTTTTATCCTGCCTTTTATTATTTTTTAATTTAATTATTTTAAATAACTCAAGGTAGTAAACATTAACTATTACTCCTTCCTCCTCCTATTTTCCCCACAATCTTGTGAGGTGAGTTGAGCTAAGAGAGAGAGAGAATGACTGGCCCAAAGTCAACCAGCCTGTTTTCGTGCCTAAGGTGGGACTAGAACTCACAGTCTCCCGATTTCCAGCCTGGTGCTTTAAAACCACGAGACCAAACTGACTTATAATAAACACAAATCCATGTTATTGGCATACCTGTGTTCTGTTCCACATAACTGAGGCTCGTGAATGGCCCAGTTTATTTCGACAGGGACCTTTGTCATAATGCCTTAAGAAGATGTCATTCTGAAAGGCAAAATAGTATGCCGTCAATCATGTATAAGTTCAACCTTCTTGGATATCAAAGTGGCAACATGAGGCTTTAGGCTTCCTCCAGTTCTATTTTATATACTTGGAATTTCACAAAAAACACTGTCACCAACACTTTGACACCAATTAACCTTCTATGAAGCAATTACTTACTGCATGTTTTATAAAGTTAGGCTTTATAAAGCATGCAGCTTTATAAAGCAGGAAAAAGAATCACTGGTAAATGAGGAGCAAGTTCTAGTAAAGCTGAACAAAAAGGAAGATGTATCATTTGCAAAACCCCATTTAACTACATCAAGTGTTATAGGTCTGAGATCTGCTGCCATAAGATTTGGATGCTGAACTTGAAAGAAAACAGAAGGAAAACCATGAGAAACAATCATGGAAAGTTAATTGTGTTAAGCATCAGTCTTCCTAGCTCGAAGTATTAAGCAACTATAGAGGAAAAACCTTTTTGCCAGAGACTACTTACATCCAAATTTTGTAGGCAGTACCAGCAAAATGTGTGCTTGCAATTTTTGCACATCATTTGAGCGCAGCCTTCGTTCCGTTCAATATAGATCCGACAAACTGGACACTGTTTAATTGGAGCTTCTGAGTTGTTTTTAATAAGTGTTCTAGGAAAGAAAGGGAGGAAAATAATCTGAAACAGTCTTAACGGTACCCAGGCTATTTCCCTAATCATTCAGACTGAACTGAAGCACAGTTGCCTAGAAGAATATCGACCCATGTAAATGTGCTTCATCTGGAGAAAAGCACTTACCTTATGCAACAATTATTCACCGCAACCTTTGCAAACACATGCAAAAATAACAGACGCTGTCCCCCCCTCCCTTTATTTTGTTGTTGTATTTAATGTTCGGACAATGTTGGCATTCAAATATTTCCTCCACTGGGAAAATGAGCAGGTAAGTTCATCTTATTTCTGCTTTGGTATTTTGTTTTAACGATATGAAAGTACCATATTTTTCAGAGTATAAGACGCACCTACCTTTTTTGGTGAGGAAAAGAAGAAAAAGAAATCTCCCTCTGTCTCTGCCTCTGCCTCTGAGCAATTTTTGCCTCCTTGCAGCAAACAGCCTGCTTTACTTTCATTTTCGTTTTCAGCATAGCTTGATTAGCACAAGGGGGAAAAAAATCTGCTCCAGCAATTTACCTCTTTGCAGCAAGCAGCAGAGCCCTGTGCAAAACAGCTGAGAGCAAATCAGCTGAGAGTCAGAAGGCCGATCCAATCAACTTGTGCTAATTAGGTTGTGCTGAAGCTGAAAGGAGCTGTTTTTTCTTCCTGTTTGCTTGCAAGGAGGTAACTGCTGCAAGGCAGAGGCCAAAGGGTGGGGGCCAGTGGGTGGGTGGGGCTACATTTGGTGTATAAGACGCTCCTAAATTTTCACCCCCTTTTGGGGGGGGGGGGAAAGGTGCATCTATTTCTCATCCATGCTTCCTCATAAAGTACAAAACAGCCCTTAACTAATTCCCTGTATTTACCCTGCTGAAGTTATACCCAGGCAACAGCTTCCATTGGACTTGCCCACCAAGAAATTGCCATATTGCCTAGCTAAACCTGATCCCCAAATCTGCCATTTGGGCCGACAAAAAGCCAGCCTAGTTGATGGTACCCATGCGACTGACCTTCCAGAATCAAGAATGCTGAAGCATCAAATACTTGAGGTGCCTCAATGAAAGCCCAGAATGTCTTCCCTTCAGCTAGCAAACAATTAATTAATTAATTACATTATTTAACCAGTGTCAGAAATGTAATTTCTTGCTAAATAAATATAGTATTTATAGCAATTTGAATGATATAAAGATTTCGCAAGAGCTAGACAGATTCTTCACTTACCCTTGCTCAGTTGCAATCCCGATTGAATGGCTTTCCGAGCATGATCCCTCCACATGCCAAGGCTCTTTGCATGATGAACAGAATGTCAAGTAACACGTCTGACATTTTATAGGCACTGGTAATCCAGCGTTGCTTGGTTCAATTTGGCACACAGTCTGACAATTAGCAGAGGGACACCAGGTCCTCAGTGGATCCAAATGCACTTCTGAGACGTTACAAATCAAAACATAAGTTTTTAAAAAGGTGAAAGATTTATACAATCAGAAGAGAAACCAAAGTTATAAACAGGGGGTATGATATGGTGTATATCTACCAGCATGTTTTAGAAAAGAGGAAATTTCTTATCCATCTTGTCTATCTTGTCTTCATCTAAACCACGGGTGTCAAACTCGATCGCGTCACGTAATGTATCGTGACATATCGTGGCATTTTTTGCCTTTGTGGAGCCTGGGTAGGTGTGGTCTGCGTGTGACGCATCGAGCCCACGGGCTGCCAGTTTGACAACTATGAATATATTCTCAGTGTAAGATGAAAAAAAAAATGACTGATTTCCCTAGCATGAGTTTCCTTACTGTACAATATTTTGGGAAATGTGAGGTTGCTTCTGAAAAATAATTCGTTCCTACAGGGAACGAATCAATAGGCAAAAGGAATCATTCTTTCATTACATCAGACGTTTTACCCAGCTGTGGTCTGAATCCTGCAAGCATTCTCAAAAAAAAAATCATATAATTCATTTCACACGAGGAAGAACTACTAGAGCATCATGGCAGGTATTCTAGCTTGGTAAAACCTGCAAAAGGAAATTCTATTTCTAGCCCAATTTGACTATGTTATGTAAGAAAGGAAGGAAGGAATGCAATTCTCTGCTTTTTAAACATTGACAGTAAAAAGTTATTATTATAAATACAACAACATGAAGTCACTGCTGCCAGTTCTTTAGCTGCTGTTGGCCTTCATCTTCCTGAGAACCTAGGATGTTTTAATGAACATGGATCATTAAAACATGGATGGCGTAGTACATGCATGGATCCGAGCAGCATGGCCTTTTGTGATTGACAGATGAAAAGTTTGTCAAGGTGCAAATTTTCTAAGTGTCACCCAAGTCCTTTTCGTATGGCACCCAATCTTTCAAATGGCTTATTATTACTAATTTGTTTAAATGTATTGCCCCCCAACTTCAATGGACACTGGGCAAGGAAAGAGCATGCAAAACCATGAAGAACGGACAGCAAGGGTTAAACTTTTCCTTGTGGGACCCTTGTAAAACCCACACACGTGTAAGTAGAAAGTGTGTGTATGCTTGCACATGGCATGAGCCCAGTGGTGGGATTGAAATAATTTAACAACCAGTTTTCTGCTCTAATGACCAGCTGGGTGGGCGTGGCCATGGTGGGCGTGGCCAGGGGGTGTGACAGGCAGCACTCGGCCTCCTGAACCCCCCTGGGAGCAAAAATGGACCATGCCCCCACACCCAATTTTGGGCCTAGGAGGTCTCCCTGAAGCCTTCTGGGAGCGAAAACGGGCCAGGGGGACGTGCCACACCCCACCCCATCCCGTGCCCCATTTTGTGTCAAGGAGGCCTCCCTGAACCTAACTGGGAGCCAAAAAAGAGTGCGTGGGGACTCCTGGTAGGGGTGGGCTGGGAAGGGGCGGAGCCAGCCAGCAATTTAACTACCGGTTTACCTGAACCGGCCTGAACCGGCTGAATCCCACCACTGCATGAGCTCCTGCTGATTCCTATGAAGAGTCTACACATCTCTTTGCATAACCCTGCTGTCATCAGCCCCTTTGCACCAGAGAAATCTTGCGATTTCTGATCAGGAGATAAGTGGCAACCTTCTTCCTTAATCTGGCCTGCAGACTGTGTGCACTAAAAAGCTTTTCTCAGAATGAGTCCCATTGGATCATTAAGAATTGTAAATTTTTTATCATTGTAAATCTATAGCAGTAAAGCTAAAGATTCTTTGGTTTTAGGACTGAGATCTGGACTATGTTAAGCTCAGAGATTCTGAGTTCGAAGGAGCAACTGACTTTTCTCTCTTTTCTCCCCCCTTTTCTCTGATTTTCTCTGCTAGCAATATATTATTAATTTATATTAATATCTATATCTCTATCTATATCTCTATCTATCTATCTATCTATCTATCTATCTATCTATCTATTAGTTTAGGCTACAATTCTATATATTTATCCAAGGTTAAGTGTCACTGAACTAAATGAGACTTATTTTTGAGTAGACATTAATAAGATTATACAACCAGTCAAGTAACTTTTCTTACATCTTCTTTGCTACTTTGTGAATTAAACAAAGCAATCTGAACCCCTACATATTAATGTAAAAAAAATTACCTCTTTCAAATTTCAACTGTTTGTACAACTGAAATTGGTCCGCAGACACCAAGCTGGCTATCTGGAATGAAGAACAGAATAGCAAAATGTTAAAAAGAAAATGTGAATTACCATTCATTTCTAAAAATAACTCAATCAAGATTCCCCCCGCCCCCCTCACTCACAGAAAAATTGCAACACTAGTGATTGAGGTAAATTTAAAAAGAAAAAAGTCTGAATGCAATTAATAGTAAATACTCTCAAAATCTCAGTGAATAATTTTTAAAAAATTATTTCTCTTTATCAAAGTCACTCCAGAGGACCACATGGATTTATCCATATTATTTTCTTAGCAAAAATATGGAAACTTTTGAATTTTACATCTAGTTTCCTGCTATCTATACTAAGCCTGAAATGGTAACACTAGGAATTTGATCTATGAGAGAGAGAGAGAGGGAGGGAGAGAGGGAGAGAGAGAGAAAACGTTTGCAGCTGAGTATGGGGAAACACGGGAAGATATCAACCTGTAATCAAAAAGCAGAAAAAACATAATATCTGAAGGAATTATATATCTCAAAATGTATAGAGTCCCAAACAAATCTCTAGGTTATTCACATTTAAATAATATTAAGACGCCTACTTCAGGTCTAGCCTTAGAGAATCTCTTCTGAAGGCCTTGAAAAGGTAGTGGGTTTCAATTTTGGTCGCTACTGGTTCGGTCACATGTGTAGGCACACTCACACACACACGACAGGTGCATCCAGGCAGGTGGGAGGAGTCTTCCGCCGCCGCTGGTACCTGTTCGCCCGATCCGGGGCGAACCGGTAGCAACCCACCACTGCTTTGAAAGATGAGCCATGTTTTTCAGTATTCAGTATAACTTGCTTTGAATTTGGTTTTTTTTTTCTTGTTGACAGTAACAACTCTAAGGTGATGATTGACTGTATGGAAGATTCAAATGACCAGAACTGTCACATGATAATGATCATAATAACTAAAACATCACTTGCTGAATATACTCAGATTATTCCCCTGTGCAAGATTCTAATCATTCCAGCACTCAGCTCCCTCCCTACGCAGAGCAAATGTATCCCTAGGCAAAACAGATTTATTATCAGACAGAAAGGGCCCTCTTAGCATCTCCCACTGATATTAATCATTTGGATTTTATTCCGCTTTCCATGGCAGCAGTTAATGACATCTGTGATTATCCTAAATTGAAACACTGTTCTAAGGCATACCCTTTGATCGGAGGATCAGGAATTGTATTTATTTTATGCATCAGATTTCTATACATGCAAAAAACCAACATACCTATACATATACAGACACACGCATGCACCAAAAAAAAAGCTGCCACCAAAAAAGGAAATGGGACAAAGATTAAAAGAAACTGTTGCAGTAAAAACCCTGCTGCTATCTGCTGCCATATACTTCAAAAGGGAACAGGATATGCTAACACTGCCTCAACCTCTACCCACATATATATGCCATTAACTTCTTCGACTCTAGCAGGAATAGCTAGTTGGTGATTTTTTTCTGTTTCAGAAATTGTAGCTCTGCCACTAATAAAAGTGCCTCATCAAAATGCTTCTCTCCAGCAAATAATGATAGATAGTAGTATTACTATCTTGCTCTTTTACTGTTTTATTACCGAAGCAACTTCAAAATAATTTCTCAGGGACATTCAGTTTCTCTTTAACGTGAATATGTAGTAGACAACACAACTGTCTACAGATAAGTCACCTAGAGCAATCCTAATTTAAATGCCAGTAATTAGTAATGGATGCAAGGTAAAGAATGCTATTGACACTGTGATTTCAGAATCATGTTTCTACAAATCAGGATGACAAATTTAATGTGCTTTTTCTCTTACTCTTTCTTTCATCACTCCTATTTTTGGTTTCCAGTGGATTTCAGTTTATTGCTACCCCTACTCTAGCAAGAAATATTTATGATAGGAAATACTCCTATCATAAAATATTCATTTCTGTTCATTAAATACCTCCCTCGCCATCTCAAATAAGACTTTGAGGATTTGTTAGGAGAAGCAGAAAGAAAAATGAAATAATTGGATATAGGAAAGCAAATATCTTTGGGCAGTGTTTCTCCTTTTTGCTATGGAATATAAAAATAAAACAAGCCCAAATCAAAACAATGGAATAGGGGAGAGCTATCACACAAGACAGCATTGTGTTGTTGTTAATAATAAAGAGTTTGGTGAAGTACGTACCCAGAGATGAAGATTTGTCTTCCCCAGACAATGAGGTTATATAATGCAAAATTTTATAGCAGTCAATGGAAAGCAGATGTTTACTGTCAGATCATATTTGTTGTGATAAGAAATAAATGCACAGCTCTCCCAAATAAAGCCATTTATCTCCCAAAGATCTCTCATTACAATACCATTAAGACTTGATCTCAGGGGAGGAAAAAAGGGCAGCTAATGACAGGTCACGGAGAAGCTGAAGGCAACAAATAGGGACAAGGATTTAAGTACAACAAAATGGACTCTGTGAAAGTAAATATATAACTAAACTAAGATGGTATTCCCTTGTTACCCTAACCTCTAAGCCCAGGACAAAAGCTTTTCAATGTCTCAAGCTTCCCTCTTGAATCTGCACTAAGAAAGGAGTTACTCAGGGCTCTGTCCCACAATCCTTGCTAATATGCATTTCTCCAGTCCATGAATCAGCAAAAAAAAAAAAGGGGGGGGGACGGAATCCCAGCATAATCTGCACTGCTCCAACTGACAAGCACAAATGTTACTTGCTGACAAGGCTTGTGAATGGTTCTGTTTTCAACTTTTACTGCAGGACAATTTAAGGGAAATGATGGGTAAACTTCCCAAACTTCAATTGTTTTCTCACCCAACATCACAAGCAGACAGAGAAAAAAACCCATCAGCAATTGAAGTCAGGGGCAGGTCTGAGCAGAATGGTTAAATCAGTCTTTCTCAAGCTGAGCAACTTTAAGATTTGCTATATTGTTGGAAGAAATATCCTTCTGGGTTCAGTTCCAAGTGGGGAAAAAGACACTGGAAACATGGAGACTGCTTGGAAAGATGGTTTAATGGTGGACAGGAATCACATGGCTTGAGTTCCTGAGTAGAAAACAAAGAGGCCCAAGATGCTGGGAGTGCTTTGGTTTTATGCCCTCTGTTGGGCCCCACCTCTGAGTTTCTTGTTCCTGTATAAGAAATGTATCCTGATTGGTTGTCAAACTCTCAGGTGGTCTAGGGGTCTTAGCTAACTTTGTAGGTTGTCTCTCAAGCTTGCTTGAGTCTTGCCATGTGGTGAGTTTCTGTTGCTAGATGGATCCTATTGTGTTGCAGATGATAGCCCATTGACAAAGGCGGGAGAAAATGAGTGAGCTTGGCTGAGGCCTTAATAGCCCATTGACAAAGGTGGAGGGAGGCAGGAAGCTGCTTTGTCTTTAAAACATGTTTTTCCATTTCTCATCCAGGGAAATATAATATTCTGCTTTTTTAAATATTTCCTAAAATATTCCATTCTTCTAGGAGAGGGGTGAGTGCTAACTTCCTACAATATCCAGCCATCATGTTGAGAAACAGTGCCTGGGATGGAAACTACAGCCATGTTTCAAGTTGCCTGGGCAAGAAGATGTCACAGCAAAAGTGTTCCATGAAGTAATTAACACTTGAACTGTTTTGTAAACAAGGGGCTACTGGTCATCTGGAAAACCAGTCAAACTATCACCAAAAATAGTCCATCTGATAGATTGGTGGCACAAAGAACAATTGTAAAACTGGAGAAAATTCACCCAGCACATTGAGTAAGTTTCTCATGCTTCACCCTGGGTCTGTCTTCTTACCTCCTCCCCTTTCCTTTTATCAGATGAACTAATTTTGGACAGAATTTTACCAAACTTCCAGAGAAGTTACTTTATTTTCAGTAGTAGCCTGAATAATAGGTCACAGGCTGTGAGGGCATGGCTAATAGACCCTGGGAAAGTGGAAGAGGAAACAGGACTTTGCACAAGAACCCCCACTGCAAGGGGAGGGGAAAGCATGAGAAACAGAGAGAGTAAATTATGCTGGGTATAACCTAAGCAGGAGAATTGCTTTGACAGGCTTTCAAGATCCTGTTATATTACCTTACTAGCAATTCACATCTTTTCAGAAACCTAACTGCTTCTCATTTGTTTCCCCTTTAGAAAGGGAAACTGGCTAAATGCCTGTTAATTTAATATCCTCCAGCACTGATGGTGTTACCTAGTTTGGTAATGAAAACACCCAAGATCAGAGAGCACCAGGGACCCTTACAGTTAATCCCAACTTCCCAATATCCCAAAGGCACTAGGGGAAATGAGTAGTTGCAGAAAGCAGCATCTTGAAGTATTCTATGGAGAATGTAAAATGTATGCATGTAAGAATAGAATGGAATGGAATGGAATGGAACGGAACGGAGCGGAGCGGAGCAGAGCAGAGCAGAACAGAAGCTGGAAGGGACCTTGGAAGCCTTCTACCGTGTTTCCCCCAAAATAAGACCCTATCTTATATTTTTTTGAACCCTGAAATAAACGCTTGGCCTTATTGCCATGTGCTCAAAAGCCCAATTGGGCTTATTATCAGGGGATGTCTTACTATGGGGGAAACAGGGTAGTCCAACCCCCTGCTCAGGCAGGAAATCCTATACCTGTGATGGCAAACCTATGGCACGCGTGCCATAGGTGGCACGCAGAGCCATATCTGTGAGCACACAAGCGTTGCCCTAGCTCAGCTCCAGAATGCATGTGTGCACCGGCCAGCTGATTTTCGGGCCTTCCGGACCCACCAGAAGTCAGGAAATGGGCCATTCCCAGCCTCCGGGGGGATGAGGCGATTTTCACCCTCCCCAGGCTCCAAAAAAGCCTCTGGAGCCTGGGGAGGGAGAAAACGGGCCTACCGGGCCCACCGGGAACCTTTTTGCCATCGCATGCCATAAGCAGGGGGAGCACGGGGGGGCATTGAATTATGGGTGTGGGCATGCACAGACGCAACCTCCCGTGACCCCCACTTTTGCCACGCAACGGCAAAAAGGTTAGCCATCACTGCCCTTTACCATTTCAAACAAATGTTTGTCCAATCTCTTTTTAAAAACTTCCAGTGTTGGAGCATTCACAACTTCTGGAGGCAAATTATTCCACTGATTAATTGTTTTAACTATCAGGAAATTTCTTCTTAGTTCTACGTTGCTTCTCTCCTTGATTAGTTTCCATCCCTTGCTTCTTGTCCTGCTTTCAGTTGCTTTGGAGAATAGCTCTTCTTCTTGTGGAACCTCCTGAGATATTGGAACACTGCTATCATGTCACCCCCTAGTATGTAAAATGGAATGGCCAAATTTATTTATTTATCTATTTTAATCCTGCCTTTATTATTTTCACAAATAACTCAAGGCAGCAAACATATACAATACACCTTCCTTTTGCTTTCCCCACAATAACAACACTGTGAGGTAAGTTTTGCTGAGACAGAGTGAGTGGCCCTCGGTCACCCCGCCAACTTTCATGGCTAAGACAGAACTAGAACTCAGAGTCCCCTGTTTTTTAGCCTGGTGCCTTAACCAAATCGATGTTCTCCCCACCTGCAAACAATAAAAATAGTATAAAGTAGAGCTACACAAAAGCCCTTGTTGGCTTAAGTAACGGAAAACTTGTACAGGTAATTCTTGACTTATAATAGTTCGCTTAGTGACCATTCCAATTACCATTATTCACATTTATGACTGTTGCAGCATCCGCATGATCACATTATTTACATTCAGATGCTTGACAGCAACTCATATTTATGAAGGTGGCAGTGTCCATGTATCCCCTTTTGTGACCTTCTGACAAGCGAAGACAATGGGGAAACCAAATTCACTTAACAACCATGTTACTAATTTAACAACTGCAGTGATTCACTTAACAAATGTGGCAAGAAAAGTTGTAAAGTGGAGCAAAACTCACTTAACAAATTTCTCACTTAGCAACATAAATTTTGGGCTCAATTGTGGTCATAAGGTGAGGACTACCTGTACTGTAATATCCCAATTTGCGGCAAAACCCACAATACACATCTGACAAAACCAGTTTTTTTCCCAGTTTAAACTGACCTTATGTTCACAGAGCACCAAGCTCACTGAATAAGATTTCAAGGAAATACTATTTTAAGCTGGTTATATTCATTCTAATTAGGAGGTAGTTGTTTCATTGCCTTCAGTTTCCTCTTGTGATGGCAACAATTGTTACCTAATGAATTCAAGTCAAATATTTTGTTCTCACAAATATTATTTTATGTTTCCTTTGAACTACAGAACCCTTGAAAAAGGAAACACATATTCAAAACAAGTTAGGCAATACCATAACATTTGGCTTAAGCACCGTGAACACATTTTTCCTGGTTGTCTCTTTTAGATATTCAAAACCTGATTTAGGAACTGAAATACTATTTGTTATACTTTAGGCAGCAAAATGTGCTGAATGATATCTACCTGGCAACCAACGGGAGAGAGTTTTCTGTAAGATTTTCATCTTTCAATTTCAGCATCCATCAGAGTTCCATTATAAATTATCATGATTTTTCCATAGAAGCATTAGTTTTGCAGTGTATCTACTATTTCTGCTTTTACTCAATACAACAGAGGAGTACAGAGCAACTGTAATTTGAAGATAGATTTCTTTTTAGAAACATTATGAAATATTGGCAAGGCTAGATTTGGTTTCTGGATGAAGGGTGTTTTTTTTTAAAAAAGTGTTTACTATTTTACAATAAAGACAGGTGGCTAATGCTGCTATCTCTAGGTCAGGGGTCTGCAATCTTAAAGACTCAAAGAGCCATTTGGACTCCTTTCCCACAGAAAAGAAAACACCAGGAGCTACAAAACCCTTCCCATGCCTGACTATTTCTTGAGCGGCCACAAAACTAGCATATGTAGTTGAATTAAATGTTCTCTTTTCTTCTGAAACTTTTCTTTTCTTGGATTTATCTATGGTTGGCCTACCAAGGGTTGAAAAGCTCAATAAATCGCGTGCCAGCGGGTGTCACACATTGGTGGTTGTGACATATACTTTGAGTGACAGGGAGCCGCAGCAGAGGGGTGAAATAGCCACATGCGGCTCCAGAGCCGCAGGTTGATGACCCCTCCTCTAGGTCAACACTTTCATATGTGTCACTGAAATGATGACAAAAAAATATCCACTCCTGATTGTCATTCCACATCTTTGGTATAGTGCAAGTGAGTTCTATGCGGCAAAGGAAGGAAAAAGAAAGAAGTTCCTTACTGGATGTTTAAATGATTTGAATGCTTGCTAGAGAAACAACAGCAGCATCTTTGTGCTTGAAATACAAACAGCTGTGTGATAGCTTTGTAATTCTACATAAAATATAATGGACTACACTACCATTCTGGATTTATATCATGGAATTTAGATGTCCATTAAGCCTTATGCTATTGATTGGGCATATCTCTTCATTTTATGTATTAGTATTTAGTAATTGATTGTCTATAGTTGCCATCTGTTACACACTTCAATCAATATAATAATTGGATTCATATGTTGCTGTAAGGCTGGGTTCTCCAAAATGATATGTTACTATACTGATATTCTCCCTTGAGACTTGCTATGCTCCTTGCCCCACTTGGCTTTTTACATTTAAAAAGAAAAAGAAAAGAAAAAAGAACAACTTGCCTCCAGAAGTTGTAAATGCTTCAACACTGGAAGTTTTTAAGAAAAGATTAGATAACCATTTGTCTGAAGTGGTGTAGGATTTCCTGCCTAAGCAGGGAGTTGGACTAGAAGACCTCCAAAGTCCCTTCCAACTCTGTTATTCTATTCTATTATTTCCAAACAGAGAGCTACAAAGTCCCTTCATCAGCTTTATTTCCAAAAATGCATCCCATATGTTTTTATGGAAAACAGAAATAATGTGCACCTGTGGCCCTGTTCTTCTCTTCCCCCCCCCCAAAAAAATATATAGAGTTGCTCAGAAAAAAAGATAGAGATATGCAGTTGTCATTCCGTAGGAGATGATGCTAGAAGAAAAGGCAGGTGGCATCCTGATAAATCGGCACATTTTCATCTTAGCATATTTTGTGAACTCAGTTATTGTGGTTTATAAACTTTGGTTTTAGGGATTAGTACAATGTGTGAACCAAGCCAATCAAGGGTCTTCCACAAATCTTGACGAAGCCAATTATGGTTTACCACAATATGTAAACAAGATCATTTTTCATCCTGTTTTTTTCTTCTTCTGCAGGTTCCTTGGATTATTTGAATAGTTCAACCTTAACTTTTCTATTGCTTCACACTGATCCACCTATCTATCCTTTCAGTACAACTTGCCAAACAAAGTTGTATTCGGATGGGTTGAAGGCAACAAGATGTTAGTCATGTAAGAATGAGCCCCCCTGTTCTAACAGCTGCCACCTCTTTGCCCACTGCTCAACCAAGGCAGTGCCAAAGTAAATGCTCAAGAGAGCCATTACAAAGATACTTCATCCCTTCCTAGCACTGCCAACAAATCTTTTAAAAATGCACTCAAAATTAAAGGTAGAAAAAACAATCAGGCTTGTCTTTTAAATGTCACCCATCATTCACTTGCTATCTCATTTCCCCTCCATACAATTATCCTCCATCTACTTCTAATTCCTATTATTCCCCTCAAATTTAAAAGAAAATGAACAGGGCTCAGGAGGCGCCTTAATCACCCGGCTGTGTTCTATGAAAAGACAGGATAAGCAAACTAAATAGGAGTTATGTTACTATTTTTAGGCACTGAGTACTATTCAAATCTTGCTTCAGTTGCCATGGAAGTGTTCCAAAGGCTTATTATAGTTGTTTTTGAAAAGAATTTATTCCAAGAAAATCTATGTAACCAATTAATGCTATTTCAGGTAAACGGATATGGAGGGGAAAGTGTTTTTCTGCTCTAATGGGTAATGTAGGCCTTGGAAAGACACTCAAAACAATGTTATTCTTGTTGACTGACTTGCTCCAGGATACCAAATGGGACTTGCAGAGGTACTTCAAATGGACTACTTCCAATTCACTCCTCACAATACTTGGAGTGCATATATTAGAACTTCTTGTAGGTCTCTGCAGCCAACAAATTACTTCAGTCAAGAAGGAATTTTAAAAGCTTAGATTATCAAGTGGAAATCTGGGGTTTCAAGACCCACACCATAAAGTTGCACTACATATTTTTCCATAGAATTTGTATTTATCATTTGGGCACTGAATAGTGCCCATTTAATGGAATATGCAGACATGACTTTTCAAAAAAGTTATCATTAAAGGACCGTAAGGATAATAACTATACAACCAGATTAGAATCTACAACTACTTTGACTGTTTCCATCATTCCTAGTCATTTACTGTCTTGGATTATTTTTTCTGGAGTCACCTAGAAAGTAAGTTAAAATGGTTTATATTCTCTCAGTCATAGAGCTACCATTATAATGCATTTCCATATGCAAAAATAGGTCTTTTTCCACTAAACCTTTCATAGAGCTCTCATTCTTCTTAGTTCTAATGCAAGTCAGCAGACTGGGCTTCTTTCTGTTGATCTCTAGGCTGTTTTAATCTAAGTGTTTTAAAGTAAGAATTGGTTTTACCATCTATGCCAAGAAATACTACTGAATTTCAGTGCACTTATAAGCTTGCACCTTATTAATCTAGTGACCAAATAACATAAATATGTAACTACATGTATCAGCACACAATAACAGCCATGCTTGGATAAGTTCCAGGTGACAAGCCCCTGAGTATTAAAAAGGAGAACAGTTTGAGCCAATCTTTCGAAGATAGATCAAGACTTCTAGGCAATTGGAACTAAATTTGGGAAGAGATCCGGGTACTATGTATGTATCTACCCCAAATATCTTTATATGACAGGGTTCCTTGGAGATCTTGGGGTTCTTAGCATGAAAACCTGAAATGGGGTATAACTGAGGACCCTGACAAGAAATTATCTTGAAAGTCCTGCTAATTATTCTAACAAGCCGTTTTCAGATCTTGACAATTTTATACCAAGAGTACCGGGACAAGAGTGGGTATCCTTGCCTTTCTGTACCCTAGAATACCTCCTTCCCCAGCATGCTGCCCACATCATGTGTTATAATGTGTAACACATCTCTCTATCTCTAGCTAGCTAGCTAGCTAGCTAGCTAGCTATCTACCTAATACATTATCATGATGATATATGCATTCAGTTGTGTCGGACTCTTGGAAAATGTATGGGCCAGGTCTCTCCATGTCTTCTGATCTTGCATTATTTCTGTGAGTTGATCTATGCTCTGGCTGGTGTCAGCTTTGATGGTGATGTAATATATAAACCTGTTTACCAAATAACATACAGTATTTCCGAGCAAGTATAATCAGAGGCCATCAAGGCCATCAATGCAACATGTTCAGTGGACAACAGATAAAGCTGGTCTTCAGAATAGATAAAATTTAGAAATATAATCAGAGCAGCATATGAAGTAATCTATAGTAGCAAGTAGTAACATACCCATACTGTTTATTCATTAAGAGAGGTAAAAGCTCTTTACTAAAGTTTTGGCCCAGCATAGATCATCTGCTGCTTTTAAGAGCATCTATTCTGATTGGAATGATTACTCGTCACTGTAATATATCAATGAAGATCACAAATACATAAGGAACAAAACCCATAACAAACTTCAGCGCTTCCCATCATGCATGATCCATTAAATCTTCCTCATTGTTTATTCATTCAATATTTAGGGTTGCATACTAAAGAAAACATTAACGGCCCATTAGATGTATACCCTCAAGTGCCCTCTTGCCTGGCTAACTGAAATGAAGCTTAGATTTCAGGAGTTTTATCAACAATAATCTTGGAACACTCTTCTATGATTTTCATGCATACTTTAGCACTGCATTTTCTCTACATTCAAAATGTTGAAAGCTTATTATTATTTCAGGTCTATGTGAATCATGGTAGAACTTTGATCTAAGAAGACAGATTTATCCCTTAACAGATTTGCTAACTCTACAATTCAAGGTGAATATGTGCAATGTACCCCTTGAAAAGTCAACTTGAAAATCATGCAAATTCTATGTAAATGTGGAGATCTTTTATTTGTATAATTTTGGGTTGGATTTAGTACTTTACAGCAATTTTTTAAAAACTCCATCTTGTATGTCAAGAAAACTGTTTGATCAGGCGGTTAAAAGTGGCCAATGAAAAGTTTTTATCTTCAGACTTGCAAGATGGATGTCAGCCTTCCTGGATAAACTAGATTAAAAATCATGACTAAGTGAGCTAAATCTACTTTTATTCTAAGGCTACATTAACAGAATCTTGTGAGTCTGAAGATATAAACTTCCTTCCAGCACTTTTAATCACCTGATCAATTAGGCTAAGTCTTTCCTAAATTTTTTCCTCTGACCAATAATCCATTGGGGGCTCCTCCCACTCTCATCTGATTGATTCCTAGGCATTTCTTCCCTTCATCCCCCAAAGTTATCCACACATTTCATTGCAACGCCTTCCAAGGAAGGATATCTCATGTTCCATTATTTTATCAAACCTTTTAATGAAGTATATTAACATTTAATGTCTAGACTGCTCCTAACCTTTTAACCAACTGATAATCCTTGCACGTTTTTAATCCTATTATATATCATCTTAATTTAAAATTGGCAAATTTTGCCATCTGGTCAGTTATCCTGAGAAAACTCTCTTTGGAATGGCAACATACAAGTAATTCGCATAATGACAAGGGGGATGATCAGAAGCATGACATGAATGTTCCACGAAGAGATTTAATAGAAATTGGCCATGTGATTTTTTTTCTATCCTGAGATTTTATTAAAAAGAACTGCATAGTTGGGTATACATGACATTTCAGACAACTAATGAACTGCAATTAGAGTTCATAGATACCCTTTCAAGTACGTATATACAAGCACCATTTTCACCATCCCCCCAAAAAGATATTATGCTTCTCAAGCGACATGTAACATTTCTATCACTTGTGTTTTACAATTCTGAATGCCATAGTACATCTTCCAGAATCTATTGCTAACAAAGAACTAGGGACATTCAAATTGAGAATGTTCTTGTTGCAAGCAAGTAATTCTGAGACTGTCTGGATGCCAAGTAAACATTTCCCCAGGAAAGGGAAAACAAGTGAAAAACCATCTGCTTGTTTCTAGTTTCTCCTGTGAAGTGGGCTTCCTGCCAAGTAGTCATTAGAGTAATTAAGGGGGAAAACAATCTAATATATTCATTATGTAAATGAATGACGAAGATTAAAAGGCAATGAGAGAGGAACTAAATATAAATACCTCTGTTTCTCGCAGCATCCCATGGTCTAAGCAGACCATGTCTGGACAAGTGATGGGAGAACCACACCCTTCACGGATGGCCAGCTGCATGTATTGTTTTAGACACTAAGGAAGAAGAAATATATAAGTTATAAATCATATGTAAATTATAATATGTAAGCATTATATTCCAATGGATGGAAACTAATCAAGGAGAGAAGCAACCTAGAACTGAGGAGAAATTTCCTAATGGTGAAAACAATCAACCTATGGAATGGCTTGCCTTCAGAAGTTGTGGATGCCCCACCACTGGAAGCTTTCAAGAAGAGACTGAACAGCCACCTGTCTGAAATGGTATAGACTCTCCTGCTCATGCAGAGAATTGGACTAGATGACCTCCAAGGTCCCTTCCAACCAGTGGTGGTTTTCTCACAGTTCGGTCCGGTTCTTACGAACCGGTAGTAAAAGTGGTGGGAGGCTCCGCCCACCCACCCTGAAATCATCATCGGTGATCTGAGCATGCACAGAAGCTTCTGTGCATGCGCAGAAGTGCACATGCGAACAAAGCGAGCGCCTGCGCATGCTCCCGTTGCAAACCGGTAGTAAAGGTAAGTAGAAGCCACCCCTGCTTCCAACTCTGTTATTCTATGTCCTATGTTCTAAGTTATAAACCATTATACTAGCTATTCCACTGGCTATTGGAGCCAACTCACCTTTTTCAGCACCATTGTAATTTTGACTATTAATCAAATAGTCATAAGTCAAGGATTCTCTCTCTGTTACTATGGAAGGATTGGAAGACTTTTTGATTAATAGGGCAAAGAGTTAGACTTTAGAGAAGGACAAAATTACTTTATATCTATTGGTTGCCAACTAATGGATATACAAGTTCATATAGTCAAACTATAGCTAATAGATAAGTACTGTATAGCTGACAAACTGAAATATCAGAAAGCAACTACTATATGTTGTTGAGATTGGGTGGGAGCTCTAGACTACCCTAATAACATTACATGAGGAGAGGAAATGAGACCCAGGACCTCTCTGGGAAGCATCCATGGATAAGGCAATTCTCACTACCCAAGAGCCAAATCATTTCAGTTATACTTTCAATTCAATTACATGTATTAATCTAGGCACAGATTAGTTATTTAGGGCTTTGCATAGTCTAGATCAGGGCTCTCAAATTTGGCAACTTTAAGACTTACGGAGTTCAATGCCCACAATTCCCCAGCCAGCTACTATAATTCACCTGTTGCTGGGCCTGCTCTGTGGAACATGACCCTGGAGATTCAGGTGGTCCAGGGCAAGAAATATTTTCCTTGTTTTCATTTCTGGTATTTTTCTTTTAATGGGGTGGATATAATTTGCATAAATTAATGCATGGATATACTTAGCAGTATAAAAACATTATTCAGTAATAACTCTGAAGCAAATGCATGAAATTAAAGATGAAGATCTACACAAGGGTTCCCAATCTTGGCAACTTTAAGACATGTGGACTTCACTCAGCATTAGAATAGAATTTAGAATAGAATTCTTTATTGGCCAAGTGGGATTGGACACACAAGGAATTTGTCTTAGGTGTATATGCTCTTAGTGTACATAAGGAGAATAAAATACATTCATCAAGAATAAAAAGATACAACACTTAGTGATAGTCAAGGTTACTAATAAGCTATCAAATCGTACTAGGAAACAAATAAACACAATATAATTGAAAGGTACAAACAAAATGGTTATAGTAATAAGTGGGAAGAGATAGATACTAGTAAAGAAGAGAGGAATAATAGTAATACAGTCTTAGTAAATTATTTGACAGTGTTGTGGGAATTAGTTGTTAAGCAGTGTGATGGCATTCGGGGAAAAACTGTCCTTGTGTCTGGTTGTTTTGGTGTGCAGTGCCCTATAGTGTCTTTTTGAGGGTAGAAGTTGAAACAATTTATGTCCAGGATGTGAGGGGTCTGTAGATATTTTCTTATTTTAATTAATCTTGGTTAAATTGCCAAGATTAGGAAGACTAGTCTATAACCTTGATAAGAAAAGCATTTCTCATGTTTTATATATCCTTTCGATAATTTCATTTTAAAAAATCATTCACATATGTTAATACTAATTTGTTAATATATTCATGTCAAGGAAGTACCATGCTTGCAATTTTCAATTAAAGTTAGATACGTTCACTGAATAAGGGTTCTGAATTCCCATAAGTAAATGAACTGAATTCTGATTTTTTTAAAGCTTTTATGGTGAGCATTTAAACACTCTCTTGCAATATAATTATGACTATCAGAGATATAAATGTAGGTTGAGATTTAAGATGAGCTGGGAAACGTGAACTGGGAAATTGATATCCCACAAATCCATCTCTATTTTGTGGAAATTACACCTAATCCATAGTATTAAATACACATTCAATGTTAAGTATTTTGTATTACATAAAGTCCTATAATAGCTGGTGTTACAAAATGTTTACTTATTTTGTCATATTTAAGAACCGCCGATCTCCCTCACATAAGGTGTTCTGATCTTATAACCTCACTATAAACTGCTTCATCAAGTATCACAAAAGCTACTATTTAAAAGACTTCTATATGCTCAGTGGCTAAGATGCTGAGCTTGTCGATCAAAAGGAGACATCTTCAGAGAGCACTGGCTCTTCAGCTTTAAAACAGAAATGAGCACTGCCCCCTAGAGTCGGGAATGACTAGCACATATGTGCAAGGGAAACCTTTACCTTTATACATTATATTCTCCCACAGAAGTGCTACCGTAAACTAGGATTTTAAAAGGTACACTTCAGGGATTGCACACATTTACAGAGTTTCACAGGAAATTTAAGTGGCATCTTTAGCGCAAAGTATGTTTTTCAGCTAAATACTAAATAATACCTCTTGGCAGCCCATCCTGATCAGAAATAGTCCAGGCGAGAGGCAGGCAACTGTTGTGTGCAAGAGGATGCGTTGAAAACAAGTCAGGGTTGCCAAGGGTTTGGTGGCTTGTTGCCTATTCACAAAATGGTTGTTACCATAGAAGTGGCCCATCAGAAAACATCCATTAACTAGAAGGTAATCTGGTGAAGTTGCTCTTTGACACCCTCCCTATCTAAGTGAAGGACTGGGAGAGAAGGGGGAAGTCATGTTTAATTCAGCCTTGAGTTTAAGCAGTAACTCAGCCATGTTCCTTGTGTGTCCAATCACACCTGGCCAATAAAGAATTATATTCTGTTTTGTTCTATTCTATATAGGAAACTAAGCATTGCATTGGAGTCAAAGGTATAATGTATGAAGGAAGGTTTTGCTCTGTGCCTCATATAGGAGTTCTCTATCTTTCCCTCTGCCTAGTGTCCAGTGGTCATTCCACATTGTTTTGAGTTGACTTCACCCTTTCCATGTTGGTCTGTTCAACATTTATCTGTACCTTCCCCACCCCACATCAGTGGTGAGATTCAAATTTTTTTACTACCATTCTGTGGGCGTGGCTTGGTGGGCATGGCTTGGTGGGCGTGGCAGAGGAAGGTTACTGCAAAATCCCCATTTCTTCCCGATCAGCTGAGACTCGGGAAGCAGAGAAGAGAAGGGGGCGGGGCCAGTCAGAGGTGGTATTTACCGTTTTTTTTTTTTTTTTAATTTGATTTATATGCCGCCCTTCTCCGAAGACTCAGGGCGGCTTACAATGTGCTCAGCAATAGCCTTCATCCTTTTGTATATTTATACAAAGTCATCTTATTGCCCCCACAACTGGGTCCTCAATTTACCTACCTTAGAAAGGATGGAAGGCTGAGTCAACCTTGAGCCTTGGCGAGATTCGAACCCTGCAGTAATTGCAGGCAGCTGGTCTTAATAACCAGCTTAATAACAGGGTGCCTTAAACCCCTGTACTACCAAGGCTCTTGGTAGTTCTCCGAACTACTCAAAATTTTCGCTACAGGTTCTCCAGAACTGGTCAAAACCTGCTGAATACCACCTCTGGCCTCCACCCCCGGAGAGTTGTGAGTGCTTTGTCCATGTTTATAAAGAAACTGACATTGGTGGGACAAGTGAAGGAAGAAGCACAAATAACTTGCAGCTGATGACGATGAGGAAAGATTTAAGTGTACCACTTGCTGCCAAGCGTCTGCTCAAAATGATCATTTTCAAAACCTTTAGGGATTTATTTGCACTCAATATGTAGCTCAACCCATCAGGCGAGGCGTTCAGATCTCATGGTGCTAACTAATGGCTTAAGAAGGCATTTTGTACTTCCTCTCACCTCAAATCCATCAAGGCCACTTTTAGATAATCTTCCTCGGCATTCAAAAACAAAGGGCTGGCTTGTTCAGGTCGCCATTTCAACTCATTACATTAACTATCCCTGTGATTCAACATTTTAAAAGGCTTCCAGCTGATTTACTTCAACTCTTACACATTTTCAGAAAGCAAATGGAAAAAGGAAAAAAAAATGCTGTAGCAATATGGCAAATGTTAGTATGGAAGATAAAGGAAGTTTATACAAAACATAGGACTATATGCCCGTATAAACAAACATACTTAGTGTGCTGTTTCAGATAGTGAGTCATAGTGAATTAGTTACCTTAAGGATTAAGAGCTGTTTCCTTAAGAGATTGCATTGTGGGAGATGTAGAGAGAGATTGCATTATGGGAAATGTAGTCCATGACGTGTGACCATATCTGTGTGTCTGATTGGCCACTGAGGCTCTCTGCCTGGATGCAGAACAAAGACCTGGCCATTTTGAACTACCACAGAAGACAGAAGCATGCTTTCTGACCAGGGGGACAGAACTACCGTCATTTTACACTAGGAAATGGGATAGATTATGAAATACTTGGATGAACCTCACCTTGACTCACCATGATTATAAGTCTGTTTTGAGGATACCCGAAATAAATATAATCTGCATCAAAACCTGTTTGCTAGAGTTTATCTGCCTGTTCCCAGTGGAGGCAGATGCCTGGGGAACAGAACACTTAGTTTATTGGGGGTAAGAGGCTACCCATGTAATCAGATGAGGGTCATATAGATCGTCCTCAGCTTACAACCATTCATTTAGTGACCATTCGGAGTTACGGCAGCACTGAAAAAAGTGACTTATGACTGTTTTTCAAAGTTACAACCACTGGTCATGTGATCAACATTTAGTTGCTTGGCAACTGGTTCAGATTTATGACAGTTGCAGTGTCCCAGGATCATGTGATCACCTTCTGTGATCTTCTGACAAGCAAATCAATGAGGAGGCCAGATTCACTTAACAACCATGTTACTAACTTAACAAGTACAGTGATTTGCTTAACACCTGTGGCAAGAAGGGTCATAATATAGGGCAAAATTCACTTAACAACAGTCTTGTTTAATTGTGGTTTTTAAGTCAATAACTTCCTGTACTACTTCTCCAGACTTCATTACAAAACAGTCCTTTTATTTATTTTTTTTACAGGGTGATTTTTACTGATTTTAACAGTACTGTGACAATCTCCTAAATGTATACAAATCTTAAATTTCATTGCACAACAATTTGTTCACTTAGAACTGTTATTTCTTTTATAATGAAAGTACAGAGTTGTTAATGAAGCCAACTAACAAATAAGTGAGCTTCTGATTTGCTGGCTAGTTCTTTGATATCATTTATGAAAAATATCACACCACTGGACGAAATAACAGTCTGACTCTACTAAGGAGATGAAGATATTCCCTCAGATAGTGACATTTTACTCACAATTTTGGATTTTTAAAAAGATAACCAGGAGGTATTTTTTCTTTCTTGGACTGTTTTCTCTGCAATGAAACTCCTGGGAGGGGTGGAGAAGGGCGGGAGGGGCCAACCAGGAGAGGGATTTGAGGGTTCTCTGAACTGCACAGAATCTTAGCTAGAGGTTCTCCCGAAACCCCTGCAAACCCCCAACCCCTGCAAGACCCCACCCCTGGTTCTGATGGAGCAACAGAACTGATGAAGCTTCTGAGATGAGAAACAAAATATTTTCTTCTTCTTCAAGGAAAGGACAGTCCAGTTGGCTTTTCAAAAAGCACCTTTGAAACAACTATAACCTGGATGATTGAGAATCTCCAAAAACATTTACCTATAAAGCCTTATGTGACATTGGATCATATTACTTCAGAGATCACCTGTCTCCCATAACATCTGCCTAGCTGGTTCAATCTGGCAAGGTTGGCACGCTCTGGGTTCCATTGACCAAACAATGCCATGTATCGTATCTCAGGAAGCACATGTTCCCTGTGGCAGCATGCGTGCTCTTGGAATGAAGTTCCTCAAACACACATACACCAAGGTTTGCTTTCTCTGCCATCTTTGTTCCTTGATTTTGTGTTTCTTGTAATGTTACTTGCTTTTAAATGTTTTTTTTTCTTCAAAGTTTTTATTTTATTCAAAAGTAAGTTAAAATACAAAACTCTAAAAAAATCCTCCAAAAAGAAACAAAAAAGAACACTAAACACAAAACATTTAAGACATTTAAAAGGTGCATTAAAAAAAACCCAACCCATGTACACGTTATCCCCTCTAACTGAATAGTGACTAACCCATCACTACAATATTAATTCCCACCCCTTGCAAAAGAGACCCATTTTTTTAAAGTGCTACTGGTAGTAAATCTATTTGCAAATTATCGTTCTGTCTCAGTATATGCTATATTAATGATAAAATGGTTAACAAGTAGAAAGTTGCTTTTAAATGTTTTAACAAATTGTAAACGGCCCAGTCACAGAGGGTCTGGCACCATATACATTTTTTATTATTATTATTATTATTATTATTATTATTATTATTATTATTATTATTATTATTATTATTATTATTTATTGGTTAATCTTTAGTGAGATTCACAGCCTTTGAGGCTGGTTAATAGCTCAGCAGCTCGAGTCCTAACCAAGGACCTAGGAACTGTTAAGGTATCGTCGGAGGATGTAAGCTGTTCCGAGTAAGGTGGTTTTTTGTAGAGTCAAAATGTTCAAGTCCGGCAAATTTAGAATTTCTAAATAGCGGGGTAGCCCTTTGGGTATTGCTCCGAGGGCTCCAATTACAATCGGGACAACACACGATTTCTTTTTCCACAGTCGCTCAACTTCAATTTGTAAGTCCCGGTACTTTGTGATTTTTTCTTGCTGCTTATCTTCAATTCGTGCATCACCAGGTATTGCAATGTCAATGAACCATACTTTTTTCTTTTCAACTATTGTTATGTCAGGTGTGTTGTGGACCAAGTGCCTGTCAGTCTGAATCCTAAAGTCCCACAAGATCTTGAGTTTCTCATTCTCTAAAACTTTCTCAACCTGATGTTCCCAGTGGTTTTTGCTGTACTCAAATCCAAACTTCTGGCACAATTTCCAGTGAATGATCTTAGCAACACGGTCATGGCGTTGTAGGTAGTCAGTTTGTGAAATTTTGCTGCACCCACTGATCAGGTGGTCGACTGTCTCATCTTTCTCATTGCAGAGGCGGCATTTGCTGTTGGTGGTAACATGTTGAATTTTTGCCTTCATGCAGTTTGTGGCTAGGGCTTGTTCTTGAGCTGCCAAAATAAAGCTTTCTGTTTCTTTTTTCAGTACTCCTGATCTTAACCAGTTCCAAGTTAGTTTCTGGTCAGCTTTGCCTTCAATACTTTTCAAGTATTGGCCATGCAGAGCTTTGTGTTTCCAATTTTCAGCTCGCTGCTCAGTTACTTCTTTCTTATATTCTGCTTTTGTTTTAGTTGTCTTTAAAAGGCCTCCTTTATTTACTTCCTTAATCATTGGTTCTTCACTTTTCTGGATGTAACCATTCAAGCTGCATTTTTCTTCTTCCACAGTCTGCTTTATTTGTAGGAGTCCTCGACCACCCTCTGCTCTTGGTAAATATAATCGGTCAACATCACTTTTAGGGTGCAAGGCATGATTCATTGTCATAAGCTTCCTTGTTTTTCTGTCCAAATTGTCTAACTCCATCTGGGTCCAGTCAATTATTCCTGCAGAGTATCTAATCACAGGTATAGCCCAGGTATTTATGGCTTTTATGATGTTTCCTCCACTCAATTTGGACATTAATATCTTACGAATTCGTCGAATGTACTTGGCTGAAGTTAATTCCTTGACTTTATTATGCATTAAGTCAGAGGCTTCTAAAATCCCCAAGTACTTGTAGCCTTCTTCTGATTTTACTGCCTTTATCATTTCTTCATTCTCTAATTCTATTCCATCCTCTTCTATGATCTTGCCTGCTTTGGTTGCTATTGTTGCACATTTGTCAATTCCAAACTGCATACCAATGTCTTGGCTGAATTCTTTTGTGTTTTCAATTAATAAATTCAGTTCAGCTTTTGTTTTACCAAACAGCTTCAAATCATCCATGTACATCAAGTGCGAGATTTTCAGTCCTTTCTTTGCAAGTTCGTATCCACAGTTCATCTTCTTCAAAATGATTGTCAGTGGTAGCATTGAGAGTATAAAAAGTAGGGGTGAAAGGGAATCGCCCTGGAAAATGCCTCGTTTAATTTCAACTTCACCCAGTTCTTCTTCATTAGCCATAAGTTTTGTTTTCCAGAGGTTCATTGAAGATTCCATGAATTTTTGTATGTTGCTGCTGATGCCTAATATTTCCAGGCATTTCTTGATCCAGCTATGGGGAACTGAATCAAATGCTTTCTTATAGTCTATCCAAGCCATGAACAGGTTGGTTCGTCTTTTCTTTGAGTTCTTTAGGATTAGCTTGTCGATCAGCAATTGATCTTTTGTTCCTCTTGAGTTTTTGCAGCATCCTTTCTGTTCTACAGGAAGCAAGTTATTTCTTTCCAGGTATCCATAGATTTGGTTTGCAATGATACCAGTAAGAAGCTTGTATGTTGTTGGCAAGCAGGTGATTGGCCTATAGTTTCCAGGGTCCTTTCCTTTTTCTTTATCTTTTTGGATCAAAAATGTCCTTCCAGTTGTCATCCATCCATCATTTTTATATATTATAATATTATTATTATTATTATTATTATTATTATTATTATTATTATTATTAATGCAGTTACTTTGTCAGTTCCATAGACTGACAAAGTTTTGGAACACAATACCCCGGATATCATGATTGTGGAGAAGAAAAAGGTGTGGATCATCGACATTGCCATACCTGGTGACAGCAGAATCGACGAGAAACAACTTGAAAAAGTTGTTGACCAGTTGACCAGATATCAGGACTTGAGAATCAAACTGCAGAGACTCTGGCATAAACCAGTGCAGGTAGTTCCAGTGGTACTCGGCACACTGGGTGCTGTGCCTAAAGACCTAGGCAAGCACTTAAAAACAATTGGCGCTGACAAAATCACCATTGGTCAGCTGCAGAAGGCCACCTTACTGGGATCTGCTCGCATAATCCGCCAATACATCACGCAGTCCTAAACACTTGAGAAGTGTTCGACTAGTGATTTGGGATACGAAAACCAGCATGGTCATCTCGTTTACTGTGTATACTGTCATTATTATTATTATTATTATTATTATTATTATTATTATTATTATTTTCTATATTTTAGCAGCAACTGGAAATAGAGATTTTATTTCTTATATAAACTTATTATCCAAGCAGGCTAAACCACAATGTAAGTTTTCTGGGCTTTGGCCTAGTGTGCCTTATGATTACAGCCAATCATGGTATAGCATGATGCTGAACCCTGACTGTATCAAACAAAGTTTAGCTCCCTCATAAAAATATTTTCCCGGCCATTGACCCTTTACATAGTAATTTTCCTAACAAAAGGACTAGTCTGGTAGGATTATTGCCATGAGCTTTTTAATGATAACTGATTTCTCAGTCTGCCTCCTTGGATGAAGGTCTCAGCTAAGACAAATAAAAACTGCTATTTGCAATTGCTATTTGTAAAGTAATACTTTACAAGCTGCTATACAACAGCTATATTTAGTTATTTGTGCTTTGGTAAATTATAGCAGCTTATAATATTCATTTACAGATTTTTACTAGAAGCTTACAAGTTTCAACAAAATCCAGTTACATATTCAGTTCAAGCACACTTCTACTTCATTTCCCCATATGATATATTAAACTTAAAACATTTTAATAAAAACACACATGTAAGTCAGACCTTCTGGCTATGGTGCTTACCGTATTTTCCGGCGTATAAGACGACTTTTTAACACATGAAAATCTTCTCAAAAGTCGGGGGTCATCTTATACGCCGGGTGTCGTTCTCCTGTAACCAGGCAGACCAGCCCGATAGGCTCTGACGAGCCTTAAATGGCTCTGGCGATCCAAGCTCTGACAATCCCAGCTTTGCCTGCTAATCAGGCAACTCAGCTGGGATCGCCAGAGCCATGTAAAAGGAAAAAACTTTTACATGGCTCTAGCGATCCAAACTCTGACGATCCCAGCTGCTGAGGAATTCTGGGAGTTGAAGTCCACAACTCCCTGCCTACTTGATTGCAGGCAGGGAGTGGCTTGCTGATGGAATGGATTGACGCAAGCGAAGCAAGGCAAGTGTTGCGACTAGCAGCTAAGGTAAGCAAGCTGGAGGGGGAAAACTTTTTTCCTTTTACATGGCTCTGGCGATCCCAACTGCGTTGCCTGATTAGCAGGCAACTCAGCTGGGATCGTCAGAGCTTGGATCGCCAGAGCAAAGGAAAAAAGTTTTTTCCTTTTACATGGCTCTGGCGAGCCAAACTCTGATGATCCCAGCTGCGTTGCCTGCTAATCAGGCAACGCAGCTGGGATCGCCAGAGCCATGTAAAAGGAAAAAACTTTTTTCCTTTGCTCTGGCGATCCAAGCTCTGACGATCCCAGCTGCGTTGCCTGCTAATCAGGCAATGCAGCTGGGATCGCCAGAGCCAGGAAAAAAGTTTTTTTTCCTTTTACATGGCTCTGGCAATCCCAACTCTGACGATCCCAGCTGCATTGCCTGATAATCAGGCAACGCAGGGGCCATTTTGGGTCTAGCACAGCTGCTTTTACATTGTGGGTGAGCCAGTTGTGTTGTGTTGTGTGTGTGTAAAGTGTGAAAGTTGTTTTTTTGGGCTTTTTGTGGCTGTATGAGGTTACTGCTTGTTGCAGGGGCCATTTTGGGTCTAGCACAGCTGCTTTTACATTGTGGGTGAGCCAGTTGATGTTTTTTAATTTTTATTTGGTGTGCGTTGGAAGAGGGGTAATCTTATACGGTGAGTATAGCCCAAACCCTATATTTTAACAGGAAAAGTTGGGGGTCGTCTTATACACCCAGTCGTCTTATACGCCGGAAAATACGGTACTTCTAGATAAACTCATAGGAAAGCAGCCTTAATTTATCAACCTCTCCAAACTAGAAAAGTCCCATTTATTTAAATCTAGATGTATATATCCACTAATTCGACCTCACAGCTCTTTGCTATATTTTCCACTGCAATTATTTTGCATCTTTCTCAAATCTGTCTTCGCACTTTGCCTTAGAGCTATCTTTGCAGAGAAACTGCATCCAAATAATCACAACCACCAACCCCATTTGGGTTTCAGCAGACATGCTATTTGCTCTTGATACAGCTATAGTGATAAAAACACCAGGCTCTCTTATTCCACTGTGAAACAGAAGTAACACATTTTAATGATCTGGCTAAATTTGAAAGATGCTTTGCTGTTTTATTTTTAAATAAAATACTATACATATAGAGCAGGGGTGAAATGTAAAATTTGTTACTACAAATTTCTGTGGGCGTGGCTTGGTGGGGGGTAATGTGACTGGGTGGGTGTGGCCAACTTTTTTTTTTTTAAACTTTTCAGAGCATTTTTTCCACAACCTCTTTGGCTGAAGAGGTTGCAGAAAAAAATGCTTTTAAAAGCCTCTGACAATCCCAGCTGAGCCGCGTGATCATCAGAGGCTTTTTTTTTTTTTTACTTTTAAAAGCATTTTTTCGGCGGAAGAGGTTATAGAAAAAATGCTTTTAAAAATAAAAAAAAAGCCTCTGATGATCGTGCGGCTCATCGGGGGGGGGGGGGGGGGGCACAGGGATTTTTGCTACCGGTTCTCCAAACCACTCGCCGCCATCGCTACCAGATCAGGCGATCCGGTCTGAACCGGGAGCATTTCACCCCTGATGTAGAGATCTGGAACCTAACCACTGCAACAGGTACACTTGCGATTGGCATTAGGATCCTGATCAGGGTGAAATTCAAAATTTTTCCCTACCAGTTCTGTGGGCGTAGCTTGGTGGGCGTGGTAGGGGAAGATTATTGCAAAATCTCCATTCCCACCCCACTCTGGGGCCAGCCAGAGGTGGTATTTGTCAGTTCTCTGAACTACTCAAAATTTCCGCTGCCGGTTCTCCAGAACCTGTTAGAATCTGCTGGATTTCACCCCTGATCCTGATGTAATTCTATTAAGGGAGTTGCCAATATATAGCTTTAAAATGGTTGTCAGTGTGATTCCCATAATCAATCGCCTTTTAAAGCAGGCTCATGTACTGCATGTTAATTAATGTGTGATGCACACAATCCATTACACTTGGTCTGCTATTCTGCCAAGTAGCATGTTTCCTGGCTCTGTCAACAATTTTAGGGAAAAAAAACACAAAAAATTGACCTATCTTTCAAATCATCTCCATCTTCTGATGTCATAGATACTACCAAGTCATTTTCTTAAGAACAATAGATAAATGTTTGCTATTGACATTTTCCGACATGTTTTTTTCAATTTCTAGCTAGCCTCCAGTCCTGGCAGTTCTGGGTGCTCTCCCATCCAGGTGCTAACCAAGTCTGATCCTGCTTAGCTTTCTGAGATCAACTGTCGGTTATCCGACCATATAGAAATTGAAGTGCCATTTCAAAAAGCCTTTGCTGTTAGATGAGAAGTGAATACAAGCATTTTAAATGACAGAGCTTAGTTCAAAGGGATCAAATAGGAACAGAGCGAAATGTGTATCTAACCGGAATAGGTCTCTCATAATACCATTTCTAGAGGCACACAAGCAAATTCCACATAAATCCATTCATCCTTAGTTCACATTCTTCTTCTCTGCATAGGTCTCAAGAATAGGGCATTGAGAAACAGGATAAACAACTGAAATCACATGTTGCTGCATAGCTCTATTTCTGCAAAAGAATTTAACCTAAAACAAAGAAAGGAAGTAACAGATGAGTTTACCTGCCAATTCTCAAGAGACATATTCAAAACAGAAACTGGATACCAATCCGCACTGTACTATAGAGTATACAAGATAAAGTAGGTTTATAATGTTAAGCTAACCTTTTGTGGAGGCCACATTCTCGCTAGTTAAATTCAACTGATCACACAAGAGCAGGGAAGTGACAAAGGTCACATATTTTTAATAAAGACAAACTGGTATTTAAATTGTTTTAATTTAAAATATTATAATAGAACTAGTCTTAGTGTGAATGAACTTCTCATTCCAATGCAGAATTTATAGAATTCACTATAAAGAGATACTCTTTATCTCTATAGAACACAGGTGTCAAATTCACAGCGTCACATTGCCGTCACGTGATGTATCGTGACATTTTTCCCCTTCGTATGATGCATCTGGCCCGCCGGCTGCCAGTTTGACACCCCTGCAGAGAGATACTCTATAAATTGTTAGTATCTCTGATTTATAGCAAATAAAATGTACATTTGCACTTATCTTCAAGCCATCCCATAACATAGCACTGAAAATTCAAAGAACTAACTTTAACTTGCCAGACCAAAAGCCTATTTAATCAAGATGCACAGAAGCCAGCCAGATAACTATCCAAAGGCCATAAGTCAGATGTGAGGATAATAATTCTCTATATGCTGCCTGTAATTCAGAAGATAGTACCTTACTGCCTGTAATTCAGATGGTAGTGTCTGGTCATGTGATCAAAATTCAGATGCTTGGCAACTGATTCATATTTATGACGGTTGCAGTGTCCCGGGGTCATGTGATCACCTTTTGTGACCTTCTGACAAGCAAAATCAATGGGAAAGCCAGATTCACTTAAGGACCATGTTACTAATTTAGCAATTGCAGTGATTCACTTAACAATTGTGGCAAGAAAGGACGTAAAATGGGGCAAAACCTACTTAACAACTGTCTTGCTTAGCAACATAAATTTTGGGCTCAGTTGTGATTGTAACTCAAGGATTATCTGCAGTGCTGAAATTCAAATTTTTTTACTACTGGTTCTGTGGGCGTGGCTTGGTGGATGTGGCTTGGCTTGGCTTGATGGGCATGGCAAGGGAAGGATACTGCAAAATCTCCATTTTTCACCCCACTCCAGGGGAAGAATATTGCAAAATCTCCATTCCCACCCCACTCTGGGGCCAGTCAGAGGTGGCATTTGCCAGTTCTCCAAACTACTGAAAATTTCCGCTACCAGTTCTCCAGAACCTGTCAGAACCTGCTGGATTTCACCCCTGATTATCTGTATCTTAACATTTGCCTGGGTAGGTTAATATACATTGGACATGCTACACAGGTAAATTGCTTAATATTTGCAGCTTCAAGCAAATACAGGATCCAGATCTCTGTTATGTGGTATATTAGAAAAAGTAGGGCTGCAACTGGTTCAGACAGATTCTTTTTTTAAGAATACCAAGAAAGTCATACACCTATTATTACAACTACTACTCTATCTTGTGTTTATCAATGTCTGATATACTATATCACTAGGTATAGAGAACCTATGGAATGACCTTAAAGGACAGGAAGATGAACCATTACTAAGGCAACAATCATATTAGGAGGGGCTTTAACTTGGACTAAAAAATTAGTTTCAATAAACATATCAAACAGACCCTCCCTAGTGCACAGAAATATAGAATGAGGGAGGGGAATGCATCTTCAGACTTCCAACATTCTGTTACTATAGCTGTTACAATAAAAGTGATCCTAACCTCTATATTCTATGATTGTAATGAAAGTACTTCCCTTGAAATAAAACTTACAAAAAATACAATTAATGATCTAAAGATATTATCAACTTAATTGTAAGATTAGATTTTGTAAGAAGAGCTATTAAGGCTGAAAGACACTGAGACAACACCCAAGGTCTTCTCTTGAATTCTAATTTACATGAACAAAACGCTGAAATAATATTCAGGTTTCAAAATAAAGTATACATTATCAAACTCACCCCAAATGAACTTGTTAAGAGTTCATATAAATGTTGTAAGAGTGTAAGCCACAAACATTTTGTGAAATGTGAAGTCTATGTCACTGAACTTCAGTTGGTACAATCTACTATTCTTGGCAAATAAGATTACTAGAAGGCCATTATTAAGAAGAATTTGTAATAGTGCATTTCTTAATGTGCATGTGTTTTTTTTTTAAACAAGTAATACAATATTTAGCCCTTTTTTTTTTTACTACTCTAGACAATTTTATACCAAAAAATATTATTGTAAAATTAATATTAATAAAATTAATAAAGAGCAACTAGATCCAAATTAATACCTTATGAAAAATTTTATGATTATACAAACAGGTTTTCAAGAATTCATTGTTATACATCAAAAGTATGAACATTGGTTTCTTCACTAGATCAGAGCTATTGGCAGCCTGCTTTTCTGGCTTAATTCCCAAACAGCCTCAGCACTCAAATTATTTATTATTTAAATATTCCACTCAAATGTATATGCTGTTCCAGTTACATGCATAAATATAGGTAGCTTTTTGAGATATTTTACTGCATAAGAAATAGATAATACAGGCCTGGAGTGCAACAGGAATATACTGGTTACAAACAGGGGTGAAATGTAAAATTTGTTACTACCAGTTCTGTGGGCATGGCTTGGTAGTGGTAATGCTTTGAAAAGCCTCTCTGCCGATCAGGCAACTCAGCTGGGATCATCAGAGACTTTTCAAAGCATTTTTTTTACCACCTCTTCGGCCAAGAGGTTGCAGAAAAAAATGTTTTGAAAAGCCTCTGACGATCCCAGCTGAGCCGCGCGATCATCAGAAGCTTTTTTTTTTTTACTTTTAAAAGCATTTTTTCGAGGTTGTAGAAAAAATGCTTTTAAAAGTAAAAAAAGAAAAAGCCTCTGTTGATCGTGCGGCTCATCTGGGCATGGTGGTGGGAGGGCGCAGGGATTTTTGCTACCGGTTCTCCGAACCACCCACCACCATCGCTACCGGATCGGGCGATTTGGTCCAAACCGGGAGCATTTCACCCCTGGTTACAAATTGCTACTGATATTAAGATGCATACTTAAGAGGAACTCATTATATTTGTATGAATATGGAAACTTAGTATTTAAATTATATATATATACATGCATGCATACCAGAGGTGGGTCCCATTGCGAATGGGTAGTAAAGGTAAGTAGAACCCACCCCTGATCTGAACACTATTCGTTCCTTACCTCTACCATTACTGCAGAATTTTAATTAAAGAACTAAATTCCAAATTAGTTAAGGAAAGCATGAAGAAGAGTATAATTTCTGGAGTTCTTTCTAATCTTTCTGTCAGCACCTGCCATAGGAACCATCTGTATTTTCTCATGTGGAACAAAGCAATCCATGGCACCTCATCTATGTCTCTCTATTCCACTTGCATCTGTGTGCTGTTGTGCAAGTATGCACACTAAGAAGCACGAGTGGGGGGAGTTGGATATGCTCTGTGATCAGGAGGCAGGATAAGGGCTTAGAATGGAGCAGGAGCTACTATTCTGAGTCACTTCCATCACTGCCCATCCTATAAGGATGTCTTTTTTCTATGCTTTTTTTCACTGCAGTCCAAATGTTGCCCATTTTCAAAGTCAAACTCTTTTTTTTTTCATCTATTTTGAGAAAGTTGTCCTATTGACAGATAAATTGACAAGAGTTTTGCACTCCTTTACATGATTTTTCTCATTTTGCTGGGTTAGTAGGAATAAAAAAAGGACCCGCAGCTTGGCAAACAAGGACACGATCTGTAGGGCTGGATTTTAGGTGTAATATCGTGCATCTATAAGATGTCAAGAGGATGTGGTGGCTCAGTAGCTAAGACACTGAGCTTGTTGATCGAAAGATGCGGTTCGAATCCCTAGTGCCATGTAACGGGGTGAGCTCCCATTACTTGTCCCAACTTCTGCCAACCTAGCAGTTCGAAAGCACATAAAAAATGCAAGTAGAAAAATAGGGACCACCTTTGGTGGGAAGGTAACAGCATTCCGTGCGCCTTTGGCATTTAGTCATGCTGGCCACATAACCACAGAGACGTCTTCGGGCAGTGCTGGCTCTTCGGCTCTGAAATGGAGATGAGCACCGCACTCTAGAGTCGGGAACAACTAGCACATATGTGCGAGGGGAACCTTTACGTTATAAAATGTCAGCAAAGGGTAGGGAATACTCTGTTGCAGAGACACAGGAATGCTGCTACCGAATTAGAACAGACAGCCCTGAGCCTACATGGTTTAATGCAATAAAGCATTATAAAAATCAGAAAAAATACCAGCTGTATATTTATAACTGATGGGAAAGGTTAGGGTTTTTGCAGATATCCCTCTTTTTTTAAAAAAAATATATAAATTATCTGAAAAAAGAAGTATCTAATTTTTTTAAAAAAAAAGATGAAGGGAATCTGTTTAGAACCTGGTGCATAAAGTCATTGGTAACCATGAACATCATGTTGTTTACCCTCCTCTAGAATATAATATTGAAAATGTCATTCTTAATTACTGCATTCTTAATCTGCTAGTTAATGTTACAGAGAAGTTTTTTAGCTCATTCATTTCTTTCAACAATAGATACACTGCTGTCTATACTTACTGAGGTACAAAAGATGCAATTGCAATCCTGAAGAGCAGTCATCTTATCCAGTGAATATTCAGATAAGCACAGTTTGCAAGTCACCAAAGACTCCAAGGGCAATTCCCCAACTTCTGCTACTCCGGTTGTCATGGTGCTGAAGCAGATTTCAGTAGCAGAGGACATCAATTTAAACACACACGACAATCCTACAAGATATAAATCAGAATGTGCCAATGAGAATTATTTTGCAAGCTAAAATTTAACATAGCGGAATTTTAAGCAATGTATAAGCTTTGGACGTCTTTCACAGCTCCGTCATTTAACCTGTTCTATAGACTGTTAAATACACTGATAGGGATAACCCACTTATATTTTGTACAAGATAACACAAGTATAATCCCTCCTAATTCTACAGCAGCCTTCATCAATTCAGGTGGAGAAAACACATTCAGATAAATCAACAACATAAGCTTATCAGAAATAAATATTTTCTATCAGAAATGTTCGTAACGTGCCACAAAAGCTATGGCATGGCCCACAACTAGACAAAATGAGCCACTTCCTCAGACTCTACAACAGGAGTGTCAAACTCAAGGCCCAGGGTCCAAATCCAGCCCGTGGGGTGCTTAGATCTGGCTCACGGGGCGGCCCTGGAAACAGCAAAGGACTGTCCGGTGGTTCCTTTGCACGGCCCTCTCAAGCTCCGTTTTTTGTTACAACAGCCTCCTGCAGCTTCTGCTACTGAAAACAGAGCCCGGGTAGGCTGTGCACGCCCCCCAAAGCTTATTTTTGCTGGCAAAGGGCTGTAGAAGGCTGTCTTGGCCAAAAACAAAGCCTAGGTGGGCCTCGTGCAGCTCCCCCTGGCTCCACTGCAGGAAGCTGTCGCAGCTGAAAACGGAGCCCATTCGCTGGCAGAAGGCTGCAGGAGGCTGTCACGGCTGAAAATGGAGCCTCAACAAGTGACGTCGGGCTGGCTATGCCCACCTTGGCTACACCAGACTGGCTATGCCCACCCTAGCTACACCAGACTGGCTATGCCCACCCTGGCTACGCCAGACTGGCCACACCCACCCCAACCACACCCACCCCAGACAACCGAGGTCAAACACAACCCTGATGTGGTCCTCAATGAAATCAAGTTTGACACTCCTGCTCTACAAGCTCAAAATAATCCCTGATGATTCCATAAGACATTGCCCTGTTGATCACTATAGACCAGGCCTGCCAATATGTAGCTTTCCGAGCAGACTTGCACAGTCAACAGACATTTTTAAAAAGTTAATAGATTCACCATTGCTGCCCAAAAGATGTACTGTCAAGAACCTACAAAACTTCCAGGCCACAGTGCCACCACCAGCTCCAGCATTGCTGCCATTCCGTCAGCTGCCAAATATACCAGGTATTCCTTTGTGGCCTGCAACGATTTTTAATTTATCAATCTGACATTTTCCTGTGTACTAATTCTGCAGATCTGCTATGGACTCTGTCCAGTTGGCATCCATCCCAGACCATAAACCCCTAAGGAACCAACAACTTCAACCTGTATATCTATTGAAGCACTACCCAGAAAGATCCAGATTATCCACTGATAGACAGTTCACCTTATGTTTGGGTGATCTATGTAATATGGCCAGAACACTTGATAAAATAGCACAATTTCTCTCCAATCGCTAATCAAAAACAAATGTTTGGTTTACCAAGGATTTTGAGGGAAATGAAGTGCCTGAAGAGATGTTGGCATAAAACACAAAGCGGATACCACCAAGTAGTGTTAAGAGCTCAGGTCTCAGCCTACCCACTGGTGATAAGAGTGGCAAAGTGTCAATTCTTCTCCATGGTGATTGTAACTGCAAGCTTCTGAGTAGAAGCCCTGTTTCATGCGTGGACTACTGCAACATAGGTCTGTTCTTGAAGACCATTTGGAAGTAAGGCTGGTCAAAATGCAGGGGCACAAGCAGTTGTGTATGCATCTTGTGCACTCATGTAACATCTCTGTTACACAAACCGTGTTTGTTATCAATGTGTTCTATACCAATAACTCCTGGGGATCAACTATATATCTCTTCATGGCAAAGACCTTGGCATTCTGAGGGTCAGTTTTTCTTCTGACATTTCTTCCAGCCCTGTAAAATCTGACAGAATGAGTGTTTTTATGTCCTGACAATTAAGTGGTAATTGAAGTAAACAGTTTATTCTATCATGGCTCCTGTCCCTTAAAATGGCTTCCCCACCCCACCCCAATCCCGCAACGGTTCAGTCTGTATCAAACCTGCCAGTCTTCAGAAGATCTTTAAAAACCTCTTTTTCCACAAACATTGGAGCAGGTCACGATATGTCAATCTGTTACATATTATTTGTTTTGTGATATGTGCTTCCTGATATGTGAGTTTACTTTGGGTTCATTTTGTTTGCTTTTTTAGTATAAAAACATCTCGAGTTTTTAATTTCCACTCCCCCTAATCAGTTTCGAGTCCAAATTATAAAGAAGCATAAATACATAAATACTGTAATACACAGAAAATATTTTGGCAATCCCAGCTGGGAGTTTTGGGTGAACTGCAAATCCAAATGGTTTGCCAAGTACCGGAATGAAAAAGTCTGGTTTACTGAAATGCTAGTATCTTGGCTTGAAATCTATTAATGCTGCTGCTTTATACTCTGTACATGTTGAGTTTCTAGAAGCATATATTTTATGAGAAGTGGCCTAAAGACCTCATAAACATTTGCAAACCTAATCAAATTAAATAATGCATAGGTCTGACTTGCCAGCAAACTTGTGTACTGCAATAGCAAACCAACCTTGAAGTTCATCAAGGGTTTTACAAGCCTGCCAGTTACAGACAAGAGTCTAGGAAAGTACCCAGACAGAAAAATGCTGCTATAAAGCAGAAACATGTAAATGATTTCTGCTATACAGACACTTTGATTAAATGTGTTTTATCCAATAGCTTAGCTGCTTTGTTTTCACCCATTATATTTGTCCTTCATGAATACCGGAAGCCAGAACATACATTGCTTTTAAACTTTCTGCAAAGTAAGAACTTGGCTTACACATCGCATTTGTCCGAATATGTTATTGATACACAAAGGCTTTTTCATATTAACAAAATGCAATCTGTGTAACAGATCTCTCATTATTCATCAAAGCATCAAGGAACAATAATTGATGTTTGTGTTGTATCAATCAGCCACTTAAATTTGTATATGCATGTACTACCAGATATTTAATCTTTTTGTACAAAAAAACTAACAATTGTGCCCACTTTCAAATGAAATTTCACAATGAAGGCTCATTGGATTGCAGAATCTCTTTCTATAAAAGTAATTGTCTTCCTCTAACGGCATATAATAACAACTCTTTTACACAACAAACTGTCCCTTTCAAATATTACCAGAAATTTTGGCAATGTCTTTTAGCAAACTCACAATCGACAAGCTACTTTCTATAACTGCTGCAGCTATTCTTATCAGTGAAGCAACAACAGTACACTGACACATCAAAGGTTTTATTTCTTTGGGTTGACAAGTTATTTTCCATTTGATCCATCTATCCATATTCCTCTTGTCTTCTTCAGGGCTCTCTTCCTGGCCAGGCCTTCCTTATTCTATGCCTTGTAAAGTCAGGTACGTATTTGCCGGTTCTCCTAACTACTCAAAATTTCTGCTACCGGTTCTCTGAGCTGCTCAAAATTTCCGCTACCGGTTCTCCGAACTGCTCAAAATTTCCACTACCAGTTCTCCAGAACCTGTCAGAACCTGCTGGATTTCACCCCTGCCTAGGCTCCTGAGTAAGGGAGAACAGAATGATCTGGATGAAATTATTGAACCAGCAATCCCAATTCACTCTTCATTACATGAAGTTTGTTCTTCCTAACTTAAAATAAGCAGCAATTTAGAATCAGAACGTTGTGAAATTCTATTTCCAGTATTATTGTAGTACAGGGACCATATGACATAAGACACAATTGTGTCCTGGAATTCTTAATCAGTATAAAGATACTTTCAAAGAGAACATGGCGTCAGCTTCCAGTGAAATAAGCAGAAGAGTCGCCATGGCTTCATTTTGTAGACTCTCAGCACTTATCTCCAATAGCATCAGCATTTCTGTCCATTCTGCTTAGCAGAAAGCTATTACTTTATCCTGTCGATCTCTGGCATTGTTGAACGTCCTAAGATATCTCGTACACATCAATGTATAAATGCGTCTTTGTTTTGCTGATAAATGCTGTTCCATCAGCAGAATGACACCACTTGATGCAGTTGTATAAAATATACAACCAGGATTTTTTTTTTTTTTTTAAAAATTGATTTATATGCCGCCCTTCTCCGGAGACTCAGGGCGGCTTACAATGTGTTCAGCAATAGCCTTCATCCTTTTGTATATTTATACAAAGTCAGCTTATTGCCCCCACAACTGGGTCCTCAATTTACCTACCTTAGAAAGGATGGAAGGCTGAGTCAACCTTGAGCCTTGGCGAGATTCGAACCTGCAGTAATTGCAGGCAGCTGGTCTTAATAACCAGCTTAATAACAGGGTGCCTTAGACCACTGTACTACCAAGGCTCTTAACTAGGATTAACTAGTTGGATGTCACTAAGCTTTTTATTATTATCTAACCAAGGCATTTATGATTGAAAATAGTAGATTTTTCATCAGAAAATAGAACTAAATTACTGAAAGTCTTTATTTGTAACATTATTGTACATTATTTCTCCATGTGCATATAGGAATTCTCTTTTATGATTTTCTCCCAGGGATTGGCCAGGATCAAACCTGCTTAACTTTACAGCTAACGTGTATAAAAATATTCAGCATGCTGTCTGAATGGGATTCTAAGTACTACAACTCTTAATGTTAAAACAGCAGCCTAATTTTGAGAAAATCATCGTTTGACTAAGAACTTACACTTACTTTGAACTGTTAGTCTAAAAATCTAAATCCTTAATGTATAATAAAGCAAACTTCTTTTTTTATTGGTTTCGGGAAGTTTTATCTTTAACGCTGCAACACAGTGTTTTTCTTTCTAATCTTTCAAGAACATTATGTGTATAGATTATAACAAAGTCTATTTAAAAATTAATTTCCCCACAGAATATTGGGAAAGACTAGAAGAGATAAGCAAATGCTAATGCTTCGTCCATTTAAAAGCACCCAATGTGCAGAATATTTTATGTTGCTTGGAAGCAATAAAACACAACTAACAGGAAAGAGGGGAAAAAAATGAGTGGTAGTATGATGCAGGTATTCAAAATATTTTTACCATCAAGATCTTTGTTATGCATAAAATGTGTTACTTTCCAAAGGCCAACATTTTATTAAAGCAGCTTTTCTCAACTTGGGGGTCCCCCAGAAGTATTAGCTCACTGTCTCGAGAAATGACGCAGATTAAAATGCCAATCATTTTAAGGCATCATGTAAGAGAATGCTGTTGTTCGTTAGTTATATATTCCCTGGCTTTTTCATTGGGCACTAGCTACATTCATGAATTTTTGCAGCTACAATGAAAGCCAAAAATAGCCTATCAAAGATGTCAGCTTCCCTCACCAAGTAAGAATAAATAAGGAGAAAAGAGATTTTACAGCATCATAACAACGGTACCATAATGAATGCATAATGGAATCAAATGCATATCTAAGATATGATACAACAAAGTGAAGGGAGATGACTGACAAGATCAATCTTATTTGAGGGGTCTACTGCACCAATGATGAAAAAGGAATTAAAAGCCAACAAAATACATTATCCTGACATGGATTCAGTTTAATTGATTTTCCAATACTAAATGGAAACTTGAATAAGAGTTTGTCTAATTATGCAATAACAATCCAACCTTTGACAAGCACTAATTCTGAGCCCACATATGAACTGTTCATTTTGCTTTTCATTTGAACAGTGTTTCTCAACCTTGGCAGCTTTAAGATTTGTGGACTTCAATTCCCAGAATTCCTCAGGCAGTACGTCTGGCTGAGGAATTCTGAGAGTTGAAGTCCACATAACTTCAAGTTGACCAGGTTAAGAAACATTACTTTAGAGGCTGGCAGAAAAGAAGATGATCCTGTGACAGTCTGGTAGTTGAAGACCACACAACTTAAAGTTCCAAAGCTGAGAAAGATTGCATTAGATCAGGGGTGTTAAACTCAATTTCATTGAGGGCTGCATCTGAGTTGTGTTTGACCTTGGGGGGCCAGGATGGGAGTGACCAGGGTGGGCATGGCTACCTTGACGTCACTCATGTCGCGGGTACCTGTGGTGGCCCGAGTACTCTGCCAGCGAAAATGGGCCTCCTGCAACCCTCTGCCAGCGAAAATGGAGCTAAAGAAGGCCGGATGCAGCCCTCACAAGCTCTGTTTTTGGCTAGGATGGCCTCCTGCAATGCCCTGCCAAGGAAAAAGGAGCTTGGGAGGGCCACACGGGGCCCTCCCAAGCTCTGTTTTCGCTGGCAGAGGCACTGCGGGCCAGTCCTTTACTATTTCCAGGGCAACCCCGGGATCCTTGAGTTTGACAACCACAGCTGCATTAGATAGAAGTCTTTGATTGAAATCATCCTACATACACTAGGAAAGAAGGAAGGAAGGAAGGAAGGAAGGAAGGAAGGAAGGAAGGAAGGAAGGAAGGAAGGAAGGAAGGAGGGTGGGAGGGAGGGAGGGAGGGAGGAAGGAAGGAAGGAAGGAAGGAAGGAAGGAAGGAAGGAAGGAAGGAAGAAAGAAAGAAAGAAAGAAAGAAAGAAAGAAAGAAAGAGAAAGAAAGAAAGAAAGAAACCCTCAAGTCAAGCACTGTCATTTCTTTCATTATTTCTTTATCATTTTTACCCCATTTTATTATTTATTTATTTATTTATTATTTAATTCAACTTGGACACTGCCTGACTCCAATTGACCCAGGGTACCAACAGTAACATAACTAACACAAATTCAAAACAAATAACATCCTAAACTCAGGACAGTCCCAGAACTATGTACTGTGTTCAAAACAACATCCTTTTTTTCTTAAGTAAGGAGGCCAGTTTTGCACAAGCAACGTTGAGATATTTAGAGATCTAAGGAAGTTTGGCAGAAGCAGGAGTGATACGTCATGCCCACGGCTACTGAAAATAAAGAAAATATGTCAGACGGTAAATAATGCACCAGAGCATTGCCAATGCTTAGATCTATATTCAAAAGCCCTACTAGGCCGAAATCTGCTGCCCATTTTCCCAAATCATCATTTTCCTGTGAAAAAGCTTCCATTTTTCCCCTTGCTGTCCATGTAGCTTTACTAAAGAAATAGTAATGTTCTTTGGCATATTTTATGGTTGCAAATAGCAGAAGATGTCAGTTTTGCTTCCTTTGCCCAGCTCTTCATTATTGTATGACTTCCGTGGCTAACCCTACTTTCCTGCCTGCAAAAGGTCCTTGGGAGATATTCCAGGAGAAAGTTTTACGCCAGGATTTATGTGAAGGGAGTGGAGCCTTCCCAGCAGTCAAAGATGATTGTGCGGTCAGAGTCAGGACACTCAACGTGCCTTGAACAATCTTGTAACCGCAGTAATGAAGGAGGACAGAATTTGGGAGAAAAATTAAAGCAAACTCTTCCCCATCATATTGGACAACAGGGCTACAGGGGGAAAAAAATCAGTACTATCTACAGGTAGTTCTCGACTTACAATCATTCATTTAGTGACTGTTTGAAGTTAGAATGGCACTGAAAAAAAGTGACACAGCTGTTTTTCATACTTATAATATTGCAGGATCCCCAGGGTCACGTGTTCAAAATTCAGATGCTTGGCACCTGGTATGTATTTATGACAGTTGCAGTGTCATATGATCATCTTTTGCGACCTTGGGACAAGCAAAGTCAATGGGGAAACCAGATTCACTTTATAACTGGGTTACTAACTTAAACAATGCAGTGATTTACTTAACAAATGGCCAGAAAGGTTGTAAAATGCGGCAAAACTCACTTAACATCAGTCTCGCTTAGCAACAGGCCTCGCAATTTTGGCCTCACAATTTTGGTCATATGTTGAGGGCAAGCTGTATTCACAAAATTCATGCCATATAGAAAACGAAACTAAATAGAAACGGCTTTGTTTTAATTTGCTACAATTTCAACCCCATTAAAGGTCCTCGGCTTACGACCATAATTGAGCACAAAATTTCTGTTGCTAAGAGAAACATTTGCTAAGTGAATTTTGTCCTCACTTTATGATCTTTCTTGCCACAGTTGTTCAGTGAATTGCTGCAGTTGTTAAGTCAGTAACATGGTTGTTAATTGAATCTGGCTTCCCTGTTGACTTTACTTGTAAGAAGGTCGCAAAAGGGGATTGTATGACCCTGGGACCATGGGACATCATTAATATGAACCAGAGCCAGGCCTCTGAAGTTTGATCAAAATGGCCATGGGAATGCTGCAATGGTCGTAAGTGTGCAAAACAGTCATAAGTCACTTTTTTCAGTGTTGTTCAGGGGTGGGTTCTATTTTTTTTTACTAATGGTTCTGTGGGTGTGGCTTATTTTGTGGGCATGGCTTGGTGGGGGTAATGTGACTGGGTGGGCGTGGGCAACTTTTTTTTTTTTTTTACTATTCAAAGCATTTTTTCTACTACCTTAAGAGGTTGCAGAAAAAAATGCTTTGAAAAGCCTCTGCCGATCAGGCAACTCAGCCAGGATCATCAGAGGCTTTTCAAAGCATTTTTTTTACCACGTCTTCAACTGAAGAGGTTGTAGAAAAAATGCTTTGAAAAGTAAAAAAAAAAAAAAAAAGCCTCTGATGAGGTGGGTGGGTAAGTGAGCCGCAACCGGGCTGGGGACCAGTTCGAGGGCATGGCCAGCCGATGTTATTACCAGTTCTCGGAACTACTTTTTCCTTGCGAACCGGTACGAACCGGGAGCAACCTACCATTGGTGCCATTGTAACTTTGAACAGTCACTAAATGAACTACAGTAAGTTGAGGGGGACCTGAATTACTTATCCATTATTACTTTACCCATTTTCTTCCAAGTCGCAATTGATATCACCTCTCAAAGTCAGTCTCCCGCATGCATTGTAACAGTGATGGCGAACCATTTTGTCACGGAGTGCCAAAAAGGGAGTGTGCGCACAGCACCAAGTGCCAAAAAGGGAGCACTTCGCGCACACATGCTCATCAGAGCCACGACCAGGAAGAGGAGCTGCCCAGGGGGCATGCACGCGCCGGATAAGATACTTCCGGTTTCCAACGCACACATGCATGCTGGCAAGCAAATCTTCCGGTTACTGCCATGCATGCTCACACGCCAATCAGCTGGCCAGCGTGCATGCTCACGCCAGAAAATGGAAGACTAGCTCTTCCAGTTTTTGGCACTGCCGCACGCACAAAGGCCAGCTGATCGTCGTGTGTGAATGTGCCCTAGAAACCCGGAAGAGGAACGGGTGACGCTGTGCGTGCCAGGGAACATGGCTTCGCATGCCACTTTGGCCACACGTGCCGTAAGTTCACCATCACGGCATTATAATGATATTTTACAGAATTCCCAGACTAGCTATATTAGGTGAAAATCCAAGGAATTACAGTTGCAACAGTTTGAAAAATTCTGGGATTGGAGAAAGCTGTTAGTCAGCTTGGTAATCCAGACAAGAAGCAGACTCAGAACTATCTACTCTATTTTATTGTAAGATTACGTGAACAAAATCTTCCAAGTCTGAAGGTAGATTTGAAGGGCAGCTACAGCGAGCTTTAGCCGCAGAAACCCTATTTTGTCTATCCTAGCTTTCAGATGTCTCCCTTCAGGCCCCTTGCTTTGCCGTGCAAATTCCTGGAACGGTCATGTGGGTGTTGTTGTCAAAGAGCTCATACAATCCTGACTCAGAGCAGCGATAGATTCAAGGCTAACTCCCTTTTCTTGTTGTAGATATCAATCAGATCTTTATTAAGGTCACAGACCAGCATCAGGAGAGTGGAATATAAACAATAATTTTTAAAAGGCTGAAAATATTATATACCTACGCAAACACCCACACGCAGCATCATAAGGAGGATGGCATTCGCAGGATTAAAAAAAAACCTATAGAAGATCGAAGTTTAATTTAAAAAAATAGCTAACAATATTTTAAAAAAACTTTAAAAATGTTTAAAAACAGTCTAGAGGGAGAGGTAGGAACATGATATGGATTCAGGGGAACTTAAAATCTAGTATAGGGCAGACTAAATCTATCACAATGCAAGGAATTCTTAAACAACAAATTAAATGCTCGTTAAGATTAGTTTATGACACAGGTCTGCAATGATGCACTGCTGCCCAGAACCTGGCAACATTATAAATTGTAGCAGGATTAGGATCTGCAAGCAACAGGAAGATGTGGAATTGTCCTATGTGCTCTAGGTATTTATATTGTAATGGTGAAATGACATTAGTATGGATCTCTCTGTAATACAGGCACTGGAAAAGTACATGCTGTGTTGCTCCTGTGAGTCCCGAGTTACAAAAGCATTGTCTCTCTGGGTAAGGGATTTTCCTGTTATCAGCCTTCAAGGACAGCTGAGGGCATCACATTGTACCAGGGTAAAGGTCTCTGGTGGTTAGGTATTTTTAGTTAAGCATGTCACCAGGGAGACAGAGTACCTATTGGATTCATTGGCAATAAAGTTTGGGGACTTGGCTAGCTCCAATTACTGCTCTGTGTCTGTTACACACTGTTTAATGAGAGCTTTGGCCTGATTGTCATAAATGGAAAACTTGAAGAGAAGCCCAAGGATGAGATTTTAGTTGCCACTGGGTTTTTTTTTCCCCCAAAGTGGACCGAAAGTCATCCCTCATAGTTAATGAGGCAAGACCAAAGGTGAAAATTGGGTTTTAATTGGGTTGTTTTTAATATCTTGGGCCGAAATTATTTAATTGTTTTTTAAATTGTTTTTAAATTTTATATGTAATGTTTTATCTTGGCTGTACACCGCCCTGAGTCCCGCAGGAGAAGGGCGGTATAGAAATAAAATAATAATAATAATAATAATAATAATAATAATAATAATAATAATAATAATAATAATAATAATAATAAAAAAGAAAGAAAGATAGGACCCAATCTGGGTTGGTCATCCAGTGGTTTTATCTTCTGAGCTTTTGGACGTGAGCCCTATCTTCAGTGCACACACTCTGCTAGAGAGAAGTTTCCTGAAGATGGGCTCCAATATGAGGCTGAAAGCTTGGAAGACAAAACTGCTGGTCCCAGTGGATTCAGATTGGATACTGCAATATTATCCTGGGACACGTATATTCACCTTCATTCGTGAAAAAAAGCATAGTCTGAGCTAATAATTGAGTATGTCACCCACACTCTAGATTATACTTTCATGAGGCCTGTCTCCAGTCTCAGGATGAGATTACCCATTTCGGAACTTGCATGGCTGATCTTAGAAATTTAGATTGAACAAGTACTATTGATGCAGAATTGGGAAGGGGCGCAGGAGCACCATAAAGTAGTTGTGTTATTGGCTTAGCTTCAAATAGTTCGAGTGCAGCAGGTATACAGTAGCCACCTCTTGAGTAATTTGAGGATGACATTTTCAGCAGTGTATTCTCCATGGAGTTCCCTATGCTTGGCAGAATGAAGGACTATTCCCAGGTATTTGCAACAGGAGATCTGCTCAACCTTGTGGCCATCTATCCTCCAGGAGTGGTTCTTGGGCTTTTTGGCAAATGTCATGCTTTTGGTTTTCTGATATTTGAGCACCAGTTGGCCTCCTTGCATTACTGGGTTAGTGTTCTCAAGGTTCTTCTAAGGTCAATAGATGCTTTTGAAAGTATTGCTACAGTGTCTGTATAGAGTAAAATGTATGCATGAGATGTATGTCTTCCAGCAACTTCTAAGTGTTGGTTTGGGTATGTGTGAAAGTTCATGTTGAGAAGACGGCCCACCATGAAGTTAATACAGAAACTGAATAACATTGGGGTCAGTATAAAGCCTTGCTTTATGCCTTACTCAGTTCCAATGGCACTGGTGAGATGGTCCCGGGAGTTACATCTTATTTTGAGTGAAGTCCCTTCATGTAGCACACCTATTAAATGAAGTAGATGTTGATCGGTCAAGGAGGCTTCTAGTTTTTCCCACAATTTAGGATATTGGGATATAGAATCAAAAGTTGCTTTGAAGTCTATGAAAGCAGCATATAGGGAAGCTGTGTTGAGGGAGAAACATTTTTCAGTGAGATTGTAGAATACAAGGCCAATTTACCATTGGATCAATGGTAGATTGGTCTTCCCGAAAGTCAGATTGCTTCTCTGTTCCAGCCAGTACTGGTGTTTCCATTGTAGTGTCTTGCATAAAGTTTGCTGATTATGTTGAGGAGGCTAATTAGTCTATAATTGTCAGGATCACCCTTTACATTGTAAATGAAGAAATCAGTTTCCCTAGAAATATTTCCATAATTTCCCAGTTTCCCAGAGGTGATGAAGATAGATGAAACAAGGCTTCCAGATTTTTTTTTTTTTTAATTTGATTTATATGCCGCCCTTCTCCAGAGGCCTGGGAAATTCTTCAGAGGCCTGGGAAAGTTTAAAGGGAAGTTAGCAGTCTTCGATACAATTTTATTGAAGCAATAATTCAGCACCAGAGGTCAGTTTCAGAATTTAGAACTGGGTTTAGAACCAAATCAGATCCAATAAGTTAACAGTTAGGATTCCTAGTCAAAAACAAACTTTCATAAATTCTTCCATTTGAATTTTCTCAACAGTTATCTGAGTTGGGAATAAAGAAAAAGTGGATATATATGTATCTTTATGCCCACTGAAATTTTCTCTCCAGGAGTTTAGATACCTCCAAATCCTTTTCAAAGGCACTGTGTCATTGCAGTGAAAATCCATTTTAAAGACAAGTGTGTGGCATCTGAACAAAAATAGGGCAAGACTGATAATACAAAGATCATTCCTGTCCATAAAAAGACAAAGTTGATATACTAACATATGTTTCGGGGTGGGGGGGGGAGTACCAGCCACCATTGCCATCTGGTTCAGTCTAGCCAAGAACAGAAGTATAATACAAGTAGTCCTTGACTTATAACAGTTCACTTAGTAACTGTTCAAAGTTACAATGGCACTGAAAAAAATGACTTATGACCATTTTTCACACTTATGACCGTTGCAGCATCCCCATGGTCACCTGATTTACATTTGGATGCTTGCAACTGACTCACATTTTATGACGGTTGCAGTGTCCCAGAGTCATGTGATCCCCTTTTGTGACCTTCTGACAAGCAAAGTCAACGGGGGAAACCGGATTCCCTTCACAAATTAGCACTAGTTACTAATTTAACAACTGCACTGATTCACTTAACAAATGTGGCAAGAAAACTCAAAATGGGGCAAAACCTCCGTACTTTCCGCCGGGCTCTGAAGACTTTCTTGTTTCAGCGAGCCGGGCTGGCTTAAAATTTTAATTGATTAATTTTATGGGTAAGGGGTTTTAAAATCGGAAAGCCAAATTGGATTTAATTATTTTTAAATTATTTTAATTTTTTATACTGCATGTATTTTAACCCTGGCTGTTCACCGCCCTGAGTCCTTCGGGAGAAGGGCGGTATAAAAATTTAAATAAAATAAAAGAACAAAAACAAATTTCACATATATAGCAATAGAAATTTTGGGCTCAATTGTGGACTACCTGTATGGTTCTTTATTACACTTATGGACCAGAATTATGTAGGTTAATAAAATAAATGAATTCGGTTTCAAATTAAATACAATATAAACATACAATTGTAACTACATCTTCAAGGCAATCAAATAATGGCAAGTTTTATAGATGGTCTTACATTGTTTTGCTCCATTCAAGGAAACTAAATTATATTAGCCTGACAGGAGCTGAGCAGCTATACATAAAGACTGTTAAATTAAATTCAAAAGAGCAGGCATAGGACACGAAAGCAGTCTCAAATCACTGACTTCTACCTAAAGTGGGAATAATACATTGTCCATATACTCAAGCAACATTCTGCCGCCTCTTCCCAGGAAGAGCAATCTTCTTAATGGATGACTCATATTTGTGTATTTCTAAATGCCTCATTAACCCCATGACTACAGTAGAGGAAGAGAGACAAAACAATATATCATTCCTCACCTTTCCAATACTGAAATGTCAATATTTATAAGTGGGAGTAAGCTTGGGTACAAAAACCAAAAAGCTTATAACAGTAAGGTTACCATTCCATCATGCCTCTTTGTGATCATCGTCACCTCGAAATCCAATAAGTAACAATAACAGCTCCAAAACAGTACAGGTAATCTTGGACTTTGCAACCATTCATTTAGTGGCTGTTCGAACTTACAATCATTTTTCATACTTCCAACCACTGCACCATCCCCATGGCCATATGTTCAAATTTCACATGCTGGGCAATTGGGTTCATATGTATGATGGTTGCAGTGTCCCAGGGGGATCACATGATCACCTCTTGTGACCTTCTGACAAGCAAAGTCAATGGGGAAGCTAGATTCCCTTAACAGCCATGGTATTAACCTAACAACTGCAGTGTCTCACTTAACAACTGTGGCAAGAAAGGTCATAAAATGGGACAAAACTTACTTAACGACTGTCTTGCTTAGAAATACAAATTTTGGGTTCGATTGCGGTCGTAAGTGGAGGACTACCTCTGCAGAGATCCTTGCACTAAATAAAAAGCTTAGTTCAATGAGCCACATAGTTTTTGTCAAGCATCAGTCATAAACAAGAGCAGAGATCCTGGACCTCCCAGAATCCACATTCAAGGCTGCTGCTACAGCTGAATTTTCTTCTCACAAAATTCCGTGGAAGCATTTCCACTAGCTTTAGTGTGGTCAGAAGTGGAGGAAAACGAAGGTAGATAACAAAAACATTGCATCCAGTCTGGACCAAAGCTTGACAATCTTTGTAAGGAAGCCAGGGCATTGTGGTATTGGAAAGGAATGTAGTATTATCTATGCCAAGTCTTGTGGATATCATAAATGCTAGTATCTCCAGATAAAGGTCAACAGCACTGTTCAGGTTCACTAACCGATTTACAGAACCGAAACTCCTGGAACAAAAGAACAGCAATTTATCAAAGCAGAGACTGGAGGACTCCTTTGTGCCAAGAGGCACATTCAGTCTTGTACGGAATGTCAAGCAGTGGGCAGGGCCCAAAGAGAAAGAGGTATGGGCACAAATATCCCCCAGTGCTAATTTTCTAGCAGATTAATCGCTCGTTTATTCAAATGACACCAAAATTTTATACTGTCCTGTTCTACATCATGATAAAACCCTGATTCAATTCCCTAACAGTGAAACTGGGCTGGGTAAGTTACTATAAACCAACTAAAGACAAAGAAAAAGAAAAGAAAAATTATAGGATCAAAGCACTCTAATTCCATCCCTTTTCATTAGCATTAGAGTGCAATCGACTAAACAAAATGTGCAGAATAATTGGATGATGATGTAGCTTCTCGCTAAAAATCAGGGGCGGACTTTATTTTTTACCAATTTTCACAAGAAAATGAAGAGGGGGGTCCTGTACCTGTAGGAAAAGATATGTTTCGCCCTAAAGTTGCTAAAGCTTGACCTAGACCTTAAAACCATTTCTAGTCACATAGTATTTCTTACCCTACTCAGCTATAGGCTGCTTTCATAATATCAATGGAAATTTTACCCTATTGTTCATCATAAAAGAATTTGGAAGTATAACAGCTTAAGCCAGTTTAATGAAAACCACATACTGTACATTTTATGATTCGGCATTCAAATACATGAGTGTATCAAGACAGGAACTTCACCACTACACTTGGCCATATCATTTTCAAATTAAAATTTAGTTTTAGACTTTCTTGTTACTGTGCAGTAAAGATCAATTAAGTCCCTCCTGAAAGACTCTTTTATATAAAAAAACAAAGACAGCAAACTTTGAGCCCAGAGTTATTTGGCACAGACAACTAAGTCAACATTTGGAACTTTGCTCCTTTACCTACTACTGAACAATACTCAGAATTGTCTCTTAATGAGGTTGAAAGTACAGGGGATCCCAAAACTTTTGTGTTCAGAAATGTCAGCAGAGAATAAAATAAATATCATATTACTCCTGGATTTATTGTTTAAACATATTTGCCTTTGCCTCACGGTTAGGTACTCTGTATCTTTTTTCGGTAAGCTAATGATTGTTGTTTCTACTCACCAAACCTTAAGGAGAACGAAGACAATGTCCAAAGTGAGCCATAGAATTATGTTTTTTAAGACCTGAAGTCCTAATTAATTTAGTGCCTCCCACTTGGAGGAGGAGTCAAGTGATAGTGATAAGGCAGGGTGCACTGGAATTCTTGCTTATAATCAATAAATTAGGAACATGAAGCATTCTAGCTTAGCACATTGAGAGAAGTCAGCTAGTTAATTTCTAATTCCCATGGCTGGAAAAAAAAATCCTCTTTGAGAAAATTCCAGGCTGCTTTTGGCTAATTCAGAGGCAAATGAGTTTTTGTAGTCAGTTATGGATGTGTTGAAGTGGAGACTAGACAATAATTTGCTGGGAATGCTTTAATTTGTATTCCTACACTCAGCAGTGTTGGATTTGTTAGCCCCTTTTAATGATTCTATTCTCATCCATAACAATTATGTCTCCCTTAGTTCATACAGGCTTTGGTCTTCTTCCAATTCAGGCTTTCTTCCCTTAGCTCTACCAAAATAAACACAGATCTGAATCACATACAAAAAGAAGAAGAAGAAGAAGAAAGACCCCATCTGTTATTCAAAACATTTGGCAGAGCTGATCCAGTTTTCCATGTTGCACCTGAATAAAAATGAGCTCAGTCAAGTTTACTGATTGCAGGCTATTAGCCACAATTTAACAGAAAAAGTCTGGGCTCTTCGTATCTCAATATTCCAAAGTCCTTAGCGTGTCTGCAGACTGAATTAGGGACTTCACTTTGTCATTTTATCTTTGCTCATTACCATGCAATGTGGAACTTACTCATATTAGCATACCTCTACTGAAAGCAACGGATTAATAGGAAAGCTCAAAAACATCCAGCTCTCCAAGGAGTGAGGAAGATAGGAGAAGAGAGTTCCAAGTTCCAAGGTTAATAGTAATATTTACAAAGAGTTCTCAGATAGAACTAGTCCGTCTATCAACCCATTTCACCTGTTTCCAGAGCCAGTGGTTGTAATACTATAGTTTTTACCTCTCCAGTCCTCTTATTTGCCAGATAATGAGACCTGTCCTGGTCCTACTATATTGTAAGGTTGCTTGTGGGGGAAAAGTGGATATAGACTAAGCTTTGAGAGCAATGCTGATTTTCAAGAGCAAATATGAAAGACTGGGGATGACATGATAGCAGTGTTCCAATATCTCAGGGGTTGCCACATAGAAGAGGGGGGGTCAACCTATTCCCCAAAGCATCTGAAGGCAGAACAAGAAGCAACAGCGAGAAACTAATCAAGAAGAGAAGCAACCTAGAATTAAGCAGAAATTTCTTGATAGTTAGAACAATTAATCAGTGGAACAGCTTGACTTCAGAGATTGTGGTGTTCCACACTGGAGATTTTTAAGAAGAGATTGGACAAACATTTGTCTGGCATCTCCTTCTTGAGCAGGGAGTAGGACTAGAAGACCTCCAGGATTCCTTTCAATTCTGTTATTCTGTACAATAGTGGGTGAGGTTGTTATAGTGGGGTGAGGAGCTTGCCTGAAACCCTGCCTCTGCCCTTCAGTTTCTGCCAGTATCACAGTATCTAAGCAAACATTCATCCAAAGAAGGTAAACACTGCACACATATTGTATACTGTGCAGAAATGGTAGGTAGCAAGGGTTACAATTAGTGCCTGAAGATTGTGAAAATGCCAGCAGGTATGATACTAAATTTCTCTTACTCGTGCATAAATCCGGTTTGGGTCATCCCAACCAGGCTAAGATGAAAGTGAAAGAATCAAAATTACACAAGCATAGGCTGTACGAAGTCTCTGAAACTGTGTTTCCAGAAGTAAAGCAATGTATGTTGCATTTACACAAGTATTTTTTAAAAAAAGAAGTTCAAAGCACTTAACTGAAATTCAAACTCTGAGGGTTTATTAGCTCCTTTGTGACACACAATAATATTTCAAAGGCAAAGCAGAAACAACTGCTTTGTACCAAGACCATCACACAAGGATTTGGTTTCCAAGAGATCTATAAATATGTAAACACACATTTCATTTTCTGCTTAGAAAATGGTAATTGTGTTAAAAGACAGACCTCCATATACTACTTATTCAATATTTGCCAGTCTACCTACCACTGTACTGTACTTTCTAAATTACTGAACAAATAAAATGTCCCTTACAAACTGGTGATTTTTTTCACAGACAAGTTACAGATAAACTGTATTGCCAATTTTATCCACAAGCCACAATAAATGAGTATGTTTTCAGACAGACCCTCTCATTCATCCCTTTTATATTATCTTTTTGCATAAATTGTTAAGTTTCCATTTCAAATGGATGAGCCTGTAACCTTAGCCATTTGAGTTTCATTTTCCCTACAGATAAAATTACTCTTTTTAAATGCTGCACTGATCAAATCGTCCTTTTGTCAGAGATACCCATGCACAAAACACATATATTTACAGGCACAAAACTGTGTTGCAGTTTGAACCCTGGCACTGAACATCTAAAAATATTTTTTTGCCTCAGTTTTCTTAGTATTACACTACCCACGGTTTAAGTTTAAGCAAGCATGATTTCTGTTTTAAGATTCCCCCATCTGAAAATGGAAAAAAAAAAAAAACCTACACAGCTCTGAATCAACAGTCCTTGCTCTTAAGAAATGCAGATCTTTCTGACATACCTTACAAACGGAGAGGAGGATTCCCTCTTCGGCGCTGGACTTTTCAACAGCTTTACTCACATTTCAATAGTTCCAAGACATGTCACAGCCAGCAAGAGCTCAGACTGAAAAAATAAAACAATTTCCCCCTTTCCGTCCTTCTTCCTTGCTGCATGGGAAAGCTTTACACGCTATAGACTTGAAAGTGCACTCATCTCCCTCCCTCTCGTCACTACAAGAAATAATCTCCTCCCTGCTATTAGAAGCATGTTACCATTATCTCTTAAAGCACATGTCACCACACATATGCAAAAGCTGTGTGAAAGCTATACTTATTTATATAGGAAGCACGAGCCACAGCACTTCCTAGTTCCCAAGTCCCATTTCAACGGCAGGTGATTATTTTTAACCCTCCCAGAGGCTGGCTAATGCCTAACTTACCTTTTTATTTTTTTATTTTAATTAAGAGCAAATTCTTCCTGAATTCTAACTGGGTAGTCCAGGAAAGCTATCAAAACATTTTGTTTGAGCTGTAATTAAAGAGTTGGATCACAACTGATTTGGAACGCGCGGATGCACACACGCACACACACACATACACACAAAGACAAAAGCATCATAAGCTTTTGATTAGAGCTGCTGCTTTTTATTTCCTCCAGACTTCTTGGTCTTTAACTGTTGTGAGAGACGCAGAAACACAACAAAGAGTATCATAAGGGCTGCATCCACTGAATTTCTTTACGTTATACACATCTATTAATGGTACAGCCAATGTGTTTAGAGATGGGTTATGCTGCTCAGAATTCATTTTTCTGTTGTCTTATACAGCACCCCAAAGTTTAGTCGTGGGAGAGGAACTACACTGAATGTAACACACAAAAGCAACATTAGATTGATGTAGTAGTGGTTAAGATGCTAACTAGAAACTGGGAGACTGAATTTGAGTTCTCCCTTAGACATGAAATCTGGCTGCGTGACTTTGGCAAGGAACCTTCTCTCGGCCCAACCCACCTCACACAACTATTATTGTGGGGAAAGTAGGGACCAGATGCATTATGTTATGTCTCCTTGACTGTATGCCTCCAAATTAAAGATCGGAAAGAAATGTAAGATTAGATTGATAGATAGATAGATAGATAGATAGATAGATAGATAGATAGATAGATAGATAGATAGGGTTAGGGTTAGGGTTAGGGTTAGGGTTAGGGTTAGGGTTAGGGTTAGGGTTAGGGTTAGGGTCGGATGGGGACAGACAGACAGACATGTAAATGTTATCAGTGTAAAAATATATAATGGTGCCATATCCTGAAATATTAAACCTATGAGGCTTTCCTATTGCTGAACTGAAATGCTATCTTTCCTCCCCTCATTGAATCAGCATGAAATTTGTCTTGCCTGGGAAGTCTGAAGAAGTGTCAAAAGCTACCCTAAACTTTTCCAGCCATTTACCAGTGGTTGTTGTTCAATTGGTTTCGGGGGAGGGGGGGAAGCATAAGCTATAAGAGAAATAGGAGCATAGATGACTTTGCACTAAGATGGAGTGCATGTTCTAAGTCACTTTTAACTGGATTTCTGCAATAAGCCATAAAAAAACTGAGATATTCTTTTTCTGATTATGAGTCTGATGTTCCTTATTATGAAAACAATCCATTTGCCAAGACTGAATGCCTTTCAGAACTTCAGTGCAGTGTAACATGACTACCTACAACTGCTGCACATCGGACGTCAGATAGTATCATTTCTGGCAAGCAAATTCCAAAGCATCTATATATATATAAATACGGACCATGCAAATCTGCAAAATGTTATATAATCTATTATTGGTATATAAACAGCCCAGCCTTAATTTTATACAGTCTAATTCTATTATTGTTTCTTAATAATAGGCTACTGTGTTTATTGGACATTCTTCCTGAATACACATGTAGTAGTATTGTAGCGTAATTGTTATTTAATCACAGGTTACAACAAAGCAAAATGTTAAATGCTTCCATACCATGTTAACTAGGTTTGAGCTACTTCTCCAGAATCTAGCAAAGTGTGTTAAGAACTGTTACACTGAATTTGTAGGTGAGTGATTTTTCTCCTTCCTTTTACAACTAACACTGTGTCTAAAAATTAGCAAAGAAGGTATTTCTATTTTTCTATCTGACAGGAAATCATGAAAAATCAGAATTTCCAAGTAGAGAGAGAACTTTAAACAGGTACAATGACAACACTGTAGCTTCTCTGTAGAGCCAGTTGAATGCATGGGAAGAAGGAAGCCGGATTGCTTATTCCCTTTCATAGTTCAAGCTGACCACAGAAATGGTGTATGCTATATAGAAACACAGAAGATTTCTGAGTATAAAGGGTTTAGATGACCCTCCTCATCCTTTCACCTGGAAAAGTGAGGGACTGGCAAAGTCAGGATCATGCAGCCACTGCTTCAAGGAACTATTACAAAGTTGAAATGTCCAAAAACTTAATTCTTCTCACAGTTCCTGCTGGGAAAGGTCAGGTAGAAGCAAAATCAATTGAGTCCCACTGCTCCAAGATAAATAGTGTGTCTTAAAAATGACAAGCTCCCAGGAAGATGGATGCTATCCAGTCTTGGAATTGAGAGATTCTCCATTTCATGTCAATTAACTGGACAATATATGTAATTTTAGAACAATATTTTACACATTATTTCATTTCAGTTATCTGATGTACTGAAAATGGTATTGGAGAGATATTTTCTTAAGTAACATTTTTAGAACAGTAGAGATTCTCAGTCATCCAGGTCATGGCTGTCCCCAAAGGTGCTTTTTCAGGAGGCAACTGGACTTTCTTGGTTTTTTTTCTCTTTTGAAGACATTTCGCTTCTCATCCAAGAAGCTTCTTCAGCTCTTGGATGAGAAGCGAAACATCTTTAAAAAAAAAAAAAAAGTCCAGTTGCCTCCTGAAAAAGCACCTTTGGGACAACCATGACCTAGATAACTGAGAATTTCTACAGACTTTTAGCTATATAATTTGGGATGAACACCCTTTGAATGGTATGGGAGTAGGAATGGATTTCCAGAGGAAAAAAATGGCAGATTACAGGAACCAGGAGCACTACTCAGGTGACCCTGAGGACACAGATAAACCTCCAAGTGCTTCAAAGACCCTTTAAAAGGATGCAAATAACCAGCTGTTTGCAAGAATATAAATCCGTCCATTCCCCACTATCCTGTCAGAGCTGAAGAAGCTTCTTGGATGAGAAGCGAAACGTCTTCAAAGAGAAAAACAAGAAAGTCCAGTTGCCTCCTGAAAAAGCACCTTTGGGATTTTTAGAACAGGCTTTGTGTTCTACATGACACATGTCCTCTTATTCACAATTTCACCAGATTACGGATCTCACACTCAAAACCATCAGCCTCAAACACATTAGAAGACGACAAGTCATTTCGAAAAAGCATTGTTGAATTGACCCTTAAGTGAGATGGTTCCAACTGGGTTTTGTCTCTTCCTAAACAAGCCATTGTTGGATCCAACAGTGTTGAATAATTTCTAATCAAGTTTCCCTTTCTGGAAAAGGTTCTTGAGAAGGTAGTCAGGCTGCAGGTTAAGAGGAAGATGATTCATCAGATCCTGTCTAGCTGCATTTCAATCCGAAGCACAGTGCTAAATCAGCATTGATAACACTTAGTGACAACATGGGGCAAGGCCAGGATGGAAGTTGTGCATCCATTCTGGTCCTCCTTAATTTCTCAACAGCTTGATCTACCATCAATCAGAAATTAAGCTTAAAAGGAAATTGAAGAAAATGAGGATGTTTAGCTTTGAGAAGAGAATAGAGTACATCTGGGATCCCCAACCCCTGGACTGGCACCGGGACATGGCATCAGTGGTGGTATTCAGCCGGTTCTATCCAGTTCGGGAGAACCGGTAGCGGCGGCTGTGGGAGGCTCCACCCACCCATCCAGATGTCATCACGTCCCATTTTTGCTGCTCTGTGCATGGGCAGAAGGTCCTGTGCATGCGTGGAGGGGGTGCGTGCTCACATTTGCGAACCAGTAGTGAAGGTAAGTGAATAGCACCCCTGCATGGCATGCCAGAAACCGGGCTGCGCAAACAAGCGAAGCCCCATCTGCAGTATACAGGCAGCATACAAAATCACGCCCCCTCCAGTCCGTGGAAGAACCTCTCTCCACAGAACCGGCCCCTGGTGTCCAAAAGGTTGGAGGCTGCTGAAGTATATTACTCATTATTCAAAGAGCTGAACAGAGTACAGGACATGGACTAATGAATTTCAATGATAAGACGGCAGATTCGTGTAAGACAATTATCCAGAATGGGATGGGTTTCCTTCTCTGGATATGCTTAAGCAGAGGCTGTATCTGTCGTGCCAGTTTTTAATTTGGATTCTTACCCCAAGCAATGGAACAGACCACTGGCTGAGGAATTCTGGGAGTTGAAGTCCACAACTCTTAAAGTTGCCAAGTTTGGAGGCCCCTGGAATAGACTCAGTGGACATTTCCACCTGTATGATTTGATAAACCCGTAACATATACACACACATTTTAAAACATATTGAAAATTCAGTACACAGAGGGGTTTTTAAGACTCTTATTGTACAACTGGTTATTATGGTACCAAATACACCCCTTTCTAATTCAGAGCAGGAACAAAGGCTAATAAAATTAATCCCTTTGGGATATGGAATTTCACACCCACTATCTGACTACTGCATTGTTATCCCAAAGTGTACAGTAGATAGATACAAAACTGGAACAGTGAGTAGAATTCTATTTTTACTAGCACTAAAATAATGTCAGTCTTTCCTTTGGTCTGAGATACCATCACTTTATTTTGATTCAGGTTGCTTTCTTTGTCAATTTTCTGCTCACTTTTGAAACGGTTACAGCATTGGAGTAAATATCAATCATCATCTGGCCTAGACATCACCAATAGATTACAGCAAAAAAAAAAATCCATTGCACTGTACTGAAAAAAGGAAATCATTGCTTAGAAAAACAGGGTGATGAATCTTAATTCCTAGACTCCTAAGCTTCCCATTTTCTACATCATTAGCAATATACCTGATAAAAGCACCTTCACCTGCTCATCTGATATATGACAGGGATCTTATTCTGAGTAGCCCTGGAAAAAGAAAAATAGAAAAAGCAATATCCCTGCACTGTCATTATAATATAAAGTACTGTAATATTTGCACAAATTTAAAATATAAAGAATATATAGTGAAACAAAATTAGATCAATAGGTCCTCAACTGATGCTTTCTAGGGGACACCATGCCTTGATTTAAAGAGTCCTGTCCTCTTTTGCAGCTAAAATGTAGCTGTAAGCACAGAGCTGCCGTGGCGCAGTGGTTAGAGTGCAGTACAAGGCTACTTCTGCTGATCACTGGCTGCCAGCAGTTTGGCAGATCGAATCACACCAGGCTCAAGGTTGACTCAGCCTTCCATCCTTCCGAGGTCGGTAAAATGAGGACCCAGATTGCTGGGGGCAATATGCTGACTCTGTAAACCGCTTAGAGAGGGTTGTAAAGCACTATGAAGTAGTATATAAGTCTATGTGCTATTGCTACAATGAAATTGTAGAAACAATTAGTAGACAGATATTTTTATGGTTCTAAATGTAGCTTTTGGACAGAATAGGACAAGTTGCCCGGCCAACTCGCTCCGGCTGACATCGCAGCCAACTCACCATAGGACAACTCGCCACCCATTCAATGTAGGATTATTCAAGACAGAGACAAGTAAATTTTACAGCTCACCCTAGCTTTAAGAACTCCTAACTTGAGAAGGTTTCAAACCTAAAGCAAGGCAAGGTGTCTGCAATTCATTTGTCCTTCTCTTGAATTATCCTGCATTGAATTGACCCATGGAGAGTTGGCTGGAGCAAGTTGTCCTAAACCCACTTTTGGATGGTTTGACTTTAATGTATTATGTGAATGCTTTGTAAGCACTGGTTTATGGAACACAGTGATACTTGAAGTCATCCAGTTATGCCTTAGCCAACAAGCCAAAGTAAATTGTGGCTTATCACGATGGGAACAGAGGCAACAATCTTAACAGCTCATCATCTATGAGGACACAATCCATCTGCAGAATGCATGTTGATTATCATGTTCTGAAGGATTTGTACCGGGCTATTTCTTACAAGGAAGTAGGCTGTGCAATTGCAGAATGTACCCATTCCTAATGATGGAATGTTACAGTCCACAGTTCTTACAACCTGAACTTCATGCTCTATGTGAGAGAAAGACAGTAAGCAAAACTTTTAATCCTTTCAACCCACACAGCTCTTATTTATTCATGTACTTATTAAATTTACTCATCTCCCATTTCACTGTTGCACAACTCTGGGCAACTTACAATCCAATAAAACTATAGTATAAACATTAAAAAGGTAAAAGTGAAAAGTTCCCATTTCCAGTTGTGTCAACTTTAGAGGGCAGTGCTCATCTCCATTTCCTAGCTGAGGGAGCCAGCATTGTCCAAAGACATTTCTCTGGTCATCCGGCCAACATGATTATATGCTGAAGTGCAAGGAATGCATCTGCACACCGAAGTGGTACCTATTAATCTACTTGCATTTGTATGCTTTCAAACTGGTAGGTGGGCCAGAGCTGAGGCAAATAACTGAGCTCACCCCGTTGCGCAATACTCAGATCTCAAACTCGGTCTGTCAGCTTTTCAGCGGAGAAGCTCAGCATCTTTAACCTCTGAGCCATTGCACCTTCTCTTATTCAAACTAACACAGTAAAGCAATAAAAATATCAAAATTAACAAGAAATAGCTGGGAGGAGGATAATAAAGTGGAGGCGAGATCTTCTAGTTAATCCAGTAACCAGGATAACACTCCCCTACCTGGGCCACAAGCCAACTGGCAGACTCAGGTTTTAAGACCTTTACTATGGAAGGCCAAGAAGATGGGAGCAGATCTCACCCGAAGGATATGATGTTCCAGAGGACAGGTGCTGTGGCAGGAAAGGCTTTTCTTGGACACTGCCAGCTGAAATTGCTTGGCCGATGGGGTCCGCAGCATGCCCCTTCTGCCTGTGCACATGGGACAGGCCAATCCCATTAGGGTGAGACGGTTCCTCAGGTAACTTGGACCCATGCCATAAAATAATAACTAAGACCTTGAATTGGAGATTGTATTTATTTATAGAAATCTATTTGTAGAATTTACACGTTTGTATTTGATCACATAAAAAGCAAAAGAAGCATATTTTCCTGCTTTTTGAATTTATTATTTTCATTGAATAAATATATGTTAGGAACAGTTTATACAAGTGTCTGTAATTAAACAGGCTACTTTGCTGGGCAAATAAAGTGAAGGGGTTGCAGATATTATTCTCTTAGGAAAGTCTGTGTAAATATTTTTGAAACCAAAACATGAAGAAAACCAGTAATCAGTGGGGGTTACTAGATTGCTCTACCAAGCACGAGTCACAAGGAGCATAAAATGAGAAAGTTTGCAGTTACCTAGGAAATAACATACAAAAGAGCTTTGATAGTACAGTGGTTTAGTGCACCCTGTTATTAACACAGCTGCCTGCAATTTCTGCTGGTTCGAATCTCTCCAAGGCTCAAGGTTGACTCAGCCTTCCATCCTTTCTAAGGTAGGTGAAATGAGGACCCAGTTTGTGGGGGCAATAAGCTGACTTTGTATAAAATATACAAAAGAATGAAGGCTATTGCTTAACGCATTGTAAGCCGCCCTGAGTCTCCGGAGAAGGGTGGCATATAAATCAAATTTAAAAAAAAAACAAAAAAAAACTGTGGTCAACAACTAATGGTACATGCACCAAGCAATTGCTTTGTGCGTTTTTGGTAACTGTCACCAAAACACAGCTACGGGAATTAGTAAATTGTGATTCATGGTTTAAGTGCAGGACAGGCAATTTTGGATTGTGCAAGTGTCACACCATATTTTTGTGGTATGTTATAGACTATACCCCAACAGCAGCTGTAGTAGAATCTATATATATAAAAGCGAAAACCACTCATGCCGTAATCATGAAATCTCCAGAACCGTAAAGCCTACAAACTTGAAATTTGGCACGTATGTTCCTCTTGGCTTCTAGGTGCTCACTAAGAAAGGATTTTTCGAAATGACCATCAGAGCATTAGTATTTCCTATATTATTATAACACACTCTGATGCTAATTAGTTAGACTTTCTACTCCCCCTCCCAACTTGAAAATAACTCTGGAGAGAACGGGATAGCATAGGACAGGCTTCTGTGGGGCAAGCCTGAGGGAGAGAAGGGGCTAGAAAGCCTGAGGGAGAGAAGGGGATAGGATAAGGGAGGCTTCTGTGGGGCAAGGCTGAGGGAGAGAAAGGGAGAGGAGAGGCCAATCGTAACTACTCATTAATTTTCAAGCTGTAAGTGTAGATTTATCAAGCCCCATCATATAGTTTTGTAGCGAAGCACGGGTACCCAGCTAGTTGAACATGAAGCAGGGCAATTTTTCTCATTTTTGTGCTTACAATTTATTTCTGCTGCTGTTTTAGGTGCAATAATAGTGAATTTCTTTTAAAATGCCACTTTTCTATGATCAGAGGGTGCTGTGATTTTGCTTGTTATAATCCTCAGTTCTTGAAAGTTACATATAATGTTTACATTTCTGGTGAAGAACCAACAGATGCATAGCCCACCTTTCTTTCAAGAACTGAGGATACCTCACAATGCACTTCCTCCTCATTTTTCCCACCACAACAATCTTGTGTAGCAGGCTGAATGTGCCTAGCCCAAAGTCACCCTGTGAGCTTCATGACTTGAAACTGGATTTCCCCAGTGCCAACTGTAAACTGCTACTTGCTACCGTGTTATTTGTAAAGCTGGATGTAATTGAATAAGTTTAGTTGAAGGAAAGGTGGGGGGGAAACTACTCAGACAGGTTTTACAAAGTAGCCTGCCAGAAAAGAACAAGATTAAACACATTCCTACCTATGCTGAAACAAATATTTGAAAATGAGCACAGGTGAAATTGCCTTTGAAGTAGCTCCTTCCTTTTTCCTATCTCAAGAACAAATGTGATATTCCACAAAAAAGGGGGAAGGGTTGTGGGTTTTTTTTTTTTTCTGAAGCAGGCAAGTAGAAAAGACTGTAATCCAAATCACACATTTTGACGTATGTAAAATTTTGGTTTAAACTTGTATTCATTCTCTCTGGACTACTTCATACAGTGTTGTTTTCTTTCGTTTTGATTCAGTTGAATGTTCCCACCCAATTATGTTGATTCAATAAATAATTGTAGCTTTGGCACAATAGATTAATCCGGGCAAACTTCCTCATACTAAAATCAGCAGAATCTCCAATTTATTGGGGGGGGGGGGGGGAAAGGATCATAAAAATAAAATAAAGTATCACAGAAATAAAGAAAAAAATCATTCTGATCTGCTGATACCCTAAGTGAGGTATCTTTGCAAAACTGGCCTGCTAATCAGATGTTTCTTTTCCGGTAATTTTATTAAAGATTATAATTTACAGCAGTAAAAACTAATGCAAACTGAAAAAAGATAGAATAAAAAGAAAGAGCTAAAGGTACAGAAAAGAAAGAAAACAAGTGACAAATAGTAAAATAGAAAAGAAAATAAGAATACTGTAAAGAGAACTAAAACAAATATATAAAGCACTTTCCCTCTTCATTTCAAGTATAATTTTAATAACTTCTCTTTAAATCTAGCAAATGACTTCTTCCGTAATTTCATCTCTAATCTATAAACAAATCCATAAAACATTATTTCAGTCCTGATGCCAGCAAAAGTCTATTAAGGATTACCAGAAATAACAACATATCTATTTTAACTTTGATCAAATAAACCAACTTTGTATTTCTTTCTTTTACTACTAACAATCTTAATCTTTTTTATTTGTATTACTTCTAAAATACTAACAGAAAAATAATTATAATGCAGATACATGCATTCTCAAAAAAAAAAGAGAACAATATATAAAACCTGATTTAAAAAGAGAAGAAAGAAAAAAATACAACAGAAAAAATACACTGTTGTAACATTTACAATGTTATACAAGATTCTTTGAAACATTAGCAAGCCTCTTTTGTAAATCCAATATAGGAAAATTATCCAGATGACTCTCCTGGTTTATTGTTTGCATGTCTCTTTTAATTTAATAATTAAGTATGTCGGTTTCTTTTGTACGTCCAGTGTAACACTTTTCCCATGTCATATCCATAGCCTTTCATTTGTAAATCTTTCAACCCAGTCTTAATCTTTCAGGTAGAACATGTTCCTCTTTCAAAACAACTTTTAGACACAGCGTCTCCACCATCCAGAGCACAAATAGGCGATCTCCTGTACTCTCCCTATCCAAAGAAGTTCCAAATGCTACTTTCTGTGAAACATAACAGTACCAAAACAATCAGACCAAACTATTCTTTGGGAAAGAAAGAGCCTTCAGGAATAATTATTCTAGGCTGAGTACAACCAACACATTTGGGAAGGACTAGTTTAGAGAAGTCTGTGTTAACCATTGCACAGATGTAATGTTTCTAAAGCATTCTTCAAACCTCTACAGGTAGTCTTTGTTTAGCATTCACAATTGGGACTGGCAACTCAGTTGTTAAGCCAAGCTATATGAAAACGTGACTGTACTTATGATCATTTCAGCTTTCCTTTACAGATCTATGGGGGTAGTATATGTGACGGTTGATCATAAAGTTACTTTTTCACCACTTTTGTAACTGCAAGTAGTCTCTAAAAGAGCCCTGTACTTTAGTGGATATCAATATTTATTGCTGTTGACCCATTAGTAAACGTTCAGTTTGATGAAAAATATAAAGATATAAATACTACTGTCTTTTCCATTTTTACCAGACATTGGATAATATCTTCTATAGATATTGGCAAACAGTAAGAATAATTTCCTTTTCAGCATTGTTCTGCTGTTAGGCCCACAATGATGTTGACATTCTTCGACTTCTCTATTAAAGTACCAATGTGTTTGAAAAAAAGGATGTCAGGTCCACTATCTTCGGCTTGGCACCTTGCTGGCAACCTGCCATCAAAGCACTGGGGAAGGGAGGGGTAACACAAGGGCAATAAATATGTGCCTATGGTGGGAATTAGGGAGGAGGGAACGAGAGCAGAATATTTTGGAATCCGGTCCATGCCACACATCTTCAAGGCCGTTTGCCTGAGAGTGGAATTTCACCAGCCTCAACACCTCAGTGTTTCCCAAAACATCTCGGCAATGTCGGATTGGCTAAAGATGGATTGATCATGTGGGGGAGGAATAGGGAACCAAGGGGCATAGCCTGGCTTTATTGCAACGAGCATCTCTTAGTAAAAGTACTTTTCGCTTCAACCAAATGGAGTCAAGAGTTTTCCTTTTCTAAGGGAACAGAGTGGGGTAGGTCTGACACAGGGCCTCTTGAAGACATTGGGATGCCTCCAGTGCAAGTGAACTGGTATTTACCTAATTTTATAAATGGACTGATGACTAACCCTTTTTTCACAGTTGGGATAGGACAACACCTGTCACTGAACTTGAAGAAAACAAGATAGCTGAATGTGCAAGACAGATGCTGCCCTCAGCTTTCTCTTTCCACAGTTGCTGCCATCTCCCAGCATCTGAGCCTGAGGCAATTGCCTCAAACTGCCAAATGACAGAGTCATCCCGTCTGAGGATGAAAATGCATCAAACAAATATTTGGGAATCAAGCTGAACACTTAAAATTAAACGGAAGCTATAAATAATATATGTCTTCTTCATTCTCTTTCTCAAGTTTCTGTCTATGAGATTATAAGATTAATTAATGCATTCTATTTCTTTGCATTCATTGACTAGGTTATAACATAAATAGAAAAAAAACTGTTAGATATAAAAATAATAGATCACAATGCATTTGTGGGATCAGTTTATCTCTGCTTATTTTCTTATGAGCTCCCATAAAGAGGGAGGAAATGACCATAAGGTATTCACAAAGGAAAACAAAAAGTAATGTACGATAAATTTGTTCAGAGAATTCATAATTTAGCATGGAATCACAGCAAAATATAACTATCAGGTCCTAAACACATACAAAGTATCATCATTGTCCACCCATTGGGTACATTAGATCTCTGTCTATAGCAGAGTCACTACATGGAAGACAAATCTGACCCAGTAGAAACTGCCAGTTGTGCCATTAAACACAATATGACCCACTGACTGTTCTTGTCCCCAAAATCATCGTTTGTTGATGGCCCAAATGAAACAAACAAAATGTTAAAAAGTGATGATATTTATGTAGTTACTTACCAAGCACATCTAAATTATATTAAAGTAACCAAAATATCTTTACAATCACCAAGGCACGTCACAACTTTTGAGCACCCCTAATATTTGGAAATTGAAAGTTGAAAATTTTGACACGCCCTAAAATTGGCCCAATAGGAAGAGAAAGAAAAGTGCCCTCAAGTTCCAACCCTTCAGATGTCCTAGAAAGACGCCATGGTCAGGATTGTTCCCCGAAAGTCTTCTGTTAACAAAAAAGAGATTATTGCTTCTTCAGATCCAGGACCAATGGAAAGACTGAGGAATCACAGGAACTGTTAAGGAAGAACTGCAGGGGAATGCTTCATGAAACAATTGGCAGCAATTCTTTTTGGTCCTAGAAAATGGCACTTCCTCAGGCTGCAAATGGTGTGTGGCAGAGACTGTACCATCTGATTAACCAAGTAGCACCTGCAAAAAGATGCCCAGCCTGGTTGATTTAAGCAAGATCACTCTCACACATTCTCACTATTGCTTGGACATGAAATCCTTTCTTATCATGGCTGTACACATCCCACATCAAGGAGACATTGATCACCTCTCTTAACAATGAGTCCAATGGTTAATTTAAAACTATCCAATGGACAATTTAATTAGCCCGCAGGAGCAAGCATATGAGTATTTTAAAGGAAATATTTATTTTAGATTAAACTTCTTAAAAGGTGATGATGATGAGGAAACTGAGCAAAATTGCAGATTAACAAACAAACAAATATAGCACAAAAATACTGGATTAACCAATTCAAGAGTTCTATATTTTCCCCATGTTTGTTTAAAAACAGATTACAGATATTCCTCAAGTTACAATGATTCGTTTAGCAATCATTTGAAGTTCCAATGGCACCAAACGAAAGCACTTACATTTGGTCCTTTAAGTTCCAAGTGTTGCAGTTTTCCTGCAGTCACATGAACAATATTTGGGATCTTGGCAACCAACTTTCACTTATGATCAGTTGCAGTATCCTGCAGTCATGAATTGTTATTTGCAGCCTTCCCTGCTGGCTTCCCACAAGCAAAGTCAATAGGAAGTTGGCTCAGATAAGTCTCCCACATCCCATCTTGGCCTTTTTTCTCCCTTCACTTGCATGTATGTATTATACCCTCCTTTTCCCCTTTGTTTGCACACCCACTCACCAATGCCTACTTTCCCTGGGTGTCTCTGTACTTGCACCCATCAGTGCCTTCCTTCCCTTGGTCCCTCTGTGCTTGCACATACACATGTAACCGATGCTCTCTTTCTTAGGCCTCCTTGCATTCACACGCTCTCTCCTTTCCAGGCCTTCCTATGCTCACCAACACACACACCCTCCTTCCCTGGCCTCCTTGCATTCCTATCGGTTGCGCCACACTGCAGCAGCCCTCTCCCTTAACTCACATGTGGCCTGCGCTGGCCCTCTTAGGGTCTCCCCCACACCCTGAGGCACTGCCACAACTCCTTACCTGGGCCACCCCACTTAATGACCCACACATCTCAGGTGACAATGGCACTAGGGACTGCCTGGATTGCCACCACTAATGTGGTCACATGACATCATGCTTTATGACCACTGTTTAGCAGTGGTTCCCATTGCCATCATAACTCAAGGACTACCTGTATTGCATTTTTGAGTTTTTTAAAGTCTATTATTGTAACAGACAGAAAAAATAAGGAAATTGAAACAACGGGTTTTATCTTGTATGAAGCTTTTATTATAGCTAAATGTTTTGCAAGTTTAGCTCAAATCTTATAAAAACTTTTCCTAACATTGCTTACATACGCAGAGAAGTGGATCCTGAAAATTTGTTTTAACTAAACCTGAGGATTATAAAAATCATTGTTGCACTTTGATGCAAAGCTCCCTCTAGCGTTCACATGAAAAAATTCCGTTTAGACTATTCATAAACACAAAACCAATGTCAAAATTCATCCAATGCCTCTTTCTGTCATTATAAGTGATCCTCGTTTAACGACCACTCATTTAATGACTATTCAAACTTGCAATAGCACTGAACGACTGGACCTTATACTTACAGATGGCACAGCATCCCTTGGTCACAAGATCACAAACCAGATGCTCATCACACAGATCGTGATCATGACGTTAAAACATCCCAAATTGCAATTTGTGACTTTCTCTGCCAGCTTCCCACAAGCAAAGTCATAGGTTGATAGGTTGGAAGTCATAGTCAGGTAAGATCCTTGCTAAACAACCTTCATGGTCCTTGCTTAATGACAGCAACTGGGTGTCAGCCCTGGCGCACCTGGCGGCTCGGGGCTGCCATTCCGGCAGCAACGGGTAACACTGGGGTCGGGGTCAGTTCAGCCTCAGTTAAAGAGTGGAGGAAGGATAGCTCTCTTCAAACACAAGAGGGGTCACGTAGAGGAAGATCAAAACCTTGAAACAGAGGATAAACTGTTTAAAAAGTCCATGATAAAATTGACTGCATGATAAATAAACTTCAAATTTTGCTTATAAATATAGATGGCCCTCATGGGCCCCATTTTTGGCTGTGACAGCCTCCTGCAGCCCTCTGCCAGCAAAAATAGAGCTTGGGGGGGCATGCGCAGCCCCCCTGGGCCCCGTTTTCGGCCACAAGAGCCTCCTGCAGCACTCTGCCAGCAAAAATGAGACCCACCTACCCTGGCCGCACCCATCCCGGGTGAGGTCAAACACAACCCTGATGCGGTCCTCAATGAAATCGAGTTTGTCACCTCTGGATTAGATTATAAAACTGGAAGAATTTGTAAAAATGTCAAAGGTCAGTTAGTTTAAGGAAAACCAATAACGACTTTTTGTTGAAAGAAGAAAAGACTGAATTATTTGGAGACCAGCTACATAATTCTATGGACTAAATCGGCAACAATAAATTGATACGGATTTGGGTAAAATTAAAAATTTAGACATTAAGTGAGGAAGGGTCTATGACTCCTGCAAAAATATATGGTCTCTTTCTGTGTGTATGTGTGTATACACATGTGTGTATGCCTACCAGTGTTGACTTCTAGAGGCTGCTTGGATATATCCCTGCAGTTTTCATGGCAAATTTCTTGGCCATTTCAGAAGAGGTTTGCCACTGCCTATTTCCTAGGTTGAGAAAAAGTGATTGGCCCCAAGTCACTCAGTTGGCTTCATGCTTAAAGCAGAACTAGAACTCACATTTTGTAGCCTGGTACCTTAACCACTATTATCAAACTGGCTCTCATATGCGTATTAGTCACTGCCATTTCCACTTGCAGCCAAATATTTTGGACAACATTGACAAACTGCAATCAATTACCTCAATCATAGGTTTGTGCAAAACCTATCACCTATTTGACTTCGTCTGTCCCAATTTGGTTATTCTGAATGTGATCTAGCATTTTTCTGGAAATTAATATCCATTTCTGATTCAGAAAATTAAATACTGAAATGTATTATAGTAGTAGGGTCTTATTCTGATTGAGGAATATTCATTACAACTGCCAATGGATATTAAGAGATGTCATAAAATATACAAATGAAGATATGTCTTATGTATTGCATCTTAACTGCAAATGACAGTTCAAATCTGGCTATAATTTTGTGTCCAGACCAGAATGTACCATATTTTTCGGAATATAAGATGCACCGGTGTATAAGACGCACCAAGATTTTGAAGAGGTAAGTAAGAAAAAAAGGTTTTTTGCCCTCCCCAGCCCCCAGGAGCACTCTGCAGGCCTCCCAAACCCTCTGTGCGCCCCATTTTTTGAAAAACGGGGGCATTTTTGCCCTCCCTGGCCCCCAGGAGACTTTGCAGGCCTCGCAAACTGTCTGTGCGCCCCATTTTTCACAAAAAGGGTGGTGTTTTTGCCCTCCCTGGCCCCCAGGAGCACACTGCAGGCAGTGGTGGGATTCAAGTAATTTAACAACCAGTTCTCTGCCCTAATTATTTCTTTCAACAACCAGTTTGCCAAACTGCTCAGAAAGTTAACAACCGGTTCTCCCGAAGTGGTGCAAACTGGCTGAAACCCACCACTGTCTGCAGGCCTCCCAAACCCTCTGTGCGCCGTTTTTCACCAAAACGGGCCCGTTTTTGTGAAAAACGGGGTGCGCAGAGGGTTTGGGAGGCCTCCAGTGCGCTCCTGGGGGCTAGGGGAGGGCAAAAATGCCATTTTTTTTGCAAAAATGGGGGCGTTTTTTACGCTGCCCAGCCCCCAGGAGCACTCTGCAGGCCTCCCAAACCCTCTGTGCGTCCTGTTTTTGAAAAGAAAAAAAAAAAGGGGTCAATTTTTTGCAAAAATGGGACAAGTGGTGCAGGGCTTCGGGAGGCCAAAAATGGCTGTATTTGGTGTATAAGACGCACCAACATTTCCAGCCTCTTTTGGGGGGGGGGGGGAAAGTATGTCTTATACTCAGAAAAATATGGTATATGTTTGGGTGTAATAATATTGTCATAAATTAACAGCACTGGAAAATCCCGTCCAGAGATTTCTTTGGTTTGAGATTGACCATTTTAATGAAACCACAACATTCATTCTGGAATTCCTGACACTCCTTGAGTCTAACATTCTATTGGAATTAAGCAAATACATTAATTTTTTGGCATGCAAGTTAGTGAGGGTATAAAAATAAAAGGAGTGTCAAGAATTCTAAGAGGAAAGTACGTTGCAGTTTCATGAAGATGGTCCATTTTGGTATGATAATGTGCTATGCCCATATTTAGATCTGGATAAAAGGTACAGTAGATACTATATCTTTAAAACAAGCTCCCCTTTAAGGCGTAGGTGGCTAGACTTTTGGCCAGGATTATTACCTGTTCTGTTAGTGCTTGTTACATCCAGCCTAGGGGATAGGACTTGTTGTGGCTTATTTTAGTTCAATATGCCACCCAGAATAAATTTTGAATTGGGCAGCTTTCTAAATGTTTTAAATAAACAAAATACCTCTAAGCCAAAGCGTGTCTCATTTGTTTGGTGCCTAATGTAAATTCAGGCACTTACAGATCGTCCTCAATTTACAACAGCTCATTTAGTCACTGTTCACTTACATCATCACTGAAAAAGTGACTTAAGACTATTTTTCATGCTTATGACCATCCCCATGATCATGTGATCAACATTCGGATGCTTGGCAACTTGTTCATATTTATGATGGTTGCAGTGTCCTGAGATCCCGTGATCACCTCTTGCAACCCTCTGACAAGCAAATTCAATCGGGAAGCCAGATTCATTTAACAACCATGTTACTAACTTAGCAACTGCATTGATTCACTTACTAACTGTGGCAAGAAAGGTCATAAAATGGGGCAAAATTCACTTAACAAATTCTCATTTAGCCACAGATTTTTGGGGCTCAATTGTGGTCGTAAGTCAAGGACTACCTGGTACACTTTATTCAATAAACTGTGATCCAAAAACCAGGGCACATATTCAATAAAGATTCCTTTACAGAATAAAACTTGGAAGGGACCTTGGAGGTCTTCTAGTCCAATCCCCTGCTCAAGCAGGAGACCCTACACCATTTCCAACCAAAATGGTTGTCCAATCGCTTCTTAAAAACCTCCAGTGTTGAAGCACCCACAACTTCTGGAGGCAAGCTGTTCCACTGATTAATTGTTCCGTCAGGAAATTTCTTAGTTCTAGGTTGCTTCTCTCCATGGTTAGTTTCCATCTGTTGCTTATCCTTCTTTCAGGTGCTTTAGAGAATGGATTGGCTCCCTCTTCTTTGTGGCAGCTCCCAAATACTGGAACACCGCTATCATGTCACTCCTAATCCTTCTTTTCACTAACCAGACATATCCTATTAATCTTTGCTTTGTGCAACTCATTTAAGCACAGACCAAACCGAGAATTCACCTATCCACCTCTTTGGGATAAGGGTCGTTTCCCGTTATACCTGCTCTACTTGTTCCACTTATTTCGGGTAAATAAATCATGTACTTCCCTCACGGAGTTTTAAAGGGGGAGGAGGAAAAAAAGCTAAGCTTTAAGAAAGAAACCCTGCCTTCCTCCATTCTCTGGATTTGGAAGGGAATGCAACGTCCACCTTACAATTAAGAAGAAAAAAACGCGCGAGGAACTGCAGGTGGCCTCGCGGAGCTTCTCACCCACTCCGAACAGCGTTCCGACTCTGCGCATGCTCCGTCTACTTTCCTCGAAAAATTCATGTCTTTGACTTGCTCTCCTGCCCATCACTTTCTAAGCCCGCCTCCTCAGGTCTACGCCATGAGCATCTATTGGCCGGCACTTTCCCGCTTCCTTCTTCTCCTTTGACAACCCGCCATTTTGAAACGTTGTTGATTTTCTGTGAGGAAAGCCAGTAACGTCAATATCACCCCCTACCCCGCTTCTGTTAAACGCGGGTCGTGCCCTCCTGAAGCGTTTTGTTTTGTCGCCATCCGGGGGCCGGCTCCGTCGCTGCTGGGCCCGTTTTCTCAGAAGCGCCCCGAAGTATCCGAGGTGGGTGTTGTTGGGATAACGGTCGAAAAAATGCTTGTGACAGGCCCAACCGGAGGGACGGTGTGCTAGTGTCCGAAACTCGGCCGGGGAAGCGGGGAGGGCCTAGCACGGCGCCCCATAGAACCAGGAAAGGGGAAAGAGTCCCTCAGCGCCTCTCTTCCCTTCTCCCCTCAGAGTGGACTTCAATTGCGGCCAGCGCGAGGCCTGACGTTTTCCGCGGCTCTAACTGTTTTTCCCGCCGGAATTCTGCTGCCTGTCACAGTCCTCGCCGGCTACCCGAGGCTGTGTTCTCTGCCCTCTGAGGCTACAGGAGCCTATGGTCTTTAAGCAAGCAGCGGTAGTAAAATGGGATAAATCACGGTAGAAGAGGAAGGCGCCTAACTGATCAGTTCACCTCTTGGGTACGCCGCGTAATTCCTCGGCCGCGATATTTTATTATTATTATTCTCCTCCTCCTTGGTGTAATTTCTTAGCCTCGGTGCTCTTCCTCTGCTTCACGTCCGTGTAATTCCTTGCCTGAAATCTCCTCCTTTAAAACTCAGGCGAGCAGACTTAATACTCCTACCTCCGATTTTCTCCACAAGAAACAACCCCGAGAGGTAGGTTGGACTGAGAAAAAGGGTCTGGCCCAAAGTCACCCAACTGACTTTCTTTCACAAGTTACTGGGATTTGCAATTCTTAAGGGGAAGATGGGGGTGTTTTGATTTCCTATTCGTAGCGCCTTGATTATTATTATTATTATTATTATTATTATTATTATTATTATTACTACTACTACTACTACTACTACTACTACTACTACTACTACTACTACTACATTTATTGGCAGCCTATCTCACCAATGTGCTACTACCTGCAGGTATTAGCTACTGGAGAATTTGTTTCAAAATAGCTGCTAAAAATTAAAACATTGAAGCTGAAAAGTTCTGTGCAACTCAGAAACATTCCTTTTTGGTGTTATTCGAAAAATATATTTTGTTTCTATGAGCTGACAATCTGCAAACATCAATACTGCATCAGAAAACGACCAGCTGTATTTTAGCCTAAAATGCTGTGAGAAATGTACCAGTATGGTTAGTTTATGGTATGGTGTATTACGCAAGACCAGATGATTGGTTATTTCCATTACATGATCCAGTTGATAAGCATGTTGTACAGATTCATCTGTTGCACGCTCTCTCCACCAACTGCATGAAGTGGCCTCTTAAAATAGTCTGTTTATATCTGCAGAGATAGCAAGAATTGCCTACTTCAGTGAAGAAAATATATAAGTGTGAAAATCAGACACAGAATGTCATATTGGGGTTTATTATTTAGCATTATACGGAATGTTCTGGTGTCCTTATTCAAGCAGCTTGGTTTTCAGAGCTAGTAGTTTGAGTTGTACTGCCTTATCCAAAGTAACCATTGAATTTCATGGCTGAGTGAAGTTTTTGAATTTATATTTCACTTCTCAAAAGTTCTGAATTGTAAATAAACTACATTATTTAATGCAAAGCTTCATTAACTTAGACAATTTTAATAGGGGATAAATGCATTCAAGGAACATAAGGCTCTCATCACTGAAAAACAATATTCCTCTTGACTATTAATTTTTGGGAAATGCACTTGGAAGATTCTGCTCTAGTTTTCTTGCGTGCTGTCCATATGTATTCAAGTAATCATGGTCTAAATTGATCTTTATTATGTTCTTATGTATAATAGTGACTTGGTCAAAATGAACGAGGATTTTTAAGTCTATCTTGGTTGGTATATCTATACATCTGAATTTTTTTGGTATTGATTCTATACATATTAGTATAGTAACAAAGCCAAGAATAGACTAATTTCAATATAAATATTTATTTGGAATTCTGACTGTCCCTGTACGAAATTTACCAAGCAGATATATACCAAATACCTATTTAAAATATGTATTGAATAATCTAATGTATTGAGTGATCCATTGCCATTTTTTATAGGTGAGACCAAAGTCTATCTCTAGTTCAGAAGTATTCTCAAAACAGCACTACAAAACAGTTTTGACTTGAGTTATAAAGCAAAAATGTTCTAACTTAATTTTATAATTAATAAGTATAATATATATACTATAAATATAATAAGTAAATAAATAATTGGTTTAATAATAGATTTCTAAGTCAATTTTGATTAATTTCCTTTCATATGTGGGAGTCATATTGTCCAATTCTATTTAAGTAACTGGAAATCTCGAATCAGGATATAACAATTTGAAATTGTATCATAAAAGTTATGGAAAGCATTATTTTGAATGCATCTTTCTGTTTTTTAGTGTGTTTAATGCGGAATTTATTTTACTTAATTTGCAGAACAGCTTACTCTAGAGCAAAATTTAAGTTATTTGATTCCATGGCAAATTTGGGTGCTTCCAACTTCCTATATGAGAGGATATATGCATGCAGTGCCCTAGCCATTGAAGATATTGCTCATATTTTGTTCGTTTGTCAACTGCATGCCCCTTAGGCTTAGGTGTTTTAAATCCATATATGAAAGGATTGCCCATTGGGGCCTGAATCACACATGGTCCTATTTCCTCTTAGGCTCTAACATATACATTGTTAGCAGAACTGCTAAGTTTACAGACAAGGCAGTTCAGCTAAGAATTATATTAAATAACTCAGGGTATCATGTAGAGCCAATGTATTTCAATTCAATTCAATTTTCTTTATTGGCCAAGTGATTGGACACACAAGGAATTTGTTTCCAGTTTTTTCCATTACCAATAATAGAAGGTAATAATTGATTATTTTTAGCATACTTGTGAGATGGGGAACAAATAAATTTAATATATAATAATGTATTATATTTTCTTTTACCTAGTTTATCTTGGAAATACACCTTGTATTTTACCTTTGATGTGGTCATAAAACTATTCAATAGATTATCCATCTGTTTTATTTACTAGTAGTTTGTCTTTATCTGCATGTTTATTAGCATATGATTTACCTACCAGATAATGTTGAATTTATAGCAAAATATTCACATGAGATTTGGGGCTGTATTTAATAGGTTATTTAACAAATACATATCTACTCCTAAACACTGCTTCTTGTGTAAGAAAATTTGAAAGGCAGTAACTGAGCTTATATAATGGTAAAGCAGGACTTTTAAATCCTTGTTTATGGAACAAATATGAGTCACCTAATAAGTATATAACATTAAATGGTAATGAGTAGGCTCACAAGAAGGGACGCGGTGGCTCAGTGGCTAAGACGTGAGCTTGTCGATCGAAAGGTCAGCAGTTCATTGGTTCGAATCCCTAGTGCCACATAACGACGTGAGCTCCCGTTACTTGTCCCAGCTTCTGCCAACCTAGCAGTTCGAAAGCACGTAAAAAATGCAAGTAGAAAAATAGGGACCACCTTTGGTAGGAAGGTAACAATGTTCCGTGCTCCTTTGATGTTTAGTCATGCCAGCCACATGACCACGGAGACGTCTTCAGACAGCGCTGGCTCTTTAGCTTTGAAACGGAGATGAGCACTGCCCCCTAGAGTCGGGAACGACTAGCACTTATGTGCAAGGGGAACCTTTACCTTTACCTTAAGGCTCACATATCCTTCTAAGCCAAAAATAAACCAATTATGACTATGCACATTGAACCTTTGTGCTAGAAGGTGCAACACTGCTACTATGTGTTGAAATTCTCAGTACTAGTAGTAATAAAATGCTTTATACTAAGTTGATATTTTCCCCTATATTGTCTGTGCAGAAAGAAAGCAGATATGTCTTCTGTTTCTGAAAAAGATGATTTACTTTCTACTGAACAAAAGGAAAAAAGAGAACCACAAACTGAAAATAGTGAGGACGATGAAGAGGAAGAAGAAGAGGAAGAGGAAAAAGGTGAGTGGAATTTATTCTGAACAGAGATTCAAACGACTGTATAGACAGCAAGCTATTTTCAGATCCCATCCTCCTCTGGCTCCTTGTCACTTTCAAGTAGAAACTCCCCAGAATGGAATTTATTGTAGATTTATTGTAGAGAACAGTGAATATATTTTTTTTACATTTATTTTCTGTTCATTATACAAACAATGGAGAACTTCAAATTGTGGGATGTGACCCTCAATAGTCACATTTAAAAGGTGGAGATCATGTTCATTCTTTGAAGAAATTGACTGTCACTTTGTCCTGGCTGAGTGGAAGTATGGTTTGGCATTGATAAAGCTGTTCATTTACAAGCCAAGCTTGTACAAAGAGAATTGCTACTTTCAGACAAGGGATAGAAAAGAGAAACAGTAACAATAAGTCTCAGTGAATCTTACCAGATTTGTCTGAAAGGAAATGCACTTCCCAATGTGAAAGAGAACAGAATATCATTTCTGCTTACATAAGTGAAGCAAAGATACACTCCTGGTACAAACTCCAGCACTCTCATTTCACTGTTGGTGCCTATAGATCTGCCATAGAACCAAGAAAAAAAAGCTACGGTGTTTTCCACAGGCCTTTCCTGTTGCTAAGTTACTATCCTACTGCAACAGGTACTGGCATGCCCAGTGCTTATACAGCCCAGGAGTAGAGACAAGCTATCTGGGAAGAAATGTGCTGAGGAGAGTTCTATACTGTCAATGCCAATCCATCTGTGCAAGATTCACCAAGTCGTCTATCTCAGGTCAGGCACGAGGCCTGGCTCTGATTGCTGCCTTAAGATTGCTTGCCTGTGTGGGATTGACTTCTAAACTAGTGGAGGAGGTTGTCCTGCTGACTTAGATTCCTCCAAAGGGGCTTCTGGGATTAGGCACCAAAAAGATTCCCCCAGAAATAGGCAAAAGAAGCAGCCAGTATTGGCTGCACCAAACTACAGGTAGTCCTTAACTTTCAATCACAGTTGAGCCCAATTTTTCCGTTAAGTGAGTCATGCCCTATTTTATTACCTTTTTTTGTCATTTATTTATTTATTTGTTTGTTTGTTTAAATTTCTATACAGCCCTTCTCCAATGTAGGACTCAGGGCGGTGAACAGCCAAAGTAAAAACAAGACATACATACAAAACATACAAAATCTAAAAAAGAACTGTTTAAAATAATTAAATAATTTTGGCCGTAATTAAAACATTCCAATTTAAAATCCGTTTAAAATTTGACTCAAGCCAGCCCAGCTAATTGAAATAAATGGGTTTTCAGGGCCCGACGAAAAATCCGGAGGTCTGTTATTGTACGTAGCTCTGGGGGGAGGTTGTTCCAGAGGGCGGGCGCCGCCACAGAGAAGGCTCTCCCCCTGGGGGTCGCCAGCCGACATTGTCTGGCGGACGGCACCCTGAGGAGGCCCACTCTGTGGGAGCGTACTGGCCGGTGGGAGGCTATTGGTGGCAGAAGGCGGTCTCGTAAGTACCCCGGCCCTAAGCCATGGAGCGCTTTAAAGGTGGTCACCAACACCTTGAAGCGCACCCGGAAGACCACCGGGAGCCAGTGCAGCTCGCGCAGGAGAGGTGTCACGTGGGAGCGCCTCGTCGCCCCCAAAATCCCCCGCGCGGCCGCGTTCTGGACTAGCTGGAGCCTCCGGGTGCACCCCAGGGGGAGCCCCATGTAGAGAGCGTTGCAGTAGTCCAGGCGGGAAGTGACGAGTGCCTGAGTGACTGTGCGTAGGGAGTCCCGATCTAGAAAGGGGCGCAACTGGCGTATCAGGCGGACCTGATAAAAAGCCCCCCTGGCCACGGCCGCCAAATGATCTTCTAACGACAGCCGTGCGTCCAGGAGGACGCCCAAGTTACGAGCCCTCTCCGTGGGGGCGAGTGATTCGCCCCCAATAGCCAGCGATGGCGTCAGCTGGCTATATCGGGACGCCGGAAGCCACAGCCACTCGGTCTTGGAGGGGTTGAGTTGGAGCCTGTTTCTCCCCATCCAGGCCCGCACGGCCTCCAGGCACTGGGACATCACTTTAAGGGCATCATTGGGGTGGCCTGGGGTGGAGATGTACAGCTGGGTGTCATCAGCGTACTGATGGAACTCCACCCCGAAGCCACGGATGATCTCACCCAGCGGCTTTACATAAATGTTGAACAGAAGGGGCGAGGGGACCGACCCTTGTGGCACCCCACAAGCAAGGTGCCTCGGGGTCGACCGCTGCCCCCCTGTCAACACAGATTGCGACCGGTCAGAGAGGCAGGAGGAGAACCACCGCAAAACGGTGCCTCCCACCCCCAACCCCGCCAACCGGTGCAACATGATACCATGGTCGATGGTATCAAAAGCCGCTGAGAGGTCTAACAGGACCAGGATAGAGGAGCAACCCCTATCCCGGGCCCTCCAGAGATCATCCACCAATGCGACCAATGCCGTTTCCGTGCTGTGTCCAGGCCGGAAGCCGGACTGGAGCGGGTCTAGATAGACAGCTTCATCCAGGTACCGGGGAAGCTGTTGCGCCACCACACTCTCAACAACCTTCGCAATGAAGCGAAGGTTGGAGACTGGACGATAGTTAGCCAAAACAGCCGGATCCAGAGAAGGCTTCTTGAGGAGGGGCCTCACCACCGCTTCTTTCAAAGCGGCCGGCAGGACCCCCTCACCCAAAGAAGCGTTAACAATCTTCTGGAGCCAGCCTCGTGTCACCTCCCGGGAAGCCAGTACCAACCAGGAGGGACACGGGTCCAATAAACATGTGGTCGCGTTGAGCCGTCCCAGGACCCTGTCCATGTCCTCGGGAGCCACAGGATCAAACTCCCCCCAGATAACACTCTCAAGACCTGTCTCAGTCATCCCGTCTGGACATACCCAGTCAGAGGCCAGCCCTTCCCGAATCTGAGCGATTTTGTCATACAGATACTGCACAAAATCCTCAGCTTGACCCTGCAATGGTTGTTACATGAATCATATAGTCGCAACAAATCTGGCTTAGGAAGGTCATGTGATCACATGACCCCAGGACAGTTCAACCATCAGAAATCTATGCCAGTTGCAAAGTGTCTAATTTTTATCATAACCACGGGAATGCTGCAATGGTCGTGTGAGAACTGGTCATAAGTCACTTTTTTTTTTACTGGCTTTTGAACAGTCACTAAATGAATGGTTGTAAGTCAACAACCATCTCCACTCTCCCTGAATAAAGCTGTCAGACTACCCTTTGACAGGGCTTCTATTGACTACCCTTTGTCTGGGCTTGTCTAGGCATATGAACCATGTCACTTTGTTATGATAGTTCTGTTTATGGAAAGGACTTGTCACACAAATGCATTTAATTTAGCAGGTCATGGCACCAAAACGTTTGAGCTTTGCATTAAGTCTCTAATAAGTTTAGTTCTTTTATTTGAACTATTTATGTAAATGCTTAGCTGAATGCCAAGCAATGCTTGATGACATATTGGGAGGTAATATTTTCATTTCCAGTGATTTAATTCAAAACATTATTAATTATATTCACTCATCATGCTTAAGAGAAATGAAGCATGACTGTATATACAATGTATTGAGAAATATTTTGTTGCTATTTGTTCATTGTCGTCCGCTAATTAAAAAAGCTTTTGAATGTATAGTAATTCATATTTGTGTTCAGTATTCAATAAATAACTGCTAGTCAATTTGTGATTAAAGATTCATCTGTTGAGATTGCATCTATCTACAAAATCCTTTGGTCCTCAAAAACCAAACAATGCACTTCCTAATTTGCAGGCAACAATGAAGAAAGTATACATATACGTGAGGTATAAAAAAATATAGAAGTATCAAGATAAAGTAGAGAGTTTTACCCCTATAGAATTGTTCAAAATCAAATTTATTCACTTCTAATGTCTGGAAATTTTGTATATTGTTAGTTATGAAAATATAATAAAATTATTTTAAAAAGCCTATCAATATTTTTTCTAGCATTCCCAGTTTAACTTTTTAAGGTTTCCTACTTTAAGTTATACTTTTAGTTCCAAACTTTGTAATAGAGACAGTATTTTTAACTTATGCTTTGACGTTTTAAAGTATCAGAACATAGAAATCAGTATTTGATGTTATACTACAATAATTATTTTCTATACGTATAATGCCAATGTTGAGTCATGCAGGGAAATATATTGATTTTCATTTATTTATTGCATGATTCTCTGGTTGACAGGAGATTCATCATACTCACTGGATTCATTCCATGGTGTAGGATGCAAACAGACAACCAGAGGACCTGTTACTTGGTTAACATAACATCATAAATTATGCTATATTTTCATGATCCTTAAATTTCAAATTGTATTGGAAGTGCTTGATAGGAGATAATGCATAAAATCCCACTGAATCATCAACTGAATGTGTTCTACTATAGGTCTGAGAGGAGATCACTGTCATCTACCGCTACCTTCCCCACCTCATATATACCAACAGTAGCCAAATTTCCTACACCTATCTCCATCCTTCTGGGCTCCCTACCTCTGGTGATCTTAGCAAAAGATTTGTGAAGTCCATTTCATAGACAAAAGATCAGAAAAGCACCTGCCTCAAATAGTAACTCCTTGTTTGAAAGCTTGTGCTGAATAACTGGCCCCCATCTTCATGCCGATCTTTAATAAATCACTGGAGATGTGTTATGTCCTTTCTTGCTTCAAACTCTCTACCATTATCACATTTCCTAAGAAATCCTACATCAGGGAGCTGAATGATTTTAGGCTAGTTGTTCTGACATCTGTAGTTATGAAGACCTTTGAGAGATTAGTGCTGGCCCACCTGAAAGTCATCACGGATCCACTGTTAGATCCCTTGCAGTTTGCCTATAGCAAATAGGATGACAGATGATGCTGTCAAAATGGCATTGCACTACATCTTGCAACACCTTGAATCTCCAGAGACCTGTGCACAGGCCCTTTTTGTAGACTTCAGCTTGGTATTCAATAACATCATTCCAGAAATTTTTTATTCTAAACTGATTCATCTCACTGTGCTTGTCCATACTTGTAAATGGATTATTAGCTTTTTGATAACTAGGAAGCAACAGGGGAAGGTAGGGAAAATTACATCTAGTACTTGGGCAATTAACACAGGGCTCCCTCAGGGCTGTGTGCTCTCTCCATTGCTCTTCTCTTTCTATATCAATGACTGCATCTCTAGGGATCCCTCTGTTAAAGTACTGAAGTTTGCAGATGACACAAGTGTCATTGGCCTCATTTGAGACTGGTGAATCTGCATATAGATGGGGGTTAAACAACTGTCCATGTGGTGCAGCTGGAACAGTCTGGAGCTGAACACACTTAAAACTAGATATTTTAGGTGATGATTCTGTTGCTTTGCATGTACACTTAGAGCTTCTGAACCAGAGACAGATCCCTTGTGTGTCTAATCATAGTTTGTCAGATAAATCTATTATATTCTATTCCATTCCATTTGTGGATAAATTGTTAAATTATTTGAGTATCTGACTACATCTGACTCTAATTTGCTAGTATTTTAGGTCAGAATGCTTTTTCAAGTGGCACATACACTTTTATTAAGCCTACATATTACTTTATTTTTGTTTATTCTGTGCAATAATTTCAACCACTTTCCTAACTGCATGAAATTATAAATTGTCTTTCAGAAAAGAGCCTCATTGTTGAAGGAAAGCGAGAGAAGAAGAAAGTAGAAAGATTGACAATGCAGGTGTCATCATTACAGAAGGAACCTTTTACAATTACACCAGGCAAGCTATTTATTTTGCATATTACACTTTTCTTTGTTTGAAATCAAACAAGTATTAATTAAAGAGAAAACCTTTGTGTATATAATATGAAAGATCACATTTGTAATTTTCTAAACTATCATATGTTTAGGTATTTGGGACATTTAATGTTTATTTTGAAGCAGTATTGCAATAAATATGGGGATGGGCTTTGACTAAAGCAAATAACAGATTGGCTAAAAAGTGATTAAGTAACTTTGTTTGATTATTATAACATAATATTTGCTTTTTCAGGAAAGGGTCAAAAACTTTGTGAAATTGAAAGAATACAGTACTTTTTAAGTAAGAAGAAAACTGATGAACTTCGAAATTTACACAAACTTCTTTACAACAGGCCAGGCACAGTAAGAAATCTCATAACATGCTTTTCATTCATGTTGATATATAATGATTCTATGAAATCACACCATTTCCTAAATTAAGCACATTTACATGCTGCATATTACCATCAATGGAAGCCTACAGCAATTTACAATATAATCCAGTAAATTCCAATTACATCCAAAGTTGAAAATATAATACATAATGTAAACAAAATAACAAAACCATAAATAGTTAATATTATCAGAAATTGGCTCAAAAACATCATTCTTAAAAGCATTTCCCCTGTAGACTTGAAAACAAGTCTACAGGGGAAATGCTTAAGCTATAAAAGTAAAAGCAAAAGCTACAAAAGTAAATTCTTCAGACACAACAGTGAAGGCAGTTAAGTGAAAGTGATTCCAGAAGTATTGGAGGCATTGCCATAAAGGCCCTAATCCTGGTAAATACTAGATGAGCCTCTTTCTGGTGAGGCACATATTTTATTTATGCCTCTTAGAATTACATGATTTATCTTTTGGTTACCAGTAGTCCTTAACTTTCAATGGGTCACTCAACAACCATTCAAAGTTATGATGGATTTCAGAAAAGCTACTTAAGACCCATTCTCAATGTTACAACTGCTGCACCTACAACCCCATGTTTGCATGATTACATACTGGGTGCTTGGCAACTGGCTCACATACATAATTGGTTGCAGAGTTGCCCAGCTGTGTGACTGTGATTTGCAATATTTTCCAGCAGAAAATGGCAAAAAAAAAAAAAAAAAATTCCATTGGATGTACTGGATTCTCTTAATGACCATGCAATTCATTTAATGACTGCAGTTACAAGCTTTACAACCATTGTAAAAAAGGTCATGACGACAGTTATATGTGCTTCAACCTACAACTGTAACAACTTATGACCGAAATTGTGGGCTCCCATTGTGGGCTCCTATTTGATCCCAGTTTCATTTCCAAAACAAAAAGTAATTGCGACAAAATTGATGTTCAAGAGAAGTAAGTGTTCATATCTATTAGCAATGCAAAACTGGCTACAGGTTTCCTTGAATCCTTGTTTCTAGGCTTTCAAATAAATATTTTTCTATTTATAAAATATTTTTCTGTTATTAAGTGTCATTTTGATAAATATGGGATCTGCTGGTGCTGGGTCAAAGTACAATTCAATTTTTGTTACAGATCCCAAATGTTTTTTATTATTATGATTCGTCACACAGCCAGATGTTTAGACTGGATTTGGCATTTTTGTCCACCTATCGAGTCCTTCCCAAGGATAGGCAGGTGTTTGATGATATTAAAGGTAAAAGGTATTGTAAAAGGTATACAAACTGTTCTGAGGAAGGCTGCCTTTTGCAATTGGCTGATGGTGATTTTGTCAATGCTGATCCTGTTCTGTTGAAATGGTATTCCAGATTTTTTGGTACTGCCGCTAAAGTACTGCTGCTAAAGTTACTACTCTTACTATATTTGCTTTCTTTTGACACAGTCATGTTATTTCTATTTGCATATGCATTCTGTTATTTTCTCCAGTTCATTCTCTTCTATTTTGCTGTCTCCAGGCACTGCCATGTGCACTATCCAGAAATTTTTGTCTTTCTTATCGACAATGGTTATGTAGCAGATGTTTGTCTGCCAGAGCACTTTAACTTCTTTTAACTTTTTCATTTTCTATTACATTGTTTCTTTTATGGTCCTAACAATTCCTGCTTGCAGGCAAATGGTATTTCTTGGAGATCTTCCAATGCATCATTGTTGCTACTTGGTCATGTCATTTGTGGTCAGTCTACCATCTTTTTGCAACAGCTAACTAGGTGGCCCACTGTTTCTTCAGCTTCTTTGCAGAGGCAGCATTTGCTGTCTGTGGCTCTCTTTTCAGTTCTGTTGCTTTGTGTGCATTTGTTCTTAAGGCTTGGTCTTGTGAAGCCAGAATTAGCCCCTCTTGTCTTGTTGTGGATGGGCAGCCTCCATTATGATTGTATATCAAGAACTACTCTGTAGTTTGATTGTTATGTATTTAGAATTTAGTCAAAGTTGACACGACAGTTTGCTATCTGATTTTAAGGCTACACATTTGTACTTTGATATTTTGACAATTAGATAAAATAAAGAATATTGCAACATTGTTTTATACTGACCAATTGTATTCTTTTTTAGGTTACTTCACTGAAAAAGAATGTAGGACAGTTCAGTGGCTTTCCATTTGAAAAAGGAAGTGATCAATACAAGAAAAAGGAAGAAATGCTGAAAAAGTGAGACTTTAACATGTTTAATCAATATAATTAATGTTCAAAATATTTGGAGCCTAATGTGCATTCCCAGGACAAAATTCAATTAGTAACTTCACTGTATAAGTATTTCAAATCATATCTGTGAATATAATTTAATATAATTTGATATTATACTCTAACATAGCGTGTTTAAAAAATTAAACAACTGAAATTTAAATATTACCTTAAATTATACTAAAACATTACATTGTTGCTGATATGTTTATAGCAGTGTAGCTTTGAGTATAATTTATTGAATAAAATACTGTCGATTTTCACATCTGTACATTTAAAATGCAATCCAGTCAAAAGAGAACATATTAGTTCCCTTTGAAGAAATATTAAAGGTCCTCTACTGTCAAATTTTAATGTTTTCTCTATTTGCATTAACTGTAATGTCTTCCATAGTTTTCAAATTGCTATTGGTATTTATGATTAAGAGAACTTTTTGTGCAATTTTATTTCATGTATAGGAAATGTAACAATCAGAACAATTGTTAATATTTGAATTTTCACTAATTTTAAGAATACTTGATTAATGTGAGTGATTTGGATATGTTGTGTGGAGGCTAAAAAAGAAGCATAAAACATATTAATGTAGTTGTCTATCTGCAAAATGATAGTTGGTAACATTGATAAGGAGTGTTGATTAAAGTTTGAAAGGGCTTGGAGGCCTCTGGATTTTAAATACATTGGTCTACCAAGGTGCGAGTATGTGTATATATACACACCAGTAGTGGTATTCACTTACCTTCGCTACCGATTTGCAAATGGAAGCGCGTGAAGCAAGTGAGCGACACCTCTACGCATGCGCAGAGCATCAAAAACGGGATGTGATGACATCTGGGTTGGTGGGTGAAGCCTTCCGCAGCCACCGCTACTGGTTCACCTGAACCAGCTAAATACCACCACTGATACATACACACACAAACAAACATGTATGTATGTATATAAATCCGACACTTTTATATTACCTATATTTAATATATTGTCTATTTGTATTACATATTTAGTAAATACTTATAAAACATTTTAAAAAGTGTGTTTCTCTACAGATACAGAAATGCAATGCTAAAAAGCATATGTGAAGTTCTTGATTTGGAAAGATCAGGAGTTAACAGTGAACTGGTAGCAAGAATCTTAAATTTCTTAATGCATCCAAAACCTTCAGGCAAGGTGAGAGCTATGCTTAGATCATTGTTTTAATCTAAACTAAAATGGGGTTTAGGACATAAATTAGACATATTAGCATTGTTCCCTATAACAAAAAAGACAGGATGTTGTGCCTGGTTTTTTACAACTGTTCATTCTGAGGCTAGCTGTTAGCACAAAATTACACTAATGCTTTACTTATTTCATGCATAACCATGTGCCATGGCTTAGGACACAGTTTATACAGGTGAGAAATTTGAGATATTATTGAGATTAAAGTTTACGTAAAGTAACTCTTAACACCAAATCAAATGCCCTTTTAACCTCAGTAAGGTTATTAAAGATTGTTATTTTCAAGAGTTGCCCTGCATCTACAAATGCTTATCCGAATGGGTTGATTATGTCTTCATGATTCCATTAACAATACAAGTATATATTTGAAACCTAATAGCTTCACTTGCCTTCAATATTTATATGACTTCCCACTCACCACAACTACTGTAGCTTATCAGTTTGTTTATCAGGTTGATAAGCAAGCTTATCAGCATTTGCTTTCAGAAAACATGATCTTACAAATATATCTAAAATAAACAGTAATTTGTTGTACTAACATGCTTGAAAATTAAAACATTTTAGTGAGGCTTATTTTCAAACTATTAGGTTGTTTCTTTATTTTTCCCTTTTTAAAAAACAAAAAATACCATATTTTTTGCACTATAAGACGCTCTGGACCATAAGTAGCACCTAACTTTTGGGAAGGAAAACGAGGAAAAAAAATCTACCTCTGCCTCCCAGCATCCATCGGTATTCATCTGGCTAGTGTCCTTGCAGCAAACAGCTTGGTCAGCTTCAGCACATTATCTCAGCCTGATTTAGCATGAGTAGCTGATTGGCAGTGGGATCGGACTCCAGGAATACCGCTGATCAGCTGTTCCAGACAGCGGGGATCACTGCCAATTGCCACCGCCGATTGCATTAGGCGGCAGCCGCCGCCGCTTTTAATCAGCTAAAAACAGGACGCGCAGAGGCCAAAAACGGCCAAAGGGTGGGGGCCAGCGGATGGGCAGGGCTTCAGCAACATTAGCTCTATAAGATGCACAGACATTTCCACCCACTTTTTTTGGGGGGGGAATGCGTCTTACAGTGCGAAAAATACGGTAGATGCAAATTGAAGTAGAACAAAACTACAGTTCATTAAGAGTTGTTAAGATTTGTTCTGTAATAGCATTTAAATTTTATAGACCCATATTCTCCTTACCTCTTCAATCTTCCCTAATCTCTATAAATAATACAAAGTATCTCAGATCACCAGAATCCATGAGACTGAGGACTAAATGCAAATTATAAAGAAACAATCCTCTTCAGTCAGGGAATAGAAATCCTTAAACTCTGCTTTCAATAATTTTCTGCTGAATTCTGTGGAACCAACTTTCTGGGAGTTACTGCCCACTTACAGACCACCTTTGAAAAATGTATCAAAAAGGTCACATATATGTAACATTCAATATTTAATCTGAATGGGGATTAAATTCTTACTCAGTTCTATTTCTTTTTTAAAAATGCATGTGTTTACTCATCTAATGCGTATCATGACTTCCCATAGAAAAAGAATTAGGAGTCTAATACACAAAAGTAAAAATAAGTTGAGAAGTTAAAAAAATGAAAACATAAAATACATAATATATATTGAAAGCTAAAATTAGCCCAAAACAATTTATAAAAGTCAAAAAATGTTGATTCACTTAAAATAAACCTATAATCCTATGAAACTATTTTCCCAACAAATTTTCAAAATAGGAACAATCATCAAAGTTAGTTAAATTACAGTATTTCCTATGATACATATAGATTATAAAACTATTTGTTTTTAAATAAATTACTTCATTTTCAATATTTAATAGCCATTGCCAAAATCCAAGAAAACTCCCAACAAAGGTGGTAAAAAAGAGCGTAGTAGCTCTGGAACAGCACGGAAAGCCAAACGCACCAAATGTCCTGAAATCCTAACAGATGAATCTAGCAGTGAGGACGATGAAAAGAAAGGGAAAGATGTATCATCTGAGGAAGATAAAGAAAGTGAAGAAGAGGTAAGAACTTCAGTATAAATAATATGTGCTAAAAAATTATACTGTTGCCAATAATTTAAGTTAAACGGCAAACGCATGGGAACAGATTGTTAGATAGTCCCAAAATTCCTTGAATTTATCACTTTTAAGATATATTAATGTTATAAATGATTCTTAAAAGAATTTGCTGGATAATGGCAGTTATAAACTACAATTTATAATGTTATAACATTGTTATTTTAAGATCAAAATCATCTACGTATCAGATTTCTAGGCACAGTTCTATATGTTCTATAATGTATCTTTTTGCATACTGAAAAAAAAAATAGAACACCTGTTCTAACAAGCCACAGATACTTGGGACAGGTAAAGTGTACATAACAGTGTTTAAATGGGTTATACTTTTATTTTATTTCTTCAGCATTAAATTTGCATTAGTTCAGTATGTTTAAAACTGATATTGAAATAGATTTTACTGTGCTTTCTACCTACCTCTCACAGCGACCTAAAAAATCAACAAAGAAAGAAAAACCCAAACAAAAAGTAGCTTCAAAAAGCAAAAAGGGTTCAAGAAATGCTAATGTCAAGAAAGCAGATAGCAGTACAACCAAGAAGAGTCAGAACTCTTCCAAAAAAGGTAAATTCACCATTCATCAAATCTCAGATATTATAAGCTGACAAAAAAACTAATTTCAACTGGTGGTTTTGGGTGGGTGGGTGTTTTTTAAGGAACCAGGGATTCTTAATGTCTCAAAATATTTTGTACTATTTCATGGCTTTTTTTAAAAAATTTTGATTTATATCAAAATAATTAATTAAGCATTAATATTAATGTTCACCTTGACTGTTGGGACCAAAAAGCAAATGTCTTGGCAGGCCAGTTGGAAATACTGAACTCAGTTTCTGTTAAACAACTTCAGTCACATGATTTGGAGCTATTGCATGGAAACTAGGGCACTTTTGAATTTCATATTTTATACAAAAAGAATTTGTTCCTTTGTTCTGTCAGGTTAAGAGGAATTGTTTTTTTAATGAAACCAACCATATTAGAAATCAAACATTATCTTATCCTTTCTCATCTATACTGGATGAAAAGAACCCAGAGATGACTGGGATAAGAAATAATAAAGTTGGAGGATATGAAAACAGGAGAAAAGAATAGAAGAATAGAAGTCCCCAACCGCTGGGCCGCAGCCCACTACTGGGCCTTGAGTGGCAGGCAAGGGTGCACGACATTTGCATGAGCATTGGGCAAGCGCAGATGCTCCAAATGGAGCTGCTTGTGTGCATGCACTTGCCCGCCACTTGCATGGGACCATCCCCTTCCCCCCCAGCCAGTCCGCAAAGCCAGAAAGGTTGAGGTACTCTAATCTAAAAGATACCTTTTTACTATCTGAATCTTTCTCTTTGAAAAATCCCAGTATGTAAAGCTTTCTTAATATAAACTAATTTGCAATTTTATTCAAAGTTAAATTTGACTGGTGGAAGAAAAAACCAGTTATCTGCGTTTTAACAAAATATTTTTCATTTAGAAAGTGAATCTGAGAATAGTTCAGATGATGAGCCTTTAATTAAAAAATTGAAAAAGCCACCTACAGATGAAGAATTGAAAGAAACCGTGAAAAAACTACTTGCTGATGCAAATTTGGAGGAAGTTACCATGAAACAAATTTGTAAAGAGGTATATATTATCCATTTATTTTGTGTACTATTTACTGTGTACATTTAGTTTTCAAGGCTATGAATAAAGATCCAGTATTTCTGTAGTTTTTGCCTATTTTTGCCTTTGCAGCAAGGAAGTATATTCCTTCCTAAACCCCTCCCCCCCCCTTTTAATGGTTGCAATCAGCCCAGTGAAGAGCTGAAATTTAATTAGTCAACCAAACTTGATTACAGATTACAGACCATCCTGCATAAAAGAAAATACAGTACAAAATAGAATGCAGCATGCATGATAAAAAGGCCTGTACTTTTGTTTTGTCTGCTTTGCCATCAACAACACATGAATTCTTTAGAAATTAGTATGGTTTTGAGCTGAGGTATACTGACAAGTCCATGGTCATTAATGAGGATCATAATGGAATAGAATTCTGAATATGAGCCTTCCCGTCCTAATCTGACATTTTCAATATTGATTTGTATATTTCCTCTTTCATAGCTCTCCTGTAATACATATTATTTTTTTTTAATATAGCATTCAAAATAAATAAATATTTTTAATGAGATCTGAAGCAATATACACACAAATCTTCCTTTATTCTGTTCCTTCAGCAATTAGCTTCTGTGGTAGATTAGACAGAGGAAGTAATTGGCCCAATTTCTGGCAACAATTTTGTGTATTAACATCCCCCCTCCTTTTTGTCTTCCTTTATTTGATAGACTCCTTTGGTTTGTACTTTCTCAGAGTCAGCTATACGAGAGAAGTCTAAAGAGTCCATCAGTAGAACATTTAAAAGATAAATATCTAGGTCATATGAGCCCTGCCTTTCAAGTTATAGGGAACATTAATCCATTCTTAAATGCTTTTGTCAAATCAAACGAGTAGTAAACCTTCAGGGTAAGCATTTAGCTCAGTTTTCTCTTTTCCGTATATGAAGATGAGAACTGGAAAGGATTCACTGTGAAATAGAGTGCAAGTCAGTACTAGTTTTCCTCAGTTTTGTTGTAATGGTTGGGGACATGAGTACTTTTTATTTTTATTGCATAATTTCCTTCGTGCAAATAGTTGAGGGAACAATTTTAATAATGAAAATACTGAAGGAAATAGTCCTTAAAACAGAATCCTTCCTTTTTCCCATCATAAGTGGGTTCATTCCATTTCACCTGATTAAACTTGTTTTAAATTGATCATTACAGGTATATAAAAGCTATCCCAGTTATGACTTATCTGACAGAAAAGAATTCATCAAAAAGACAGTGAAAGAGGTAAATACTTGATCAATGAGATCATATATTACATTTCAACTATAATATGTCTTGCTTCGCTGAGATGGGTTTGGTAAATAAATATATTTAAATTTTAGAAAACTTAAAAACTGAGTAGTAAACTTAACTGTGAAACTCAGTTCCTCAGGCCCAAATTTTATTCAACTCTGTTTAATATGCATCTTGGTAATTTTGCTTTAATGTTTGTTTAATCACTTCTTGATCCTATGCTATAGATGTATAATAACAGCAAAAACACCAAAATATACAACTTTCTTTTAAGATATAAAATGGAGGAAGAGACAGTAAAGGAGACAATGATAAGTTGGGCCAGGAATTTTGGCTATAATATTGAGCTACAACATTGGGACAAATTGTGGGAAGGAAATTATAAGGTTATGATGGCAGTAGCCTATAAGAAGAATCTATATAAAATATTCTACCGATGGCACTTACCCCCAGTGAGATTCGCCAAAATGTTCCCAAACTTATCCCCCGAGTGTTGGAGATGTAGACATAAATCTGAAACGTTCTACCATATGTGGTGGACATGTCCCAACGCCAGGAAATATTGGCTTAAAATTAAGGAATGGCTGGAAGGAATCATGGAACATAAGATAGAATTGAAACCAGAATTATGTTTATTAAGCATACTAGATCCAAAAATGGATAAGAATTATCAATACATAATATTACACATACTAACCACTATTAGTATCGCTTTTGCACAAAACTGAAAACAAACAAATACCCCCTCAGATGAAATGGTAATTAGGAAGATACTTGAATGTGCTGAAATGGACAGGATGATCATGGAGTTAAAAGAAAGAGAAGAGTCGGACTATTATAAAACTTGAAGTAGACTGTATAAGTGGGTATTGAATAGTGAATTAAAAAGCAAAATATACATGCTGATACGGAAAGCTGTAAAATTATATCACACTGTTGTTGTGTTGCTTGTGTTTTTTTATTTGTATTTTTCCCCCTTTTTTTCTTTTTTACTTGTGGTTTTTAAAGTTGAAAAATGTTTAATAAAAACTATTTTTTATAAAAAAAGGAACATCAATAACCTTAATATTAATTGAAAATCCTGTTGATTTTTTGGAACTTTCTCTAAAGTAAGATGTTAAAATTGTAGCCTGAGCAAAATGTTCATGGAAAGGTGATATATATAGAAGATGAAATGTTTTTTTTCTTTTCTTTTTAGCTCATTTCATGATCTAATGGGAAGAAAATGAAGGCTACAGACTTGTTCTCCTTGATTTAAATATTTTACAAAAACCAGCAAATTATAAAATTTATTATTTTTGTTTTACTCTTGGTATAACATATTAGTCGGAGATTACTATTGGCTTAATGTTCTGAGTGTTTATGGGAATTGCCAACTTTTTAAAAATTGAGTTTAATATAATTCCTAAATTTTGCATGGTAATACATGTTCCCTACTTTTACTTTGTACATTTTATTTCTTTGTAAAAATAGTCATATAGCTATTGTAGGTTTTAGTGCTTGTAACGTAGAGATTTTTTTAAAAGAACAATATGAAAGCTGTTGTATTAGTACATACACATGCAGAGACTTAAATACTGCAGTATTGGGCATTAAATTTATTTTGAATACATACCCATTTTCTATCAGGAGCTAGTCACATGCCCTGACTAGAACTGCTGTTATGTTTTACTATCTTGCATGTGTATTCAACTGAAAGTTGTAAAGCATGATCAATCACAAATAGATATTATTTTTGTACTTTTAAAGGCTTTTGTATATATGTTTATTTCAGATTTCTTTGCTTAAAACCAGGTTAAGAAAGAAAAATGTGTTTTAGATTTATGACCAGTATCAGTGTTTATGAATCATGTTGTGATTAAGTAGGAAGTAAGTATAATCACCATACAAAAGATAGCACATTTCTTTTTTGTAAGGAATTTAATTGCACTCATTTTTCAGTCTTTAACTGAGTGCAGAGGTTTATAGCTCTAAAGGCTTAATGTGATATCCTATATTGTTAATTCATAAAAAAAATAAATATGATTTTGATTTCTAAAATGCTTTTTCCAAGGTGGGTAGTATTGACCATTTATCTGGTGTCGCTTGAACAATGTAGTATTCTTGCAAAACTGTATCCTTGTTTTGGATTCTCAGAATCTATACCTTGGGAGAATACATACTTAAATGCATTAATCTTAGGCAACTCCTGCATAGTATGATACTAAATTAAAATCTCAATTCTGCAAATAATTGTTCATGAAATTTTTATTCAATTCCAGAATGAAGTACCTGTTCACAAAAATTCTTTAAGGGATCAGATCATCATGTGTTAAAATTTCCAGCAAATGCCAAATAAATGTGTCATAAAGTGAAGTCAAGTATAACTAATTTCTCCATGACTGTATTGATCAAAATGATTGCAGGTTTTAAACAATGTATTAATATGTAGTTATGGAATCATAGATCTATATTCCAAAATATTGTTAATTGATCAACTTATATCATTTTTATCACTTTCTTTGCACGCAATCATTTTTACTAAGCTGAGTGTAAGTTTTTTATTCAATAAATGTCTTTTAAGGAAAATGTACACTGATATTTTAATACATGTACAGTAAATTTGATACAGAATCAAAGGTGCTTGTCTGTGTCATCTAGACAAAATATTCCTTGTTTATGCTAAATGAAGCAAAATTTTAAGATAAGAACCTTATTTTTATGTAGACAATGAGTATACATTTCCCTAAGCAACAATTATTCTAAAGAATAAGAAAGAGTACTAATAATTAATTCTCCAAATATTTCTAAGGAACTATAAGCTGTCATAGACTCCTATCCTATTTCTCAGTTATATCCTTTACTTGTTTGTAGGTTTTGCCTGTATATAATATTAACAATTCTAATGTATAATAATTTAAGCAAGCTATAGGGTTAATTAAAATCAGGACTTCAAGTTGATTTATAATCTTGGCTTTTAAGTATGTCATTTTAAGAGAAACAAAAATATTTCATTTCTTTGTCTATTTGATAAATGTTCAGTTTGGAGCTACAAGCAAATTATACTTAAAAAAGCAGAAATGAAAGCTACCTTACATGGTTACACCACTATGCCCAAGTACCACTATATCCAACTCTTTTCTAGTCTCTTTCTAGTATTTAGTCTTCTATTTTTATGAATTAATGCTAGCAGGTTTTCTTTAAATATCTAAGAAACTGATTGACTTCTTAACACTATTTCTATTTTCCAAATAGCCTCAGCAGAGAACAGATAACAGTCACATGTTATATACAGACACTGTACAGGTAGTCCTTAACTTACAACCATTTGTTTGGTGACCGTTCATAGTTACAACAGGACTGAAAAAAGTAACTCTTTTTTTCACACAACCGCTGCAGCATCCCCACGATCACGTGATGAAAATTCAGATGCTTGGCAACTGGCATGTATTTATGACGGTTGCAGTGTCCTGGGGTCATGTGATCACCTTTTGCAACCTTCTAACAAGCAAAGTCAACGGGGAAGCCAGATTCACTTAACAATCACATTATTAACTGCAGTAATTCATTTAACTGTGGCAAGAAAGATCATAAAATGGGGCAAAACTCACTTAACAAATGTCTTGCTTAGCAACAAAAATTTTAGGTTCAATTGTAATTTTATACTACACCTGTGTTAACACAGATGAACATTTTATCAGTTACTATATTGCTATTAAGTCACTTTATGATCACTAGTAAATATTTCAAAATATTTTACAAGACATGAGTTACCATATGTAAATAAATGAGCAAGTTTCAAAAAATCTTTGGGATTTTTTCCTGAATATTTTAGCTCATTTAAATAAATGTGAAAAATATTCATATCCGATCTTTCCTTGTAAAAACAATTTATACAGTGATTCAATATTTAAGGCAGGAGTTCCACATTAATGACAATAAAATACCTACAGATGCCTATAAATTTATTTTTTATTTTTTATTTTTTATTTTGATTTATATGCCGCCCTTCTCCGGAGACTCAGGGTGGCTTACAATGCGTTAAGCAATAGCCTTCATCCTTTTGTATATTTATACAAAGTCAGCTTATTGCCCCCACAAACTGGGTCCTCATTTTACCTACCTTAGAAAGGATGGAAGGCTGAGTCAACCTTGAGCCTGGGGAGATTCGAACTTGCAGTAATTGCAGGCAGCTGAATGTTAATAACAGGCTATTAGTCTGCTGCGCCACCAGGCTCCTGTTTGTAATGCTCCACATTACCGCGTTTCTCCAAAAATAAGACCCTGTCTTATATTTTTTTTAACCTTGAAATAAGCGCTTGGCCTTATTGCCATGCACTCAAAAGCCCAATTGGGCTTATTATCAGGGGATGTCTTATTTTGGGGAAAACAGGATATATCATTTGGGTTTAAGATGTGTTTCCTTTATTTGGTAATACCATGTGTTATTTGTTAAAAACTTCGCATAAAAAGGTTGAGTACCAAAGAAAATAAGTTTAGATAAAAAAAAAAAAAACCAGCTAAACTGCTTTAGATGAAGAGTCACATAATTTGAACATTTTAGATCAGAGAAAATTTCCAGAAATCATGTTTATTTTGTTTTTCTTTATATACATGTTTTCATTATTATAGTCCATTTAATTTAGTAAAATTTACAATGTCAAAACTTGTCTATTTTAAAACAGTAATTCTTTTCCAGTATATCCTCTACTGTGTAAATCAGGTTACTCTTCAAGTCTTCATAGAATCACAAGGCTGGAAGGGACCCTGGAGGTCTTCTAGTCAACCCCCCTGCCCAAGGCAGGAGTCATAATGCCATCTCAGACAAATGGTTGTGCAATGTTTCTTGAAAATCTCCAACAATGGAGCTTCCATTATATATTTAGAAAATATTGCATATTGCATGTTTGCAGCAAACGGTTTTAAATACATCTAAGCAATGTTTTTGAAAAATAAAGAAAAGGTGTTGATGCTGGCATACTGAAATTGTCACTGTACATGTTATTATATCATTTTAAATTTGCTTCTGGATGATGTCACATTTAACTTTTCAAAAACAAACGTATCCCAATTTTAAGCCCCCCCCCCCAAAATTTCAGAGTTGCCCACTTCCATTATATTTCTTTAATTAAAGTTCTCATTATTAAAACTAAGTGCACAGAAAGGAAATATCCACATATTTTTATTAGGCCAACATTTACATGATGAGCAAATACTAATTTCATACAGAAGTTCTTTTTATATTATTTTCTGCAGGTCAGTAATGAATGTCATGGTTGTTTATGCGTACTATATAATTGAATGGTACCAAAGGCTGCATTTCTAACCATTTCTTAGACTTTTTTTTTCACCCTATACATGATTGGAGAAACCTACTATCCTTTTGAAGAAACATTCAACTTATGAGCTATTTGACAGTCCATCTACCACTATTTAAGGTTCATTATAATTCCACCTTTCATAATACAGACTTCTTAGTGAAAAAATAAGGGATGAAGTGTGTGAAGTGCATCTTCAAGGCATAAACGATGAAATCGTTTTTGTCTTCACAAATTTGAGCACCACGTGGATTTAGGATTTGTTTTAAAATGTAAACTAGTATTCAAAATGCTGATATTTTGCTTGCTTCTCGAACACCACTCAAGTAGGCTCCTGTAACTGTCTGCGGAAAGTGCCGATTTGTGGCCTGTTTAAAATAAAAAAAGTTTCAGTGTATATATTTTGAGAGAAATACAAAAGATTCTTCTAGACCACTTTTATGACTGCATTGCTTAGCAACTAATTCCAGTCCCAATTGTTCAAGGATAATCATTTCAGAAATCCTTCTACAGCCTATTCAAAGGGCGAATATGTTTTTAGTCTTTTCAAACTTGGTTTTGATTTGAACAAAGCTGTATTTTTTTAAAAAAATGTAATTTGAGATTTCACCTCTCCAGCAAAGAAGATTTTTCCCTGTATGTCTTCAGCAAGTATATCATATGCTTCACCGCTGCCCCCTGTCTTTACAAAACTATATGCCATTTGGATCCAAGGGTCTTTGCTCCACCTTGTAATGAAATATTTGACTGGATCTGGCACTTCCTGAATTGCAAAGATAAGCAAAATTAATAGCAATAAAATGACACCATGTGTGTCCAAAACTAGACACTTGTTTAAAATGTATATTGAATGTTTTAACATCTTGTTAAAACAAAAATGCATAATTGTCCCGTGAATAATTAAACAAAGCAGACTTCATTAATTATGTGTTCTGAGGTGATTCTTCATTCAATACAAAATACAGGAAACAACTAGAGTATTATCATTCTTGTAGTTATGATGCATGAATTCACAGATTTTGGTTTTGTGAAACGCACAATATATAACCTAGCAAATTCAATCAATCAGTCACTCCTTCAGTCATTTCCTGCAAATTTCGGTTTCTTAGGCATCCATGATAGTGCTACACACAACATCTCAAATTAAGTTGGACTTGTAGTTTGTGTGTGTGTGTGTGTGTGTGTATATACATACGTACTAGGTAAAATGCTCTTTTCCCTAATGTGCTAAAAATATGCACAATTTTAAATTCAAGTCATGTAGACAGATCAAATAAATTTAATAAAACATTTAGAAAATGACACCATATAATAAATTCACCATCCCTGATTTTTTTAAAAAGTCCTGGGAAGTCTCTGCTTTCCATCTGTGGAATGAATGTTATTCTCTCTGAGAAAGAAACTGACCTGTTCCTTAAACAATTCCCGAAGCACGGCCATGCACTGTTGCAGCACTTCCTTGTCATCTAAGTTCCTTATTGCTCGCACAGCATCTCCAGTTATTACAGACATTAGAACACTGCATTTACGCTGAAAACATAAAGGAAGGATCAGCTATTGTTTCCTTTACTGGTGGCTCCCTTTAACAATCTCTAAATGAATGCTGGCCAGCCCATAAAACTGAACTACTTAGAACATGTGCCAGTGCAAAATAATTGCAGTACTGAGTTTTTTTTATGCTTGTCTTAACAACAAAACACATTCAGATGACAAAAGTCAAAATTGCCAAATATTCTTAGCATAAAATGTATTGTAAAGGAGTGAGATATTATATATATATATATATTGGAAAAATGCCAATTTACATTAAATTCCAAGAGGAAAGGTATTCCGAAGGTAATCATTTTTTTCCAAATCAGAAGAATAGGAAGATACTGGATACCTGTGGGTCCATGTCGTAGAAAACACTGAAGAGTCCACGTTTACTTGAATTAGGTGGAATATGGCCAAAGTAATCAGCTCCTTGAATTTTGCTCTCCCAGAATCTGTAAGGAAACTGTAGTGCAATCTAAACAAAAAAGCAGTATTTACCCTCTTTGCTCACATGGGTTGTCATCCTGCATAAGTTTAGTATATAGCAGTAGAAAGTAAAATCCATTTCTTTCCATAAACATAGTTCCCGTTATAGGGGGCATAACATCAAGCCATTACTTTCAAAGATTTTTCTCTCATCCAAACTAACCCAACTAATGATGTCAAGAAGTCTCAAAAGACTGGTTTTGACAAATAAAGGGGTATCCTCCTACTATGGGTTATTTTTTATGAATATATACATATGACATCCATTTTTACTGGAATAAGCTTGTCTAAACCAGATTATGTAAAGAACATAATTTCTAAAAATGTTATGAAGGAGTCAATAGGGCAGAGGTCTTCAAACTTGGCAGCTTTAAGACTTGAGGACTTCAACTCCCAGAATTCTCCAGCATGCTGGCTGGAGAATTCTGGGAGTTGAAGTCCACAAGTCTTAAAGCTGCCAAGTTTGGGGACCCCTGCCATAGGGACTCAAGATTAGTTTTAGGACCCTTTGCCAGAAATACTAATACAAGTATATGAACTTGTATCAGTATTCAAATAATAATTTCTCTACAGCACAGACTTGGAAGGCCTTCACTGGCCTCTACACATTTCTATTGGAAAACATTCCCTGCAAATATTTGCTCTTTGTATTCTACTTTTTATGACAAAAAACAAACTCTTACCTTCTCAATGACTCCAGTTCCTAAACTGTTGATAGCTTTCATTTTTCTATCTGATAAAGCTGGATTGAACTGAATTGCTGGTTTTTGAAGAATAGTTAAAGGTACAGCAACTAGAACCTTTGGAGAGAAAAATATTATAATAGAATGCTAAAGGACCCCATATTTCCAAATGTTCTAATTTACACTTTGCTGGGTTAATGTGCAAATAAGAATGTAATAAACCGTATCTTGCAATATTATTTTTTCCCACATTTAAATTAATAATTTAATTGGCTACCAATGGATCTTTCTCATGGTAAAAAGGTAAAGGTAAAGGCTCCCCTCGCAAATATGTGCTAGTCATTCCTGACTCTATATACCATTCTATATACCATTCTCATGGTAGTTATACATTATTCTATCTCAAAATTTTCAATATCGATAAAAATTAAAAAGTATAGTTTAAGCAACATTTGATAAAAAATCTAGAAACATAAAAGTTTTATACAGTTGAAATTTGTTAGAAATATTCTTTGAAATAGCTTCCTTGATTTTTATTTTTAATTTGCAGGATTGGGAAAATGGCACAGAAGGGATTTATAAGGAAATAAATACATGTGAAACTAACACTGACCAGACGTAAACTGATTAATCTATCGCTACATTATATTAAAATAATTTAACCCATTATATTCAATAGATTTGTTTCTATATTTAAAAAGGGAAATAAAACATAGGAAAAAATGATTGAGCCAACTTTAAAGAAGTACTTTAAAGAAAAATTTTCAGCAGCTTTTTTCCAGCAATAAATCTGAACAAATCCAGAAAGAAATAATGTCATGATAATAATGCAGAAAATCATGTTAAGTAGGAAACCAATCTAAGACAATAAATATTCTCTTCCTCTTTTAAAACAATTCATACACAGTCCATCAAGGAAACTTTTCTTGCTCTTCGTTCTTTCAACTCCTTGTAATTCAAGGATACAAGCAAGCATTTCAACTGCCTTTCCCTCCCAAAAACCAAATAATATTCAACCTTCCCTCTATTGATAGAGCAGAACCCGAAACAGATCCAAAGAGGAAGTCTAATTGATATTATTTACTTCTGAATTATTTTCTGTGTAATTTTCATGTAATGTCTCCTATTGCCCTGTGATCTTCTCTAACCTTTGCATCCATAGATTTTCTGTACTGAAATTTCAACAGCTTGCTCACTGGAAATTGAGGTCCACACATCTTGAAGACATCACACTGGGGAAAGCTGTCCTATAATCTTAATGCTGAAGTTTTTTAATTTGGAAGTAACCGGACAGAACTGCTTTGAAAGAGACTCAGTTAATGGACGACCAAGGCAGAACACTTAACAGAGAGCTTTTCAATGCCACTGAGCCCATATGTGTGTCTGAAACTGCACAATCTCAAATGCCCTAGCACTACTTCACCAATCCCAAGAGGTATTTCTAAATACCACCCAAAGATTAGAAAGAGGATGCAGAATTGGACTAAGAAATTAAGAGTCATGAAAATAAAAGGGAAGCCACAGAATGGGTTGGCCTACCAGTCTGAGTTTTCCCACTTCTGAACTATGGTTTACATTTGTGAGGGCAGGTTGCAGGATTTTGAAACACAATAGATATTAAAAGCTGTAGTGCATATTTTCTGCTTCTTGCAAAAACATTTCTCAAAAGCCCAGGTCATAAATCAGAGGCACACAATATTTGCTCTAAAAAGGTTTAAATAAAAATTTAATTCATCAACTGCATTTAACTCCCCTGCTCCTCCACACAAGAAGGAAGGAATCAAAACTGTTGGCTCCCCACCCAGTATGAAAATCTCATGACATCAAACATGCCATCTTCAGCTGTCAAAGACAAAAGTACAGTAATAACAAAATAAAAGTGTTCTCCAATGCTGAAAAAGGTTGCACACTCCAACATGGGCCAGCCTGTTCTAGACTTCAACCCCCCAAAATAAGAGATCACCTTTTGTGCTGTCCACAAAGTTCCATCCTTTGTGGTCACTTTCACCTCTTCTCCTGAGTAATCAATGCGACAGACCTTTTAAGAATGAAAAGGAGATTGTAAAATACTTATTTGTACCGCATCAAGACATTAATTAACACAAGTAGACCAGAGATATATTTCAGTTGACATTAAAGAAGCTGAAACATTGTCCATGAAGAAGCAGGAATATTTTCAGTAAAAGGCACAAGAACAATACAGGGAAGACCTGATTTAGCAGGAGTACAAGAAAAGGATCTGGATCTAGTATAACGTATGTTGAACATGAGCCACCAGTGTGATTCAGCTGCTGCAAAAGCAAATGCTATTTCTGATGAATCAGCAGAACTTTAAATGATGGAGCGGCACTGAGAAAAGTCAGAGTTGGAGTTTGGAACAGGGTGGAAGAAGAGAGCTAACAAGCTAGTTTGGTTTGAGGTTGTAAAGGCAAGCAGCATCTATAAGTTGACTATAGGAATGAATACAGAGTGAATGCAGCTTGGCATGTCAAAAATTCAGAAAATGCCAAATTTGACTCTGTTGGCATGTCACACATATGCACATATATGAACAAAGGAAACTATTCTCTGTCTCCTCCCCTCTCCCCCATCTAGGCCACCCTGAACAGCGGCACTCAATGGCAACATCGAGGCTGGACCTGAAGTAGAGCAAAGGAAAAGGAAGAGTCCTTGCGGATTTTACTGTGCTAATCGTTGCTGACTATAGGGGGCGGCACTCACATTCATTTCAAGGCCATTGAGCCAGCACTATCCAAAGACATTTCCGCAGTCATGTGGTCAGCATGACATCACGGAGTACTGTTTCCTCTCCATGGAAGTGGTAGCTATTCATCTACTCGCATTTGCATATTTTCAAACTGCTATGTGGGCAGGAGCCAGGCGAAGACGGGCACTCACCCTGTTGTGCGACAGGGCCTGGGTCTCAAAGTAGAGGTCTTGTAGTAGAGGCCTGGCCCTCAATTTCAGCTCTAGTGCCACAGCTGTCATCAAAATGCCACCTCATACTGTTTCTGCAGTTCCCAGCACTCCCCAGGATCTGCCATGTGCCACTTATTTTTGGGTAACCTATCTGAGGCTGCTCTGGGTCGCACAAGGCCTTTGTCCCTAAAGTAACTTCTGAGAATGCTCTTCTGCAACCTCTGCAAACCTAACAAAACATGCCCCATTCTCACACGATTTTTGGAGACTCCAGAGGCCTTGAGAAAGCAGGGCCCTCCTGTGCAACTTCTGGAGTGTCCAGAGGCTGCATGAATTCTCACTCATTCTCATGCAGCCTCAACAATTCCAAAGAATGGACTGTGCTTTTGAGAATAGTTATCAAGTGTTGATGAATGCTGACTTCCCATCCAAAACATCATGGTGATGTCACCTTTGATACACACTTTAATACGTTCATCATCACTGCTGTAGACTATTAAAAGGTCTAGTATACATTTAAAATAGGCTATATGAAGCCCTATTTATATTTCTTTCAAAATGTATTTTAAGTTGGGCATCCATACAAGCAGTTTGGAAAATTTGTGTATATATTATAATTCAGACAGAATTAAATGGAACATCAGCGAGATGAAATATTCAATGACAAAGCAAGGAAAACTATTCTTCCATGTTTTGATACTTACTGGAACATTTAACCGAATATCCAGGCCTTCAGCTAATTTTTCCATTAGGGCTGAGTATCCTGAACTCAATAAGGTGTGGTCACCAGAAAACTGCGCAAAAAATTCATTATGATCCCAAGACCGTGCAGAAACCTATGTGGCAAAAGAATTCTTCATTCAGTTGCAATTCAAGTTAACTCTTTTTAGCATATTTTCTTTTCCCATGTACATAAAGAAATCTCCTCATTCTCCTGACTGTCCTATATGTGAAAGGCTAATTGTGTTAGGTTGCAGCTATACCATCCCTTCTTGCAAGCTAGCACTTAGCACATTTAACACTGCAAGCCAGTTATCTTTTTCCAGCTTTATTTGAGCATGAAATTTAAAAAAAAAAAAAACTTCCAACAAGCAGTACTGTTTTTTGAAGCATTTTTATCCTTTTCACCCACAGAGGCTCCCAGAGTAACTTGTATGTACCCAACAAAGGGCAATTTGCAAATTAAGACAGAGAGAGAAAGAGGCCCTGCCACCAAGCAAGGCTGACAATGAAAGGAAAAACATGCAGAAAGAAGGAAAACACCCCCATACTCAGCCACCAATAGTCATTCCTCTACAAGGAACAGTTGACGTTCCAGGAGAAGAAGATAGTTTGATGTGGGTTTTCGGCAGGGCAGATACAATGACCTGGCCTATCATCTCATCTCCCTTTTTTGCAAGGGATGAAATTTGCACTTGCCATAATTTTGCAGTCACGTAAAATGAATTCTACTGCCTACTAAACTCTGGGAGGCTAGTTCATTAACTTTCCCCATCCAATCATCTTATAATTTTCTTTCAGGATGTAGAATTAGAATCAGTTGGTTAGCAGTCCCACATTAATTAAAGCTCTGAAACATTTATAATGTGAAACATGTCTGCTTAATAAGAAAATATGGATCTGAATACATTGTTATGACAATAGACAAAACATATTTTAACCATATTGTTCAGTCATTATAAGAAAAGTATTTCCACTCACTTCATGGAGGTTACTGCCACAGGCATATTCTAAATTGCTAACATGGAACTGGAGCACTTTTTCCTCTAGTTCATTGAACTGGATACCAGATTCCTGAATAAAAACTTTATAGATTTCCTGAATTTTATCTGCAAATGTTTTAAAACAATTCAACAGTTAGTAAAAATATTCATTTATCTCAGTGTCCCGTCATTTCAGCAACAATTTAGCACATGTATTTAAATAAAATCCATACACACATACATACTTTTCTTTCTACAGTCAAAATGTAACAAATTTGAACACTTAAATTGCAGACATTTCAAAAAGAGTTAAACTCACTAACCTGATATTTATAACAGAATTTAAAAACTCTCAGGTCTTATCTAGTGACCACTTTATGGTAGCATTTTACATGCAGATCTACAGGTCACCAACAGAGACAACTACCTCCACCAATACACATTCATGTGTTAATCTGGTCAATATAAGGCTATAGCAAACGTAATAAATACAAAACTTTGCTTATTTTCAGGTTTAAGATACTTGTTATAATTCTCCCAGATCCCGTACAAAGGTGCACTTACAAATTCTGCACTTACAAATGTTGTATATCTTCCTAGCAATGCAATAATTCAATGAAACCTCTTAACAACTGGACTGCTTGAGTTTCAGCTATTCATACATGCAAATGATGAATAAAAAAAGTTTGAAAAAGAGACCATTTTTATGTTCTCCTCAATGAGCAACACATGACCAAGCTTGTATTCTGGACATTAAAAATATTTTGGGATTTTTTCCCTTTGGTACATTGTATAAACTTGACAAACTATCCTCATTCAATAAACCATGTACATCTAGCTAAGATTCAAACTGGCCCAATTCATGAGTTCCAAGTGATTATGCAAACGTATAAATTAGACAAGCTAATACACAACAAATACATACTTCTATGGATGCTGCCATATAAGTATTCTATGCTGTCATAGAAGCATTCAGCTGCCATTGTTGCACTATTTTAGTCTTTCATGATTCTTTCTTACCTCCAAGAGGAATATCTTGATGTTGACTTTTATCTTTTCTCCAATTTGCCACAACATCAAGGATAGAATTGAAATGAAAATCCATGCGCTTATCTATTGCAGGATCAGTTATCCTTCCACCTTCTTGGATCAAGTCACATTTCTCTCCAATTTTGTGCATTTTAATGCCCAACTTTAGAAAAAGAAATTTTAAAGATGGAAGCATGTGAGTAATTCAAACTTCATTTTCATTGGTAGCAATACACATTAATCCCAACCAACAGCTATTGCAACAAAATATTTATCGGTATTTTAAAGACAAGTAATCAGAATGGTACCAAAACAGGCAGCAAATAAAAACTAAGGAAACTTTTAAAATCTTGAGAGTTTTCTATTTCTGAAACAATCATTTAATTTATCATAAAGTATTTGTAAGCCTTTCGTGTGTCATGAAGGATAGCCATTCTAAATGACAAGGATTATTCATTGAAAAAGAATTGTCTGTTGTTTACTGCAAGAGTGACATAATCCATTATAAATTTAAATACATGATGCAGGAAGAAACTTTGGATACAGAGGAGCCACGATAGCACAGTAGTCAGAATGCAGTTCCCCTTCCCCCAGGTATGGCAAACCCCCACCGGGGTTTGACAGCAGTATTGCTGGCTAATTCTGCCGATTGCCAGGAGTTCGATCCTGACCGGCTCAAGGTTGACTCAGCCTTCCATCCTCCCAAGGTCAGTTAAAATGCGGACCCTGATTGTTGGGGGTAGTATGGTGACTCTGTAAACCGCTTAGAGAGGGCTGTAAAGCACTATGAAGCAGTATATAAGTCTAAGTGCTATTGTTAACTGTAGCTTAATAGCAAATCCTAAATTTTTAAAATATGATTTGCTCTTAAGAATTGTATTTACCTCATCTCCTATTCCTTTAAACAAACCTTTAGACCAGTTAAATGTCAAACTGGCGGCCCAAGGGCCAGATGCATCATGCATAGACCACGCCCCCCAGCTCCGCAAAAATCATTGCAATACATTACATGACACAATCAAGTTTGACACCTGTGCTTTAGACAAATCCTTGCTCTTTTCCAAGTGATAAAACTAAATAAACATTTCCAAGCTTCCCAATAATTCTACAATTAGAACACCTTCAGACCAAATCCTCAAGTGGAACACAAAAGTCCTTGTAAAATATATCCAAAATAGAGATGTACATTTACAGGGATCAATATATACTAAGCTTGTTATCTGCAATGTGTCATCTTCAAAAGTGCAACCCACTTGCTCACACATTAGTGCTATAGGATTGTTGATACAGCCATTCACAATCTGAGCTCCTTTTCCCACAATGATCCCCTTGAAAGTCTTATCGTCCCAGACTCGCCCGCCAATTCTATTCTTTGCTTCCAGCACAAGGACCTGTAATATACAAACAAGGTAATGGAGGTGGTAAGAAGCACTTTACTCTCAATGGTTTTTTTTTAAGCAGTTAGTATAACTTCCCAGAGTCATCAAGAGGATAGAAGAGTATTATCTAATTATGTGGGTTGTTTAGCAAGCTTTTGATATAATTACAAAAAGTGAAATGAGACCTAAATAGGTGAGCCGTGGTGACGCGGTGGTTAGAATGCAGTATTGCAGACTAATTCTGCCGGCTGCCAGGAATTCGATTCTGACAGGCTCAAGGTTTGACTCAGCCTTCCATCCTTCCCGAGGTGGGTAAACTGAGGACCCAGATTGTTGGGGACAATATGCTGACTCTGTAAACCGCTTAGAGAGGATTGTAAAGCATTGTGAAGCAGTATATAAGCCTAAGTGATATCGATATTGCTAAATATAGGCTCTTGAAGTGTTAAGCAGAGACATACTCATATGAATTTTTTCTTAAAGAAGGAAAGTGTAAGAAGACAGTTGACTCTGTCACATCCCAATGCTGGCTAAACTCTATGTTACATAATGAAATCACACTATAATAACTTTAAAGTCATCTTAATCTTTAGTCTCTCCAACTAGATACTAACTCTGCTTCTAACTGTGCAATGGAATAATTCACTAGAATACTTTCTGGATTGCAAAGGTTCATGTTCAAGTTATTGGAATGTAATAAAATTATGCCAGAAGACAACAGTATTACAGTATCTTGATTTATATGATCAGGTCTTACTTTAATTCCAAAGTTTTGAAGTTGTCGTGCAGCTGCTAATCCTGCTGGGCCAGCTCCAACCACAATGACAGATTTCTGCATTGAAGGAAAAAAGGTTCTATTACAAATACTATTTCTCTAAAGCTAGTCAAATAGACCTTATAAGACTTCATACAAGTTGCATAAAATATAAAGATAATATTCCCACTGAAGCGAACTATTGCCAACTAGAGAATTAATACAGATAGTCCTCAACTTAAAACAGTTCATTTATGTTGGGCTCAATTGTGGTCATTAAGTCAGGGATTTCCTAAACTAAGAACATACCAGAAACATATTTTTTACTTTGAAAATCTTTGTGGGGATGTTTCTGTACTTTCAGAATATTCTGAAATATAACCAGTTTAATGATATATTAAATTTTAAAAGACCTACATTGTGGTAGTCTTTGGGAAGCAGGGCTTGGGCTCGATTAACTAACAAAACTCCTGTATTAATCAGACCTTTCCTGGTCATAAAATGAAGAATTCGTTCTGTCTCCCGAACACAGCGAATGCGTACAAGTCCTCGAACAATTATGTGATGAGTACATTTTTGAGGGGTTAGAGGTTCCTGTAGATTGAGGGAAGAAAACCAAACCCAAAATGAGAAAAAGAGTCATGAAGCAGATCCATGGACCAAATTGTCTTGCAACCGAGGAATACTGGCTTATAATTATCTATACTTCTGAAAAATAATGACAAAGAATCCTATAACACACTCAACAGTTTTACTGCATAATAATGACATTACCAACTAGATGGAACTAATGTTTCCTGATTTTTGGAGCAGGGGAAATTAGCCCGATTCTGGATGTTTTCAAGAAATGGAATCAATTCCTTAAGATTGTGCGTGACTTAAAGCACCTTTTTTTCTCTCTTACAATCTCCATTTCCCTTCCCTGGGAAACAAAATTTTGGTTCAACCTATCCTGGAGATACACAGAAAACTTTCTTGCAGTTTGTAAACCATGGGTTGCATATCTATGAGAAGTTGTAGCAGGGGTGAAATGCTCCTGGTTCGGACCGGATCACCCGATCCGGTAGCGATGGCGGCAGGTGGTTCGGAGAACCGGTAGCAAAAATCCCTGCGCCTTGCCCCCACCCCCCTATGCCCAGCTGAGCCGGACGATCATCAAGAGGCTTTTTTTTTCTTTTAAAAGCATTTTTTCTACAACCTCTTCCGATGAAAAAATGCTTTTAAAAGTAAAAAAAAAAAAAGCCTCTGATGATCAGGCGGCTCAGCTGGGATCGTCAGAGGCTTTTCAAAGCATTTTTTTCTGCAACCTCTTGGCCGAAGAGGTGGTAAAAAAAATGCTTTGAAAAGTCTCTGACGATCCCAGCTGAGTTGCCTGATCAGCAGAGACATATTTTTTAAAAAGCCTCTCTGACGATCTCAGCTGAGTTGCCTGATCAGCAGAGGCTTTTCAAAGCATTAGAAAAAATGCTTTGAAAAGTTTAAAAAAAAAAAAGTTGGCCACGCCTACCCAGTCACATTACCACCATCACCCCACCTAGCCACTCCCACAGAACCGGTAGTAACAAATTTTACATTTCACCCCTGAGTTGTAGGAATCATAGCTTCCACACATGTGGAGGATATCAGATTGAGGAATGTTGTGATGTAGCTTTCATGTGAAGAAATTATCCAAATATATAAAGTGAGATTATCAGAATTAAATGAGTGGAAAACACATGCTTCAGAAAATAGTACTTTGCAATCCTGTATTTCCTTTTCTAAAAGAAATATGTGCACCATATAAACTTCATGAATAAATCAATAAAGTAACAAGTGAAAAACTTTTAGATAAAAACCTTTGGGTCTATCGAACGAAGCACAAAGGAAGGAGAATTAGCTTGATCTTCCTCACAAGAAGTTTCAGAGCCCAGGAACAATCACTAAGAAGATGATGGCATGGACAGAAAAGTTTCACAGCCCCACAAAGTTATCAAAATATTAAACTGGTGTTACTTGATCAAGCTTTTGAGAATGCGTAAAACGTACTTTGCAGTTCGTGTACCACAAGGCCAGAATGAGATTTCGCAGTGCTAGGTACATGGTGGGATCCCGGGAATATTCTGGAAACTCATAGAGTTCATCTAATTCCATGACGTCTGGCCTTACACACAAGGCTTTACCGCATTCATTGGGCTGATAGAAAGGCTGGAAATATTTGTTCATCCCTAAAACACAAGAAAGAATCAATCGCCCATAGAATAGAAGTAAGTTTTCATTCCGTAAAGATAGTATAATATTTCTGCAATGCCAGAAATGTTCACAACTATAGCCACAAAAAAACAAGATCAAATGGAATGGAAAACACACAATGGCAGTGTTGACTGATCACTGGGAGAATAAATCTGCTTGAACCTACAGCTGATAATGCCTATCAGTCATAATTCAATTCTAAATACAGAGTATTTAAGGGAGAACAGAGAAGAAATCCTGGCTTACCAGCTATGGAAGGTGGAGTCTTTAAGTTCTCCATTTTCATCGGACTGGATTCACTAACCGATCGTTGAGTACTAGTACAAGAGGGACTCATGCCCACACAGTCTGGGTAGTATGCAGACAATAGTGGAGCAGCTACGCTGTCCTTCAATAGGGGAGGAAGGATAAGCATGGAATACCACCAATGATCTGAAACTTCAGCAACTCTCTAAAAAGAAGCATTAGAGCAAAAGTCAAGAAGAAAAATCTTGGCAACAGATCAAGTTTCTTCCCATCCCCAGTATTATTTCTCAATCCTGATTGAATTTCACATCAGAAGATAAATTGGACATATGCATGTTTGAGTATATAATTATGTATGTAGGTATGTAATCATCAGTGTGTGAAATTAGGCATTTTATAGAATGCCTAGGAAATCTAAAGAATGCCAAAAGTGGGATGTCAAAGTATGATTGTTGTTGTTGTTGTTAGTTGCGAAGTCATATCCGACCCATCGCAATCCCATGGACAATGTTCCTCCAGGCCTTCCTGTCGTCTACCATCCTTTTAGTGACTCCATCCAGCCACCTCATTCTCTGTTGTCCCCTTCTTCTTTTGCCCTCAATCTTTTCCAGCATTAGGCTCTTCTCCAGTGAGTCCTTCCTTCTCATTAGGTGGCCAAAGTATTTGAGTTTCATCTTCAGGATCTGGCCTTCTAAAGAGCAGTCAGGGTCAATCTCCTCTAGGACTTCTCCTGGGCATTTTATGCAATGCCAAAAGGCGAAGTGACAAAATGCAAAATACTCCCACTAAAATCCCATTCTAGCCTTCCTTATTGCAACATAGGTCAATATTGGTAGTTTTTTCTTGTGCTTTTTTTTCAGTAAGAAAGTCCTGTACTTTGCATTTCTTCTTTCATTTTAATATACATCTTTTCAATATAGAGTTAAAGTTAGGAATAACTCCAACCCTAACCCTTTTCATGATTCTCTTTTCAACCTTGCCCACCAAGCCACACCCACAGAACTGGTAGTAAAAAATTTTGAATCCCACCACTGTCTCTAAATATGTCTTAAGGTGTATAGATTACTCATTCGAGATGGTTAGAACTAGTTGAGCTAATTAGCGTATAACATATCATCATCAGTATGAAAGGTTCAAGAGCTAAGACTTTGTTGGGAAGGTGCTCCACTCTGATCTTTCTAGAACAGAAATAACATGCAGATATAGAACAAGAATACTAACCACATCTCTTTAATTCAATAGCTCTGCATTCTCAAAAAGTGATCAGTTCTAAGTCCTCGACTTATAACAGTTTATTTAGTGACTGTTCGAAGCTACAACGGCACTGAAAAATGTGACTTATGACTGTTTTTCACACTTACGACCTTTGGTCATGTGATCAAAATTCAGATGCTTGGCAATTGATTCATATTTATGAAGGTTGCAATGTCCCGCGGTCATGTGATTCCCCCTTTTGCCACCTTCTGACAAGCAAAGTCAATGGGGAAGCCTGAGTCCCTTAATCACCGTGTTACTAACTTATCAACTCCAGTGATTCACTTAACAACTGTTGCAAGAAAAGTCGTAAAATGGGGCAGAACTCACTCAACGCATGTCTCATTTAACAACAGAATTTTTAGGTTCAATGGTGGTTGTAAGTCGAGGACTACCTGTAGAATTGTTTGACCACGTCATGTATTCATGGCTAAGGCTGCAGCCTCTATTAATTGATCCATTTTAATAACACAGGCATTGCTTACCAGATCCTCAGGCATGGCGCACTGGTCTGAGCCTTCCACCTGGAATAAATATAAGAAGCCTGAATCTTTCCAGCTAGAATAAAATGCCACTCTGACCAGCACTGTAAATGAAGCAGCTTTTTTAAAAGTTGGATAATATTCTGTGACTGAAGCAAAGGTATTGCTGATGTCCAATATCACACAACATTGCACCTGACACTCAAAGTTAAGGGTGTGGAGGGTTTTGTTTTCCTAAGACATGGGAAGCGTTTTCTTCAGAAGGACAGCATTTTTAAAGAGAAACACTTGCCTTTCACAAGCAAGAAACAAATCAATAATTACACTCAAAAACAACTGCTGTGCCACAGATGGTCCCTGGAACAAGTGCCAACATAATTTCTTACAGCGGCCTTAATAGTGGGTGATCGTTAAAATCTCACAAGACTTTGGTACCCTAACATTTACAAGATTTCCAAAAGGAACACTAAAATCTCTCGGTTTTTCCTTTTGTAAAATTAAATTAATTTCTGATTTAATCTGTGAACCTCCTCTAAAATACACATTAAGTCATGTGCCTGTTAGTAACACACCGTTGATCCCCCAGAGACCCTCAAGAGATATCAGATGCTACAAAAGAAAAGAATTGGGAATTACTACTTTAGTGCAAACTACAGGAGCTGCACCTGTGAAGTCACTGGTATGAAAGGTTAGCAAGTATGAAGAGATGCAACAACACAACTGTTTATGGAGCCACTGAGCATCCATGTATAGTCCATTGCCATCTATGTACAGGGAAGCTCATATAGCCGGGGTAGAAGTAGAAACAACCAAGCCACCAGCCTATTCCAATGCAAATGGATGTTGAAGTACCTTAGCAGAATTGTTCAGTTTCATGCCACAGCGATATGCTTTGGCTATTTGTGAGGTAAGTTGAATTTCCTTTGTCAACTGACGCCACTTCCCACACTCCGCCTTTGTGCACTGAACCTATGGGGTTAATAAATGACATTTTAAGAATTACAAATGTAGGCAATGAAATTGGTTCAGAAAGTTCAAATGAACTTTAATTACATTTAGCCACTTTGTTTCAGAAATATTGCTGGAAATTACTTGAAGCTTCAAGAGAGAACAATATAAAGCAGGCACAAAATATCCAGCAGACCTCATGCTTTCCATGAAGAGGTCTTGGAGTCAGGCCCTGAGTAAGGGCTGAGTAAATTCCCTGCTGGAAACCTTAATAGCTTGTATATTCCACCTTTCTTCTGAGAGCTCAAGGCAATATGGGGTTCTTAAACAAATTATTTTTTTCAGAATGTTATTTTATCCAATGGCAAAATTCTAAGGCACTGTAGGATTATTTATGGTGACACCAAATATATGTATGCGGACAGTGTCTATCCAGCCCCTTTTACATGTTCTAATTCATTGAATGAGTTACCTATTCTGATTTTTCACTATAAGAACTCAAAATCTACAGCACAGCACTTGTATCAGAAAGGGCTACTGAGAATCGATTAGGTATCATCAAGTTTTTCTTTACACCTTGCAATCAAGGTGTAATTAAAACAATGAAAAATGTGCTTGGTTATTTATTATTTATAAAGATGCATCATTATAAACAAAAAAGCTGTTACCCAATAAGGAAGCTGTTGATCAGCCATAAAAGCTTTTGGACTGGGTTCACTTTTTCCATTACTGGTCCAGATCCTTTTCCACGCGGTGTATTTTTCATAACCATCTTTATGACTAACAAAAGTAGAAAAAGTAAATGATGAGTATAAGGAATAAGCAGACTAAGAATTCTGTAGTTTATCTAAATGGGCAATATTAATGAAAAAAGGCAGTCATTAAAATAATAGGATTATAGTCAGCAGAGTTTTCCCATAAGTCATCATCATCTTCTTTTAACAACTGCATAATCCCTTGCAGGGTGGAGTCTGGGCAACTGAATGGAGCTAGCAGAGAGTTTAATGGCCAGATGCCCTTCCTGTCGCCAATGCAAAGCTTTTTGTTTAGCAGATATATTCTCACTGTGCCCAGAGAGAAATAGCTGCCTCTACCTAAGATCAAACTCACAGCCTCCTGATTGTGAGGTGAGAGCTCCACCTCTAGGCCACCGTACCACTCAGGGTTTTCCCATAAGTAAACAGGAAAAAAATAAAGTCTCCACATCAAGACAGATTTCTAGTGACTTTACAGAAAGATCTATTTAATTTTCTTAATAGTAACACAAAATAACTTTGCTATTGCTGCCTTCTGGCATTTTATTTTCATTTTGACTCTGTTCTAGACTGTAACTGGGGATCTCCCAGCCAGACCAGACCTGACCCTACTTAGCTTGTGAGTCCAAACAAGGCCACTCAGGTATTTCCACTTGCTGAGGCAAAACTAAGCAAAGGTTCTAACAAGTATTTCATTGCAATGCTATGTTGGTTAATCCAGGGGTTGCTTTGAATTACATCCCCTTCAATCATGGATATCTAAATCTACACAATGATTCCTCTATTAGATTTTTTCTTCCAACTAAATCTTGGGTTGTGTCCAACTTCAACCATCAGCCAGCAGAACTGGACTTCCTAGTACCGTGATGGCAAACCTATGGCACGCATGCCACAGGTGGCACGCAGAGCCCTCTCTGCGGGCATGCCAGCTGTCACCCCAACCCAGCTCCACCATGCATACGCGCATGCCTCCCAGCTGGTATTTGGGTCTCTGCTGTGTATGTGCAGGGCCAGGGCGCATGCGGGGGATGTGCACACATGCACGGGGGAGTGGGGCGCATGCGCAGGGGGTGCAGGCAGCTTTCCAGGTCCAAAACGGGGTGCAGGGGAGCCTCACACAGCCCCCCCGCTCCCTGTTTTGAGCCTAAAAAGCCTCCTGCACCAACTTGGAATCCAAAACGGGGCACGGGGGTGCCGCACGAGGCCCGCCTGCTGCACCTTCTAATACAAGATGCTCAGGTTGTCCAGGAAATGGTACGTGCAAAACCAAAATTTCTGTTAAAGGGCAGATTGCCTACTCTCCCAAGAATTTAACATTCCCACATGATAAAAGATACTAACATTCTTGCATTAAATACATAAACTCTTAGGATGGAGATCAATATGTTCTCAAAGTATTTATGGCTCTCTTGAGATTGGGCATTTTTTTTAATGGGGGGGGGAGAAATTGGACCTGAATATATTACCAACCTGGTTCTAGAAAGAAGCAAAATACCTAGTTCACAATCATTACCGTGTTTCCCCGAAAATAAGAACCTGTCTTATATTTTTTTGAACCCCGAAATAAGTGCTTGGCCTTATTTTCGGGGAGGTTTTATTATTTTGGGGCAGTTGGAGCAAGATGGGGCTCCTCTTGCCATCTTACCTGATTTCCAGCTCTGCATTTAAATATTTTCAGGGAGGGCTTATTTTCGGGGGGAAGCTTATTTTAACGCATGCGCTCAAAAGCCTGATTGGCTTTTGAGCGCATCTTAATTTTCAGGGCAACAGGGTAAAACATATTGCTTGATATAACAGTACTACAAATGTGGGTGTTATATTTAATCTCTTTATTAAAAATCAAATCCAAATGGGCAAAGCACAGAACTATGGATAATAGACAATCCCAAAATTTGCTCACCTGGGAATAGATCCCACTAAACTCAGTGTGGTTCACTTCCAAGGAGTGAAGTCTTGTAAGTCTTATTTATTTTCTTGTTTTAAACTGCTAATGACCACAGGATATGTGCTACTGGAATGAAGTCATTTCAGAGTATAAACTCTTATAAATAAGATTACCTTCTGTAGTAATGATCAAAACATTCATTACAGAAATGTTCCCCGCAGGACAGATGATACCACCTTGACGTATAGCCATTTTTAGCACACCTAAAACAGAAAATATTTAAAAACTCTGTTTACTAAGATGATATGCTTTGCTCTAGAGCAGGGGTGTCAAACTGGTGGCCCATGGGCCGGGATCCAACAAATGCAGGACACGCCCATCCCAGCTCCACAAAGGCAAAAAACACTGCAATAAGTCACATGACATCATGCGACACATCATTTAACACCCGCACTCCAGAATTTCAGATTGCTTTTTACATTAACCATCAATGAAGCACTTCAATTTATTCATACTTGAAATAAAAGTCATGAACAGGAGCTGTATAACACACATGTATGGCAGATTCAAAACCATTTCCTTGACTTATGGCCTGGAAGGATACCCATTTATCATCAATTACAAAATGATTTGAAGAACTCATCTACATTTTGACATAGAAGCAGAGCTGTGTTTTTCAAGTCGTTGTGTAATGAATGACAAATGAAAGATTGCTTTGAAATTTGGACTGTGTGTTATTTGCTTGATTTCCCCTTTTTCCTATAGTTAAACGAAAACGAATTAACTATTAATAATTTAATTATATAACTTGACATGAATGCATAAACAAGATTAATTTTATTGAAATGATTTCTGGGCAATAGCAATATAATAACTGTACTTTACAGTCTAGTTTTAGAATAGAGGGCAGGTGAACTTTCTTTTTTCCCATTTTCTTTTTTTTTCTTTCCTTGGCATATAATAATAAAATGAATAGAAAAATAAAATGAAAATTCCTGAATTAAAAATGATGAAATTTTATTATTGTTGTTGTTGTTGTTATTTAAATTTATATCCTGCCAAACTCCCAGAGACTTTACAATTGTTAAACCATTTAGAAGCAAAGAACAACTCCTAACTAAGATCATTAAAATCTTATGAACAATTTTTTAATATATATCTTGGCAAAATACCACAAGATTTCAACAGTGGGATTTACATATAAAATGGCAGTTTTGGCCCTACTAGATAGACAAGACAGGAGGCACAACCAGATAAGCCAATTCTATCTTAATATAAAGCTATATTAACAGAAACTTCCAAATCTGAAAGTACAATTCTCTTGCCATCTCATTTACAACTTTAGAAACTAGGGAGGGTTCCTTCTGAGCCTCTTGCCCTTCCCACTCTCCAGTTATAGGCTATGATGTCTCTTATCTGCCTGTTTCCCTAAGTAGCATCTCTTTGCCCTGTCTACCAACCTCTTTCCTACATTCCATTACAGGCAGCCACCAAACTAAAAATGTTGCAAATCCCTGTGTTGAGAATATAGAAAACTATTCCAACCTTCTAAAACCCAAGGAAAACAAGATAGGTCAATCTTACATTGACTTTACTTAATTGAGAATAAACAAAGCAAAGTCAAACTAATGAGCAAAGCACATTGAAGAGCTGTTGCTGAGGACCTGAGAAGACTGGGGGGTGGGGGGGGGGGAGGTGTTGGAGTGGAAGAAGAAAGAGACTCACCCATGGGTTCAGGCTACTTGAGAGACCGTGTTCTGATCTAGGCTTCCTTAGAAATTAAACAGTACAAACTTAGTCTCGGCAAACCTCTTTAATTCATATGGCTGTAAATTACTTTCATATACAGTCCACAAGGCTTGATAAACTGTCTTTCAGAGGAAGGTTATCAACACCCACCTATCTCACGTGGAACGCTGCCAAAGAGCCAATTTCCAGATGCAGGGCAAGGCCAAACTTGGCACAGAGTCACAAACAGAAATTTCAAATCTTGAATCGGCCAGATGAACTAATTGCTTCTTGCAAAAGTTCACGTCCCGTTCGCTTCTCTTTTATGTCTTATGGGAGGGGCCAATCATCTCCAAGCCTTACTCCCAAGTCGACCCTGTTTCCTTAATTGTTCCTGTCTCCTGGCAGCTCTGCACATGTGCACAGTGAGAACAGGCTCATGCTGTTCTTCTGCCTCGCTGATGTCAGACTCCAGAGACTCCAGAGGCAGCAAGAACTACCAGATGGCCTTGGCCCCCTCTCTGTCTCTGACTCACGAGCCATTATCCGATCCTTCTCCAGACTCCAGGACTGGCCCACGTTCCTCCCCAACCTCCTCACTGTCTGAATATGCTGTCAGCTTTGCTGGCCGCTGGCTGGCCACAACTGACCGTTTCATCCCACTGGGATTGATCTGCCCCACCTATGCTGGCAGAGGAGCCATGCTGTGGGCCCCATCGGCCAGGGTATTCTGGCTGGCAGGATCCAGGACAAGGGCCTTCTCTACCACTGCACCTGTCCTCTGGAACATTTGCTCCCTGGAATGAAGTTAGCTCCAAGCCTCCTGGTCTGCCACGAGATCTTAAAAACCTAGCTCTGGGAGTTGGTTTGGAGCTCCAATGGAGAGTCTTCACATTGCCCCCTTCTCATCCTACTCCCTCCCTCCCCGTCTTTGCAGTTAGGGCTCAGTAATTTGGAACTTTATAGTATTTCATTTATATCATCTAGGTTTTGTACATCTTTTTAATAAAGTAAGCTGCCCAAGGTTACCCCACGGTAAGATGGATGGCCAATAAATTTTACAAATAAAAATGAATACTAAATAAATAAACCCAAACCTTTCAGCAGCACTAGCAAAGCAGACTGGGCAAGTTGCAGTACACCCGGCTTTTTCACATTTCCGGTATTTCTTCTCTGATATTTCTTCATCCTCCTCAGCTGCCTCTGCTGCCTTCCTCCTCACCTAATGTGACACAGAGAACTTTGTGACTAAAGAGACTTGTGCGGTTGCCCTGTCTGTTTACCTCCACATATGATGACAACCTTGATTTCTCCTGCATCCCTGTTTGCAACTGCCTGTTTTGGTATGGAAATGCTGCATGAGTAGCTGGGCACAGAAGAAATATATATATATAAAAAAACTGTCAAGACTTGGTAATGTTGTGTATACAGTGTGTCTTACTTTGAGTAAAGCAATAATAAATAGCAGCCTAATAATCCAAAAATCGTAACTAGTTCTCAGAAGGAAAAAGGAGCCAACCCCCCCCCCCAAGAAAGCAATATTCCAGATGTCACGAAGGTCAAAAGGCAACCGGATTTCCATGGTTTTTTCCTTTAAAAATGTTTCACTTCTTATTTCATCTATCCCTTGTCTGCAACAGAATTCCCCAATCTTTTCGGGTTGGCAGCCCAGAGTGGGGTGAAGCGGGAAAATAGGCGATGGTTTTGTGGGAGGGGCAGGCGCATGCACACGAGTGGGATCGCAAGTGCCAGTGACACTCGTACAAGTGGAGTTTTGCACCAGCACACACACGCCCACCGGTCCTCATGTGACCCAGTGACAAATGGGCAGCAGCCCAGTAGTGGGCTGTAGCCCAGAGATTGGGGATACCTGGTCTACAGCACAGTCCTTTCAGTAGAAGGTTCCACACCCATTTGCACTCTGATTCAGGTGACCCTGAGGGTATAGATAAAGCCCCAAGTGGCTCCAATGATTCTCAGAGACCTAACGAGTCTAACGACCAGATGATTACAAACAATATAAATCTTTCTATTCTTTACTATTCAGTCAGAACTGAAGAAGCTTCTTGGAAGCAAAATGTTTTCAAAAGAAAAAAAAAAGAAAGTCCAGTTGCCTTTTGAAAAGCATCTTTGGGATAACCGTGACATGGGTGATTGAGAATCTCCATAGACAGTATTCCAGATAGGAAACAGCCTAGTCTGCAACTATAATGTTATTTATTTTAATGGTGGGGGCTAGATATCTTTTAATGCTATAAACTGCTTCAATATTCCAACTCAAAAGAAGCTTAATTTTTAAATAACATCACACAATAGGGGCAACTAAGATTCAAACGCTTAAGATTCTAATGCAGAGATATACATTGAAGAAATAACCTTAATAGGAGTCTCAGGTACTTAAAGCTCTGTTCAAACATTAGAGCCGCCAGAGAATCCAATATTTTCTCTTTCTGCTACATATTCACAATGGTCAATGATTAATGTGTGTGTGTGTATGTGTGTAGGTATATATAGTATGTATGCATATAACATGTGTATATGTGTGTTATGTATATGTATGGGTAGATATATACTTTCTTTTGGAGAGCAGGCAACAGAATTTCATTTTTAATGTTTCTCAGTATGCTCACAGTAAAAAATGACAATAAAGGTTACTTTATCTATCTTATTGTATCTAATGCAAGGGTGGAGATGAAATAATTTTTCTTGCCCCTTCCATCCATAATTGTTGCCTGGCCTTCTGCCCTCTATTTATTTGGGAGATAATGGTAGCAGCAAAGGGTTGCTTTGCATACACATTGCTATCCATGCAACATACAACTATATGAATTCAGCGTTCTGAATCTACTACAAGTCCTCACTTTTCCAACAGCTGGATAGCAGTAGAGCAGTAGGCAACAGATACAAAGACAAATACGGGGAATGAGGGGAAATGCATCAGAAATGCAAATGTATGCTCAATATAAAGAAGATTTAAGTGATTACCATTTCCATTTCATTTATATATTTAGAAAGACATACAGTACCTGTCTCCCAGAACTTCTCAATGGAAGATTATCAGGTGCTTGATCTAAAGTGGTGATCTTTTTCTTCGTTCGGACTCTGCCAGCTGACATGGTACTGAAGGGTTTAAAGAGAGAGAGAGAGGGGGGGGGACATTAACCAGTCTTCTTAATGGAGAGTTTGAAGTGCCCTGCTATGCTCCCTAGGTAAGAGAAAAGGCCATATTTGGTCTTACTTATAGGTACCATTCCATAAACAGATCCATCTGTCAACTGAACTGGGAAGAAGGAAACTAAAGAATTTCTATTTAGGAGCACAGCATAAAGAACAAGGAGTAATGATAACAAAGCTCCTCATTCCCATCCCTCAAAAGAATGTAACATCCATGGATTGCCTAGACCCTGAAGAAAATCTCTGTTGGTCTTGGCAAGAAAAGGGAAGAATGGTTCTTGAAGAAAATGAAAGAAGCTCCTTTATGATCAACATAAGGTTGCATCCAGTAAAACATATTTAAAAATTGTTGGAAAAATATGTACATTTAAAAAGTTCCTCTGCTGAATTTGTTTTCATCAGCCCAACCTGCAATTCCCAGGAGATCCTACTAGTAGCTCCCTATTTTTGTAAACCAAAGGGGAACAGAAGCCCACAGACACTGCTTCTCTGCTTCTGGGATGGTGTTTTGAATTCCTTTCCCACAAAAATTCAACTAGCCCTTGCTTAATTAGTTTGGAATGTATTAAAGGCAAAATTATTTAAGATGGCATTTAAGAATTATGAATGTTGGCTATCTGTTTATATATATGTTTCTATTTTTTGACTGCTTCTTTGGCTTTTTATTGTATTGTGTTGTGCTGTGGTTTTAATATTACTTTGTGATTGTTTATTTTAGATCTAGATTTAGTAGAGATTTACTGAAACGTGATTATTGTAACTTGCCAGATGTTTGTCAACTGCAGTAGACAGAAATCAATCGAGAAAATACTTCAGCCCAAGCAATAACAAGAAGAGAACCTGGCATGCCAACTTTTCATCCAGATCTTCCCATCAGGATAGATACTTCTAGACTGATAAAATAATCCTCAGGAAGTTTGTGTAACTTTACAGAGACTCCAAGCACAGCCTAGGTTTGCTAAAAACAGATCATGCCAGACACACCGTATTGCCTTCTTTGATAAAGTGACTAAATTACTGAATCAAGGAAATGCTGTGGATAAAAGTGTACTGGAGCTTCAGTAAGGCATTTGACAAAGTAGATCACAGCCTACTTCTTGGTAAAATAGAACAATGTGAGAATGACTATCACTTAAGTATGAGCCAGCAGTGTGCTGCAGCTGCCAATGCAGTTCTAGATTGTATCAACAGAAGAGTAGCATCAAGATCACTAGAAGTGATAATACCACTCTATATTGCACTAGTGAGGCCACACTTGGAATATTGCATCCAGTTCTGATCACCAATATACAAAAAATATGCTGAGACTGTAGAAAGAGTGCAGTGAAGAAGAATAAAAAATAAGGGATCTGGATCATAAACCGTATGATAAACAGTTAAGGAAACTAAGTATGTCTAGTTTAATGAAGAAAAGGATTAGGAATGACAGCTGTCTTCCAGTACTTGTGGGGCTGTCACAGAGAAGAGGGGGGTTAACTTATTCACCAAAGCACTTGAGAGCAGGACAAGAAGCTATGAGCAAAAGCTCATTAAAGAGCGATCCAACCTTGGAACTAAGAAGAAATTTCCTGACAAGTGAGAACAATTAATCAGTTGGACAGCTTGCTTCCTGGACTTGTGGGTGCTCTGGATCAGGGGTCTCCAACCTTGGCAACTTTAAGACTTGTGGACTTCAACTCCCAGAATTCCTCAGCCAGCCTTTGCAAAGCTGGCTGAGGAATTCTGGGAGTTGAAGTCCACAAGTCTTAAAGTTGCCAAGGTTGGAGACCCCTGCTCTGGAGGTTTTTAAGAAAAGACTTTGTCTTTTGTCCAGGATGAAACTGACATTCAGCTGTAGATTTTTTGTTTTTATTTTTAAATGAGAACTGAGAAATCAATACATCATAGAAGATTGTCAGAAACATTTACAGCTCATCAACTCCACAATTCCTTATGGACTATACAAGTAGTCCTCCACTTATGGCCATAATTGAGTCTGCAATGGCCATAAGCATGAAAAGCATGTCAGTTTTTTCTATGTAACATCAAACGGTCACTAAACGAACTGATGTAAATAAGAAGATGGGTTGCAATTGCACGAGAAAGAAGAAAATTATGGTTCCCGCAAGTTTCATAATACAAAGGGCAGTTTTCTGTTTACCTAGGAATCCAAGAACCCAATTTTCAGATGTTCAGTCAAGTCAATCTGTAATAATACAAAAAAGAAAGAAATCATTGTAAAGACAAAGGAAAGTGGCATAAACAGCACTGAATCCTCTTTCTTTATGGACCATCTCACTCCTCCCAAATTCCTCTTTTCTGCAAGAAGTAGATATATTACATCCATTTCAGATAATAATAACAACAACAACAACAACAACAACAACGAAAGCTTTATTTATACCCATTTATACAACGAAAGCTTTATTTATACCCATTTATACCCACCTGCCTTGATAAATTCTAGGGAAGCACTTCTTAGAATCCCCCCAATTCAGCACTTCACTGTCTCCAAGGAGACAAAAAATCCTGCCTGGAAATCTTACCCTCCTCTGGTCTTCTCCTAATCCTGACCAGCTTCTCGTAGAGTTTTATTTTATTTTATTATTATTTTTTATTCCACCCTATCCCTTGTAATGAAAAGGCACTCTACCCATGGCTCAGAGACAAAAGGCAGTGTGTGTGTGTGTGTGTGTGTGTGTGTCTGTCTGTGTCTGTCTGTCTGTCTGTCTGTCTCTGGAGGGGGGGGGAGTTGTTAAACAAGAAAGAGTGCTGCGGCCGGCACTGAAATTGAGCTCCAGGGCGAAGTCCCCGGCTGGCGTCCCTTTCCAAATTCAGCATCTGCAAGGCAAGGAGTAACCTCCTTTCTTGCGCAGATGTCCCAGATCCGCGCAGGCACACATTTTTTTGCAACAGAGGATTCCCCTGCGGAGGACATGCAGCTTGGGGAGGAGGTGGGGGGGTGGGGGAGAGACCGCGAGTCAAAGAAAGGCAAAAGACCCTCAGGGCCACTTTAACGTTCCCCCCACCTCACCAAGAGGGAACGGGCGCCTCGGTGCCTCCGGCTAGCCGTAGGATCCCACCTCCCCCCACCGGCCCCGCGCTCTTACCCCTCCGGGCCAGCCCTTCCCGCTGCTCGACCCAGCACCCAGCTCTACCGCAGCTGCTTCCGCTGGTCTCAGCGCGGGGCGTGCCGGGCGAGGGGAGGAGACAATGTTGCCAGCCTCTCGCTTCCTCTCTTCTCCGCCCGCGCGCCCTCGCTCGCCCAGCCTGAAGGAGCGGCGGCGCGCAGTGCAGCGGAGGAGCGAGGAGCTGAGCCGCGCTTCCCCTTGTTGCCGCCTCGTCCCCGCCGTTTACTCTTCGCTCAGGTTGCTTTTTTTGTTTCCCGCCACTTGATTCCGGTTGCGGTTGTTTTTGTCGAGTTGCAGGTCCGAGGGAGGAAGAGGAGGGTGTCCTTGGTCCTCTTTTGCGCCTTGGTGGTTTTCTTGAAGACGTTGCATGATCAAACTAGGTAACATTATCAGCGTTAGCCCCAAGGTGCTTTTTTTCCAGAGGCAACTGGACTTTCTGGTTTTTCTTTAAAGACGTTTCGCTTCTCATCCAAGTTCTGAACTGAAGAAGCTTCTTGGATGAGAAGCAAAATGTTTTTAAGGAAAAGAAGATCCAGTTGCCTTTTGGAAAAGTACCTTTGGGACCTAGGATAATTGATATAAAATGTACAGTAATAGTAAAATCGGTGCAGTCAACAATCAAAATTAAAAACATGTATCATCATCTTAATGTGTGGCTGCATCTGGTGGTTCTTGGCTGAAGTCCAACAGTTGGCAGGGTCAGTATTTGAATGGGCAACCATCAAAAGATTTTAGGGAAGTAGGACAACAAAGGAAAGCAAAGCAAACAACTTCCCCAATTTGTCAGCTATACTGAAGTTTCAGTGGAGTCTTCAGAAATTCAGATTCACTCAAGGAAATTTATGATGGCTTGCATTGGCTAGATTTAAATTCAGTGACTGCAAGTTTACTCATGTTTGCTAGACAATGCAATGAAAGTTTTACTTTTGAGTGGAAAGAGATACAACTGCATGAATGTTATACCCTAAATGCAGCTTTCAGTTTTGAAACTTTAGAAGTAGTTAATGGATCAATAAAACATCTAACAGCAGGAAAACAACAATCTGAAGATCGGAGGGTACAACCAGTATATTTTAATGTGCTGAACAAAGCAGCATTTTAAAAGAAATTTAACATCCTCTCCAAAACTAAAGAAAAAAAGACCCCTGGGAATGTTTTAAATAATGGACAGAATGACATAGGCAGAGATGGGATTAGAAATCATGCTGGAGTCTTCTAAACATGATTGCAACCCAAAGAACATCATTTTGCCCTTTGTCCTTTCCCTGTCCTGCAGATATTCATTAACATAACCATAAAGCATGCTCTCTTTTTTTTTCTTCTTCCTTTTCTTCCCTCCCTCTCTCATACACACACTATATTCACTTGTTCAGGAAATCAGCAATCCTGTACATTATTGGATGTATGCTGTGAGGTGAACTAGGAGGAAAGCCAAATATAATTCTTTAAATAGCTATTTCCGCAAATAATAGCTCTCTGCATATGTTGCACTGTTATTTTAAAAAATGATTTTTAGCCTGAGGGTGTAAAACCCATTACCTTATGAACGTAGACAAAGGTTTTAAAAGGAATGTTAATAATTTACGGGTAATTTTTCAATATGTCAAGCTGTACAAAGGTTCTCTGGACCATGGAAAATTCCTCCAACTCCTCTAGAAATGAAGATTGCGATGATCCAGAGTTACAGTGGGATCGAGTGATGACTGAAAAAGACTGGCTAAATTGCTGGGAAACAAACAATATTGGATTTCATAAAAAGGAAGAACATCAGTAAGTATTCTGCTAGCCAAGGAATCCTCATGACTTTCATCCTGATGTCACTTTAAAAAAAACATTGCCACTTTGCAAAATGTGTGAAAGAGGCCTGGCCAATTCAAAGCGTAACTCTTGGTCTTAACCAACTCCATGTGGGTTTCTAAATCATTTTTTCCTTCTATATCCTTCAAGTATTGACCATACATTTGCTCGTTCTTCCAATGAACAAATCGCTTTGCAATTGTTTCTTTTCTATATTCAGCTTTCACCTTTGTTGTTTTCAAGAACTTTCCTTGGTTGACTGCTTTCAATAAAGTTTCTTAGCTTTTTTAAATATAATTCATCAGGTCGTGCTGAAGAAAGCTCAGTATTTGAATTGGCATTTTACAAATTATTAAGGTTCTATAAGAATATGAGTATGAAGATCAGTTACTATATGTTCTTTTTAAAAAATAACAATTTATTTTCTCTTTTTTTGTTCCAGATTCCTGAAGAAATACTTGGATATCTTTGTCAATGGCAGGAAGGAATTAAGAATATTTTTTCCACTTTGTGGGAAAGCTGTTGAAATGAAATGGTAAATGAATTGTCAGATCATTTCAGTTTTATGTAGATTTTGTTATACCACTTCATGTATATAAACAAATAACAACTAATAAAACATGAGGAAAAAGATTGGGTAACTTTGCTAAGTCCCTTTTCAGCCATGTGATATTCTCCTTCACTAGGCAAATTTAAGCCCTGTGTAACTGTACCTTGAAACTCATCAAATTTGGTACACAATGCATTTTAACACAATAATTTTGTCCCTGTATTCATTGTTTGTTTGGTACTCAATGCATAAGTTAGATCTTGTTGGTGTCAGCTGTGACTCACTACATTATTCCTTAGGATAAAAATTTGTTTGGTGCTCACCATATTTGGTTCTCATTATGCCTTCTGGAACCAATTGATGATGAGTACTAAGATACCACTGTATTTCAAAATCTTCACTTTGCTAAGTCATTCTTCTCAAGCTGAGAAATGAGCCAACTTTCTTCAACCTACCATCCTTCAGAGCTTTGGACTTTAGCATCCATCATCCATAAACATTAATAGACCAGCTGGGACACATGGAGGTGGAATCCAAAACATCTGAAGGCTGTCTGGTTGTGAATATGGATTAGGATTTAAACAATTTAATCTTAAATCCAATTTAAAATGTCTTCCTTTGTAGCTTGATCAATTTATTGAGACAAGCCATTGTCTGTTAAAATAAGCAGAAGCTGTGCAGAGACTCTAATAAACAGTTAGACCCCTTACAGATAGCCAGAGATGTTAGCTGAGAGTGATAGAGAGTCAATAGAGAGTTGTGATTAGAATAGTCTTAAGGCTGAAAAACATGTGACTGTCCAGATATTGCTTAATTATACAGGAAGTCCTCAATTTACAACCATTTGTTTAGTGATGTTCTAAGTTACAATGGCACTGAAAAAAGTGACCTATCACTGTCTTTCACACTTGTGACCATTGCAGCATCCCCATGATCATGTGATCAAAATTCAGCTGCTTGGCAAGTGGCATGTGTCCCAGGGTCATGTGATCACCTTTTGCAACCTTCTGAGAGGCAAAGTCAATGGGGAAGCCAGATTCACTTAACAATCATGTTACTCACTTAACAACTGCAGTTGTTAGCAGAGCTGTGGAGTCGGGAGATAAATGTTCCGACTCCGACTCCGACTCCGACTCCTCAGTTTTTTGTACTTCCGACTCCGACTCCGACTCCGACTCCCCGACTCCGACTCCTCTGTATTAATATGCGAATGTATTTTATACATTCCTTGAAGGAAAGAAAGGCAACATACATGTCATTACCACAGGACTACTGGCTGGGAAGCCAACAGTCTACTGTATTGAACAGTTTAAGCAAAAGACAAACACAATGAAAACAACAAAGTTTTATTATTTTTTTTTTATTAATTTAATTAATCAAGTTGCTGGATAGTAGCAGCAGGCATAAACATCAGGAACAGGAACTTTACCAGTTCAAAAATACAAACCACATTATTTGGTTGTTTTAGAACAAAAACAAAGCTTATCTATATGAACCAAAAACAAAATCTGTAAAACCTAGAAATGGTTTATATTAATCTTGAAATGTAGTTATAGGCTTAGCAAATGCAAATCAATTCAATGTAGAGTTCTAAGGAAGAGAATTGCCTCTGCCAGATCCTCTTTCATAGAGGCTCTTAAGTCAGACTTTATTATTTTTAGGGCTGAAAATAATCTTTCGACACTGACTTGGGTGGGTGGCATTGCAGTAACTATTCTGGCCACATCACTAACGATCTCTGGATAAACAAGGATGGCTTCTTCAACAGTAAGTTTTGATGAGCGATCATACTTTTCAACTTCTTTTAGTGCTTTATAAAACTCCTGTTGGAATTTTTTTATTTGGACATTTACTGGTTCTGTAACGCTTATGCGACGTCGCTTTCCTTTAGCAACTTCCATTTTGTCTAAGAAGGAATCAAAGTCTAATTCTTCGTTTGAAGAAGATGATTCTGAGTTACCACTATTGCTTAAAAGAACTCCATCCTCCTGTGGAGGTATTTCAGGTCGTAATCCCTTCATGCGAACTGCTACATCATAGAGGGCCTTTTTCCCAGTAGCAATCTGTTTACTGTTCAATAAAAGTCGGCTCATTGGGTCGACATAAATAGCCGCTAACAAGATTTCATTTTCCAGCAAAAGACTCTCTCTTTTCAACATTGAAGATGCAATGCCCTCAGCTATTAACCCTCCATTTTTGTTCAGGCGATATAACAGGCTCTTCCATTCCAAGAGGAATTTACCCGGGGTTAGATCATCACATTGCAACCTCTTGGTGACAGTGAAGGGGTGAGAAAGAAGGTTCTCCAGCTCTTTTGTTTGTGTCCACTGGCTTGCAGTTAATGCAAGATTTTCATTGTCCATTTCTTCTATGAAGTCTTTAAGTTCAAGCAAACGCTTCACCATTAAATAAGTGCTTCCCCAGCGAGTTGTTTGATCCAAAATGGCTCCTTTTCCTGCACGTCTTTTCAAAATTGCATCTGTTTTTGGGGCCCTGGCTGCAACAGTTACTTGCCGTAATTTGCCAATTAATGTAGCTGCATGGCGATCTTTTAATCCATCTCTTATGGCAAGTTGCAGTGTATGAACAGCACATCGCATATGATGAATAGTAGCAAGCTTCAATGCTTCTTCAACAAAGTTGTCTAAAAAAATGTCAGCATTCTCTTCAGTTTCTAAACTTTCTCTAATACTTGCAGAGCTGTCTTCCTCTAAGTCTAATATCTGTTTGATACCTTCTTCATCTGCCTTCATCTTCTCAATTGTGCTCAACATGTTAGAAGCGTTATCTGTCACAACACATAAAATCTGTTCCTTTTTAATTTCAAAATCTTCTAGAACACCCTCCACTAACTTCTGAAGGTAATCACTGGTGTGATGTGCCTGAGTGTCCTTTACTCCGAGGGTCCGTGTTATTGTTTTGTTATTTTCATCCACAAATCTAACATTAATAGCGAAATAATTGACTCTGTGACGTGTGCATGCATCCATTTTAAGGAAGACAAAACGTCCTTTCATAACTTTCTGTAGTTCTTCCTTTTTACATTTGGCCTCCTCAATTATAAGTTTCCTTATACTTTCTCTTTCCAGAGAAACACCAAGTTTTTTTGCCATTTCTCCATTTAGGCCTAAAAAGGCTGTCTGTGAAAAGAAGGATAGTGGTACACTATTCTTTACTACCATTTCAATAATGTGGTGTTTGAATTTTTCTGGTGTCATCCTTATGGTAACTTTGTCAGATATAAAGAATTTTCTTATTTGTGATTGTTCTCCAGTAGATTTCTGAACGTTTTTTGTCACAGAAGTAGATGCAATGTTTTCATTGCTATCTTTCTCATTCACGGCTTCTAACACTTTGGGATGAAAACGCTGTAAGTGTCTTTTCAAATTTGATGCTCTTGTAGGTGCATTTTTATCAGGCCCACTGAAACTGCTAATTTTTGCATCACATTGTTTTTCACCATCATCATCTTTTCTAATACATTGGCACACGTAATGTTTTCCATCACTTGATAATGCAAAGTGCTCATAAACAGTAGACTTTGTTGTGTTTGTTGTTAGCAGTCTTTTTGCCATTGTTTAGGATGCCTCTTTCCCTAAAATATAAAATATGTTATACTAACTGGCATATAATTAGATTTTTAATATCAACATACACAGTCTTGTAAGTTGTACGTACATGGCTTTATACAAACAAATAAGCTATATATCCCAGCACTAAACCTAGACATGATTTGTCCTATACAATATAAACACTTACAGTTGAATCCAAGAAGCTGTTCCACCAAGTTCTTCTAAGCCAGTGGTTCTCAACCTTCCTAATGCCGCGACCCTTTAATACAGTTCCTCATGTTGTGGTGACCCCCAACCAGGGGTGGGTTCTAAATTTTTTTACTACCGGTTCTGTGGGCGTGGCTTATTTTGTGGGCATGGCTTGGAGGTTATGTGACTGGGTGGGTGTGGCTAGCTGGTCATGTGACCGGGTGGCCATGGCTATGTGTATAGAGGGCTGAAAAAAGTCATTTCTGACAGGTCCTCGCACTTTTGACTGGTCCTCACACTTATGACCATCCTCACATTTATGCCCGTGCAGCATTTTTAACAACCATGTCACTCATTTCACAACTGCTTCTCTTCACCATGGTGACAAGATAGGGCAAAAACGTAAAATGTGAGGACAGTCGTAAGTTCGAGGACTGGTCAAAAGGGAGAGGACCAGTCAGAAATAACTTTTTCAGCCCTCTGAGTAGTCCATATACATAAAAGGATACAGCAATAGAGAGGGATGAAGGAAGGGAAGGGAAATTAGAGTAGGAGTGAGGGTAAGAGAGGGAGGAAGAGAGGAGGAGAAGGAGAAAGGAAGAGGAAGTAGGGAGGAGAAGAAGAGGGTGAGGAAGAGAAAGTAAGAAGGAAAGAAAAGAGAGAGGTGGTAGGTTTGAGGAGAAAGATTGCTGTACAATAAAAAAGATGAAAGGGAAGAAAGCCAACCCCAAACAAATATAAAGATATTAAGATAAAGAATGAATTGTTAAACTTTAAAGAATAAAAGAGAACAAATATGAATAAATAACAATAATTAGAAACACACATACAAACATACAATGTATTTTCTTTGAACAGAGTATTTGGCCGGTTCATAAATTTAAACAGTGTTTAGTCATGTTTAAAGTTTAAGCTAACAATCAGAGTTACAAGTTTTTATAGCCTTAGCTGAATGACAGCAGTTTTTCCAATGGTTTACAGCTTCAGTCTTGAACTATTGACCCTCCATTCCCTTCACTTATGCAAGTGTCTCTAGTCCTGCAAAAAACATATTTACTTAATCCCTTATCAGTGAGAGGCTAGGTTACCCATGGGCGCTGCGTTCCCTGTAACAGCAGAACACAACACTATGGAAAGTATAAGTATTGCCACTCCTAATTGTGCGTTGCGTGCCTTATAGTGAAGCACATGAAAAGCATGCTTCTTCACGGTCACTTAACGTGTTCATTTTGCGGTTACGTGAGGCACTGCATGCATTGGTCTTTATTCTTACAGTAGAGAAGTCATTAATTATAACTTTTTGTGAATTGGGACATTTAAACTTGCTTTTTTTAAAATTCCAATCTAAATTTAGTAGGAGTCGGAGTCGGAGTCGGTGCATTGTTTGCCGACTCCGACTCCGACTCCAGGTACCCAAAATTTCCTCCGACTCCGACTCCTCGACTCCGACTCCGACTCCGACTCCACAGCACTGGTTGTTAGGTTAACTATGTCAAGAAAGGTCGTAAAATGGGTCAAAATTTACTTAACAACTGTCCTACTTATCAATGGAAATTTTGGACTCAGTTGTGGTTGTATGTTGAGGACAATGTTCCTAAGCTCCTAAGCCTAATATCCCAACAACATCTGGAGGGGTAATTGCTCCCTGCTCCTAGAATAATCAATAAAATATGAAAGTTTTATGTTTGAATAATAACACAACCCATTTGGATGCACATACTTTTCAATGTATTATAGAAATAAAGTGTTTATGTTATTCACAACATCGCTAATATCAAAATGGATTTTTCTATGTTTGTTTGATTGATAATCACCATGTTTCGTCAAATGTTCCCAGTTTATCAAGGATCCACCATCTGAGTGAATTTAATCAATGTGGAAATAAACTTTTAAAATGTAAGTTAATAATCTTGGACCAGTTTTACATTCAAAGCAGTTGTTGTAGTCCTCCACGCATCTACATCTTCATATTCCAATTTTATTACATCACTGTTGGAAAAAAAATGGGGAGGAAGGCACCCTATGCTTTTAACTTAATGGGGAAAAAAATCCCATGATATTTAGCAGGTTAAAAAGTCTTACAAAAAAGTAGAGAAGCAAAATAGAACAAAACATTCAGTGCTGCTTCTTACCATTCTATTGCATTGTGCTTCAGTTTCTTCAGTCCAAAGTTTTATTTGCTTTAAAAATAATAGAACTTTCCACAGACAATATCCTGATTTTTATAATATGCAGTTGCCCACTAACACAAAGAGGACTTTGATCTCTCTTCTTTTATTGTAAAAAAATAAAAAAAACACCTCCGACAGTAATACATGAGTAAACATGGCATGTTTTATTGTTCTATATAGGTTAGCTGACATGGGACACCATGTGGTTGGTGTGGAAATTAGTGAAAATGCATTGAAGGACTTTTTCACGGAACAAAATCTTTCATTTTCAGAAGAAATAGTTCCAGAAATCCCTGGAGCTAAATTATTGAAGGTATGTATTGAACCCTCTGTTTTCTTTGTAGAAATGTAATTATGTTTATTTGTGTAGCTTAGCCTAAATTTTTTATCAGTGGCCCAAAGTAGATACGTCTCTGTTTATTGATTTAAAATATGAATTCTTGCAAACTGTGAATTAAAATAACAACAATGAGGATTGAGCATCATTAAAATACATGTAATGAAGTAATGATATTAATTATCCCAAAAGAAGTATAGCAGGAAATTCATAGCAGTAGGGTATTAATAATGAAAGTGGAATTAAAATCTATAATTGTATTGAAAGAATAGAATGTCTTGATGATAGAAGGGAACTCCTTGATGAAAACTGTAAAATTCATCCCTTTTGGACCTCTTCTGAAGTTCCTTTATTTAAACTGAAATGTAAATAAACACCTTGCATGTTTAAGGCTAGATGGTTCACTATCCTTAAGCATTATATACAATATATACATATACACATTTATATCTATTAAAGCTCATCTTAAATGAAAATTAAAATATGTTATTGCTTTTATTATGTCAGTGCTGAATTATTTTAATCTTAATTTTGCTTTATGCCTACAGAAACAGTATAGCATTGGCACTAAGAAAATACAACTAATAATAAAATAAGATAGAATGTTTAGATGTTAAAAATGTTAGTTACATTTTTGTTGCTTTATCTTTTTTTAAAAAAAATCATTTATTTTTCATTGTAGTGCACATCTCTGAATATTTGTCTCTATTGTTGCAATCTATATGATTTAACCAGGTAAGAATAAATTAATACTGAGTCTTTCCACACATTTAACATATTTGATGGCTTTCAACTCTACCTACTATGCATCTTACTCTGGCTCAGGTGTGTATATGATAGGTAATGAGCTTTTCATGCCATGAAAATAGACATTGGCTGAGCTCACACATCATGTTAATATTTGACAAATGGGCTAGATTATATATAAAACAATGCCAGGGATCTATCATCTTAAGCACTGAGCACTATGACATAATACAGGTAGCTCTCGACTTATGACCACAATTGAGCCCAAAATTTATGTTGCTAAGTGAAACATTTGTTAAGTGAATTTTGCCCCATTTTACAACTTTTCTTGCTACAGTTGTTAAGTGAATCACTGCAGTTTATTCAGTTAGTAACATGGTTGTGAAGTGACTCTGGCTTTCCCATTGACTTTGCTTGTAAAACAGTTGTAAAAAGTGATCACATGACCCCGGGACAGTGCAGTCGTCATAAATATGAATCAGTTGCCAAGAGTCTGAATTTTGATCATGTGACCATGGGAAGGCTACAATGGTTGTAAGTGTGAAAAATTGTCATAAGTCACTTTTTTCAGTGCCGTTGTAACTTTGAGCAGTCGCTAAAGGAGTGTTTCTCAACCTTGGAAGCTTGAAGATGGGTGGACTTCAACTCCCAGAATCCCCCAGCCAGCGCTGCTGGCTGGGGGATTCTGGGAGTTGAAGTCCACCCATCTTCAAGCTACCAAGGTTGAGAAACACTGCGCTAAAGGAACTGTTGTAAGTGGAAAACTGCTTGTATTGTGTAACGGTGCGTGTCTCTGAATTGATTTTAAAATATTTTAAAATGGCCCCAAACTCACTTGTTCATCAAATCTCCTTATGCATTGTTACTTGTATCATAAGGTCTCATGCAAGAATATTGACATTTTATAAGATCTAGGGATCTTAGCAGAGTTTGGGGATTTGTGACAAAACTTAGTGAGGACTTCCTGGATGCCAGTTAGGGGTTTTGTAAGTGCTATGGCATATGTCATAATGTGTTTTGGTTCACAAATGATCCTAAGTCAGAATGAATGCATCATATTATACCGTGTTTCTCAGAAAATAAGACCAAGTCTTATTTTCTTTTAGACTTGAAAATAAGCACTTGGGCTTATTTTCAAGGTGTTCTTACTTTTTTTTGAAGTGCAGCAGGCCAGACTCGGTGAGCTGGACGCCCCATGGACGCACTGTTGCCTCATTCCGAACCTTCAGCGTTCGGAATGGAGGTTTTTTGGCAAACGGGAGGAAAATGGGGAGGGGCGATTTTCCTGCCTGCCATCCTTCCTCAGTCTGTGCTGAGCTTGACGAATGGATGACAGGCAGGAAAATCCCCCCTCCCCATTTTCTTCCCATTCACCAAAAAGCCTCCCGCGAGCCTCCCAAAAAGAGGGGAAAAGCAAAGCAGCTGGCCACAGAGCTGCCGGTTTCGGGGAAGCGGCCCAACAAACAGAAGCACTCTGCCCAGAAAGAGAAGGGCAAAAGGGGTATTTGCACTGCCCCAAGGGGCCAGAGGGCTGCAGCCAGACAGTGTCCCACCCACCCCCACGCCCACACCACCACTTGTGCTGGCCACACCCATCCCCCCGGGCTTATTTTTGGGGTAGGGGTAATATTAGGCCCACCCCCCAAAAAATAGGGTTGGGCTTATTATTGGGGTTGGTCGTGTTTTAGGAGAAACACGGTAGCATAGCATTATGTGCAAATGAAGCAATTATATCAATTCATTTTCTGATTCTTGGATCATATCAGGCATATTGCAGTAAAATACATTCTCCCTAGTTCTGTAAAACTTTTAGCATCCATATCAAAGCTGTATCTTTAGGCTGTTTCTTGTTCATGTGGATTTTAAAACCTTTTATCTTCTGTATTTGTTTTTTTAATGCAACATTGCTTTTCTGGATTGACCAAAAATAGTACTTAAGATGTTTGATGTGACTTTTTCTCTCCCACCCTGTAGCTCTATTGCTGGTCATTTTGATGGGATTTGGGACAGAGGTTCTCTAGTAGCTGTGAACCCTTCTGAGAGAGAACGGTCAGTAACTGGGAACTGCATTTTATGTTCATATCAGGAACCACGGCGTTGCTTGTTGGGGGTGCCAAGGAAATTGCTCTTTCTTCCTGAGTGATTAACTTGTTCCGATCATTCTGTACTGGGGATGCCTTTACTAAATAACTTTTGCAATATTAGATGAAATAATTATTGGGATACTTGACTTAACAAGGTCATTACATTTAAGTCACAAGTGTGCCATCACAGGTAACATGTAAGGTGTGGTGAGGCTTGAATGACAGCAGTACTCAAATACTTTATTTCTCTTCTACTGACAGCATTGCCCTAATAGGAAATGCAGTGCAGCATGTTAGTGCAATGGACTGAATATTCTGAGAGACCCATCAAGACTTTGCTGATGTATATAACTGTTTGCTTTAGGGTTGGTTTCATCAGAACAGCTTGGTATCCAAAATAGCTTCTCTACAATTCCTTAACACTTTTCTCCACAATTGTTTCATTATCCTCTTAGCCTCTGTATTGGGTATTGCTCACATCTGGACTTTCAGAGCGTTTTGCTTTTTTAATTTAATTCTTAACCACCTTGGATGATGTTGCTTGCTTCTGGAGATATTGGTTGATATCTCTAAACTGTGATCTGTGCCTTCTCTGGACAGTGCTACTTGTCTTTCATTGCACAGGCTGAGTATAGGTAGTCCTATATGACTATAATTGAGCCCAAAATTTCTGCTGCTAAATAAGACATTAGTTAACTGAGTTTTTCCCCATTGATTTTGCTACTGGTTCTGTGGGTGTGACTTTGTGGGCAGGTTATGTGACTGGGTGGGTGTGGCCAACGTTTTTTTTTTTACTTTTTAAAGCATTTTTTACTACCTATTCACCCAAACTGGTAGTAAAAAATGCTTTAAAAAAGAAAAAAAAAGGTTCCAACGATCACAGCTCTGCCGCGTGATTGTTGGAACCTTTTCTTTACTTTTTAAAGCATTTTTTTTACTACCAGTTCGCCCGAACCGGTAGTTTTTATCACTACTGATTCACCCAAACCGGACTGAACCGGTAGCATTTCACCCCTGCCTAGGACACTGTAACCATCATAAACATGAGTCAGTTGCCAAATGTCTGGAGTTTGATCTCATGACCATAGAGTTACTACAATGGTTGTAAGTGTGAAAAACGGTCATAAGTTGCTTTTTTTCAGGTCTGTTGTAACTTCAAACAGTCACTAAATGAACTATTTTTAAGCTAATCTGTAGTCCTCATCTTTCCAAACTTGAACTTAGTTAAGGCCAACTAAGTAGGCTCTTCTGTAAGTAGAGCATGGATCTACTATGACATAAGCAGGGGTTTAAACATATACAGTCAGGTCCAGAAATATTGGGACATCGACACAATTCTAACATCTTTGGCTCTATATACCACCAACTCCATTGTGGTGGTGTATAGAGCCAAAGATGTTAGAATTGTGTCAATGTCCCAATATTTCTGGACCTGACTGTATATCGTATCAGTATTGTGTGTGTGTAAAATCAAACCAAATATGCTGTTATAACACACAAACCCAGCCAATATAAAGCCTGAATCTGAATATTTAAGTAACATCCTGCTTCTCCCCCCCTCCCACATATATGAGTGAGATCCAGTGTGCTGTTGTGCTTAATGTGCCACAATGTGTATTAATGTGCCACAGCATATGTCGCAGGATTATAAAATGGAGATAAAATGGACACTCGGTATATGTCTCCTTCAGCTCTCTGGAAAAGGAAAAGGAAGCGGCAGCAGCTGTGTTGTTTCACACTCCATGCTAAGATACAGCATAGTTTTGGCTTGGCATAATTATAGGAAACAAACCTTTTCAGCAAGTCAGTTGTGCTTTAGTGTGGTTAGCAAGACAATTGTCTGCATCAATTGTCACTTTAAAAAGTTTAAGAATCATAGCTCATCATGTTGTGTGAATCCAACTTTTCTTATGTTCTGCATTTTCAATTCCTTCTTTGTAATAAAATATCAGCTTTCCCCAGTATGTGTTTCTTGCCCTTTTCTTTTAGCTATGCCCAGTTGATACTATCACTAATGAACAGAATGTGTCGCTGCCTTCTAGTTACTTTGTTGTATGATGCAAGGAAACACAAAGGTAAGACATTGGGACTAAAGTCTCAGCTAGATAATGGGAGAATCTTACATCCTTTGTAATTGGAAGTAAGGTCTTAAGATTAGTATGGGATTGGTCTGGCACAGTGTTTCTCAACTTTAGTGGCTTTAAAATGGATGGACTTCAACAACCAGCAAGGGGAATTCTGGGAGTTGAAGTCTACCCATCTTAAAGTACTCCAGATTGAGAAATACTGGTCTAGCATGATTAGAGGACAGGCTTAGCAAGTCTAAACAGATAGTGTTCCTCAGTGAATGTGAGTCTGAAATCCTTTCTAATCCTTTTCAATACTTTTACTGTATTTATTCAGTGATTTGCGTCTTTTTCATGGCTTTAGCTTTTAAACTAGGCAACCATGATAATTTTTTCTTAAATTATTTAAAGACATGATTTAGTGCAAAAAAATGATTAAAACAAACCAGATCACTAATGTATAAGAATATACTATAATGAACAATCAAAATATTAATGACTCTCCAGGGTATGGCAATGGAAATTCAGTTTTTTTTTAAATCTGCTATTCCATATTCTAGGAATCTGCCATAATTTTATAACATTCAGTTCAGAACTAAAACTGGGAGTGCAGTTTCGGATATCAAGAGCAAGCCATTGCATAAAGTTTCTCAAGTGACTGTCCTATTTTTCCTCACATTTCTACTGCCATTCATCTATTTTTCAAAATAGAAATGGACTGTTACGAACTGAATTGACATTAAACTAAATAAATCCCTGAATTCTCATTTCTTAAAAGTGAACATTTAGGGCTTTAGCTGGGTTTTCTTTAATTTCTGAATTTCTAACTTCATCTTTTCTGTTATAGGTCCACCATTCTATGTTGCTGATTCAGATGTGAAAAGTTTATTTGGTGAGTCAATGAAAAAGAAACTTTAACCTATGTCTAAAAGTGCTTTACAGTGGCACCTGTCCTCTTTCAGGAATGAAAATGCTTATTTTCATAGACTAGGAGGAAACAGAGCCATGTCAAATACCCCCCAAACCAGCACCTTAATATGGTATTTGGGAAAGAGGCTGCTGTTTACATCCAAATGTCTGATAAATCTAACTGAGTGTCATTTCTGTCAACTTACATTATTTGCATAATCAATGTAAATGGCATCATTTGCACACACAAATCTAGATTTAATAGACAAAACGTTCAGTGTAATGAAACATTTCTCCCTCGCATGCAAAGTCCACTAAACAGGTCTTTGAAATAGAAAGACCTCAAATAATGCATTCTGCTGATCTGGGTATACATTTGCTTGTATGAAGAATCTTTTTCTCTCTCTGTTCAAATGATTGTTCTGTTTGGAGGTCAGCTACTCAGGCTTATTTTTCTGACCTATTGTCTTACATACTCTTAGTAATGCCTGGAGCTAATGTTTAGAAACAAATGCAGCATTTTCTATATTAAAAATATGCAGGGATATTATGTAGGAACGTTTTATTTCCTAAATTGAATCTAGGGACATATGCAATCCAAAACAAAAGCTCAGGATAAATATCAATGATCTCAATCTATTCCTGCCAATTTTTTGTGCTAGGAAAAAAAGAAACTTGAATCTGCACATCTAGCAAACAGATACTGTATCCTTCCAGTTCAAGGTTACTTTCCATGCTGAATTCTAGTAATTCAGTCTAGATTCTTGGATTTATTCTAACTCTTTTTTGATCCCAGAGTCGTACTATAAATCTAACACCCCTTTGTGTTCACCTTTCCTAACTACTTTGGACAAAATCTGCTTTGCAGATCTACAACAGAGACTGTTTGTTTTTGCCTCAATCCATACCCAGTCCTGTTATCTGGACTGTGCCACATGGAAATGACTCATTTCTCTGCACTGCTTCAAGCTAGTTGGATCTAGAGTGATGCCGGTGGAAAACATTCTTGTTGCCATGGCCTTATGCTTGCAGAAAGCTGTACAAAGGACAGTAAAGAATGCCTCATATTTGTGGTTGCCTTGTGTTAATATGCCTCATGACATATTGAGCAAAATTCTGTGAGAACAGCGCTTGAGAAGTTGCACATTGGCAGCAAACGTGGTCCATAGGGGATCAGAACAGAACAGAATAACAGAGTTGGAAGGGACCTTTGAGGTCTTCTAGTCCAGCCCCCCGCTCAAGCAGGAAGCCCTATACCATTTCAGACAAATGTATGTCTAAAAAGTCCACTGCACTAAAAAGCTGCAGTGATGGAGCACCCACAACTTCTGATGGCAAGCTGTTCCATTGGTTAAGTGCAACTGCTTCTACTAGTGTGTATCTTAAAATACTGGGCAAGTCCTTTGTGTGACATGAATTTTGAGAGACTGGCCAAGGTTTTTGGCATGCATAGTGCTAAGAAAAGCACAGTGTTATTTTAAAATATCATTCCTCATGCAAGACTCTTGTTTTAGTTGGAAAATGCCCTCCATTTATGGAAGGGCTGTCCCCTGTTGGTAGGCTACCTCTGGGTCCAATTTTTAACAAGAATAACATCTCTCAACATAAGTGCTCATACTTGTTTTCTCACTCTTGCAACTATTTGCTATGGCTGCCTGGCTGCATTCATAGTCTTTCATTCTGGGATTATTATTTTTTTAGCTCAAAAGCATGCAGAAGAAATAGTTTCACCATCACACATCAATATTGCAAAACCTATTAACAGCCTCCCTATTAATTAAAGCATTAGGTGAGAGTACATTAGAGTGATTAAAACAGATTTTATCATAGCAGCGTATAAACTTAGGAATCTTATTTTGATAAAAGTTATTTTAAAAAATAAGTACTTTTTTTTCCATATGAGGCATTTATAATGTGTAACAGAAGGGGAAAAAACCCCAAAGGATAATGAATAGCAATAGCACTTAGCACTTAGACTTATATACCGCTTCACAGTGCTTTACAGCCCTCTCCTAAGCAGTTTACAGAGTCAGCATATTGCCCCCACCAATCTGAATCATCATTTTACCCACCATGGAAGGCTGAGACAACCTTGAATGTTGAATGTTGTCAAAACCATTGAAAGTCATTTTTTTTCCTCTTTCCTCCTAGGAAAAGACTGCGATATTCAATGTCTTGAAAAAGTCTATAGTTTGGAAGAGCGACATAAGAAATGGGGTTTAGATTATTTATGGGAGGTTTTATACTTGATTATATTGAAAGAATCGAGATGACTCCTAGACCTACTCCTTGGAGGATGAGAAAAACCACTTGGTTGCCATACACCATAATGTTTCTAGTCTGAGGATCAATCATTCTTCAGATACTTTCTTCTATTATCAATATCTCTGAGAATAATTTTCTTGAAATTTGCTTTTGCAAATAAACCTACATTGTTAAAATGGAATCTCAAGAGTTACATCAGAATATGTGCTTTCTCCCCATTTTCCCATCTATTGGGTTCATCCTAATAATCAGCATTAGGCTGAGCTAAATAAATTTGTAACATTACACAATATTGACTTTGCTGGAAAGGTTTCTTGGCTGTAGGATGCTCAGTAAAACCTCTATTAGAGGCCTCCTGTTGTATGTGTATTTGTTGCCTTTTGTAGTATTTCTGCCTGGTCCACCACCTGATGTATGGCACACAGCTTTTCTCTTATATAAGGTAAAGACTTCTGTATAAGCCTATATAAGGTAAAGACTTCACTCAAGTCAAGCTTAAAATTGGATGACTCTATGGATGTTTATGTGTAGTTTTTGTGACAAGGATATGGAAGAGATTCCCCACAGTTGTTTTCCAAGATTTTGTTTTCAAATACTATTGCGAGATCTCTGGTGATCTCTTATCCAAGGATCAGCAAGATCAGCTTTGCGCTGGCATCTGCTTTGAGCAACAAGTTCAGCCAGGCAATCTGAGACAAGAAGAGAATGTGCCAACATGAAATTCCAGAAGTCAGAATCATTGAATTATCAACCAGTTTGTGCAGTTTGTTTTTTTTCCCCCTGCATTGCAGTACTATTGCTGATATATTTTCAAGCAGTGGTAGGCATGCCAGAAGTTTGCCCTTGCTTAGGAGAATGAGTCATTTCCCGTGGTAAGAAATCACCAACTGGGTGAGGGAGAGATAAATAAGAAATTATTGGCAAGGCTCAGGAGACCTTCAACTCCAGTAACTTCTGTTGATACCATCCTGCTTGGCTGCTGTCGCCTATCACTTACACCAAGCTGTTTGGAAAAAAGAGAGCACAATATATCAAAAGCTGGTTCATACTTTATGGGCAATTCTATTTGTGACAGGTACACAAATAGCTAACATGAAGGCCTGGTTTTGTTTGGTTACCAGTTCTTTATTTGAAAAGTATTAAGAGAGTAGTTTATAAAAGATTTCCAGCAAATGAGATTACCTCACCTGTTTATAATTTGAAACACAGAATATAAAAATATAAAAGAAATAGGAAGAAGAAAATAAATGTGAGCATTGGTTTTTTAAAATACTTATTATATTTAAAATAAGTAATATATTATTATAAGAGTGTATTGTAATATAAAATGCAAATGGAAATAATGATCAGAGGGGAAAGAAATGTGGGATGAAAAGAAGGTAGCTCCTTACTTAGCTGCAGCTATGGTCTTTGCCATCTTCTCTATCCACCCCCACATGTGAAATTAGGAATGGGGACTTGGTTTTGTTTAAATATGTCATTCACCCAGAGAAGAAAGAAAGATTTTGCTTATATATCACCTTCTTATCATTACTGCATCTTTGATGATGGAACTGGGTCATCAGTTACATTTCAGGGGTAATTGGTAATTATAGTACTCTGATTTCCCCCAATGTGGTCCCCATAAGAGATCTTGGAAGGTGAGATTATAGTACTCTGATTTCCCCCAATGTGGTCCCCATAAGAGATCTTGGAAGGTGAGATTTAGAGATCTATTTCAGCATAAGGGTGAATATTGCCAAGTAACAGGAGACGCCTATAATGGTAGCTTCTGTTATAGTGGTAAGTCCACTGTCTGCCCACAACAATCTGCCATATTGAATGGATAGTAAAACTGAGCTGCACATGGCCAAGTCTTTGTCTTCTAGAATTAGCCGCTGAAAGTACCAGAATGGGAAAGCCAGTATCATGTCATTAAAAATAAAAAATAGTTGCCTGTTTTAATCTAAAAAGTGAGTGCAGTGAGTGATTTTTACTTCCTAGCCTGTTTTTCTTTCTCCCTAAAAGGTACAATGAGTGCATGTAAACATTTGTGATTACAAAAGAAACACTATTGGACCAATTATCCTGTATATCAGAATATTGATATCATTCATTCACTGAATTGTCTTTCTACCTGATCTGTTGCATAAAGGAATCCAGAGCAGCAGTTCCATTGATTTCTATCTTTGCAGATTTTTTTTCCTAGAAGTCTTCACTACATGAGGACTAGATGGCATTTAATCTTATGCCAGGATAATGATTCAGAACTGACTACCCAGCGGACAGAAATAGCTGGAAGGGTAGAAGATTGGTTGAAAAGTTGACATTGCTGACTGATATAGGCGAATTTGAGTCCACTTACTCTCAGGTCAAGGTAGTTCTGCAGATCCCAGATCCTTGAACCAAACTGCCTTCCTATGTAATGATAGTGGGGAAAACCTTGGGAGATGGGGCGAAGAGATGCTGCCTAGGGAACAGTCAGGTTAAGAGGGAGCATAGCCTCCAGCTGCATAGTGGGCAGAATAAGAGGGTCAGGAATGACCCTCCCTGATGCCCCACCTGATCTACCTAGTAAGGTTGATATCCTATTCTTATCCTATTTGCCGATTTAGCAAGACTGAGAGGTTAAAGATTGTGTGCCTGCTTTTACTGTTCAATGTATACTGCTTCTTAACACAATAAACACTAGGAAGAGAGCCATCTTTAGGAAGAGCTTCAGCTAATTCTATATCTTCTTCATGCCAAAATTTCTTTTATGTTTGCTGTAATTCGTTTGGTAGCTAATTTGTCCCAGTGACTTTCTATAATTCTATTTTTGATACTGATCTGTTCAATGGCCAACCAAGTTCTTTTAAAAACTACTTCCCTTCTTATAAGTTATGTAACATAAGGCATCTTGGTAAGTGGAACTTTGTTTTCCTCACTATAGGTACAATACAGCTACAATGAACATTAAGCTGTTGAAAGCATGGGGACTTACTTTACCATTGTTTTCTTCCAATATCTCTTTTTTATTTTTTTATTTCCTAGTCCCAAATTTGGATTTCCTGGTTATCCTGTGTTACTAATATTCTTTTGGGATCAGCCAAGATCAGCATTTCCACCTAGTCATTCCTAGCTTTTTAGATTTTTATTTATTACTTTTTTTAATAGCTACCAAAGTACTTTATAGGTAATACATTTAAGGGAAGAATCTTTAACAAAACTATGAATACAAGTAGTCCTTGTTTAGTGACTTCCTCATTTAGTGTCAAATTGCAGCTACAGTACAATGATGATGAAAAAGCAGTTTTGCAACCATTGCCCACATTTACAATCTTTGCAGGTCTGTAAAGCAAATAAAAGTTGAAATAAGATCATAATCATAGTCACACTTTCACTTAGCCACCGCTTTGCTTAACAACTTAATTGCAGGTCCCAATAGGAATCACTAAAAAAGGATTACTTATATTGTTAGTTCTAATCAACCAAGACTGCCAAATCAACTTTCACCCTTCCCTGCTCTGTCTATTTTACTGGACTTTAATCTCATGTGAGTTGTTTGCAAATCAAATCAGACTTGCTAGCTTCCCAAACTCACTGGAACGAATGTCTTTACGTGGAGGATATTACAATTGTTGGGATTCATCTTTCAGTGATTCTGGTGCATAGCTCTATCTTCTTTTTCTCACATTACAACCAATGAAGAAAAACAGAATGCATTGATTATTTGCATCCAGATGTTCCTCACGCAAGAACTTTTGTGAGTGTCCTCAAGAGGGCAGCAAACATCAACGCAAGCTTGCATTGTGGATTGCAGCCATCCGTAAAGGCCTCTGAGGTAAGAGGGTCTTGTGACCGCACCAATGTGACCAGATGGCACAGCACTCCCCCTTCTCCCACTCCTCAGCAGCGCAACAATCAATCCTCTTAGATGTCTCCTAATGACTGCCAAAGCCGCTGATCAAACAGAAATCATGACAGAGCTGCTGGATCAGTCTGAGAACAATCTGCTCGAATGCAAAGTGTGCTTTGAAAATTTTAACCCCGAGAAAAAACATCGGCCGAAGAACTTGCCATGCGGACATGTGATGTGCCTGGAGTGTGTCATGTCTCTGGCCCACCCTCGGAATTTCAGGCTGGAGTGCCCTTTCTGCCGCAGAGCTTGCAAAGCTTCAGAGACCAGTGACTGCTTGCCGTTGTTGCACCTGATGGAAATCTTGAGTCCTTCAGCCAATCGGACTCTGGTTGCTGGAAGGACAATAGGGAGACGGGAGGCTGTGGCTGCCCCTGGATCTCAGGTCTTTACCTTTCATCTTTCTTTTGGAGGTTGGGGAACGCTGATCAACCCCACTGGGCTGGCTGTGTGCCAGAGCTCCAGCTGTTTAGCAGTAGCCCACGATGGCAAGAAACGAATCAAGCTGTTTAGCTTCAGTGGCAGCTGCATACAGCAGTTTGGAGAAAGAGGGCAATCGGGAAATGACCTCAGGTACCCCACTGATGTTGCGGTCACGCTGGATGGCCATATTGTGGTCACAGATAGCGGGGATCGTTCGGTCAAAGTGTTTGATTGTGATGGCAGAGGCAAGATGGTTATCGCAGAGTCCTTTTCCTTGCCGTGGGGCCTTGACACCCTGCCACAAAACGACATCCTCATGACCGATTCGGAGGCAGGTGCTCTGTACCGCTTGTCGGCTGACTTTAAAAAGGGAGAATTAAAGGGAGTGAAAAAGTTGTACTCTAACCTGTGTTACCCAAGGAAAGTGGCTGTTTCGCCCGTCTCTGGAGCCATCGCTGTCATCGAACACTTGATGGCCAGAGGGCCCTGCTACGGCAATACCAGGCTGAAAATCTTCAACAGGGACTTGCAGCTAATCAGTCAGGTGGACAGTTTTGGCCTGCATCTTGTCTTCCCTTCCAAAGTCCATGCCAGTGCTGTGACCTTTAGCAGGGAAGGGCAAGTAATAGTAACTGATGCTTATAACCAAGCTGTTTTCTCTCTTGGAAAACCTGAAGAATTCCCTATGTGTACACCATTGATAACTCAGGGTCTTTCCTATCCTTTGGCGTTAGCTTTCACATCAGATAATTCTCTAGTAATTTTGGATGGAGGCGATCATTCTTTAAAAATATATACTCTCAGCTAAACAGTGGTCTCTGGGTAGGATTCAAGTCGCTCACAATTTCAAGGAAGAATATACAAAATGCTTAATTCTCCGGCTGTTGGGTTTGAGTCTTCTCTGGCTTAGCTGTAATAGATTTCGGTTCAAACAAGTTGAGACAAACTTAGCTCTGCAGCTTTGTATCTCCTTCCCCGAATGGAAGGCATGTTAACTTATTTCTGAGTGGAACTGCATCGCAAAATGATCACCCTTACTAGAATTAAAGTAGTAAAATATATGGAGCCATGTGCGACCTACTTTGAAACTGTATATATTAGATTCTGGATAGGATGAGTTTCTCTTTGGGTTATTGATGATACAAAGCCAGTCTGTTTGATCCTTATACCAGAAAGTTAGGGTTTCTTAAAACAAAATAAAAGATTCTTTTATTTTCTACATTAGAAAACAATTCTGATTTCTGTTCATTTTCCTAACCTGATGCCCTCCTGTTATGTTGAACTTGCCAATCACGTTATTTCTAACCAATGTGACTGAGGATTCTGGAAGTTAATATTTCATTTAAATTTGTAAATTTAGAAATATATGGAGCCACATGTGATCTACTAAATTTGTAAATTTAGAAAGGCTGGTATATAATCAAGACTGACCCAAGAAACATCAGGGAAAATGATACTTGTTATTCTGGGAAAAGTTGCCTTCAGTAAATACTTTGCAGTGTCATCATGTAAATAATTTAAAATGGAACAAAGCAGGGCATTGGAGTGACATGTTCACAGCTAGTCAAGGCATGAGGATGACTCACTTCCATATCATTATATTAATTTCTTTTTAAAACCTTGCAGCTAGTTAAACCAGTGCAAACCTGCATGTGGAGAACATTAAGCATTAACCAAAGTGTTAAGATAATTCAGTACTTCAGAAATTCACTACAGAATTTCAAAGAAGAGATATAGTTTAGATCAACCATTTCATCAATGCAAGGGATAAACTACTGTACATATACAGAATTATATTTTACATCAAATATTCCTATAATGGGTGTGAATTAAATATATAACACATAATAATGATATTTTGATGCATGCGAAGGCAGGTAACATATATCTAAATGTATTAACTACATTTTTGTGTGAGAAAGAGGGGGAGGGAGGGAGAAATACAGTCTTCAGAACTATAAATTCTATTTAAATTTAACCCCACCCCCACCCCCCAAAAAACCCAAGGAAATTCTGGCAATTTTTCTTGGAGCTATTTTTCTGCTCACTATTATCCCCCATGGTTGCTTTCATCCAATAAGCAACCAGAAATTACCTTCAAATAATAAAATATAGTTGGAGACCCATTGGGGCAGGGGGAAGGAGGGGGGATAGCTAAATTCCATAAATAATGGAATTTAAGCATTTTCATCCCACCGTTTCCTTTAAAGGGTAAAATCTCAAAAACCATGCTCTTTTTTAAAAAACAACAATCCCAAAATAAGTTGCTGCTAACATATATTTGACTTAGATTTAACAAAAAGCAGACTTAAACTTCCTTCAAAATCAACTGGAGTTAACTTCATGAACGCATCCATGGAAAATGGAGGAATAGTTTGCCATTGTTTTCTTTCCAATTTTTTTCCCCCAGTTTTCCAATCTAGTCTGCAACTAGGTTATTCTCTGTGATCTCCCATCCAATTACCAACTTGACCCAATCCTACTTAGGTTTTAAAGTTACACGTGGTTAAGCAGGTGCTGCTTCCTGCTTTTTCAGTCTTGGCATTGTTAGGATTTTAGAATTCACAACATGAGAAATGCAGGTGTATTCCTCACAACACAAGACATACTGCTGTTGCTGTTTTCTTAACAAGAACATACAAGTGATTCTATGGGATGAATTTAAAGAATCTGTGTTAGCAAATAATTTTCCAACTCCTGGGGTGTTAAAAAAATGCAGCACATTTTTCATTGGTTAATCTGGTGGAATTTTACTCTTTACTTAGCCTCCTTATGTAAATTAAAATTGTTACATATGAAAAACTCATGAGAGGCTATAAAAACATCATATTCTTGGAAACCCACATGGAAAAAAATACTGAGTCAAATGACTGAATTGCGTCCAGAGTTCTTCTGAGTGGAAGAATAAGAAAGGCAATATTTGTCATTTCCCCCATCTCCTTTATGCTCTTGAAGGCTGGGACATTCCCTTGAATAGAGAAGCACTAAATTAGGACTCACTGTAATTTATGCCCCATCCCCTACTCTCAGAGCAAACTGCTGTTAAATCTTGAATCCTTCTGCCAATAGAAGAAAACGTTTTGATTCTCCGGAAGCTAATTCTGGATCCTTCCCATGATTTGTACAAAATTTACCATCTGGTATGTTGTAGTTAGAAAAGGAATGGAATTAGGATAAAAATAATGTTTTCTTTTTTCCCCCTTGGTTTTTGGAGAAGTTGTTGGCAGTCAAGTATCCCAGAGTTACTTCTGGCAAAAAAAAAAAAAAAAAGTTTCACATCAGCACAGACAAGATACCGTCAGAAAAGTATCTCCATGTTCATTTACAGAAGTAAACCTATACAGCATCTACCAAAACTGACAAGATTAAGAAGTATTTTCAACACTAGTCATGTTATTGGCTCCATGTACTGAAAAGTAAAATAAAGATCAACAAATTGACTACACGAGGCAGGAGAATAGTTTGTACTGTACACAATTTGGATTAGTATATATACATATTGCCCACATCCACAGAACATGTATTCTGGTTATTTTTAAAATAACCTATAAATAACCACAGTAGCATTTGATTCATTTAATAGCTCTGGGCCAAAAGAGATGTAGTGCCAGTAAATCGAGTTGGATCTCTTGAAAGTTGTTTTCATTTTAAGTCACGAGGTTTAATTTTCATACTTCTGCCTAGGAAGTCTTTCATTCCAAAAATCTATTCTATAAGCAGGGATAATAAAGTGCAGCCTTTAATTACTTTCAACTTGCCAGCATTCCTATAGTCTTGGCTTTCAGAGTCCCCCACAGTAGAGGGATACCAAAAATATTACCTTTTTTAAAAAATTTGCAGGCAGATAAGAAAAAAAAACCATAGAGAAAACTGAAGATACCCATTGCATGTCACAATGTCCCTTGCCTACTTCCCCATATTGGAAAAAAGAAAGTTACATTTTTGGGAATGAGATTCTTAACACAAACATTACACCAAGGATTTCTTTTTTCATCTGCTTGCTCTAAGGATGGAAAGGATGGAGAGTCTTTTCCTGTCCAGGACCCATGGATTGTGAGTAAAAATTAGCACCAAAATTGGCAAGGCCACCCTTTACTTATTTTATTTCTCTTTCTCCTTCCTCCCTTTCTTTCTTCCTTCCTTCCTTCCTCCCCTCCTTCCCTCTCTCTTTTCCCTTTCCTTTGCCTCCCTTCCCACATTAATACTAATACCAACAATCACACCAATACCACTGCCCCCTTTAGTTTTCTTGTTTGTTTTGTATTTTTGCTACAAAAGAAGAACATAGCTAGAAAGTTAATGGGAAGTTAATGTTATTTTCTCAATGGAATTCCTGATCGTCCTCATTTAACAACCACAATTGGGACTAGTAACTCCATTGCTAAGCGATGTGGTCATTAAGCAAGACATCACACGATCACCATGGATTTACAACCCTACTTCTACCTCAATCCTTATTTGTTTATTTATTGGTTCGATTTATATGCCACCCTTCTCCGGAGACTCAGGGCGGCTTACAATGCGTTAAGCAATAGCCTTCATACTTTTGTATATACCTGCTTAGTAGGGCTTTCGGCCCCCCCTAAACGGTGTTCTTTTTTATACAATGTCAGCTTATTGCCCCCACAATCCGGGTCCTCATTTTACCTACCTCGAAAGGATGGAAGGCTGAGACAACCTTGAGCCTGGTGAGATTTGAACTTGCAGTAATTGCAGGCAGCTCGTGCTACTTAATAGCACTTTAGTCTGCTGCGCCACCAAGGCTCTTCACTTCTAAAAGTGAATCATTTGTGGTTGTTAAGCGAAACACCACGAGTGCAACTTGCAATTTTAACTGCCAGATTCTCCATTGACTCTGCTTGTCAGAAGCCAGCTGTGAAGTTCACAAATGGCAATCACGTGACTGTGGGATGCTGCAACAGTCATAAACACCCATCAGTTGCAATGTGCTTGAAACCGTCATGGCTGTAAATGCAAGTATTGGTCATAAAGTTACTTTTTTAACACCATCATAACTTCAAATAGTTGCTAAACAGGGCAATCCTTAAGTGAGGACACCTATACAATAAATTCTACTTGGTATAGTATGACATTTATTGAATGTATTAATGTAGTATACACAAGAAAATTGCCTCCCTTTGTCACATTCTTTACAAAATTACACTTAATTAAAAATAATTTTCATCTTTGATGCAGTTCAGATGTTTCAGGGTAACACGACCTAAGTCCATCAGAAAACATTGCAGACCTATTTTGTGTTAGAGTGAAACTATTGGCAGTTTTGTAAATGAAAGGAAAGCCAGCCAATGAAAAGAGAAGAACTTCCTTTCTACCCTGTCTCCCATCAGTACCCCAGGTTGGACTTGCTCAGCTGATTGAGCTAACGGGTCTGTTATTATTTATTTATTTATTATTTATATTTATTTTTGTCAAGAATGTATTTGGTAATAAGTATAAGCATGGTTTGGATACATAAAATAGATACAAATAGAAGAAACATTAGACAGGGACGGTAGGCACGCTGGTGCTCTTATGCACGCCCCTTACAGACCGCTTAGGAATGGGGTGAGGTCAACAGTAGACAGTCTTAGGTTAAAATTTTTGGGGTTTTGAGATGAAACCACAGTGTCAGGTAATGTATTCCAGGCATTGACTACTCTGTTGGTGAAGTCATATTTTCTGCAATCGAGTTTGGTGTGGTTTACCTTAAGTTTGTATCTATTGTATGCTCGTGTATTGTTGTGATTTTATTGTAGATTTGATTTTGAAATGAGAGTGAAAATCAAGCATGTCTAGGATGCAACAGGCAATGGAAACAACCCTTTCAGAATTTAAACTCAAAAGAGGGGCCAAGAAGGGTGTCTCCTGTACACATTTCCCCATCTCTCCATTATCCTTTACATATTAGAAAAACACACAGAGAGGTTTTAAGGACTTGCAAACTGCATATGAGACAAATGTTATCTATTTCTTACCTTCAAAGAAAATAATAAAACCCGATAAACATTCTAAAGAAGAATGGTACAATATTCAGGCACCACCATTTCCAAATTTAGGAAACGTAGAAACGACGTATTGAATGGTTTCTTATAACATTCTACACCCGGTTAAAGTGGAACTTGATTGTTGTTTTGACTACCGCAAGAACTTAAAATCTTTCTTTTAGCATGTTCTTGTATGAGAAAGGCCAGTAATTTAAGCTATAATTTTGTTTAGTGAATGTATGAGACCCAGGTTTTAGTTTTAGTATGTTGTGTGAAGTCCTCCGTTTAAAAACAGCCTTGCAGCTATTGCTCAGAAACTGTCATCCTTTATGGATGTCCTCTTTTTCCAGTTCAGGGACATCACAATCACATGGTACACAATGTAGCAACATGGTCTGCTTTGTTCCAAAGGTTTACACAGAGCAAAATTAAAGTCAGAACAAATTGCAAACAACATCCTGCCTGAAACATGATTGCATATAGTGTAACATTGCTGTTGTAATATTTTTACCTTAATCTGTCTCCCTTCAAGAAACGAAGATCATCGGATTTTTGGAATCAACAGATTGTTCGCTGATGGTGAACAAGGAGATATCAATTCCAGCACTTCTTACAAAATAAAGCAACCAATGTCTGTGCCATTCTACATGCTATATTTGTACTAATCTGGGACAAATGTTGTACCCTCTGTGTACTGTGTAACATGCAAGTTCTTTGGCAGTTCTCCAACTCTGTTGTGATATAGGAAAACAAAGTAAAGAGAGTTTTGCAGCGTTAATGTTGAAGTTTTAAGACTTCCATTGGGGAACTCCTTATCTTATCTCCAAGATTTCCTCTCCTCCTTGTTGAAGTCAAAGAACCATAGTGCTCTATCACTCTTTCCCTATTCCTTTTTTTTTTCTTCATTGGAAAATAACATTGGGACAGAATGTTAACTGGACCCTTGATTTTATATATTTATAGTGCCTTAATCAATGCATCAGATTTGCTCCATTCAGGTCATCAGAATTATGATAGCAAATCATACCGCTGGCAATATGTTGCAACGAAGAGGTGCTTCTATCTTAACAAAACTTTCCACCAGTCAGCTTCATGGAAAAAACATGGTCATTTACACCAAACATTTACACCAAGATATTTTTAAATTCCCTTTTATCTTTTTCTAAAAGTTGGTTCACCAATTTTCATTACTTCTTTCTGCATTTCTTTATCTCTCTATAGAATCCTTTGCAATATATATTCTAGTCTGAACTGCACACATTGTAATTATTGCATTCCAACTGTGGCCAATCTAGAGATTGTATAAAGGCATTGTAATACAAGGGCTTATTATTTTTTTGCATAGCTTTATGGAATTGGGTGCCTATTATGTAAGAATTCATTATTTTTATATAAATCTACAATGATACACTAACTGGGTTTCTGTTAACAGAAAGGCATTTTAGTTTTAAATAAGACTTAAACATGTAGATTATCTTGAAATACAAAGTACTATGATTTGTACGGTATATATGATTTCAGAAAGTATCTTTGAAAACTACTGTATATATTTAAGGAATCTGTCCTAAATTCTTAAGCTTTTTAGATCTTGGCCTCTTTTGTCAGGAACCTCTGGTTTCAATTCAGAATCCATGTTCATAACAGAGTGATGGGGATGTGTTTCTTGCATACCAGACATTCTTTGTCATAATGATGAAGAGTGGATGATTTAGGGAGGGGCAAATAATGGGAGTCTTGTTTTCTCTATAGTTCACGCTAATTTGTGTTGAATATGTCAGAAACTGAAAACGGGTTGGTAAATGTTTTGTAGACCAAGCAGTTTATTTATTTATTTATTTATTAAATGTATTTATATGCCGCCATTCTCCCAAAGGACTCAGGGCGGCGAACACAAGTTAAGAAACAAGTACAATAAAATCATAATTTAATCCAAATAATAGTTTATCTTTCAGTTCCAGAATAGAAATGAGAATTAAAAGTGAACAGAGTTAGAACAATGACCACCCAATTAAGCCTTAATCATTATGCTTTGCAATAGAAGGAAATAGCATGGTGTCAGTCTCAGTATGCTAATTTCTCACCCACACTTCTTTGACTGCCTATCATAAAGCATACCACCATAGGGACATGTAGGGAATTGATATAGTATTGCTTAAATAATGTAACTTTTCCTTTTGTTTGAGAGAATCATGTATGCATGTTTTAATAAACCACAAAGCCTAAACTGAGTTTCTTCCTCACCAAAATGCATGGCTTCGAGGGACAAATAGCACCCATGTGTTTTAATGACTGTGTCAATTTAAAAAAAACCAAAAAACTACAATGTACTAAAAAAGCTCTTGTGTTTTTTTTCATCAAGAAGTAAGCTATAATTGGGGCAGTCAGTTTGGTATGTTAAGGCACCAGGCTAGAAATCAGGAGGCTGCAAGTTCTAATCCTGCCTTAGGCATAAAGCACGCTGGGTGATCTTGCAGCCGTCACTCTCAGACCTAGGAAAGAGGCAAAACTACTTCTGAAACCTTCCTAAGAAACTTGGAGGACTCATCCAGGCATTTGCCAAGGAGTCAGAGTGACACGAAGATTCACACACTCATAAGCTATAGCCAGATAATACATAGTCACCAATATATCAAAACACAGTGTACAGTGGGCAGACCTAGTCATTGGCTTAGTTCCCATACTGTGCTATGACATGTCACATTGATGGCGAGGATCAAAACAGAGAATTTGAGGCACTCTGGAGTTTTATTAATCATGGATCAAAAAAGAAAAAGATTTTTCCTAAAATGTTTAGGGAAAAACCCGGCATAATAATTACTGTAAAGGTTAGGGTTCAGAAGGGGTGGAATTTACACTCTATAACACAGCAACCTTTCAGCTGCATGCATGCATTTAGGAAGGGAACAAATCCACATTCTTCTCTCAGTATGTCAGAATTGAGGGCTAAATCGGAGGTGAAATCCTTGATTGATGACAATTGAGCCCAAAATTTCTGTTGCTAAGCGAGATAGTTAAGCCAATTTTGCCCCATTTCATAACCTTTCTTGCCATAGTTGTTAAGTGAATCACTGCAGTTGTTAAGCGAGTAACCCGGTTGCAAAGTGAACCTGCTTCCCCGTTGACTTTGCTTGTCAGAAGGTCGCAAAAGGCGATCTTCATGACACTTCAACTGTCATGAGTCAGTTGCCAAGCATCTGAATTTTGATCATGTGACCATGGGGATGCCACAATGGTCTTAAGTGTGAAAAATGGTCATAAGTCATTTTTTTCAGTACCGTTGTAACTTCGAACCGTCAGCAAACAACAAGAGTTCCTGTAGGTATTCATTCGTCCTGCTATTAAAGGTCAATAGAAAGCCCATCCTGTCCCTCAGGACCCCATTCTCCCCTTCTTTAAGCAACTTTACCAGCAAGGAGAAAAGGCTTGACAGCAGTTAAGACGCAAACATTCCTTGTAGGATGGATAAATAAAAACAAAATAAATCCACCCCTTTCGGGCCATATGGGGGAAGTTGATCACAAGAAGCAGCAGAGCCAGAAGGAGGAGGGAGGCTGACAAGTGAAGGAGGAGGTGAGAGAAGAAAGCAGAAAAGGGGACAAATTATTACGGCCCTTTTGTTGCAAACAGGGCTACAGGTGGTTCTGTGATCTTCAAAATTCGGACTACTGCCGCACCCCGATTTGTTAAGTGAATTATTCAATCCCGACGAGTCGTAGCTGAAAAGAAACAAAGAGCGCAGCCTGGAGCAGATGGGACCTGTGTCCCTTTTGAATGACAGGTAGTCCTCATCTTACAACAGTTCATTTAGTGACCGTTCCAAGTTACAACGGCACTGAAAAAAGTGACTTAAGACCATTTTTCACACTTATGACCGCTGCAACATCCCCATGGTCACATGATCAAAATTCAGATGCTCGGCAACTGATTCACATTTCTGACGATTGTAGTGTCCTGGGGTCACGTCATCTCCTTTTGCAACCTTCTGACCAGCAAAGTCAATGGGGAAACCAGATTCACTTAACAACCACGTGACTAATTTAACAACTGCAGTGATTCAGTTAACAAATGTTAACTTTTAACATTTAAAAGTCGTAAAATGGGGCAAAAGTGACTTAACAAATTTCTCATTTAACATAGGCTTTGGGCTCAATGGTGGTCGTAAGTTGAGGACTACCTGTTTTTCACTTTCCACGCTTTTCCTCCCGCGCTATTTCATGCCCGTCCACGTCGTCTTTTACCGTCCTCCAAGGACAACCCGCAGCGTTAAACTTGCTGCTCCGTCGGGCGGCTCAAGCTGTACCGTCGCCGCCCGTCCCTCTTTTCACTCTTAACCCATCCAGGAGAGAGGAGCTAGCTCGACACCTCGCCTTCCCACCCCCCTACCCCAGATTTAGAGACGCGCTCGACTGCGCTTGCGCCAGCTGCCCTCCCGGCTGGCGGCCTGGGAAAGTTCGCGCATGACTTTTAGCCGCCCTTTCGGGCAGTTGGAGGGCTGGCTGTGCCGCGGAGTTTTTCCCCCCCTCCCCACCCGTCGCTTCGCTTCTGAGGGGCGAAGTCGCTCGGGTATTTCCGACAGCGGCCCTCGCTGCCCCTCCCCCTCCTCCGGAATCTCCACAGGGGAGAAGGGACTGAGGCAGGAGCTGCCGCCGCCGCCGCCGCCGCGGAAGCTGGAAGATGGCGGTGGCGGGGGAGAGGAGGAGGAGGCGGCGGCAGCAGCGGAGCTTGTCGCGCAGGCGAGGCTGAAGCGAGGCGGCCTCCTCGGCGTCTCTGAGAAACTCTTTTCTCCCGCGGCGGCTGCTGCTGTTGCTGCTGCTGCTCCTCGAGCTTCGCGCGGTTCCCCCTTCCCCACCCGTGACTTTCCCTCCCGGGCCGGGATGAGCCTCGTCGGCGCCGCGCTCGTCGCGCTGCCCGGGCGGCTGCGGGAGAGTCTTTGCGAGCGGCTGCCTCGGCTCTGAAGGGTCCCGCGGCGAAAGGAAGGAGGCTCCCAAGACCTGCGTTTGCTTCTGCGGGGAGGATTCACCCTCGCTTGCCGGGAAAGATGTCGGATACCAAGGTGAAAGTGGCCGTCAGAGTCCGGCCCATGAACAGGCGAGGTAATAAATCCGATGGAAGAATAAAGATCGTGCTCATTTCTTCCTGAAATGATTCCTTCTCCTCCTCCTCCTCCTCCTCCTCCTCCTCTTCTCTGGCCAGGCTTTTTGCAGAATGCACTTGTTTGCAAAAGGATTGCAAAAGGGGGGGAGAAGCAAAAAGGAGAGTTCAGAGTTGCAGCTTTTCGGGAAAGGGGGTGTTTGTGGTTCCCACCCTTTCAGCAAACTCTTTGCAACGGCGGAAGGTCGTGGGAAACGGGGTGCGAACCTGTGGAAAAAAACGGGGACTCTCGGATTGTGTGGTGGTGGGCGAGCCCGGAGCGTTTTATAGCAGAAATTCTCGAGTGTCTTGTTGGGCTTCACCCCGCCGCGCTCCTTTCAGTATTTTGGAGAACAACGCCCATCTCGTTTCCTATGCTTGTCTAGTCGTAAATGGGAATGGCTTTTTTTTTTTTTTTTGGTAGGCATGGGAAAGAATCGGGGAAAGTCTCCCGCTGGTTAGCGGTGAAGTGTGTATCAATCAATCAATCAGAAGAGAGCTGGAAGGGAAGTATGCCTTGGGGGAGACAAAAGTTCTGAAGTGCCCTGTGTTACATTCTAGAGTTGGAGTTGAATACCAAGTGTATTGTGGAAATGGAAGGGAATCAGACTGTCTTGCATCCTCCGCCTTCAAACAACAAGCAAGGAGAAAGCAGGTAAAGAACAAATCCAAACTTGTGTTCTGGAGCCCAGCATCTTTTGTTATCTGCACATCAGCTGCTTCCATAATTTGCCTCTGTTAAAAAAAAAAAAAATCAGTTTTGGCCATGATCCTCTTCTGGCTCAGGCAGGTGCCAAATAGAAGTAAGGTTACTTAACCTGAGGAGTATTGAGCTGCGTGAACAAAAAGTTAACTGCTGTCTTCTAAATGATTTGCATTTAGTATATTTATATATATATATATAAATATATAGTATATTTAGTATATTTGCATGTAGTTTGATGTTTGGGGTTGATCTGAAAGATAGTTAGAATTTCAGGCAAAAATGGATGCTCTTGGCGCTTAAATGCAAGGTTTCATAAATATGTGCAGATGCCTCCTGCACATATTAATTATTTATTAATTGTGGTTTATTTCAGTTGTGAGAATATATCTGGCATTTATTTATAAATCCCTGAAAAGAGCAATTGGAAATCATCCAAAATACCAAAATAACTAAAAATAGATCGGATTTTCCCCCCATTCATTTGATATTCATAAGGAGGATTTACGCAGCAAAAGTGCAGAAGGAAAATTTACATTTTCTTCTTTTTGAGAGTGATCTCCTGACTATAATATGAATCTGTGCCTCTGTGTGTTTTTATTCTGTGGACCTGAGTTACAGCTTTCTTATAAAAAAAGGGAACTTATATTATTTGAGCCTACCTTTCAATGAAAGTTATGTGTCTTAATTGTGGAGATGAGAGATAAGTGACTATTCGATGTGTAAGGGAACTTCTGTATAATTTTAGAACTTCTTGTGTTACTCATATATTCCAGTATTTTATACTATATCAAGACACAGTTCCAGGGAATTAAAGGAGATATTAGGGCTGTGAGAAATTTGGATTCAGAGATTTGATTTGAAGGCTATTAATTTGACTCTCCTAGTTGAATTAGCTTTCCAAATCAAATCAGAAGACCAAATGGATGGTTTTACATTCATTTAAATTATTTCAAAGCCTCAGCATATGCCCAGAAATATTTTTTTAATTCAAATGGAAATTCAAAGCAAATTGACCCAGTTAAGCTCAAATAACTGAATTGGACTGATTTTCTGAATCTCTTTGGTTCATCAAGTCAAATGTGTTTTCTAAATCAGATTCATTTGAATTGAATCAAGTTGATTATCTTTTTGAGCAATTGAGACTCTGTCCTGTATATCAATGCAATACCAATTGTATAGTTAGTATGGCTTGCTATGACTGATTTACAACATTATATTAGGAGTGTAAGTCACTATAATGTAGAGTGTGACATTGACATCTGAATGTATTAAACAATAGGGCTCCATATGGATAGTTTGCTTCAATGAAAGATAAAAGAAAGCTCACTCTGGAATCTGTTTCATGAAGAAATGGGGCTTCTTCACTTTTCAGAATAAACTGAAGTGGCCATATTGCTTTGCTCTCTTTTGAAGCATCCTGCAATTCTTCTGGCACTCATAATTGGAAGAAGTCTTCCAAGTCAGCTAATAAAAGAATTAGAAGAAGTTTCTGCACAAGTACAGTATCTTACGGAAACTGTACTAACTTTTGCAAGCAATGGAGGAAATTGCAAAGGGATGTGTAATGCTTGTTTGTACAAATGTTAGTTGCTACATGTCACTAATTACAGTATGTCTGCAAATAACTCACCAGGTAGCTTATACTGTGCTGAAAACATATACAGGTAGTCCTTGGCTTATGATTGTTAATTTAACAAAGGTTCAAAGTTATGACAGCCTTGGAAAAAGTGACTTATTGTCAGGTGCAAGAAACCAGAATCACTAGTGAATATACCCAGGTAGATATTTTTGTTGATCACTTATAGGAATCTTGTCAGATTGACTGCATTCCTTTGGGAATGGTCAGAGAAGGCTTCAGGGATTCTGAGATAGGTCAAGTCTGTGGAGATTTCCGCAGTGCAAGGATTCTAAGCTTGGCCCCCTCTTAACACATCCCTCCAGTGTAGCTGGAGTTTCCCCCACACTAATGTTTTGATCTCAGACATTTTCTCTCCCAAACTGATTCCATGCTGGAATGTGTCTCTATTCCCCCTAAAGGGACTCTCTCTTCTTTAGTCAGTGATTCCACCATACTTATAATCTGTACTCCACTTACATCCATTGTATCATCTCTACAGTCATGTGGTCATAATTCAGGCAGTTGCAGTGTCCTATGGTCATATAATCATTGTTTGCAGCTTTTTTTGCCCACTTCTGGTAAAAAAATGCCTTTTGGGGAAGCTGGATTGACTGTGTGATTTGCTTAACAACCACAAAACCTGTGGTAAAATTGGGCCTGACTCAACCTATGACCACAACAACTTAAAATGAAAATTCTGGTCCCAATTCTGGTCTCAAGGTGAGGACTATCTATACAGTATAGTGCAGTCTAATAATTGAAATAAAGATCCACAATGAAACTATTGTGAAACAATGCAACAGGCGAATTAAATACTTGCTTTACAGCTTTTTCAGAAGATAGAGCAAGATAGGACTCTTGCAGGAGGTAATTGCAGAGTCTGCTGTCCACTGATGAGAAATACCTACCCCCTCCTGCCCATTGATAGAACTTCAAATCGAAGTAAGCTATGAACCAGACTTTTCCAATATATCACAACAATATTAGGTCTGGCTGCATTTTGTATCAGCCACAGGTTCCAAATATTTCTGAAAGCAGACCTGTATTTGGCAATAATATACCTGCTTTAGTAACAGCTCCAAGTGTAGTATTACCAAAAGCTGAGTGGCAATTTTTTGAGCCATAGTGGCTATCCACCCAGGAGCAATGATGGTTCCAGAAGTGCTCTCAAGATTCTCATCTATCCACTGACTTAGTTGTAGTTCTTAATTTGTTATCAATAGCCTAATGAAGCTATAGCCCAGTCCCATCTAAAATTAGATATATCCAAAGATAGTAAAAGTAAGAAGCTTCAATATGTCCAATTCTACCAAGATACTAGTACTTATTCTTCATTTTGCTTAGTTGCATGGTCCATTTCTTTTGTATTTCACATGTTCTTCCAATAAAGTTTATAATGTACAATGTGAAAAGATGGGTTGTTTATCAGCTAGCTGACATTGATTTGGCTTCTATGTCTAAGAGAAGACTAAACTTGGGTCTTTCCACTCTGAGTTCACTATTAATCATTACACCATGCTGGCACTTACATAGAATCAAGTTGATAACAACCAAGAAAGTCCTATTGTAACACAATTTATGTCTTTAAGAATTAATAATAATGTATGTGTGCTTAAGTCCTAATTGTTTTCTATAGTCTCCCATGCAGATTGAAATGATTACTATATTTCATGTAGGATGCAAAATATTTTGAGTTGAAACACCCAGTATCAAGTTCAAAGTGGGTTATTCAGACCAATCTAAAAGTGTTTCAAGCTCAGAAAAGTTATTTCCAAGTTCAAAATAATTGCTTTAAGCTTGAAACAGGGCTTCTAAACATTTCTATGGTAATTGATGCAACGTATTTTGGACATGAAATATTTTTTTTTATTTTAACATGATGTGCATATCTCTAATTATAATGAGTTAAATAATTTGTATTTTTTCATAGATTATATGTTATGCAGATATTTTTGAATTTAGATAACATTTTTATTTATAATTTTCTAACCACTTTTTCATTAGAAGCAATATATGCCATTTATAGTGGCTGATGTGGTTATTTATCATAGCTTCAAGCTTTAGACCAAGTTAATAGGTAAAAGTTATAGCTGTGGTGAGTTAGTAGGTCATTGAAAACCCTCAGTTTCATCTTATCTAAGTGGAGTGTCTGGTGAAATGAGACAGATACCAACTGTTTCCTTATCCAACATATTATCAGCCAGATAGAAGCTGCTATGCAGGCCCTCTTAATATCACCTGCCAGCAGCAGTGGATGGAATAACAGCTGATTGCATCCTTTGCCTTTATTTATAGAAAACTAAAAAAAAGTTATTCTGATTTCTCTTAAATTGCTGATCCTGTTCATTTCTTCAGTTTATAAAATATTAAAATATTGTTAAATATAAAAATTTCTCTGTTAACCACGTTGCATTTGTCTAAGATGTTGGGTGAGTTACTAATTACCAGGGTGTTATTCTAAAATTATGAATATTAAAACCCAGGTCCTATGATGGCATATCTGTGGCAATACTATTAAGATATTAAAATAGGATCTTTTTTAGAAAAGCTTCCTTTTCTGGTCGTAACCCTTATTTAGAAATATCACAGTAGATTTTTTTTCAGCATCTGTGGCGGTAAATCTCAGTTTAAATAAATTACACCTTCTGATATTATCTTTTGGGTTAATAGATCATTTTCTCCAGAAATTACATTTTTGGCTATATTATGGAAATTTGATTCATTGAAAAAAAAAGTATGTTTTACAAATGTTGGAAATATGGTTTAGTTATAAAAGAGCAAGCATCTCACTTTTAATAGTGTTTTTCAATATTTATTTGCAGTTAAAGATGTGTTTAGTTAAGATACAGTGCGATATAAAAGCAAAAATGATACATCAGTCAGGACAAAAATATCTTACATAGTATAAGGATGATTCTTTTAAGGATATCCAACCTACAGTGATGCAGGGTATTTGGCAATAGCAAAACACAAAACAAAACCTTACAGTAGTCCTTGACCTACAACCACAATTGAGCTCAAAATTTCTGTTGCTAAGTGAAACAGTTGTTAAGTCAGTTTTGTTCCATTTTATGACCTTTCTTGCTACAGTTATTAAGTGAATCTCTGCAGTTGTTAAGTTAGTAACACAGTTGTTAAGTGAATCTGGCTTCCCCAATGACTTTGCTTGTCAAAAGGTTGCAAAAGGTGATCACACGTCCCTGGGATACTGCAATCGTCATAAACATGAACCAGTTTTGAACATGTGACCATGGGGATGGTGCAACGGTCATAAGTGTAAAAAATGGTCATAAGTCACTTTTTTCAGTGCTGTTGTAACTTTGAACGGTCACTAAATGAATGGTTGTAAATCGAGGACTACCTGTAATTTGTAAACATTCAAAACAAAAAAAAATGAAGTGTTGCTCTTCCATTATCTCTTGACTCTGCCTTGAATTGAAGGGAAACAAGTCCTAAATTTTTCTATTGAAAATACAAACACATATGAATACTGCATCTGTTACTTCAGACTTAAAGGTTCTAAATATAACGCTAGTCTCAGATAGAGATTTTGGAGATCTCCAAAAGAGGTTTCAGAAAAGTATTCAATCAATCCAAACTAAAAACTTTTGTTGGATTCTTGGACATCTTGCTGTATATAGACATCTTGCTGTAGTATAACCCTCTTTTTGACCAGAAATTTTAAATTAAGATTTCATATATGTCTTTTCTTTTTTTCTTTAAAACTACTCTGGCACTCTCTATCTCTAAAGAAATTAAAAATTGGATTGAAAAACCATCGATAGAAATCCACCATAGAGAATGAAGCATACATTTTTGAAACACAGACATTAATTTACCAGCACATTTTCCTTGTGCCATGTTTTATGACAAAATTAGTTATGTAAGGACTGGCATGTGACTGCGTCTTTCGACTCCCTGCTGGCTTCCCCATTGACTTTGCTTGATAAAAGCCAGCTGTGAAGTTGCAAATGGAGATCATGTGTCTACACGAAACTGTAGCTGCCACCTGCTGGCTGCCTACTACCTGAATTGTGGTCACATGACTTAAGGGATTTTGCAATAGCCATGTCTTCGAGTACTGGTCACAGATTTCCATTTTCAGTGCTATATTAACGGTTGCTGAATGAGTGTCCAGTGTTTCAGTATCCTCTTGTTTCAAGTGTACAGCAACTAAACGTAGCCCATAAACTTTGGACCTGCTGAACCTTGAACTTCCAAAAAAAAACATTATGTTCTCAATGAACATAAGATTGTGGCCCAGATGGACACGTGCAGTAAACAATCATTCCTGTACTGACATGATCAGTTAAAACCATGGGGTAGTAATGTTCATTACACAGTAAGCAAAAGATAATGTTAGTGGAATTAGAACTGAACAACAAAATTAGGGTTGAAGGAAAATTGATGCTTCCAATGTTATTACCCATAGATGGCAGTATTGATATGCTAGAAGCTCTGATGTGTTCTTTCACTTTAGTTGGCAAGAAGTTAGTGAGGGAAAGTTGCTATTATTTGTGAAATCAAAAACTGTAGTGAGTACTTGTCAGTTTCTTCAGGGATATGCTTGAATTTTTTACTGCCAGAAGAGGCTCTCTTAATGATATCCATTGTTGAATGCAGGTTATTTATGGTGATGAGTACTCTGTTGACTTGAGTACTGTGCACTACTGGGCCAAAAAATAAAGATGTGAACTTAGAAAGAACTGATTATTGTGATTAAGAATCAAGTGGAAGACCTATGATGACAGCTTCATATAAAAAAAGGTTGATATGATTGCAGTCAGCAAAACAGTCAAAAGAAAATTTGTGTCAATCTTGGTATTTCACAGAAAAGTAATGGTTCATTGTTTATGTTCTTCAATATTGGAAAGTCTGTGCAACATAGGCTCTTCACATGCCCATGGTAGAGATGAAAGTTTCACAAGTTGAAATTTGCTCACAATTGTTGTCATATTATCAGAATAAAAATGAGGAATTTCTTAGTATCATGACAGCTCCCCCCCCCAAACAGGCTAATTGTTATGACCCAGAAATGAAACAGAAATGAAATGAATTATTGATAGAGAAAGAGCGAGAAATAGACCTCAGGTCTAATTACATATGGGGAGGTACATTGGATATTATTCACATTGATTTCCTTCAATCTGGCACCATTGTCAACTCAATGCTACATTGTAACACTCAAAACTTTGAAACAATAGTTTAGTAACATTCAGAAGCACAAAAAGGAAATTTTGCTGCAGCATGAAAACACTGTGCCTCACAAGTCACCCAAGAGGCAGTTGTGATGTTAATTTTCACTGCTAGCCTATGCAGTCTGGGTGCCTTACAAATTCTGCCTTTTTGCAAAATAGAGAAAATACCATTGTGAGTATCTGTTTGACTCAAATGAAAGACTGGAAGGTTTGTCAAGATCTGGTTGAAAGGGCAAAGTGTGGAGTTCTTTCATGATGGCTGTAAGAAGTCTGTCCCTTGTTGGCAGAAGTTTAGAGCAAGTGGTTGTGATCATGTGGAAAAGTAAAATACAGGTACCAAAAGAGCTTATTTCAAGAATTATTTTCCTGTGTCATTTATTAACATACCCCAGATTAAAAGTAAAGATATGGAGGTGGAGCAGTACCTTTCATTCAACCCATCATATAGTATTTTCTTCTTCCTTTAAATCATGCCTGATTCTTGTTCAGATTGCCTGGACAAGTCCCTGCAGTTTTCTTGACAGCATTTTTCAGAAGTGGTTTGCCATTGTCTCCTTCCTAGGTCTGAAAGAAGGTTGACTGGCCCATGATTACCCAGCTGCTTTGTGCCCAAAGCAGCACTAGAACTCATGGTCTCCTGGTTTCTAGCCTGATGCCTTAACCCTTATACCAAATTGGCTCTCAGTAGTACTATAGTTACAAGCAAAAGTTTAAGCACCTCTGGATTTCAAAAGGGCACAATCATGGAAAGCAACAATGTACATTCAGATTTACTGAATCACAGCTTGCTGCTTTAGTAGGTTTCACAATTGCAGCTAATAATTGAAGGTACATAATGTGGATCCACATAGTTTTCCCCAAGCAATGTGGTTCTCTAAATTAGCCATAGTTGCCGAAAGTTCTTGCTGCTCTTTTCATTTCAGAAAGCTATCCCAAAGTATAGAAGACAGCAAGAAAAAAAGCTGGCAAAATAGAATGCTTGATATACACACATGTACACAGCTTACTCTTTTCCACTTTATAATATTGGACTGTAAATATTGGACTGTAAATATTGGACTGTAACCAACTGGTTTTTATCAGTCTTGGAATAATGTTACAATTTAAAATGCAATTTTAGGAGGGGTCTGGCTCTTTTTAAGCAGTTGTGTATCATGAAAGTTCATGTCCTAATACTTGGCACTTTAATCCATTAGTCATACCTTGACCAATTTCTGGTTTGTGAATATCATTGTTTCTGTCCACCCTAAAGGTTAAAAGATTATTTTCTGGACAAGGCTGCAAAGAGGTTTCATTCCTCTGAAACATAAATTCTCTCTGGTTCAGCTAGCAATGTCCAAAGTACCCTTCCAGCTAGAAGAAATTGATGCAACTTCTACATAGCTCTGCAAATCTGAATGTATACTTACTATTTATGTGTAAGTTGTTTACAGATCTTAAATAAGAAAATAATGAATATGAAATTGCAAATGTTTCAATGCACTTTCAGACAGTATAACACCTCTCTTGGCAGAAATAAATCTTTCTACTCAGCTGAGTCTTTCAGGTCTTTTTGTTGGACACCCCCCCCCCCTTTTAGTTGCAGAAATATTCTTGTCTTCTTGGGTGTACCACATGTTGAGATCACAGTTTTTCAATAATAATAAACAAATTCCAAAATCTTTACTTTTCTTTCATATAAATACTTCATGTAGATGTGTAAGCATCTTTCACCTAATTGACTTCTGAAATATCCAATATCTTTTCAGTTTCAGTTTGTTCTCTGAGTGTGGGACATCAGCTTCTAGAATAGGTTGATATACATTTTTAAGACTCTTTTATTTATCTGTGAAAGAATTTGGCCAAGAATTTTCTGCCAGTTTTCAGTTGAATTTACTATGTTTCTTCAGACTAATTATTTAACCGTAACTACCTATTATCATAGCGTTTTTCATAATACACTGTTTCCTTCCATGGAAAAGCTATCACATTAAATGCCACATGACAAATCCTTCTTATGTTCCATGTGACTCATCTCTCCATACAAAGTACATACAATATGTACAACTCATCACTAATCTTTCTTCAGAAGGAACAATGAGGAAAAAATGATTGATCAAACATTTTCTCCATCTGTTAAGCAATCATTAAAATATAAACTACAGCAGAAGTCATTTTATTGTTCAAAACCTGAGGCTGAGCTCTCCTCCCCCCTCTGCCTTCCCCCTTCCCCCCCTCATGTTCTATTAGTGACCATTTTATTTCTTATTTAAGAAAGGAATTGTAGTCACCAAATGAGGAGAGGATGTAATGTTAGGGTTCTAAGCAGTTATTTTTTATCTAAATCTTTTTGTGTTACTTTTTTCCACTATCAAAACCACATTTTCCCCCTATCAATAAATATTAAATTCAACTATGTTTCACACTAGAAAAAAGTATATTAAGGTGATTTAATAGTTACAAACACTAATCAGATTTCAATTCTTTTTAATGCTTACTCATCTTCCACTTGAATTTCCACACTACAGAAAATTACCAAAGGTAAGCAATTTATTTCTATTCCCTTTGATTTTGTAATTCCAAATCAAGATCATTTGCTTACAGTGATGCATAATACAGGTCTTAGTTTTAAGCACTAATAATGCCACTTTGCTCTCAGATTAATACTTTTGTAATCTAATGTGGTTTAGTACAACTTCCTGTATTTTGTTAATTTGTTAAATAGGTACAGAGAAAGGGCTTCAAGATATATACAAGAGTCTGTGCTTGCCAATGAACAAAATTTCAAATAATAGTAGATATTATGATAAATTTGAGGTGAATGTTCAACCATGTCTCCTTTTGTCCAATGTATGTACTAGATTATATATTACTGAAGGTCAGTTCAGATGGAATAGCCTCTAGATGTATGTCTATATTTGCTGCAGTGTTCTATGGTATATTTAAATGATTGTATGAATAATCTTGATATGATTTCTTTTCACTTTTGTTTAAGAGATGAAAAAATGGGAAAATACTGTAAACATTTATACATGTGAATTGTGTTCTCTGATAAGCAGAAACATATATATCCTCTACTTGGATTTAGTTTTCATCTATAAAATAGAAGTGAGAGGCACTTAAATTGGAAGAGCAGACTAGGGAACAGGAACATTAATTTTCAGTTCAAATAAGGCCAAACCCCTGAAACCAATACTGAAAAATATTTTAAATACATATACGGTGGTATGAAAGAGTTTAGGCACCTCTAGTCAAATTCCATGTTTTAGCTCATTTTAAAATGAACAAAATCTGAGATAATGTCATATACAAATTTTAATATTTTATATGTCTGTAAACCTTAATAATAGTTTTGGAATGCATCTCAGAGGTCACAGACATGAATATTTTGGAGATTTATAGGGAGATCCCAGGCACACAGTATATACCAGGAGTACTAAGAATCTTTTAAGCTAGAAGATTTTTGCAAGTAAGAGTGGGAAAAATTGTAAAATCAGGCATAGAAAGATTTTTAGGAAAAGTTTGGAAGCTGTTATTTCTACAAAAAGAGATGTGGTGTAAGATACAAATTTAAAGGAGCCTAAACTTTGCTTGTCATATCCAATTTTCTTCCCTTGAATCTGCACACAATTGCACATGAAAAGTAAATATATATTCCAAATTGCAGAAAGGTGTTCTGTTTAACTTTATGTCATGAAGATCTTACATTCTGTTCACTTATGAATTCATTGAAATACATAGTTTTGATTAGGAGTTGGGTGCCTAACTTTCATGTATAACTGTATTCATATTAACCTCTAAGTATGAAGAACCTTATCACTACTACCCTATACTGTAGCTATTTAGTGACGAGTATAGGACTAATATGGAATCTTCACTAGTAATAAAGGATAAGCATATTAGATTGGATTTTTAGTGTCTTATTTTTTATAAGAAATTAGTTGAAATAAACAAAGGGAAATTAAGAACTAAGTATGTAAGCTTAATTAACTTTTTAAAACATGATTTGAGGTTCATATAAGTGTAAGTAGTGACCTGAAGTATATTTACCCACAGGTATTTGCCTTTGATTACTGTTTCTGGTCTATGGATGAATCAAACACTGCCAAATATGCAGGTATGATTTTTCATTACTACTATCTTTAGCTGATTCAAAAATTTCTTCTCCATTCCTGTTTAACATAAAAAATTAGTTTCTTGCTTTCTCAATTGTTATGGTATTTGTGCTAATATATTTGGGCTGTACAAGTAATCCTCATTTAATGACCACTTGTTCAGCAGCTGTTCAAAATTGTAGTGGCACTGAATGAGTGATAAACTCTTTCTTGAAGTTTCATTCATTACAATGCTGCCACAATCATATAAGTGTGATTTGGGAGCTTGGCAACCAGCTTACACTTACAATGGTTGCAGCATCCTGTGATTGCCATTTGTGACCTTTCCTGCTGGCAAAGCAAAGTCATTAGGGAAGGTTGCAAGATGATCTGTTAAGTCCTATCAGCCTTCCAATCATTGGCCACACACCCTCAGCCAAGGGTCAATCCTAACAAACTACCATTTAAAGCCTCAATTGCAACAAGTCATGTGCTAGCTTTCCATTAACTAAATTTTGGATTCCATTAAATGAACTGGTATCAATTTACAATTCACGCTAAATTGTATACCGCATTATTTGTACTCGTCCTAATCATGACCTATTTGTATTTGTTTCTTACATACACTGCTCAAATAAATAAAGGGAACACAAGCAGAAGACATCCGAGATCTGAATGAATGAAATAGCCTTATTAAATACTTTGTTCGTTACATACAGTAGTTTTGTGTTCCCTTTAGTTGTTTGAGCAGTGTATAAACTACTGTATGTAAAGAACAAAGTATTTAATAAGGCTATTTCATTCATTCAGATCTCGGATGTCTTCTGCTTGTGTTCCCTTTATTTTTTTGAGCAGTATATATTGCTAGGCTAGCCCAAGCTTTCTACCAAATTTCCCTCTGCCAACTTTAGCTTTCTTTATTAAGCAGGGACAGTGTGGGTTCTATCCTTTTCTTTCCACCAGGCAATGGGAACATATCAACTTCAACCAATAGAACAGCAAGAGACTATGGTTGATTTTCTGACTTGTACACATCAGTAAAAACTAAAAGTAAACTAAATTATGGCTCAGAAAATCTAAGTCACTTAGGTGAAATAGACAGCATAGAAATACAGAGAATTCTTGACTGTTTTTGACAGGTTAGTCCTCGACGTACGACCACAAGTGAGCCCAATATTGCTAAATGAGACAGATTTGTCCCATTTTAGCAACTGCTTGCTACAGTTGTTTAGTGAATCACTGCAGTTGGTAACACGGTTGTTAAGTGAATCTGGCTTCCCCATTGACTTTGCTTGTCATAAGGTTGCAAAATGTGATCACATTACCTGGAACACTGCAACTGTCGTAAATATGAACCAATGTGTTCCAAAAGTTAGAATTGCTGTTGGTGAAAAGCAACAGTGGTAGTTCCATGAACGATCTGATTGATACTTAGGGGGCAAAGTGCATCACAGTATAGATTATTCCATTTCAATTATTTCCTTTTTTTTTCTTTTTTCTTTTTTCTTTTGTAGATCAACAAGTTGTGTTTAAGTGCCTTGGAGAAGGAATTCTTGAGAAAGCCTTTCAGGGATATAATGCTTGCATTTTTGCATATGGACAAACAGGTAAGAGTTGTATTTATAAGTTCTAAATGGAAATGATATATTTTGCGGAGATTGTCACCATCTTCTGGGAAAGAGGAACCACTCACCAGTGTCTTCTTCACTGTGTGAACCTCTTCTTAAGGTCAAGGACTTGATTTAGGTCCAATAATTTCATTCTCCCTCCCTCCCCACCATTCTGCCTCATTTGGGCTTTTTTATATATACACAGAAAGGGCCTGTTCTCTCTTGAATTCTTCTTGGTCCAGTTTTTTTTTCTGGATTTCTCAACCTTCTTTTCTAATGTTATCTTGCTTTAACCCTGGTGGTTCTCTAGAACCACCCCAACCCTTGGCCTGTGGACCAGCACCGGGACGCAACATGCCAGAAACCAGGCTGCACAAACAAGTGTCCATGGGATGTAGGCAGCATGGGAAATTACTCTTCCTCTGGTCTGCTGAAAAACCTCTCCACAGAACTGATCCCCAGTGCCCAAAAGGTTGGGTGGGGACTGCTGTTCTAGAACTCTTGGAGGCTTTCAATACAATCAGGCATAGTATTTTTCTCAGTGAGTGGTCAGGGCTGAGTCTTGGGAGCATAGTTTTGCATTGTTCCTGATCTTCCCTGTTGGGTGGTAAGGAAAAACTATTTGACAGGGTTATGTGGAGATCTGGAACTGAAAGGTAAAATGTGATTGTGAGTATATGTGGACATGTGTAGCATCTTTTGTGAACACCTTAAAAGCAGCCATTTTTTTCCTGAGCTTATGGAATCTTTCCTCTGTAGCTAACATGCATTCTTGGGAAATGATACTTTGTTGTATGCTACCTCCTTAACTCAAATACACGTTTTTCCTGAGATGGTGCAATTTGTACTGTTTATTATTTGTTATCGTTTTTGAAAGAGACAGCAATTGATAACTTTTCCATTTTTAAATATAAAATTTTTATATCTCTCTTTTAGGCTCAGGAAAATCCTTCTCAATGATGGGAAATGCGGAGCAGTTGGGTCTGATCCCACGCCTCTGCTGTGCTTTATTTCAGAGAATCACTTTAGAACAAAATGATTCTCACACTTTTAAAGTAGAGGTGTCCTATATGGAAATCTATAATGAAAAGGTCAGAGATCTACTTGACCCTAAAGGGTGAGTGAACCCCCAACCCTTTTTAATTCTAGATGTAAGTATAATTGAGGGAACTTTGGTACATATTTAGTTTTGCTTTATAGTTTGTATTTTTCATTGTTTTCCTAATAGCATATAAGAATAACAATTATAATATTTGTTTACCCTGCTAGTTGCTGTGGTGGGTTCAAAAAAGAATTTCTTTTTTAATTTGAGAGTCAATTACACATCATGGTTGTGTTAGTCCATCCTTAAACTTATCTATTCTTAATGGGGAAAATATATATGGACAAGAATGGAAACTATTTTCTTAACTGATAGCATTTCCATTTGTTGCCCTCTACCAGCACTTTATCTAAATTGGAGAAACCAGTTTGAAGTCACATCTCTGCTCCTGGGATGTGTAATGTAAGCCTGACACTGTTTATTACAGAGAGTTATAGTTATTCAAGCAGAATTGTCAAGAGTCTCTAGTGAGTAGTGTTTATTAAGGCTGCTAGTTGTAAGATTTTGTCTTAAAAAGAATATACAAATGCTAATTTTAATGGAACAGTGGGATCTTTTTTTAAAAAAACATTTACGGAGATGTTAGAAAGGTTACTTAGTACCTTTACAAAATTTGTAAAGGAACCAGATTTTTTTCAAGGAGGGTGTTAATTTCATTATTTCATTTTCTGTTTCATGTTTTTTTACCATGTAGATATGAAAATATTTTTAATAAAAATAAATCTTTATATTTCTGATAAATGAGTTTTACTTTTGAGAACAAGTTTATATGTTCATTGGCCTATAATAAGTTAATTTTCCTAACAAAATTTAAATTATAGCAATATTTTTGTCTCAAAGGAGTCGGCAATCCCTCAAAGTTCGGGAGCATAAAGTTTTGGGTCCATATGTAGATGGTTTGTCTCAACTAGCTGTTACTTGCTTTGAAGTAAGTAAAGTGTAAGAATTTGGTCAATATAAAGGTATTCCTGGGTTGAAGAATGAATTTGCATTTCTATGCTTTTACTACAGGGTGAGAAAGGAAGCATGGGGACTAATTTATATAAGGACAGTATGTGTAAGAAAGTTATTTGTGGTAAGACAGATTCACTTGCATAAAAATTATGCATGTGTTAAACATATTGTTAAAAAACAGACAAGGAAAATGTGCATTAGAGGAGAAAATATAAGTTATTTTATTTATTTGTTTGTTTGTTTGTTTGTTTGTTTGTTTGTTTGTTTCCATTTCTATACCGCCCTTCTCCAAATAGGACTCAGGGTGGTGAACAGCCAGAGTAAAAAACAGAACATACAAAATTTAAAAACAGTTTAAAATAATTAAATATTTTGGCCGTAAATTAAAACAACCCAATTTAAAATCAATTTAAAATTTAACTCAAGCCAGCCCAGCTAGTTGAAATAAATAGGTTTTCAGGGCCCGACGAAAAATCCAGAGGTCTGTTATTGTACGTATCTCTGGGGGGAGGTTGTTCCAGAGGGTGGGCGCCGTCACAGAGAAGGCTCTCCCCCTGGGGGTTGCCAGCCGACATTGTCTGGCGGACGGCAGCCTGAGGAGGCCCACTCTGTGCGAGCGTACTGGCCGGTGGGAGGCTATTGGTGGCAGAAGGCGGTCTCATAAGTACCCCGGCCCTAAGCCATGGAGCGCTTTAAAGGTGGTCACCAACACCTTGAAGCGTACCCGGAAGACCACCGGGAGCCAGTGCAGCTCGCGCAGGAGAGGTGTCACACGGGAGCACCTCATCGCCCCCATAATCCCCCGCGCGGCCGCGTTCTGGACCAGCTGGAGCCTCCGGGTGCACCCCAGGGGGAGCCCCATGTAGAGAGCGTTGCAGTAGTCCAGGCGGGAAGTGACGAGTGACTGTGCGTAGGGAGTCCCGATCTAGAAAGGGGCGCAACTGGCGTATCAGGCAAACCTGATAAAAAGCCCCCCTGGCCACGGCCATCAAATGATCTTCTAAAGACAGCCTTACAGTAATGAGTATTTAAAACACATTAGCCACTAATACTAATAATAATAGATGTACTGATAACGAAACAAGTTTTGTTTAAAAAATTAATTTATATTGATTTATTCATTTTCAGTTGACTAAGCTATTTTGGAGGTACGTTTTGAATTAGGTATATCAAACATTAAACAATTTTGCAAATCATATATGTATAACTGAGTTTTTATTTTATTTTATTTTATTTTATTTTATTTTATTTTATTTTATTTTATTTTATTTTATTTTATACTTGTGGAAATGTATAATGTAAAATGTATAATGTAAAATGTCTACAGCTGCAATAACTTTGAGCCAATTAAATTAAGTTAATATTAATATAAGTAGGATGACACATTGTTTTCATCTGAAATGATGAAATGGGTTTGTGTTGGCCTCTGATCTATTTTGGAATATGCACTTGGAGATGATTTATCGGTTCAATTATAGGCAAAAGTGAGTTTAAATTTATTTATATATCACACTGTAAGGGCCTAGGGCAAATAACACAACTCTCTCTTTCCAGTCAGCAAAACAGCATAAAATTATATTTACAAACAGGGAAATATCTCCATCTTTCTAGGGTTATTTTGAACATTAACCTCGGAAAATAGATCTTAACCATGCTTTTGAAAGTACTGTAGATGGAACTTTAGTAAGTGTAGAGTAGGAAAGGTGTTCCATAAGACTGAAAAAATATACATATGCATATAATGTTTTAAGTTGTATTTGTTTATTTACATCTAAAATGATAAATTGCAAATGCTGCAATTGGAAAAAGGAAATTGTTGTGTTCAATGTTTTATGTTATTCATCAGGATATAGAGTCACTAATGTCAGAGGGAAATAAGTCCCGGACGGTTGCAGCAACCAACATGAATGAAGAAAGCAGCCGCTCTCATGCTGTATTTAATATTATCATCACTCAAACACTTTATGATCTGCAGTCTGGAGTAAGTGAATTGAATATAAAGACATGTTATTATTTGAGTAATATGTTGAAAAATTTAAATCTTATCCAGTTGATTTCAGTGGTATTTGCCTAAAATTGTATAAATGACAATGTAAAATATGAACGTGTGTCCACTGAAATTTCTACTGTTGTAGTTGTAAGGATTATTTTTTAAATCTGAAATAAAGAGCTAGAGTGACACTAGGAGATAAAACAGTTTTAAAATTAAAATGCTTTGAGGGTTAAATTCAGCCAAAGAAGGCATTGAGTCTCTAATATGATAAGATTTCCAATGCATACTACAGTTTATTTTGCATTAAATACCAAAATAAATATTGAATGATAAATATCCAATATGACCCTTAACCACATTTATTTGATACAGCTTTTTAATGTGTGCCTGTTGAAAGAAACAAAAATGGGTGCAATTCAGCAATCTGGAACTTTACATAAGTAATTTATGAAAGAGTGTTGGTCAGTAATCATATCTTAGATCTGTGATGGCAAACCTTTTGGCCTCCGCATGTCAGAAATTCAGAAAATGCTTACCTTGACTGCTGGCATGTCACGTCACCACCTGCATCTTGGCCAAAAGAGGCCTCTCCGGACTTCCTCTCCGGACTCTCCTCTCCATTCTCCAAATTCTCAAAGGTCACATGAGGGAGCCCTGCAAGGGTTCTGCAACCTCAGAAAATCGTGTGAGAATCCTTGCATGATTTTCAGATACCTCAGAGGCTGTGGAAGAGAAAGGCCCTCTCAGATGAGCTTCAGAGGATCATGGCATGTCACCAGACATGGTGTGGCATGTCACCTGTGACACACATTTCATAAATTTGCTACCACTGCCTTAGGTATTTGGTGGTAAGAGAGTGACAGACTGAGATCAGTAAAGGAAAACTCAGCTTTGTTGCATACTGTCTAGATTGAGGGACAACTTAATCTTATCTCTTGTAATTAAAGTATGATGAAAATTTTATGAACAAATAAAAGAAATTTGTTCATCTGCTTAGAATCCTGATGCTAAAACAATGGTTGTAAGTGTCAAAGTGTAAGTGTGATAAGTCACTTTTTTCAGTATCATTGTAACTTTGAATGATCAATAAACAAATGGTTGTAAGTTGAAGACTATATGTAGTGGTATATCTCCATTAAGCTTGTCTTCAAATGTCATATGGGCATAATTAATTTGTAGCTTGTAACTTATAGTATAGTAATGCTCTGTGCTAAAATGTAATTTGAATGTGAAAAAAAATAAAAATATGTAAACTTTTGTTGTGCTATAATGATAAATTCAGTAACAACATTTATACTATGTAAGAAGTGAGTATTTTCCCAACTGTTGGCCTTTCAAGATGATAGTGAATTTTGGGAGTTATGAAAATTGATGCCAGCAAAAGGAGCAGACCAAATCTTTTCATCTAGTTTTTTTTTTAAAGGCACAGAGGAAATAAGCTGAAATGACACAGGCCAAATGTCTGAATAGTATCCCGTTTTGTTAGAAAAGTTAAGAATAATAATAGTGGTTTATCTCTAAAGATTTCCTTATTTTCAAAAAAAACTATTCAGCCATTTGGCCATCACATTTCAGCAGTGAAATCTCTCGATGCTGGATGTGATCAGTGAGGTACTGTGGACGTACATGGTACTGTGTGCATATGTGTTGTGAGTTTTTACTTCTTCTGTAAATCATAATGTCCATTAATAAAGCTTCAGCTTTTTTCCCCCTCTGCTTAGAACTCTGGAGAGAAAGTGAGCAAAGTTAGCCTGGTTGATCTGGCTGGTAGTGAGAGAGTATCTAAAACAGGAGCTGCAGGAGAACGTTTGAAGGAAGGCAGCAACATAAACAAGTAAGGCACTGATGAAACTATTATCCAAGTACCGATAAATTGATTCTAGCTGCATTTATAGGAAGGCCTTCAAATCAAGTTTCTGGTCATTTTACTACATGCTAATTGTATTTTTTATGTCTTGGATGTCTTAATTTTTTTTCTGCATTTATTTTCTATTGATGAGCTAGAAATATAATTTAGACAGGATCTTCTGCCTTGAAGAAAATTCACTGAAATCAACCCAAGCAGTTTTTGATATGGTAACAATGAGAAACAATGAGAAATTGAAAAATACATATTTTTTCAAACTATTTTGAAATCTGTGGGGTTTTAAAATACAATTTTAAAATATAAGAATAATTAACAGAGTACAGGAACATAATTTCCTTGATCCAGTTGTGTCATCGTCCAGATATGGGCTGCTTCAGTCGGATCTGTTGCTGGCTGAGCCATAGTTTTTTTGACCACGCCCCTTGCTCCTCCCTTTGGGGCCCAGTTTAGGCTCAGTCGGCCTGAGAGTAACACCTCCTACAGATCTGGCTCTCAGCCCAGGTCTGTTCGATTGCATTTAAATTGTAAGTTTTTTTGACCTTTTATTTTCTTATTTCTTTCATTTATTTTCCTATTTAATTTTTTCTTGTAATTTTCAGAGGTTCCGGTCTACTAGGCTAGTTAAGAAATATTTTTAGTTTTATTTTGCATATAATAGCCTACCGGTATACCTCTTATTGGAGCAGCCTGTTCTATCAGGCTCTTCAATAGATCCAGGCGGCGGCCATTTTGGAAGCCTCTTCCCGGGTCTTTTTAAATTTTTTTTTTTTCTTCCCTTTGGTGGGGTTTTTTTAAATCTATACCACCAACAACACCGCAGGGGGCTTAAACCATTGTACCACCACCGTTTGTAGTGATATTCTGGGACAAACCCCAGAATCGCTAAAATAGGCCGCCGCCCCCCGCCCTCAGCTCCCGGGACAGCAGAACAGCTGTAGGGCGGTCCTTTGAAGCGCCGCGGCACTTTGGAGAGGTGATAATTGCCGCTTTGCCACCAACGAGTCAATAGGAGGCTTTTTAACCCTTTTTTAGCCAGTGATCCTCCTATATCACCAACGGAGCTTATACAGGAGAGCTGTAAGGTTTCCTTACACTCTCCACGTGGCAATATTACAGCCAGGGTTTTTTTGTGGCTGTAAAGGCGCTTTATAGGGGCTGTTTCTAGGTTTCCTGGACAGTCACCTCTAGAGCAAGTTTCTTCTGCTCACGTGTTACTTGGCAGCCAGTGAGCTAACGCCAGATCCTCTGCTCTTGTTTACCTTACCACGTGGCGAAAGTGAAACTAAATCTTTGCAGTCGACATCTTGGTCGCAGTGAGTATACTATTGCAAGGGCAGAGCGTTCTTCCCACGGGGAGGGAAATACCATGCCTCAGGGGAAAAAAGCAGATTGCAAGCGCAAGCACTCTTCTAAATCAGAGGAAAAAGACTTGCAAAGGAGGCATAAGGCTTTAGAGAAGCAAATTTCAAAAGCTATTCCCAGTAAGGAAACCTCTCCTCCCCCCGCTACTCCCCCCCTTCCTGTTGTTGAAGTTCACCAAGCTTGGTCTTCAGAAGGTGAGGGAGGGGTTCTTATTCAAGAAGAACAGAGCACTCTGCAAAATCCATTTGCAAGTCAAATAATTTCCCCGGCTTCTCCTGCTCCTAGCAGAAATGTGACACCAGCTCAGGCTGCAAGGGAGTTTCCCTTGCAAGATCAGATTCCAGAGGACCCTTTTAAAAATCTGCCAGAAAACTTACAAGTTTTAATTGAAAGGGCCATTGCTTCTCGAGTGGAGGATGCCTATAAAAGACATCATTCTGGATCAATAATTTCTGAGCATTCCACTCATGCTAGAGTATCTCCTGCAGTTAGTCTTACTGGCTCTCATTCCCCTACTGCTTCAAGGGCTTGTGAATCCTTTGCTTTGGAGATGGATCACCATTCTGATTTATCAGATGATGAGGGCGTAATTCAAGATCAACCTGCCTTTACAGGGTTATTTCCTCCACACAAATTTAAGTCTCTGTTACATAAGGCACGCATTACTGCAGCTCTAGACAATGATGATTACATTAAAGAATTGCAAGAAGATAGCCAGGGTCATAAAAAGGGACTTTTTGCTGAACCTACTCCTGAACAATCCTTTGTTCCAATCCCTCAATTATTTACAGACGTGGTTAAGAAACAATGGTCTAGCCCTGCAACCTTGGCCTCTGCCCTTGCTTCAGATAGGAAGTATTATACGGTTGCACCCAAATTTGCTCAACTGTTGCAAGTCCCCCCTGTGGACAGTCCTGTAGCAGCTCTTTCGTCTCCCTCCTCCTATGTGACAGGGGATACTTCCGAGGGTCTACGACCAGAGGATAAAAAATTAGACTTCCTGTGCAAGAAGAACCACCAGGCTGCTGCATGGGCAATTCAATCGGCTGCCTCAGCCTCCTTTTTCAACCGATCAACCATCCTTTGGCTTCAGCAATTGCAAGCAAGAGTGCCCCCTAGTGAGGTTCGCCTCCATCAGGATATTAATAAAATCATAGCTGCTACTCAATTCTCAGCAGATGCCACTCTAAATTCGGTTAAATTCGCCTCTAGGGCCCTAGCCTCTACTGTATCAGCCCGCAGGATGATCTGGCTCCGTCAGTGGCCAGCAGATCTTCGGGCCAAATGGCGTTTGGCTGCAGCTCCATATTCTGCAGCGAAATTATTTGGTGAGTCACTTGAGCCCCTCCTCATTGAAACACGGGACAAGCGTAAGGTTCTTCCTTCAACATCTACACGTGTTGACAGACGATCTTATCCTTATTACAAGAGGGCATCCTTTCGTCCCTATTACCATGGAAACACCTCCCAACAGGGCTTCCCTCAGGGATCAAGCCGGTCTTCGGACCGTCAGTCCTTTCGGGATAGGGGCAGACAATTCACACAGTCCAAGCGGCCCTTTCGTGGCTCCGGCTACCGCCAGTCCCGTGGCCGTAAGTAATTCATCACCAAACCCTCCCATTGGAGGCCGCCTGGCTCTCTTCGCAGACAGGTGGAAAGCCTCTACCCCAGACCTCTGGGTCCTATCCATAGTAACATTTGGCCTCCCCCTAGAATTTCTATCCACACCTCCGACACGTTTCATTCAATGCCCACCTTACAGCAGCAAGTCCAGACGCCTCCTGATGGACCAAGCGGTTCAACATCTCCTGCATATTCGCGCCATAGAGGAGGTCCCTCAAAGCGAATGGAAACAGGGATTTTATTCTATCCTGTTTGTGGTTCCAAAACGGTCGGGGGGGTGGAGGGCAATACTGGATTTAAAATCTCTCAATTCTTACATAGTGTATCGCAGATTCAAAATGTGTTCACTAACCTCTATTCTTCAGGGGATTCGTCCCAACGACTTTCTAGTTTCCATAGATCTCACAGAGGCCTACCTTCACATCCCAATACTTCCAAGGCATCGGCAATATCTCCGATTCAGCTACGCAGGAAAACATCTACAGTACCGGGCCCTTCCCTTCGGCCTGGCGTCCGCACCAAGGGTCTTCACAAAGGTACTGGCAGTAGTAGCAGCTCACCTGAGGCAACAACCGGTAAGACTCCAGGCTTACCTGGACGATATTTTGATTCTAGCTCCATCTCACGACCAAGCCTTACACGATCTACACATCACAATTCAAACCTTGACCGAACACGGTTTCCTAGTCAACTACAAGAAGAGTCACTTAGTACCAACCCACAGACTCGTCCACCTCGGGGCCATCATAGATACACATCAAGGCGCAGTCTACCTGTCCTTGGAACGCCGAGCCGACATCAAAGACATGATAGCTCACATTCACAAAAACCCTTCTGTTCCATTGGCCACCTTGTCAAAACTTCTAGGCAAAATGATCTCTTGCATTCAGATCGTCCCCTGGGCACGCCTTCACGCCCGACACCTGCAGTGGTTTCTACTGCCTTTCCAACGAAAGCAACAAGCTCACACCATGGCCACTGTCAGAGTCCCACTATCAGTCAGGCGATCACTACACTGGTGGACATCGCCTTCTCTAGACGGGGGATGTCTTTTCATGGACCAAAACAGGATCACCCTCACGACGGACGCCAGTCTTCATGGCTGGGGGGCGCATCTCGAATCGCATGTGGCTCAAGGTCGTTGGTCTCCATCAGACCTGTCCAACCCCATAAATTGGCTAGAACTGAAGGCCATCCGCCTAGCTCTCATACAGTTTCAACAGCTTGTTCAAAACCATCACGTTCTGGTGCTGACAGACAACATAGCTGCAAAAGCACATGTCAATCATCAAGGGGGGACTCGATCGAGACGTCTCATGGAGGAAGCCTTTCGTCTAGGCAAGTGGGCCGAGCAACATCTCCTCTCCATCCGAGCAGATCACATAGCGGGGACAGAAAACATCCAAGCAGATTTCCTCAGCAGGACTCAGATAGACAATGCCGAGTGGCAGCTCCATCCGGACATTTTCCAAGCAATATGCAACAGGTTCGGGTTTCCACGCATAGACCTCTTCGCAACGAATCTGAACACTCAACTTCCTCGCTTCTTTTCAAGGTTCCCGACTCCGGGAGCGGAAGGGATCAATGCTCTCCGCCTCACATGGCCTCCCGGTCTTCACTATGCCTTCCCACCTCTGCCTCTGATCCCAGCTCTGCTCCAGAAGGTGGTCGCCGACAGGGCGGAAATAATCCTGATAGCTCCGCACTGGCCACGGCGCCCGTGGTTTGCGGATCTGGTCAATCTCTCCATATCACACCATTGGAGGATTCCATCGGACCAGATCATCCTGAGGCAGGGAGTCCTGACCCATCCGGAGCCTCAGTGGCTCCAACTGACTGCTTGGCACTTGAAAGGGCCCTCCTAAAGCGGGACATGTATTCAGATAGGGTGATTCCTACTGTACAGGCTTGTAGACGCAGGTCCACGGTTAGGATTTACAATATCACCTGGGTAGCTTTTGTACGATGGTGTAGGTCCCACCAGATCAATCCTCTGCTAGCCTCCCCTCCTCAGATCCTAGACTTCCTGCAGGATGGCTTGGACCGCGGTCTGGCCCACAGCACCCTTAGAAGACATGTGGCGGCACTGTCTACGGCCCTATCCAAGCCCTCTGAACAGCCGCTCACTCACCACCCCGTTATTAGAAAATTTCTGAGAGGTGTCAGGCTCTTACGGCCTTCCTCGATTCATAGGTATCCCACTTGGGACTTACCCAGAGTCCTTGACGCCTTGACGGCATCTCCCTTTGAGCCCCTCCGCACGGTCCATCTTCGTTTCCTCACCCTTAAGGTAGCTTTCTTAGTGGCCATAACTTCGGCTCGCCGTATCTCAGAGCTGGCAGCCCTCTCTGTTAGGGAAGATCTATGCATATTCAGACCCGACACAGTCGTCTTACGACTGGACCCCTCCTTTATTCCTAAAGTTAATTCACTATTTCATAGGACTCAGGACATTATTCTTCCCAATTTTTGTCCTAGACCTTCCCATAACTTGGAACGGAGGTGGCACACCTTAGATGTGTGGAGGGCTCTGAAAATATACATTACACGAACTGCCCCTTTCAGAAAATCCGAGGCCTTGTTTGTCTCTTTCTTGCCAAGTTCCTTAGGGAATAAAGCTTCATCTGCAACGGTTGGTCGCTGGATCAGAGCATGTATTGCCTCGGCATATCAAGCCCAGGCGGTTCCTATTCCCAGTCAAATTACTGCTCACTCCACCCGGAGTGCGGCTACATCGGCGGCCTGGGCAACTCAGGCTTCCCTTGAGGAGGTCTGCAGGGCGGCCACCTGGTCCACCCCCTCGCCATTTATTAGACATTACAAGTTAGATGTCTTTGCTTCTGCGGAAGCGACATTTGGCAGGAGGGTTTTGCAACAGGTGCACCGGTCAGGGGTCTCCCCAGGCCCTTCGTCATCCCGCCCTTAGGACTGCCAAACTTTGGTATGTCCCATATCTGGACGATGACACAACTGGATCAAGGAAATTAGGCATTGGTCTTACCTTGAAGGCCAAATTTCTTGATAGTTGTGTCATCGTCCAGCCCCTCCCTCTGTCTCAGGGCCTGTACAGTTTGTTTTTTGTTAATGTTAAAGAAGTTTATTTCCAGTTGTCCCGTTGGACCAGTTTCTATTTCTGAGGATGATGGTTCCTGTTGGAGCTTGTTCCTGTGGCCTTCTTCGCCAAACTGGGCCCCAAAGGGAGGAGCAAGAGGCGTGGTCAAAAAAACTATGGCTCAGCCAGCAACAGATCCGACTGAAGCAGCCCATATCTGGACGATGACACAACTATCAAGAAATTTGGCCTTCAAGGTAAGACCAATGCCTATTTTCAAAATGTATAGCTATTAAATAAATGGGAAGAATCATAACTGAAGGGCTCCTTCACACAACTAATGTACTTTTCAGAAATAAGTAAATGAAAGAAACAAGTTTTAACTAAATAACTTTTTTTTTTCAAAAGAAAAGATTCTGACCCAGAAACTGGATTTCTTAAACAGAAATTTAAGGCAACTTATTTGCCTTAAAACTGTCTTATTTGCTTCCACTAAAACTATTTGTACCATGGTCTTTTTTAATGAAATGGATGGCTGATGAAATAATTATTTCTTATATGCTTTTTAGCAGACCTATTTTATTATATATTTGAACGTATGTGCCTATTTCCTCTTAATTCATTTTTTTTTCTGAGCAGTATTACCATACATTTAGAATTGTTGCAGAATTTGAAAATAGCCACAGATCATGTTTTCTGTTTCTTGAGCCCTGTCTTGTATGAAAGCCCCTCTCCTCCTCCTTGTCTGGGTTCGTTGTGATGGCGCATTTTATCTGGATCGGCACTGTCCAATATTTTGATCAGTATTAGGTTTTTAATCAGGCTTGCAGCTTCTGCCATTATTAGAGGCATTTTCCAGTAATTTGATCAAGCATATGTATTCACAGTATAATTCTGTGTATAATTACTTAAAAATAAGTCCCAGTGAGCCCATGCAGGTTTTTTTTTCAGGTAAGCAATTTTATACTACATAGGATTGGAGTGTTGCATTGTGAAGTGTAGCATTTGCCAAAAGACCAGAACTGCTTGAACTCTTTGAGTTTCTAAATTGCTTATGTATATCTTGATCTGAAATTTGATTTTATGATAATTCTTTTTTTTTTTTTTTTTTGCAAGATGAGACAGTAAGTCATTTAAAGGCCTTTTCCCATAATTATCCTTTAACCTGAAAGTACTTTAAGTCAGCCACAGTAATTAAACTTGAATTATCGAATGTTTATAGCAGGTCTTAGTATTCATTTAGTTCTAAGGATATAATAATAACCGTTCATTGGTTAGCCTAAGGCTATTTTTAGCTACCATAGTACTTTGCTTCTTTGGGAGGCTCATAAGCAATAGGTGAATGTATGCTCTTCTCTTGCTCTCACTGTAGCTGATATTTGAGGGCTACAACTACCCCTCAGTGTTGAGGTTTCAGAAACGATAGCCCTCAGTATACTTGCATATTTTTCCAATTCCCTTTTTAAAAATGATACTATGATTGTATTACCAGGTCTTCTTTAATACCACAGGCTGATTATATGTTGTATGACAGGCAAAAAGTTTTTTCCTGTTTTAAATTGTTTCCAAATCAGTTAGGGTTTTCTTAATCTGGTACAGATCATTGGCACAAAGACTAAGCTTGGGGGTCCAGCCCCCCCCAAAAAGCTGCTTTATAGAAAATTAAAGTATTATATCTTCTACTCTTAATGCTAATTCTATGGTTGTTTCTATTTTCCTACCTATCTTAATCTAGCAACTTCCTGTCACTATTACAACTATTTTTTTTTACCTCTGCATACTGTTTCTATGTTCATAGCAATACATTTTTCTGCCTTAACTATTTCCTACCTGTTGAAATATTTCCCTTTTCCCCAGCTCTTGTCACAGAGTCATTTGAAGATCCTTTCTGCTCCATTATAGACTTACAAATAGTTTTTTCTCCAGGATCCAATCTGGGTCAGTCACCAGGACCAGAGGTTTTGTCTTCCAAGCCTCTAGACTGGTTCTGGAGACCATCTTCAGGGAATAGCAGAAGATGCTATTCTGCTGTGTGCTGTTTTTTCTCCACATCCCCACACCCCCAATTCCCCAGCCCTCAGAGTCCTTACTTTCTGGAGCTGATTTGTGGAGCTCCTTGCCAGGTCGCTGCACCTAATGGGCTTCCTTTGAGCTATTTCTTTTGCAGAATCTGGTTGTTTTTCCTTCTCCTTTCTTTCCCCTCTGTCTCTTGGCAGGTCTTGGGGCATCAGAACTTACAGTTTTGTTTCTCTATCTGGGGGCTGCCGCAGAGTTGCTTGCCTCAGTGCTTTTTCCCCATTTCTCTGCTGTCTTCCTGGCTTGACTCCTTTTTTCCCACACCCACACACATGCCTGATTCATCTGATCCATTTTATATACAAAGTCTCCCAATTAAGGAGGGGTTGGGGCTGTTTTAACCTTCCTTCCTAGGCAGCCCCAAAGCACTGGATCCCAGGAGGAAAGGAGTAATGCCTGCTCACTCTGGGTGGTGAGTTCATTCTCCCTCCTCAGACAATTTTATTAGTTGATTTCTGAACCTAATACTTTGAGAAAGAGAGAAATTTTCCATATGGTTTTATATGATCATTGATTTGTGATATGGCCTCCCGTCTCAAATATAATACAAATGAAGATGAGTATATGTGTCCCAGAATAATGTTGTAGGATCCAATCTGGGTCGGTCACCATGGCCAGAGTTTTTGTCTTCCGAGCTTTCGGACCCATGCTGGAGCCCATCTTCAGGAAACTTCTCTCTAGCAGAGTGTGCTAGAGAGACTCTGCTACAGAGAAGTTCCCTGAAGATGGGCTCCAACAGAAGTCCAAAAGTTTGAAAGACAAAATCTCTGATCCTGGTGACTGACCCAGATTGGATCAAATATAATAATTTAACAGCAATAGCAGCAAAGATAAATAACTTTAATTGATGCATTTCAATGGCATTGAGATCTGAATCAGCCCCTCTTCCTCAGATGTACATCATAAAACCAGGTTTAATTAACATCCTGGCCCAAGGCATGGGGAGACAACTAGGTCTTAAGACTTTGCAAAAGACCCACAGAGAGAGGGCCATCCAGATCACAGGGGAAATGGTGTCTATAGGGCAGGCAATGTGATGGAGGAGGCACACTTCCAGGATCCCACACTTTCATGGTCACTTTCTTTGGGTCATTCTAAACAGAGCCTCTAGGTAGCTCTGTATGGACACAGTAAGAGGGGGAAATATTTATTTTTTTGCCACCCATATGGTCACAAAGTAACCCTTAAGAAAGGTTGTTATCAATGCTTGGTCAGATTCACTCTTCATCTGTTCTTCATCTTCTAAAACCATGTTTCTCAACCTTAGCAACTTTAAGATGTTTGGACTTGAACATCCAGTAATACTGTTCTAAGCATTTTGATATAATCTAGGGACTTGGGCAGATCACTGCTTACCCGATTTCTTAATTCTCTCCATTAAGGACTCTCAGGTGGATGACATTTCAGACCCAAGGATTTGTTAACTGTGTAGTGTCTCTCATGCTATCCTAAGATACCTTGTTATTTTAATTCTCTGTCATTGTTCCAATTCCCTCCCTGAAAAAGTCAGAACTAGTTCAAGAATCACAAATACTAATGCTTTCCATATGTATTTGAAAGGATATGCATTCCAGTGTATGATGTGTCCTTTCCTCTGTTCTATGACACGCTTATGTGTACAGGAATGTTGTTTAGCTTTACAGTACATATAAAGTTTTACTTGGGCAAAAAAGAAGAACAAAATGTGAAGTCTTAAAAAGGCATTTTTTTTAATGTGACTGGTGTTATTATACTACAAAGGATTTTTTTTCTTATTGTTTTAAATTACAAATAAACAGTATTGGACATCACACTATACCAAAACTAATTATGTTTGTCAATAATTCATAACATTACTACACTTAAAGTCTTTAAATAATTGATCCTAAAATAGATTCATTTGGATAATTTTTTTGTTATAAAGAAGTCTTAAACTTGCATGTATGTATAAGGTCAGCTTATGCTTCTACAGATTCCTGTTCCTCTTCAAAAAGTTTATTACATATTGTACAGCCTGCTTTTTTAGAATAAGGCATTGTTAATTGTATACATTTTTCTGAATCGTAGGTCACATGCTCAAACTGATCACATTTGCTATTTTCTTAGGTCCCTTTCAACACTAGGTTTGGTTATTTCATCACTTGCAGACCAAGCAGCAGGAAAGGGGAAAAATAAATTTGTGCCTTACCGAGATTCTGTACTCACTTGGCTTCTCAAGGTAAAATACAGGCATAGAATAGCCACATTCTATTCCTATTTAAAAACGGAGACATCATTTATTGCCCTCAAATAACCTTGCACATAGGTATACTTAGTAAAAATGGCCGGTATTTAGTAAAATGAGCATATGTAGTAAAAATGAGCAATCCTGCAATAAGATCTCTTCTGGGGTTTGCGACAAAACTTGTCATTCTAATTTTTACGTAGTCATTTCTAATGCTGAATGTTAAAAATGTCTAAGGGTGAGCAGATCAATTACAATTGAAATAGATTTTAAAATGGTATCTGTCAAGAAGAAATAATATATTCCAGGCATAAGAATAATTTTGTTTTACACATTTTATCTATTCCCTAATAAACCTTTTAGGACAATTTGGGAGGAAATAGCCAAACAGCTATGATAGCTACAATCAGTCCAGCAGCTGATAATTATGAAGAAACATTGTCTACATTGAGATACGCAGATAGAGCTAAAAGGATAGTAAATCATGCTATAGTGAATGAGGATCCCAATGCTAGGGTTATCCGAGAACTCCGGGAAGAAGTAGAGAAGCTGAAAGAGCAACTTTCTCAGGCAGAGGTAAAGCAGATAAAATTTAGTTTTGTTCAGTAATATTTATAAAATGAGTAAAATGGAAATAAGAGAAAGGAGCAAATGCATTTGCATTCTGAAATTCTTTTAGATAAGATTAATTATTTGGAGTTTTCTGTAAACTTTGTATCAGAAAAGGGTTTTGTTGAAGGTTGCTGTTTTGAGGTTCTAATGGAAAGAAAAGAGAGAAAAATAACTCGGTATTCATTCTATGATTCTATGAAGGAGAATGAAGAGTAATGTCTGCACTTAACAAATATACCCCAAGAGAGTGATTTGATTTGTGATCTCTGTTTTCCAATTTATTTAATTATAATTTTGAAATGAAAATATTTTGTATATAAAATATTTTGAAATGAAAATATTTTGTAAACCACTCTGGAATTTTGAGAAAGTTGTAATAGGTGTATTTTCAATATTAAAGTCTATGAAAGCACCAGAATTAAAGGAAAAATTGGAGGAATCTGAAAAATTAATAAAAGAACTCACCATTACCTGGGAAGAGAAATTAAGAAAAACTGAAGAAATTGCACAGGTATTTATGCATTTAGTACTTCATTGAGATGGACTAAATTTATATTCCTAAATATGCTCAGGTGCAACATATTTTTAATTTTTGTAATAATGTTATAGAGCCAATACACACTGCTGGGGTTGAAGAGGTTTTGAGTCTTATATATGCTGTAGGTAGTCACAGCATTTTGAAGGCAAGTATTTCTCATTATAACAGAAAAATGCAACTGTTCATTCTACATTGTATTAAAATTAGTATCTGTGGGTCTGAGTTCTTCAAGGAAAGCTGAGCATTTTCAGTTTCTACACATTTGCTTTTCTTCTCTATCTGTTATTGACTTTGAAGAACAGTGATTTTGCTCATAGCGAAATTGTGTGTGTGTGTGTGTGTGATAATTGAACACTATACCAAAAATTGTTCTGCTCAAATGGCAAATTAATACAGCATCTTACTCAATACCCAACACTATTACATAAACTGTGACATAAGTATTTATAGAGAAGTATTAGCAAGCATATTTCTTCCACTTGCGATTTTTTGGACACAGTTTATAATACTTAAGTTTATTGTTGTGAAGATAATTAACAGCTATTACTTCAAACCTTCTATGAATTTTACAGGAAAGACAAAAGCAATTAGAGAGCATGGGCATTTCTCTTGAATCTTCGGGCATCAAGATGGGAGAAGACAAATGTTATCTGGTGAATTTAAATGCAGATCCTGCACTCAATGAATTGTTGCTTTATTATTTAAAGGTAAAAAGCAATAATAATCCACACAAGTTCTTTAAAGCTTCCTTTTATTGAAGTTTGTCGAACAGGGTTTGGGGGGGAAAAAAGGAAGATTACTATGTCTACTGCACCCAGTAAATCTTTTACAGGTATTCCTCAACTTAAGACCACAATTGAGTTCAAAAATTATGTTGCTAAGCAAGACATTTTTAAAGTGAGTTTTACTCTATTTTATGATCCTTCTTGCCACAGTTGTTAAGTGAATCACTGCAATTTTTAAGTTAGTAAACGGTTGTTAAGTGAACCTGACTTCCCAATTGACTTTGCTTGTCAGAAGGTTACAAAAAGTGATCGTATGACCCTGGGTGGGGTACTGCAACCAGCATAAATATGAACCGGTTGCCAAGCGTCCAAATTTTGCTCACATGACCATGGGGATACTGCAGAGGTTTTAAATGTGAAAAACAGTCATAAATCACTTTTTCAGTGCCATTGTAACTTGGAATAGTCACTAAACAAATTGTTATAAATAGAGGACTACCTGTATTTTGAAGTTATGAGTCATCTATCCATATACTAGTTAGTGTTTAATGAATCCCTTATGATATGAAGCTTTCGCATGTGATTGTCAAAGATTTCAAAATAGCTGTTTCTGACATACTTCCTCTCGATATACATGAGGCACGGAGGAACTAAATAGAGAAGATTAAAGGAGTTTAAAGCAGTGCTCTGTAGAAAGATGCAATATCATTCATTTCACATTTTACAGTAAATATAAACATTTTGAGTTTGGATTGCGCATACATTGTAATTTATAAATCATTACTTAGGATGATAGAAACAGCAGATTTTATTTTCACTCTATTTGTCTTAATCAGGACCACACTAGGGTTGGTGCGGATACCTCACAGGACATACAGCTATTTGGGATAGGAATTCAACCAGAACATTGTGAGATAGACATTGCACTAGATGGAGAAGTTTCTCTCTCACCAAAAGAAAATGCAAGGTAAGGGCATCTGTAAAATTGGGAGCCTTTGTAATTTAAACAAAAGGACCTTGCATTAACAAAGAGAGGAAGACTGTAAACTTGCCTAAACTTTGAAAGCTACAGTTTATTCTAGCTAGTACTAATTTCTGTTCCTGACTTCTTCCCTCAGAAAAACTTGACAGCGTGCATACATTTCACAAAGTTTGTGCCTAATGGTTCCAAGTAGTTTTGAGGTTAAGAGCCCTCCTTATTTCACATTATGCAGATATTAGTATCAGTAATTTTGGGATTAAATGCTGATTTGTGTTCCCCTACACATTTATCATTAGTTACACTTTTGACACTTTTTAAAGCCAAAAACAAAGCAGGAAAATGTTTTTCAGTAAGATTTTAGTATAATTGCTTTAGAGAGATTTTATACAAATATTCTTACTCTTTAATTGGGAAAGGCCAGATGTTTGGAAACATGTAAATATATAGAAAAATAGTTTCACTGTGGTTTTGTGTAAGATCTGAGTGTGTTACCATAAAAGTTCAAGGCTTAACAACAAAAATATTCCAAACAGATGGAATAAAGAGGCATGTCATTGGAAAAAATGTATAAATAAATAAACTTTTTAAATTTGTGTTTCATCCAAGATTTCTAAATAAGCACAAACTACATTACAGAATTACAATGACAATCAATTAAGTCAGTTCATTGTTGATTCTTGTGGAAAAACAATTAAGTTCTTTATGATTGGAAAATGAATTTAAAATGAGGATTTTTTTTTTACAGTTGAAGTACTGAGGATTATTTATATTGTCAGCCATAAAACAAAGACATTGGGCCTAAATATCATCTGCTTGAGAATATTGAGATGGAAAATTAATTATTTTCCTGGTTTATGTGCCTCTGTTTATGAGCAGAGTGGAATGTTATACAAAAGCTACTTTTTTAAAATTATATTCCAAACTGAGAATAAAAGGTATATTTTGCTTCTTTTGGCTTATATAGGGAATAAACTTTACTTCCACAGAATAACTGCATATTAGAAGAATTCATATTACAAAGTGATTTAAGTAAATGTCTCATTAAGGAGATTTAAACTAGGTTTCTGCAGATGGCATGCAGTAAACAGCCTGTGACCCAGTTACTTAAATACATGCACTGCATTGGCTATTTCCCCATTTTTTTTACAGCAGGGATGTACTGCAGCAAATATGTTTTTGTCAGGAAGAATTGAAGTCTTAATTAAATCCTTGATGATTTAACACTGAATACAAAGTTTACAAAATTTATTTCATTCATGTTTGTATTAAGTTAAGAAAATGGGTAACCTACTAATATACTCCCAAAACTGGAATATACAAGGTATAAAAAATTCTGTCTCATTAGTTTGCAAAATGTTGTAAAATACAGAAAGATACGAGTAGTAAAAGTTAGTAAGGGATAAAATGGTAGCCTTTGATGGGGGCTGCTCATTATCAAGTAATTCTAGTTGTAATTATAAGACCACAGTAGAATTTCATACAATCAGCCATCAGCCATCAGATTCAGATGGAGCATCTGCAGTGCAAGTTTCTCATGACTTTATAGATCTCATTTCAATGGGGAGTTGGGTGGTCTAATGGAGAAGTCTAGTATGATTCTACTATGGGGTGTGTAAGGCCATAATTTATATCTTCCATCCGGTCATGTGTATGTGCAAGAGTCAATCATTTTTTTCTTCAGGACTGCCATTGTTTATTTATACATCAGCACACCAATTCTGCCCCACAAGCATATGCACAAATCCCTATCTCCAGTCTATTGCAACCTTCACTTTGGGGTGGCTTATAAAAAGCCATCTATACACTTTCCAGAAGAGCAGAGTTATTGAGGTTCAGAGGTGTCCTGGTTAAGATATTTTCTAGAAAGTTTACACAAGTTCTCCTTGCCCACTCATTTCCACCCCGTTTGTGGCTCACCAGATGAGCTAAGCAGTTTTCTGATTTTCAGCTTTTTATTTTTCTCTTCGCTTCCTGCCATACATGCTACAACAGCTTGCTGGGTTGAGTGTAGCTATTCAAATGCCATTTAAATTATGCTATATTTCTCTAGCCTAGCATCAAATCAAATCACTTGGATGAAGTCTTGGGGCAGGCAGCCTACAAAGGCACTAGAGCAATGAGAGATTTATCACTTCTGTATTCCATTACACTTAATGGCCACATAATTGTATTTAGCCTATCAAGCAGTGAGCTGCATCAATATAGTTTAATATCATAGTGACCCAGCAGCGATTTGAAACGGCTGGTCAATCCAGCACTTACTAAATATAGCCTGTCTAAGGGGACATTTGGAACTCTTCCCAGATTGTTGGGGAATGAGGGCTAATTCACAGCCAAAAAGGCAGTGATTATCCACTCTTTCACTAAAGGACAAAAGAGGGAAGAGACATGACCAGGCTTTCTGTTTCTCTCATAGAAAGAGGTAGCAAATGTCTAGTGCTTACTCATCCTGCTCGATCTTACAGACTAGAATAATTCCCTGGTAGACTGGACTTTGCTGAAGTATTATCCACACTAGCGTGTGGGAACTTGAATATGAAGAGTGATTTTAGTCTTATAAACGTATTTTATTTTTCAGATCATGCGTAAATGGCACACTGGTATGTTCTGTGACTCAGCTGTGGCATGGAGATAGAATCTTATGGGGAAACAACCACTTTTTTAGGTATTTGTTTTTAATGTTCCATAGTAGTTCAGTTGTAATACTAGACAACTGAACTGAATACTAGACAACTGACAACCTAGCCAACCTTTTTCTGATGTCATAAAGTTAAACATGAGGGGAACTGGATTGTACTTTGCACTGATGAGAGACCACTAGGAATACCAAAGGTCAGACTTTGAAGTCAAAAAACATTATTGAAGAAGATAGCAGCAAAGCACATATTTTTCCTGTAAAAAAAAATAACATGGACTTGTCCATGAAACCACCAAGAGTCAATATCAAGATTTTACTTAGTTTACTTTATTTATATATACAAGTGAATTATTTTGCTTGCAAAAGATAATTCCAAATAGCATTAATTAAAAAGTTACTATGTTTGAAAATTCAGAATTAGTTTTTATCAATTTGAGATAGTGATATACAGGCGCCAGCAACTATTTCTAGGATTTTATTCAGTCCACTTGATATTTTTTTAAGCTATTTCATACTATGACAACTATATGGAAGAGAATTTGAAATTAATTTAATCTAAATTCAGTTAGATTGGTTATCACATGCATCAGCTTTTAATATTCAGCAATATCCATCACAAACCATCTTGATAGTAAAAGGCAACAAATACCATTTTTCATAATATAAAATTGTTTTATTCTTTAAAAAAAGAAAAATCACATTTTATCACATTTACCATTGGTACTAGGAAGACTTGACACTTCAACACAGTGCTTTTTAGAATGTTTGACCCAATTACCCCCTTTCAGAGATTAAATAATGACATTATCCCCACAAAAAAACCTAGGCACTGTTGCTTTATACAAGTATCTCCGTGGTAGCAGTTCCAAACTTGACTCACAAGAAACTATAAATTGTTCCGTTATCCCCAGGCTACTCCCAGAGTACATTCTTGGGGAATAATTATCCATGATCTAAGAATCTCTACCATAATACATCCTGGCTTTCTGCTACTAGTGCAAGGCTGTCTTTCATAATGATCCTCCATAGCAACACTTTAGTGATGTTTCAAGGGCTTGATGGACAGCTAGCAGTACACTTTTGTATTCACATTTTGTAGGATGAGCAAGGACTATAATCGCATGTTTTGCTTCCAAAGTTTTGGAGCAAGTATGTCTGTTCCTGCTGTCCCCAGTTCCTTCATACAAGTTCATTTAAAAACCATTTTGGTACCTTTTATTTTTCATATAGAATTAATCTTCCTAAGAGAAAGCGTCGAGATTGTTTTAAAGACTCTGAAAAAGAACATGAAGCAGAACATGATTTAGATGCAGCCAGTGAAGCTTCTTCAGAACCAGACTATAACTATGAATTTGCACAAATGGAAGTTATAATGAAAATGCTAAACAGCAATGGTGAGAAAATGGTGTTCAGGGATGCTGAAACCAGACAGGTTTCTGGGTTGTCTTGATATATAACAAAAAAGAGACACTTTTTCTGTATCAATATAATCTGTGATTGTAGTGATTTTCTGTAAGTAGATGTTCTAACAGAAAACTTGAAGTACTTTTTCCCAAGGTTATTTTTTTTCTGATAGATGGAATCTAAATATATTTCCTGAAAATTTATGGGGTTTAATCGTTGAAATTGAGTCTGTCTTGTGCATTTTCTAGAATATATACTTCTTTTGGGGGTGGGTGGGTGGGTCAGGTCCTTTATTCCACTTTAAAACATTGTAGGTGTGAAAATGTTCCATGTTAAGTAACAGAGCCAAACTATGCAAAATGCATATTGGGGTAGCATTTTAATCAGATCAGTGCGTAAGATTGTGAAGCCTAGGAGGATTTTCAGAAAATGATACTGTTATATTAAGCATTCCCACTGGAAATCATTTCTAAAATGGCATGGACTCCTTTCTGTCTAGATCCATTGCAAAATGTGGTCCAGGTGTTGGAGAAACAGTATTTGGAAGAAAAACGGAGTGCTTTGGAAGAACAGCGGATAATGTATGAGCGGGAGCTGGAACAGCTCAGGCAACAGCTTTCTCCAGAAAGGCATTATCAGCAGTGTGGTGGCAGCCTTTCAGATGCTGCCCAGACTGCTCAGCAGAAAATAAACTTCTGGTCAGAAGAGAGGTAAGAATATTGGTATTTAAGTAACCGAGAGATTGCGCTGGAGGACAAAAAAATCTTGAAATAATTTTGAATCAATAGTGATATAAAAGGGTTATCTACTCAGCGACATGGTCATAAAATGTGATGTCACCTGACCGCATTGATTTACCACAGCAGTTGCACAAGTTCCCTTTGCTGTCATTAGGTAAATCCCATAGGATTTCAACATCCTGCAGTCATGTAGTCACCATTTGCGACCTGCCAGCTTCCCCATTGACTTCGCTTATTGAAAGCTGGCAGTGAAGGTCACGAATGGCAATGATCACAGGATGTTGCAATCATCTTAATTGCGAGCCGGCTGCCAAGTGCCTGAATCACAATCATGTGACTCAAAATGCTGTGATGGCTGCAACTGTGACGAACAAGTCCTCTTGTTGAGAGTCATCATACCTTTGAATGGTAGCTGAACAAGTGGTGCTGAGTTAGGCCCATTGTACATCTATGGAGGTTCTCAGTCATTCAGGTCATGGTTGTCCCAAAAGTGCTTTAAAAAAGGCAACTGAACTTTCTTGATGTTTCTTGAAACTGAAGAAGCTTCTTGGATGAGAAGAAAAAGTCCAGTTGCCTTTTTAAAGCACTTTTGGGATAGGCCTACTGAACCATGTGGCTACTACATACTAACATATAAAATATTTTATCCTGGTTTGTGGGATAATCTGGAGAGACTTTTCTTGTTTGAAATCATTGAATAAAAACAGATTAAATATTTGTTTAAAAATAGAACATGCTCTTGATTTTATCAGAAAGCTTTAGTTTTCTTTGAACCTTTGTTCATGTGTTATTTGTAAAATAATAAAATATAGAATCTGTAGGCAATATTGCATAGTTTGAGTTTGGTCCCATAAATCAAATAAACTAGATTCCAGTTTCCAAGAAAACCTAGTTATAAATAATGTATCTTAAAACATCTGTAAAGATGGATTAATTTATGCAATTTGTTTGAATTTTTAATTATAAATTCTACATATATTAATGTTAGTGCTATTATGCTTTTCAGATGCATGATTATTCTAATTTTCATTAGAACTCTACATCTGGTGACTAAATTCATGCTTTTTCATGGAGAATTTATTGAAAATAATGTAATAGTCTCCTCAATAGTATTTTAAATAGTATTTAGAAATTGGGTTTCTAAATTACATTTTTGATTTATTTATATCTTGTTTCCTTTGTAGAGATGAATTATTTCGACAAAGCTTGGCAAAACTAAGAGAACAAATAGTTAAAGCCAATGCATTAGTAAGGGAAGCGAACTTTTTAGCTGAAGAAATGAGCAAATTAACAGATTATCAAGTCACACTTCAGATCCCTGCTGCTAATTTGAATGCCAATAGAAAGGTAAGAAAATTTACTATTTTATATAAAGTAGTATTATATAAAATGTCAAAAAGTCCACAATAATTTTACATTCAAGATAAAATTTGCTGATTTTTGTGCATGAAGTAGATCAAATGAGAATAGTTATACACCCAGAATAAGCAGCTTCTTTCATTTTTGTTTCTGTAACCTGTACATATCAATATAAATAGAGATTCACACATGTACTAAAGCATCCACAAGTAATCACGGGTGCACAAAATTAAACTAAGAACTTGTTGATGATCATTATTAGTTCACATTTGATAAGACGGAAGTCTTGTATATACAGTGGGTGCACAGATCACTTCCATTAATGAATATGTCTGGAATACTCAGAACATAGATTGTTAACCTAAAATGAGATAAAAGCTTTCATTTAGCATGCCACTTTTCACACACAGGCATATTCTGGTATGGTCACACAAGCTGTTAGAAAACTGCTGTATTTTGCCCGCATGCTCAGCTCCCCTAACAAATAGCTGACTGTGATGTATTCAGTGAAGTGGATGTAACCATGAAAGATTATGCCAAAATAAAGGATTCTTTGTTGATTGCAATACAGTCAGTAAGGGAGATTTGTATTCATGCATAAAATCTTAAAACTACATTTAGCTATAGTAATTCCATGTGATAAAACTTTTAAAACAGATTTTCAATTATATTCCTTCAAATATAACAAGAGAAAGAAATGCATAGTGAGCATCTGAGAAACATATAGATATACATATTTTTAAAATGCATTTTACCACTGAATTTTCATGTTTTAATAAATTAATTTTAAGTATTAATATTATTGTTACATTATTGTTAAATGTTTTGCTATTATAGTAATGTTACATTATTAAATATAAACAATTTGATCAACATTAAGTACAATAATAATGTATTATTTTTTTATTGAAGATGTTTTCAATGTTGGTTCATGGTTTTACATCACTGGAATACCTTGGCAGATTTTTGGCAGTACGCACATTGAATAAATACTGTGAATAAAATGTTTTTGTTTTGTTATGCAGAGAGGAGCAATTGTCAGTGAACCAGCTATTCAGGTAAAAAGAAAAGGAAAAAGTACTCAGGTGTGGACCATTGAAAAGCTAGAAAACAAATTAATTGATATGAGAGAATTATATCAAGAATGGAAAGAGAGATTTCAGGAGGTATTTAACCATTTTTCCAATATCAGATTTATAAAAGTATGCTTGCATAAAGCCCCCTGTAGACTCCATTGCCTCATTCATTTTTATGTTAGCTTATTCTAAACCAATGATGGCGCATCAAAGGTGACATGCACCACAACATTTTGGGTGATGTGGTACCCGACAACAACTAATTTCAAAAGCACACAACATTCTCATGATTTCTGGAAGCTATAGTGGTTATATGAGAGTGAAATGTGGTCTTGTATAACTCTGGAAGTTGCACAAGAATGGGGCATCCTTTCAGATGATTTTCAGAGGTTGCCGAGGCTGCAGAAGAGCATCCTCTGAAATTTTGTCAAGAACAAAGGCCATCTGCAACCTGGGCATCCTCAGATAGGCCCAGGTGTCTGCACCATAAAGAGAACATTTCCTGCAAAGTGCAGCAGATCCTGGGACGACATGCAGCTGATCCTGGGGAGCAATCATACCGTTTCCCAAAACTCATAATTGCATGAGGTGCCTTTTTGAGTGAGAGTAGTGGCACTAGAGGTGAAGTCAAAACCCAGACCTTTGACTTCAGACCCAGCTTCTATGCTGCTGCTCGGTGCCACTGTTCAGAAGGGTCTATGTAGCGCATGAGGAGAGAGAATTGTTTCTCCTTTTGGGGAGGGAGGGGTGACATGCCAGCAGACTCACTTTAGACATTTTCCAAGTTTTTGACACACCATGGCTAAAAGGTTCGCCATTACTGGTCTGGTTCATTATGCTACTCATATTACATGGCTAGTACTCTGAAATATAGTTCCTCTCACTGATTTTTGTCAGGCATTATAAGATATTGCCTGCCTAACAAAAAGAAATAAGCATGTTTTATTATTACATTTACTATGTTTCTATCCTGACAGTTAAAATGATCCTAATTACTACATTGTGTCCTATATTTGGGAGAGAAAAGAGATTATTTGAAGTCTTTATTACTTCTGTTTTAAAGATAAATAAACTGTTGGTCCTTAAAATGTTATTTTTTAACTGATATAACTTTTTGGAGCAAATAATATGTATATTTCTGCTCTGATACATAATATAATTATTACAATAAATAATAATACAAATGAAAATAATAGTGTAATTATTTATGATAAATAATATATATTCCAAAATATAGCTTTTCATTTCCATATTGAATCATTCTGCCTTCATGCCTTTGTAATTCATATCTTCTTAAAAAAAAATAGATAAAGAGACTCACCGGAAAAAGAGGTGACCCTTTCTATGAAGCCCAAGAAAACCACAATTTAATTGGCGTAGCAAATGTCTTTTTGGAGTGCCTTTTCTGTGATGTTAAGCTTCAGTATGCAGTACCAATAATTAGCCAACAAGGAGAGGTGAGGCTTAATCCATAATAAATATTGCACTTTGTTTGCAAAAGGAGTATCTTTGTTATACATGTACATTCTTGCCCTTTCAGTTTTCTGGGGGACCTTGAAGACTTGGCTCTTTCCCCAAGCATTGAGCAAGGATGGGGATTTTGCTGGGAGGCTTGTTTGGTCTGGTGTCTAGGGAAAAGGGTACTTCTGGTTTGTGTCTTTGTTTTATTGATTGTTGGAATCGTTATATGAAATAGGGAGCCATATACATCCTGTGAATGACTGCCTTGATTGAATGAATGAATTGCAAATAATGACTTGTTATGTATAGCACAGTTGGAATTGCCATCTGCTGTCTTCCTGTTTTTCTCTTTGTTTATTTGGTGCTGCTGCTGTTTGCAGTCTCTATTAGCAAAGGGTTGGAAAAGGCAAAGGATGTGGCTTAAAGGAAAAAAATGCCAGACACACTACATTGTTGATCTGTGGAGTGAAAGTCTGAAGAAAAGAAAAACCATCCACTGATATCCACAAATAAACAGGACATCTGTGGGACATATGGAGAACAACTAAATTGCATATGCTGACAAATAGTTTCTCCACACAGAGTTCTAGTGTGTTTAATTTAAAGGTCATATCAATGAAAGAAAAGGATTTTCAAAATTATTTCTTTTAGAATATGTAAATTAATAATAGGTTTAAGTACGCTGAAATTAGGTGCACAGTTATATACTGTGAGGGTATATGGGACTTCATCCCATCTTCCAAGATCATTTCTATACATATACATCTTTGTAGTATAAGTTTATTATAAATGTTGTTTAAGAAGACTAGTATGTCAAACTTGAAAACATTATATATGTATTTTTTCTTTATTTAGTTGCTGAAGATACAGTAGTATGATATATAAATTATATATATGTATGTATGTATCTCATCTGCATTATTGATATTAGATGCTAGGGACCTCTTTAACATCTTAAGATACTGTTTTTGTAATACAGGTGGTAGGCCGCCTGCATGTTGAAGTGATGCGTGTCACTGGTGCTGTCCCAGAACGTATTATGGAAGGAGATGATTCTTCTGAAAACTCTAGTGAAAGTGGAAGCTTAGAAATCATGGATAATAATGGAGAAATTATCCACAGACCAAAAAAATTCACATGCAGGGTAAGGGCTGCATCATCTATGTCCAGATGTTTTTTAGGAGTAGATATTTTTAAAAAATACAATTTGGTAATTACACAGCTTAGAATACTGCAATAGGAAATTGTTTCTGTTGTCAATATTTAGAGCTTCAGTTGACTGACAATATTAAAACATTTGTGATATAGGAAGCCACTGGAAAGGAAGTTCAGAGCTGTATATCATTTAAATGCTGATGTTACCAGGTGTATATCTTCACCTAGGCTTAGCAGCTGATAGTGTCAAAAGTCTTCACGTAGTAGCTAGGTGTGTGGGACTAGGTAGGAAGAAACAAATAGTTGAATTCCAGCAAGATCAAGTGGCCATTGATCCTGGTCTGATACCAAGATAGGCCAATCTTGAAGAAGCAACTTCAATTTAAGATGTTGGTGATTACTTATAATGTACAGTAACACAGAAATGATTGCAACCCTACAGGAAATAGGTGGAGCAGAACCTTGGAAGCTAGCCTTGTGTGCTTTCCTTTCTCTTGGAACGCTTGCTTCCCAAAGACAGGGTGGCTCCTTCCGTAATTATGCTCTAGAAAGTCCTGGTCTTCCACAGTTACATTTTCTAGGGTTAAATCTATATTCTAGCTAAGTTCAGCTAACTGCCACCTATTTGCAAATTGTTAATAAGAGGTTTTCAGATTATATTCTGTGCTGATCAGTTGTATTCTGTGCTGAAGACCAGAGACAAAATGAAGCTTTGGGTGGGGGAGAGGTTCATGTCCAAGATGTATCATTCCTTAGGCCTTGCCCCACCTCCGATCATAGCACTGAAATAGAAGAAACATTTTGACTGCTTTGTAATCAAATGGGTGGAATGGAGACAAAATTCTTTTCTCTCTGTCACCATTTAGAAAGGGTTGAAAAATAAGTCAGTTTCTTTGGCCCTGAACTGAAAAAGGAAATCCATCGCAGAACTGGGCAGGGAAAAATTTCCCTCAGCTGCTTTGTCTGAGTGAATAGAGAAAGTAAGGCTGGAAAGCTGTGTTTGTAAGTGAACATGCATGTGTTAACGGGGAGACTATTCATGGTTGCCTTACCTTCTGCTGGTATGCAGCTCTAGTGACCTCCTCTCGGGTGAAGTTAAGTTCAGCTCCTTGATTGGAAATAATTCCCAATCCTATTCTTACAAGATGTTTGATTTCTTTCTCTTGGAGATGAATTCATATTTCAGCCAACACTTTCACGGTCAGTTTTAGAAAAAGCTGCCATTCTCTGAGTAAAAAAAAAACAAAACAAACCCCAATTTGAGAAATGTAAGGAGTCCATTTGCTTTAGGGATTATTTTTAATTGATATGTAGTCAGTTGGCCCTTTCATATACATCCCCTGCCTTCTCTGTCTTTCTCTATATCTCAGGTTCATGCAACAATTTGAATTCAAAAAATGTTTTCGAGCACAAACAGCAATTTTCTGCAGCTCCTTCAAAGCAGCTGCAGATGGCAGCTTGGAAGGGCAGCTGGATGGTTCCAGGAAAATAAATAAGTGTTTTAATCATTTGCAGAGAAGTGCCATGTCTGAATCCCAATGTGCCATAAGTATCTTTAGAAGTATTAGAAGAACCTTTGGAATCAAAACTGTAGCACTGTGCTAATTAAGATACAAGTTTTCCCATTGGAGACATATTTCTGCATTTTTGTAACTAAATACTTGTTTAGAAACGTAAATATTTTGGTTTACTGAATTTATGTTTCATAATTGTTCAGGTAAAAATCAAAGAAGCAACGGGACTACCACTGAATCTTTCAAACTTTGTCTTTTGTCAATATACCTTCTGGGATCAGTGTGAACCAACCGTTGCAGCGCCAGTTGTAGATCCAGATGTGCCTTCACCTCTGGGCAAAGATGTCCAATTTACAGTGACTTTCTCTCATTGTAGGGTAATTATTTGTTTCTCTTTAGACCATCATGGTTATGTTTTTGACTCTTGTATTGCATATACACTGTAGGGTAAAGGGATTTGAGTTAGTCCATTTTTGTAAATGCAAAAACCTCAATATTTATTCATTTGAAAAACAAGAATGCAAATTATTTAGTATCTATTTGGAAGCCCAGTTCATTTAATTGTCTACATCAGGGGTGGGCAACTGTGGCCCTTTTACAACCTGTGGACTTTAACTCCCAGAATTCCTGAGACAGCCAAGCTGTTGCCCACCCCTGGTCTATATCAGAAATTATATCAGAGAGTAGCTCATTTTTCTGCCTATTTGAAGTTAGTAATACACTTTGGGGCTGCCTGCAGTATAATTGATTCTATGTGTTTCCTTAGGCAGGCATTTAGAAATGTAATCAATTGTTGATTTTATTAAACCACCATAAACTATAAGCTATTACATATATCAAAGAGAGACATTGTGTATCCTGCTTCTGGTAGGAATTCCTATAGATAGTTCTTGACTTTCAACAGCGTTTTTGACTGGAATTTCCATCATTAAGCAATGAGGTTGTAAAGTATGACCATGTTGCTTAGCAACAGCAATCTCTGCAGTCCTGGTTGACATCATTAACTGAATCCCATAGTTATTAGGTGAGGCAAGGGAGGCGCAGGTAAGGGAGGGTGCACAGGGGTGAATGAGTGCAGCACAAGCACAGAGAGGTGGGGAAGGATGCCCAGGTGGGGAAGATTTATCCCAGAGATTTCTGACCTTCCCTGATGGCCTTCCAATTGATTTTCTGAGGAACCAACAGGGAAGATTGCAAGTGATGATTGTGGGGTGCTGTGAGTTGTTGTCAGTGGAAACAGGTTGCCAAGCACCCAGATCGCTATCTCATGACCACAAGGGTGCTAGAATAGCTGTAACTCTAAGTGCCATCATAACTTAGAATGGTTGCTGAACTAACCATTATAGGTCAAGGACTAACTGTAGGATCATTTAAACTTCCGAGAAAACCAATTGAAAAAGGAAATTTTAAGAGAAGTAAGAAGCCATTTTCTTTTGGTATCAGAGGATAAACATGAATCAAATTTATTGATTCGACTTACATCTACTGTTCAAAAAATCTTTTCTCAATTTTCAGTTAGTTTTAAACATATGCAATTATTATAAAATAATTAGTGAAGGGAACTAATTTGGTATAGAGGTTAAAGACAGCCTGCTATAAAACAGGAGGACTTTCTCTTCCTGCCTCAGTATGAAACCAGTTTAGGGTCCTTGGACCGCACACTCCCTCTCAATCCTAGGAAGAAGGCAGTGGCAAACCACTTCCAAATTTTTTGAAAAGATAAATGCAGGGATTAATTAGTACAGTGTGGGCAGAGTCAACACTGAGTCAAAGGCACAAACACACGCACAAACACTTTTAGCTAGAACCAATGAAAAACATATAAACATTAAAAGCAGAAAGAAGTTATACATTATTATGTAATTAATCTTATAATTTAAAAGATAATGTAAATAATCTGGTAATTTATAAATTAAAGTTTATTGGGGAGGGGTAATAGCAATCATTTCAAGTTCAGCTTTGTCATTCTGAGATACAGGTTTGAATACAAAATATATTGTATTCACCACTTATAAAAACTGGTTTTTGATTATTTCTGAAAGCATTCTATTGTTATAAAATAGAAATCTATTAAGTATATCCTGGAATCTGCATGGTACAGCATGTTGGAGCAGATGAATTGATTCATGGAATTATTCATACAACTTTAGCTGTATTTTTCTCTTCATTTGCAATCCAGTTTGAGTCTGGGAATTTGATTTATTTCTTCTTTATCATACAGAGTATACATTATGTTTTCTGTGGTAAATGTTCCCATCTTTTTAGGATTATGTGGTGAATGTAACAGAGGAATTTCTGGAGTTCATTGCAGATGGAGCTCTTGCTATTGAGGTCTGGGGTCACAGATGTGCTGGAAATGGGACCTCCATATGGGAGGTAGATTCTCTTCGTGCAAAATCTAGGACCTTGAGAGACAGGTATTACATTATCCTTGAACCTTCATTGGGAATTAGTTATTTTGAGGCTTCTGAAAAGTATATTTATTGATTTCCTTTACATGTTTTTAGGTGGAATGAAGTAACACGTCGAATAGAAATGTGGGTTTCAATTCAAGAACTAAATGAAATTGGTGATTATGCCGCTGTGGAGCTTCACCAGGCAAAAGATGTAAACACAGGAGGAATTTTCCAACTTAGACAGGTATAGTGGATGGGATTTTCTCCTCTAAAAAATAATGTTAGTGTGTTAGTATATTTTTTTATATTACTTCCCCTCTCCCTTTTTTTAATTGTGCAGGGTCATTCTCGTAGAGTTCAGGTGGCAGTTAAGCCAGTGCAACACTCAGGAACATTGCCACTCATGGTTGAAGCTATTCTGTCTGTGTCCATTGGCTGTGTGACTGCAAGATCAACCAAATTGCAACGGGGATTAGACAGTTACCAGGTAGGCCTTCTAAATATTGAAATATTAAAGCATGGTGCAAATTTAGTCTTTCAGTGGTGGCACGTAACACAGCTATCAACATGTGCATTTGACATGCTTTCCCAAAGTTTATACATCGTAACTCATAAACGGAACATTGCAATAATATTAGAAAGAGTACTGTGTACACCACTTCCTTCTGACTCACTTGTGACCTTCAGATCATTATAAGATCAGCAGTTCTTTATTGGGAGATATGGAATGATAATAGACAAGCCCTGGGCAGTATGGAAGAAATATATGTGCCAGCCAAGCTAAAGTCATGGGCTCTTAATAATTCTTAATAATTAAGAATTCTTAATTCTCTCCCTCCCTTTCTCTTTTTCACATATCTCAAAACTCAGTGATGGTATTTGTGTGATTCCTATCCCCCATTTAAATAACTTAGTGATTTGTAGCTATTTTGAACTAAAACTCTCAGAATTTCTGACCATAGGACAGACTGGCTGGGGCTTTTGAAAGTTTAACTCCAAACACTTGCAAAAGAACCATATTATCCTGATGCAAGCTATAATTTAGAAGTTCTTAAACAAATTACATTAACACTATGAGTACATGTATCTCTGCTTACAGAATAACCATAGGCACATATATTTGCTTCTTTTTCAGATGTGAATGGAAAATTTAAAACATTTTCATTTTTACTTTAGAATGAACGATAGCTGTCTATTATGTGCAAACTGTGAAATATGGTTGGTACTAAACTAGGTAAAACTATCATTTGGCATTGGCCTGTTTCATAAAAAACAACAACCCCAAAATGGAACCATTTTCTCTTCAACTTTTATGTTTAGAAAAAGATAGATAGTGGACAAGCCTGAAGATCAGTATAGGTTGTTTACTTTTTGAACTTTGGGTTAGCCACTGATAATGGCTTACATGAATAAGAAAATACTTAGTGTAATAGTGCCATTCTACATATAGAAATTTGAAATGTATTTCCAGGAAAAGAAAAATGGCTACTGTAACTAGCAGCCATTTATCTTCCATCATTCTTCCCCACAAGATGTAGTGCTTTCAAGTGTAAAGAGGTAATAAGCTTTTAACCCTAATCAATGGGAATAATTGATTCTATGTTTGAGTTAGGAGACTCAGTTTTGGATAGCATGAATAAAAGTTTTAACTAATCCTACAGAGTAGTAATGAAGAGAAAATGGATAAAGTAATATTTGTGCCATTGAAAGCTGCTTAGAAGAAAAACAAACTATAGATGATATCTTTCCAATAAGTAAATTTACAATTTTTTAACCCATGTTTCTTTGATGAATTTCTCAGTGCAGTAATGCTAGTTCCCTCAGATTGCATATGCTAACTCATAATACACCAAATAAAAAGAAGAGTAAATCCTCAGGTAAATAGGCTAAATACAGTATGTAACACATATCTAAATTTTGCTTTTTAAAATGCCCATTTTTGTAAACTAAAATCTATAAACTGAGAACAATTTTTGGGTAATCAAAGAACAGATGTGCTCTTCTCCCTTCAAGCATGACTTCAAAATTGTTGAACTGGGGTTTCCAGTTCATGTTTGATTGCAAGAAACTTTCCTTTGTAGACTTTATTTCCTTTGAGAAAGTGTTAACTGACAAATCGCATCTCAGCAGCATAGAACAGGAGTTCCAGTCTTTTGGGAATTCCTGACTCTTACATACACAATAAAATTATGGGAGCTCAGGCTTCTTTAAAATGTGTGGACTTCAACTCCCAGAATTCCCCAGCCAGCATAGCTGGGAAATTTTGAGAGTTGAAGTCCATACATCTTAAAGTTGCCAAGATTGGGAACCTGTAGCATAGAAACCTGAACTCCCATAACTTTATTGTGTATGTAAGAGAGACACTCGATTGCTTCCTTGAGCAGTGTTACTCGACTACTGAGGCTAATTGGGGGGGAGGGGGTGTTTCAAAATCTGTGTTGCACGTATCTTGCATTTGTTAAGGTGTGTTACCAATAATGCATGTTCTATGTGTTTATAAAGCTTATTTTTTTCCATCAGAAAGGAGATGATGATGATGGTGATATGGATAGTTATCAGGTATTGCTGCTGTTGCTATTAAATCACACAGCATGGGGCACAGCTAATGCTAATTGTCATCAAAGCATTTCTAGAATATTAGCACAAACAGTACTAGCTTTTGAAGTACTCTCTGGCTTTAAAGACCTTTTCAATTATTTAGATTAAATTTGATCATAAACTATATTGTTGCACTTGACATCTATAACTATCAATATACCATACACTGTATTTGTTCATGGAAAATGCATTTAGCTAAACTTTGGGTTAAAAATTCTCTTAATGACTTGCAAAACAATTAGAACAACAATAAAACAGCATATAAAATAAATGCAATAGATTGAAAGATAATAGGTGCTTCTTTTAATAAATAAAAACCATGAGAAGTTTTTGTACATTGATGGAGTTCAGGCAAGCAGCACTGGCTTTCTTAAGAAGGCTGCCTGTATAACCTACCCACAACTCAACAATATTTTCAACAATCTCCCAACACAATTCAGATTTAGTAAATTTCTTAATAGAATAATCCTTGCACAAAGTTGAAAGCTTTTTTAATGTATGAATATCTACATTTTAATCTTATACAAAATCCTATTAGATTTTCAAATACAGTAATCATCTAGAATTTATTTTAAGCTTTATTCTGATTTAATGTTGTGCAAATTTAATTTTTAGTCCCATGTTAATTTTTTAAAATACCTATGAATGCTTCTTTCCTAATAATAGCCTATAAGAGATTTTAGAATTAAATAATACATTTTAATGCAAAACTAATAGAGGTTTTTAAATTTTAAGAAGCAGCAAAATTAACCCAGCTATTAGTTTCAACATATCCCAGAATAGTTTAATAGATTGTACAGTTACTTATTATGGAAATTTAGTTTGAACTACTTATAAATCTTTATGCTGAGGCTCAGATTTAACTATCGTGTACAAAGAGGACCATCTGGAACCAATTTAAGGGGTTTATAAGTAATGAGAACGGAACCCCATTCCCTTTCTCCAGTGCAAATATTGATAATTTTCTGCAGGCCTTTCCCTAGACAATCCTCTGTGATTAGATGCATTCCTGATTCTAAACTGGATTGAAGGGAAGGTGGCTTCAGGGTCAGACTATGGGAAGGTAAATTAAAGCAGGCAAAAGTTTATATACTCCCCTTACTCCTGTTTGATTTGCATAGATCCAAGATTAAATACACAACCAAGCTGCTCTCACAAGTAGTTTGAGCCCAAATTAGCTACTAATGTGCTTTAAGCTGCTTATAGTGCTTCTTGATAATGTATGCTGAGGAACAGACAAAACATACTAGTAATGTCAAAAAGCATGAATGACTGCATGGTTTTTGGTTTTGCATGGGGATGGTTTAGTTGCATTGGTAAAGAGCAAAATATGAAAGAATTGATGCAGTTTTAAGGGTTGTTATACTGATTTAATCAACACTTCCTTATGCTATTATTTGTTGATTGCTGCATTACTTTCCTGCTTAGGTTGAAATCATAGATTTACAAAAGTAAATTTGAAATAGAGAAATATTTCTATGAAAAATCTGGTGCATTTTCCAGCTTTTCTTTCTCTCTGCTGTTTGCAATTTGGGTGAGCTTGCCTTTTGGGGGCAATTTATTGTGACTCTGTTGTAACTGAAGTATTTATTCTTCCCTGTATCAACAAGAAAAATGATTAAATAATTTTTCCAATCAAACATGAAGCTGCAGAGAACTAAATATATATATTTTAATTTCAAATATATACTTTTTTCTACTAGGAGGAAGATTTGAACTGCGTGAGGGAGAAATGGTCAGAAGCGCTAATAAAACGCAAAGAGTACTTAGATGAGCAAATTAAAAAAATCAACAATAAACAAGGTTTGTGAGGCTTGTGACTTAGCTTCCTTTATAACCCTTTATAATTGTTTGCAGATAGTGCATATTGCTGTCATGGCCTCCTACAAATATTTATTTTAATATTTGAAAGTCATATAGTTCAAAAAGAACTTTTAATATTTCAACCATGATGCTGTTTAGTTCATTAGAAAGTGAAACAGGACAGCTACTTCAGTGACAGTATTTATCATCATCTTCTTCATCAGAGTTGGAAGGGACCTTGGAGATCTTCTAGTCCAACCCCCTGCTCAAGCAGGAAACCCAATACCAGTTCAGACAAATGGATGTCCAGTCTTTTCTTAAAAGCCTTCAGTGATAGACCAGCCACAACCCCTGAAGGCAAGCCATTCCACTGGGGGATTGTTCTCACTGTCAGGAAATTTCTCCTTAGTTCTAGGTTGCTTCTCTCCTTGGTTAATTTCCACCCATTGTTTCTTGTTTTGCATTTTGGTGCTTTGGAATATAGCATGACTCCCTCTTCTTTGTGGCAGCTTCTCAAATATTGGAACACTATTATCATATCACCCCAATCCTTCTTTTCACTATATTATTCTAGTGTAACCAACAATTCCTGCAACTGTTCTTCATATGTCTTAGCCTCCAGTCCCCTAATCATCTTTTTTGCTATTCTCTGCACCTTTTCATGAGTTCTGTTAGAGCTGAGTTTTGTCCATGGTTAATTTAAAAATAATCTGCCATGGCTTCCTCCACAATATTGAACATACTGTTATCTTAAAAATTTTGCCTCTAATATGCTGTCTCTTGCCTCCTCGATATGTTTCTTTGCATTATAGAGAAAACAGATGATGACATAGAAAGAGAAGCCAGGCTTGTAGAACAATGGGTGGGACTTACAGAGGAGAGAAATGCTGTGCTAGTCCCAGCACCAAACAGTGGTATTCCAGGTGCTCCTGCAAACTGGTAGGTGGAGAAAGTCACTGCATCACATTGCACATTCAGTATAAAATAAGTTCACATGAGTATCGAAATGCAGGGAAAGGAGGTTGCTGTGTTACAATGCGTGTGGGATTATTTTTAATGTTAAATTTTATATCACATCAAGCTGATGCTCTGAGAAAAGTTAGCAACATAAAGTAATGCAATCACAAGCAGAAACAACCCAATTACAATAGGGTAATATGTCATCATATAATAAAGAATAATTCATTTGATCTTTTTTTCTCCCCTCTGTTTTCTAGTAGTGCACTTAGGTGTGGTGAAGTTTTTTAGTGCTTATCTTTGGAGTAGTTTTTTCAAGTCTGAAAAATAGAAATTTGGGGAAAATAAGATATTTAATTAATTAATTTAATATATTTAATTAATTACTCCTTCACCAGTTTAGTACAGTAGTTATAAATTTAGATTTATTATACTTTGTCATTTTTTTATTATAAGATGTTGGACTAGGATTTGGGAATTTCAGTCCTGAATGTCTTTGGCTAATCACACACTCTCAGTCCAAATGATTTTACAGTCTTGTTATGTGATAAAATAGAAGGAGCCAGCATCTTTTGGGTGAGACCTTAATTTATTTCGAGACAAGCACAGTATAGTATAGTTTATTGAATAGCCCGAAGGCCTTTTCAAACAAAACAGAAAAGAAAAAGGGAAAAAGATAAAACAGTTACAAAAATAGCAATCTAAAAATATATGATGGATGACATTAAAATTTTACAATATCAAATTTCAATAGCTAAGTTGCCAAGACTAGATAACCCAAATAGGATAGCTCCTCTCTAACTGAGCTCATCTTTCTTACAATCGATAAAATGTTTTTTGATATAACTGGCTCGTATTGCCGTCATTCTTTTAAGGTATCGAGTGATCGCTCTTACCAGGGGAGGAGAGTCAGCCCTCAACAGAAATGCTAATTTTTGGCTTACATTCCAGTGGGGAAATTTATTTATAATTGGGGACAGATATTGTTTTCTTACTTCTTGATAGACTACATTCGAATATTATATGTGCCGTGTCCTCCACGACGTTTACCCCACGTATGCATATTCTTTTGTCATACGGGGTTTTCCGATAGCGGCCGAATCTAACGTTGGTATCTAGAAGTTTGAATCTAAACTTAACAAATAACTGTCTCTCCACTGATGGCATTTCTAAATGTAAATACTTTTCCAGAGTAAAAGTTGTTTTAACTGCTGTCAGCAGTTTAAGGGAATGATTAGTTGAAAGGGTTGCCATGTCCATTTGCCCATGTATATCTTTAATCCGTTGTTCGAGACAAGCAATAATAGGCTCATCCAGATGATTTGATTTCTGCCCTGTCTTTCATCCAGTAATTCAAGATGACAGCAGTTTCTGCATATAACGTTGATGAATGCAGAAATGTACTCTTTGTTAATTGTTAAAGGAAGTGTTATTGCATTTTCTAAATACTCCTAAAACATCAACGGGTCACGATTTTCAAAACGATTAGAATTTAAGGTTGTTGCGATGAATTTAGAGGAAGAAGTGGGAGAAAAAAGAATCAAATGGAATGGTCAGTTTGGAGGCATTAATGGCTTAAGTCAATGGTCAATGGTGGGACAGCTGTATAATTTCTAACTGAGAACGTCACTGACATCTGATGAGCTGATCAAATCTCATTTGAAATTTCAGAATTAATGTGAAATCTTACATCTGGCTGCACATTAGCTGGCACTAGTCACTAAAAACATTAACTCAGTGCTGCATGCCCTGAATTGGTAGCCCCAATGTTTCTAAGTGACTTTCAAAGTGTTGGCTTTAACCCACATCTTTTATGTAGCCTGGCATCAAGATAGCGTCAGGATTTAAACTATTCAGTACATTTATTCCAATAGAAAGTTTTAGTGAGTACCTCCCTTCATGAAGTTAGAGATGCTTTACTGTTCTAAGGTCAGGAGGTAGTGTGTCTTTATTATAGGCCCAGTCCGTCCTATCCCCAACCTATGGAGTCAGCTTAGAAGGATACTTTGGTCAACAGTATCAAAAGCAGCCAAGAGATCAAGAAGCACAAGGATGGATGCACCACCACCATTCAGGCTCTGCCACAGATCATCCACAAGCGTGACTAAAACTGTCTCAGTACTACTGTACATCCTGGCCTGTAACCTGTCTGAAACAGGTCTAGATAATCTATTTGCTCTAGGGTTTTCTACAGCTGATGTCAGCCTTACCAGATAGATCAGACAGGAAACACAAGCAAATAAGTGAATGCTGCTTTATCGTAAAGCTACACGAGCAGAACTTTACATATCTGAAATTGTATTTCTCCCACCATCACATTTACAACCCGAGAAACTAGGAGAGTTCCTTCTGTGCCTCTTGTTCCAGATCACTATGCAACAACAGGTTATGATCTCCCTTATCTGCTGCTTCCCTAGGCAGCATCTCTTCGCCCATCTCCCAAGATCATTCCCATATACTATTACATCTGCAGACTGACAATCTTGTCCAAGTAGGGAAGATTGGAGATTGGAGGTTAGTTACCAAAAAACATTGGGTCCAAGAATGCCCCCTGGAGGCGGGTGTGAACCAGTGGTGGGTTGCCCCCGGTTCAGACGGGTTCACAAGAACCGGTTGTATAACCGGCAGGAGGCTCCGCCCACTGACCTAGACGTCATCATAGATGATTTGCGCATGCGCAGAAGTTTCTGCGCATGCACAGAAGAGTGCGGGCGGGCACAATGCGAACTGGTAGTAAAGGTAAGTAAAACCAACCGCTGATGTGAACCATTGCCGCTTTCACAACCCAGGAGACCTTTAATTTACCATTAAAATATCAATGCAAATTATGATTCAATCTATTGATTGATACATTTCTTTGTTATTAGGGTCCCACCTCCTGGAATGGAAACACATGTCCCTGTACTTTTTCTTGATTTAAATGGTAAGTTCCATCTTGGTATTCATGATACTGAGCTGAATTCATGATACAGTTTAGTTCTGCATGGATAATATTAAGTTTTCAACTGGACCTTGGACTTGAAGTGATTTTTGGCAAGTACAGCATTTGTTGAATGTATTGAGAATAGTCTAGTCTTGGGCAATGAAATCCCTTTAAAATATGGGAAGATATACTTAAGGATCTTAATAAAAATATAAGTCATCTGGATGTCTTTCTCTTGAGGCAGTGCAGTGAAATAAACTATGGCAAATCTCCATAAATAAAAAAGTGACTCATGGAACATAATAATTTAAAAAATCCAAAATCTATTCAAAAATTGCATGTAGGTTTTCAGTTTCTTCATAATGGTGAGTGATAAATTAAGCAAGAAACTGATTATTGTTGAAGACATATATTCTGCTATATTTAGTTGCTGCTTGGAGATGATACATGGAAGGATATTGTAGACATTTGAATAAAGTTTTATCAGGTATTGTGATAAATTTAGATTGCACTTAGAATAACTTGAATACCCCCCATCAGCTATTGTCCTCGTTTAAGAATCCAGCTGTTGACATTGATTGCTAATCAAACAGAAGTCTATTTCTCAGCAGTGTAATTTGTATTTAGGATTTATTTTATGTTTTTTGTTTGTTATAATTCTACCCACATGGTCCAGGGTAGAATTTAAAATTAGTTCTACCTTAATTGTAACTTCATTTTCTTTGTTGGTAGCTGATGATCTTAGTGCCAACGAACAGCTAATAGGTCCACATGCATCAGGGGTGAATTCAATACTACCAAAGGAGCATGGAAGTCAATTTTTTTATTTGCCGATCATAAAGCACAATAAGGATGAGGTAAATAGATTTATGGTTATTCTGGTTCTATTACTGACTATTCCTAGTCAGTTATAGGAATAATATTATTTCACTCAAATCTCTTAATACTCATTATTTCTTGCATTTTATTTGTTGAACAATTGTGCCAAAAATTTGTTTTTGTTTAGACTTATTCCTTAAGAATAAAATTTAACATATACAGTAGATGTTTAAAGAGTATCCTAAAAAAATACACTCTAGTTTTTTAACTCTTATTATTGTAGCCCTTTTATTGAAGAAAGGAATGAATGAATGAATAAATAAATAAATATTAAATTATTAGTTATAATGCCTTCATTTTCAGTTCTTGAACATCTGATTGATTGCTATGGAAAATAAGATGTAGACTAAACTTCATTAATTTTCTGTTAGCTAGATATGTTCAGACTAACTCTTCAAATTTACAGATATTATGGCCAATAGTTAGGAATTCTGGGAGTGGTAGTTCTAATAAGAGGACACCGATTTAGGAAAGCTGCATTAGTTAGAGCCTCACTGTAATGCAAATGGGGTTTCTATTACATTATATTAAATAAGAGATGCGATAGCATATTTTCTTAACATAAAAATACGTAAAAGATCTTTTTCCTTATAGTGGAGAAGAATATCCTAAAACTAAGTTGCTCCTCCCGCTTGGCCTAGTCTTTTCAGTGAGGATATTGATAAACGTGAAAGCATTTAGTTCAACAAAAGAAGAAAATATTTGTAGTTTAGGGTTGAACAGTGGAGTCCTTGATGCTCTCTTGAACTTTGTTGTTTTCTTGCAGAGTTTTCATTACTAACATAAGTTTTAGAAGGGAGTGGAATTAGCTCTCATTTTATATACAAGTAGTTTGCCCTGTCAGTTGTTGGAGGGAATGGTCTTAGAATGGCAGTTGTTAGAAGCATTATTATGAACATTAGCACCAGCCCCCTCTTTAAAATATAACAGGGTATTGCTATAATCTTGTTAGATGTACACTTCAATATCTAAGATAAATAATTTTCTTCAAGAAAAGGTATCTTTACACTTCAGATCCACATAGATGTGAGTTGAGTTTTCTATTTAACCTTCAACCAAACTATCCCTTTAGATTTCAGCCACTGCAGCCTGGGACTCTTCTGTACATGATTCAGTTCACCTAAACAGAGTAACACCTCAAAATGAGAGAATATATTTGATTCTCAAGATTACAGTCCAACTCAGTCATCCTGCTGCAATGGAATTAGTGTTACGTAAAAGGATTGCTGCTAATATTTATAATAAGCAGGTAAGTGATGTCTTATATACCCTATGCCCAGTGGTGGGTTGCTACCGGTTCGCCCCAGATCGGGCAAACCAGTAGCGGCGGGAGGCTCCGCCCACCCGCCCGGACGCTTCTGCGCATGCGCGCCCGCACACCCACAAGCAAACCAGTAGTGACAGATTTTGAAACCCGCCCCTGCCTGTGCCATTTCCCATTATGCATTTTAACATTATAGTTAAATCTCATTCATCTTTGAAAAGTTCACGCTTAACCATTTTATATTCTATCACTTACTAGATAGGTTCCCATTTAGTTTTGCAATTTGAAAGCATTTCACATGGACTTAAATGATAGATGTATGTTGAACCATATGAAAAAAAAACCATACTCTTTCTAAAAGTTCATATATGTACTGTGCCTGAAGTAGATTTGAGAAGAAATATTCAATATATATTTGATATACTAGTTTAGAGAATTTGATCACTTGCGGGTTTTTTTCCCCTAGAGTTTTACACAAAGTCTCAAACGAAGAATATCTCTTAAAAATATATGGTATGCTTGTGGTGTGACCTATGAAATAGTATCCAACATACCAAAGGTAAGTACAATTGTGCTCCTATCAAGAAAATGGAATACCTAATTGGTTTTTTTCATACTAAGTCATTCTGACATGAACCTTGTTGCAGATTGAACTACGTAAAGTTGGAATCACGCATTAAACCTAACATTTAATTTTTAGGCCACAGAAGAAATTGAGGACCGAGAGACTCTAGCTCTGATGGCAGCCAGAAATGAAAATGAGGGTACCTCTGATGGCGAAACATACATTGAAAAATATATACGTGGGGTATTACAAGTGGAGAATATTTTGAGTCTTGAACGTCTGAGACAGGTGAATAGAAAAAAAGCTTTGGGCTGTTAGGTATGAGGTGTATTTGAATCTGAATCAAAAAAGTTCAAGGGTTCAAGATAAAGAAGCACTCATATTTGAGACAAGCCTGGGCATGCTGTTAGTGCCTCCTTACTCAATAATGTATTTTCATGGGGTTGAATGGCTATCATGTGAACCAGGATAGGATACGGTTTCCTTGAAGGAAGTGTTGACAGGTGCGGCATGCCTACCCATGAGCCCTGCAAAGCATTGTTTCTGCATCTGATCTGAAGCACCTCGCATTCTGAATGTTTCCATAATGTCGTTGCTCTGGTATTACAGGTAGTCCTCGACTTACGACCACAATTGAGCCCAAAATTTCTGTTGCTAAGTGAGACATTTGTTAAGTGAGTTTTGCCCCATCTTACGACTTTTCTCACCAGGCTCAAGGTTGACGCAGCCTTCCATCCTTCCAAGATCGGTAAAATGAGGATCCAGATTGTTGGGGCAATATGCTGATTCTATGAACTGCTTAGGGAGGGCTGTAAAGCACTGTGAAGCAGTATATAAGTCTTAAGTGCTATTGCTATTTCTTAAGTGAATTCTTGCAGTTGTTAAATTGGTAACAAGTTTTGAAGTGAATCCAGCTTCCCCATTGACCTTGCTTGTCAGAAGGTTGCAAATGTTGATCACATGACCTTGGGACATTGCAACCATCATAAATATGAAACAGTTGTCAAAACATCTGAATTTTGGTCATGTGATCATGGGGATGCTGCAACAGTCATAAATGGGAAAGATTGTATAAGTCACTTTTTTCAGTGCCATTGTAACTTTGAACGGTCACTAAATGAACAGTTGTAAGTCGAGGACTACCTATAGACGGCAGATCACCTTAAAAACTTACTTTTTGAAATATATTTTAAAGTGATGACCAGTCATTGCTACATCTTGAGGTAATAAAAATGGTTATCACTGGACATGCAACAACAAAGAAAGAACATGCTATAAATAAATGACAGCAGATGACACCAAGCTGGCAGAAATAGCCAACACTCCAGAAGATAGGCTCAAGATACAGAAGGATCTTGACAGACTTGAACATTGGGCACTAGCTAACAAAATGAAATTCAACAGTGAAAAAAGTAAGGTTCTACATTTAGGCAAGAAAAACAAAATGCACAGGTACAATATATGTGGTACCTTGCTCAATAGTAGTAACTGTGAGAGGGATCTTGAAGTCCTAGTGGACAACCATTTAGATACGAGCCAGCAGTGTGGAGCAGCTGCCAAAAAAGCCAACACAGTTCTGGGCTGAATAAACAGAGGGATAGAATCAAGATTACGTGAAGTGTTAATACCACTTTATAATGCCTTGGTAAGGCCACATTGGAATACTGCATTCAGTTTCGGTCACCATGATGTAAAAAAGACGTTGAGACTCTAGAAAGAGTGCAGAGAAGAGCAACAAAGATTATTAGGGGATTGGAGGCTAAAACATGAAGAATGGTTGCAGGAACTGGGTATGTCTAGTTTAATGAAAAGAAACACTAGGGGAGACATGATAGCAGTGTTCCAATATCTCAGGGGTTGCCACAAAGAAGAGGGAGTCAAACTATTCTCCAAAGCACCTGAGAGTAGAACAAGAAGCAATGGGTGGAAACTAATCAAGGAGAGAAGCAACTTAGAACTAAGGAGAAATTTCCTGACAGAACAATTAATCAGTGGAACAATTTGCCTGCAGAAGTTGTGAATGCTCCAACACTGGAAATTTTTAAGAAGATATTGGATAACCATTTGTCTAAAGTGGTGTAGGGTTTCCTGCTTAGGCAGGAGGTTGGACTAGAAGACCTCCAAGGTCCCTCCCAACTCTGTTATTCTATTCTATTCTATTCTATTCTATTCTATTCTATTCTATTCTATTCTATTCTATTCTATTCTATTCTATTCTATTCTATTCTATTTGAAGTTCCTATTTATCCTGAAATATGATTTATGTTGCAATCTTCATATATACTGAGAATGGAGCCTTGTTTTTAAGTAGATTTATAAACATACAATATTGCTTGTTAATTTCCTACTCTATTAAAGTAAGTAGAGTTCAGTGTGTTCCTTCTATTTTAACACAGGCAGTCACAGTTAAAGAAGCTCTTTCTGCTAAGACTCGACACTTACAAAGGAGTATTAGCACACCAAATGTTCACAATGTAAGATAATTTTCTAAGATGTTGCACTCCTGTATTACTGTAAATATTAATGTCATAGTCATATGTGTACAAATTTCAGATTGTGTAATTAGTAGGAATTTCCTGCAAAATACAAAATTAGCAATTTCTGCTAGTTTATTTGGCACATTTTATTTATTTATTTACTCACTTTCTAAATCTGCCCAATCCACATAGCAACTCAAGGTGGCTTACAGAGGATTTAAAACACATTGTAATAACAAGGAAGAATAAAAAAGATAAAGCATCTGCACAAGAAAGAGAAACTTCAGTTTTATCCAGTGGTGGGATTCAGCCAGTTCGCACCACTTCGGGAGAACTCGTTAAGTTTTGTTAACTGCCAAAAGCAGTTTGGCAAACTGGTTGTTAGAAGAAATCATTAGGGCACAGAACCGGTTGTTAAATTACTTGAATCCCACCACTGGTTATATCTTATCCAGCTGGTCCACAAATCTGCCCCTACTCAATATCTGCCATCTTTTTGAATCCATTCTGAATTACAACAGGGTTGGGATAGATCTTGGGGGAAAATGTTGATTTAGAGGACAAGCATACCTCCTGAGCCCATAACATGTTGTTCAATTGATGGACCTTTATGTGCAAACTTTTCCTGCTCTTATAGGAAGGGCATTGAGCAGAAAAGTGATACGGCTAATATCCAGATTAAGTTATGGAATGGAAAAATAATTTAAGATAAGTAGTAGTTATAAAAAGAGCTGTGGTGGCACAGTGGTTAGAATGCAGTATTGCAGGCTACTTCTGCTGTCTTCAGCTGCCTGCAATTTGGCAGTTCGATTCTCACCAGGCTCAAGGTTGACTCAGCCTTCCATCCTTCCAAGGTGGGTAAAATGAGGACCCAGATTGCTGGGGGCAATATGCTGACTCTGTAAACTGCTTAGAGAGGGCTGTAAAGCACTGTGAAGCGATATGTAAGTGCTATTGCTATTGCTAGTAGGAAATTTCCCTCTAAAATAAATTGCTTTATAAGCCACCTATAATCTTTCTGTCAGTGGTTGTCCATGTCAGTTGAGTAAATGTTTTAAAAAGACATTTGGAAATCTCAGTTGTATTTTTTGAAAATTCAAGAACTATTTGGTATATGCTCAAAATTGCATTTAGAGAAATCAATGCTAAATATATGATAAATTGTAGATTAAGCTTTGTTTGCTATGAATGTAATATCATGTAGAAATATGTCAAAACTTAGTAATAGATAGCCTCGGAGTGTACTGTAATTTCTTAGCAGGTTGATAGCATTCATTATATTAAAATTTGTTATGGTTGTTATTTTAGATATCTTCTAGTCGATTAGATCTTTCTGGATGTGATGAAGATAAGGTATTGGAATTATTGGCAATATATTTAGTATTTTAAAGTATTTTGAAAATATGATTACAAATCCTTTTTTTCTTCATTTTTAATACAAGATTATATAGGTATCATTTAAAATCATATATATCAACAATTAGGAAAATGATTGCAGATTGTTTAGAATAAGTATGGTATTAGTAGAAAAAAAATTGGTGAATACTTGTTAAATTCAAAAGAATGTTTCCTCTTGATTGATGGGGAAAATTATAAAAATAGCTACAATGCAATTGTACCTAGTACAAAGATACCTAGAAGTTTTTTTTTTAATTTCTTACTTACACACCAATAGTTATAGGATGTTTTTGCACAATATGCCACTGTAAAGCATTGGATAGTTGGAACCATGTTTATTCATTCAGTGCTGAACGATGTCTTTTAACTTGCTATAGGAACACAGTTAAAACAATATAAATACTTGAAATTGTTCATTGTTTCATGAGTGTTAAAATATATAATCAATCACAGATTAGTCCTTGTTTAATCACCATTTGTTCAGTGACTGACCACTCAAAATTATGATGGCACTAAACAAATAGTAGTTATGGCTGGTCCTTGAAGTTATGACCGTTGCAACAATCCTGTGGTACTTGGAAACCTGCCCACCTTTATGACCACAGCGTACACTTCAACTCCCCCTACCCCATCTCTTTTGGCCTTGTGAAGGAACAGTGGTTGCCTTGGCTGGGCACACCTCATCAGCAATGGAATTTTTGTTGCATAAAATATAATCTAAAATATATTGAAATGTTTGACCTTGATATTAATACTTCCCATGAAATAAGTGAAATAGGAAGCTTTAATTTTTATTCCATTCAGTCATTGAAATTTGCATATAAAATTGAATAATTGCTAAAAGTGTTTTATAGAAGTAATTTTAGATTTCTTTGTGTCATAAGATTTAATAATCACTTGTAACAGATCAGGCGTTTCCAAAGATGAACTGGTACTAGTCCGTGGCCTAGGGGTTGAGGACCCCTATATTAACTGATCCAAAGCCATATAATCATAAAACATGATGTACTGGCCCAAATCAGCAGTGATGTGGAAACTATAAAGGAAAGAGGAATTTATGTTGAAAGCAACTGAAAATGATGCTGTTTTACTTGAAAATTAATGTATTTTTTCCTTTGTTTACATCACAAGAGTTGGCTGGAAGGTCATCTAGATGTCATAGACTGTTCTAGTTATCAAGATATATCATGTTATGGTACTTTACCAAGGGATTCACCTCATAAAAATAAAGATAACAGTGGTAAGGTTTTATTTTGTTTCGTTGTTACATTAATAGTGTGAAATATAAACCCTGTTGCAGTTGTTTCATTTGCAACTTATACAGGCCAGACAAGTTTTATACTATTGTAATCTAAGCAAATAATATTTTTGCACAGCTGCAGAATTAGGACACTCTGAATTCCCAGATTAATCTGTCTTTCTAGGATTCTCTTAGCAACCTTAATAGAAGAACCCTTTTCAAAAAATAATGTTGCTAAACGTAGAAAGTCATTTTTTGTTCACTGTTTTTTTTATCAAAGCCATACCATACAGGATTTTAGATTCAAAGTTGAAAAGATCTTTTAAAACATGCAGATGTTTCCCCTAGCATGAGACTACAACTCCTGAAATGAGCTATATCTCTTTGAGATTGTGTAACTGCCCTCCATGGCTGCAACACAATTACAGGAAAATATACGTTTGGGGCAAGGAGTTGCAAATAGATATTGCATGGGTACTCCAAAGTGCCTTTTGTCTTTGAATCCTAAGTGGTACACAGCCCTATTTCTTACCTTAACTTGATATATTGCTATTCCTTCAGATTTCTCAGGTTCTATATTTGATTTTTCCATATCCCATCTCTGGCTTAGATCCAGTTTTCTAGCTACTATATTCTGATCTTAAAGGTGTGGTTTTTATATTTACAGACCTGAATCTGTAGGACTCCAGAGGACTAATGCTTAAACTATGTCTTTAACTAAGGGAGGTTTTTCATTTATATGCTCATCCAGCCAAGCAAAGCATCCTTCAGGCATTATGTGTTGACAGTATTATCTCATAAAGTTAATGAGGTAATAAAAAGGATGCATTGCTGTTATCCTGGTCTTTTGTTAAACATTTGAGATGGTAAACAGCAATCTATTGGGGATCACTTAAATAGATACAGAAGGTGATCATTTTAATTAATACAGAAAAATCCTTTTTATTATCTTATTATCTGTATGAGTATTTTACTGTTTCATAGTAGGCAATGCACTTTTGTTATTATTGTGTTTTGATTGCCCACCAATAATGTTATTTTAATATAGGAATTTACTTATTTTGTAATTAATAACATGTAATATTTGTTGCATTTTCCAGTGTGTATGAATGCTTCCCACTGATTAGCACATTTTACATAAAGCAGTCTCCATATTCATTTGAATTTGAGAACCTGGTTTACAACTTTTTTCATTGTTTAATAAATTATTAGTAAATTATTCTGTGTTCTGCCATTAGTGCATGTTGCATTTGGCATAATAACATTACTACAAAGAGAGTAATTTCTCTGGGAATTCTATAGGAGGAAATTCTATAGAAGGGAAGCATAGGAAGAATGTGCATGTTTATGCAGTATGGTTTCTTAAAAAGCTATTTTTTTAAAAAATCTAAAGCAGCATTGACAAAGATAAATGTTATTGCAGTGTGTTTTTAATTACCTATGTGCATGAGTATCAAGCTCCACAGAGGTGACAAGATAAAAGAAATAAAACCACAAAAATATATTTAATGATGGTCTTGGTCAAAATAAATAAATAAATAAAAAGAATATTGAGAGAGCATATTTCCAGTCAGGACCATACTGAGTTAATTAGGACGAAATCTTTCTGAAAAGCTTGTTCCTACAGCTTTGTGGTCTCTTCTCACCTTTAAATATTACTCCTCCTTTCCTCCTTCCCAAAGTGCTGCACACCACAAATGTTATTTTAATATGCTCTGCCTACCTAGAAACAGTACATGTTACTGTTTTTTTTCTTTTATTGAAACCATAATAGAATTGATATAATGCTGTGAACTGAAACTACAAAAGTATTGCCCTCTAGACTCTAAAATGTTGTATTTAAATCTCTTTGCAATATATTCTATACTCAGATAAGATGATGGAAGAGCTTTCTCAATGGAAATGTTTAGTAAATTGAATGCAAAATTAGAGGAGGTTTTGGTGAGAAAGAATCTTATGGTTCAAAAAGTATTTGCTGTATAGAAATTTCCCTGCTGTGGGGTTCCATTCATGGAACATTTACCATCTGTTTAAGTTATAATAAAAAACAAACTGGCCTTTGAAATGGTGCTTATCAGTTTGTGAGCCTGCTCATTCTCGGAGAATGATTGGATGAATAATAGGATTAGTAAATTTGAGGAATCAGATGAAATGTAAATGATCCTACTTCATTCAATATTCCTCTGTGAGTTTTCTGAATAAACAATGTGATGAGTTCAAGAACAAAACCACTAAAGACATTAATAAACTCATGACCGAATATTTTGTGAAGCTTTGTTTGCCTTTCATAGCATTTGCTGATTTATTTTTCAGTTGATGTTCAAATGATGAATGTTTGTGGTGTTTTTATTTTGTAATCAGAGAATCTACACACATCAAGTATCAGTTCATTTAAAGCTTTCTCTCCACAACCACCCAAATTTTTCAAACCATTAATGCCAGTAAAAGAAGAGAACAAAAAGGCTTCTCTTGAGACGCAGCCTCTACTTAGCAAAGAGGTAAGTAGTAGGAAGAAATATAGGTGTTAGTAACATTATATTAGTAACAATATTAGACTTTATATGTGGATAGGAATTATTTTTACCTAGGAAGAAGTTCACAGCTTGTATGTATGATACAAAAGCATTTGGAATTGGGTGTTAAACTTGGTCTGTTTATTTAAATGGGGTACTATTTCAGTGTCACCTCCCTTTGGTAAACATTCTTGCATGTATTATATTTTTGCTTAAACATGTTTGCATGCATAAATGTCTAACCTGAGCTGTCATATCTGTAGCATTGTGTTTGAAGCAATGTTTTTAAAGTCAAAGCTCATTTTGCATGGATTTCTACAATTAATTTAACTGCCATGCCTAGATTATTTTAATAAGAGAACAAGAACCTTTTGTGTTGTACTAACATGCATGGTTGAACGTCAGTATTTTCTTTGTGTGATGTTTTGTGTATCTTAACCTTTGCAGAGCATGCCATCATCTCAGGTATATAATGCTGATTGTGTTGTGTTGTCGTCAGGAAATAATGGCAATAGCATGCCGTTAGAACTCAATAGCATACAAGAGGCAAAGACTGTAAGTGTTGCATTTGTTTCTGACTTAAAGCCTGATGGCCATTCTAAATAAGCATTTATGCTCCAGCTATAAAGGGAAAATGCATATATACAGTATTCTTTATTGCATGGTGGTGCTTATGAAAGTGATAAAATCCACACATTGATATTTTAGACCGATCATTTATTTATAATATTTCACTTTTTAAACAAAGGATAGGATTTAAATATATCTTTTTTTACCACCACCCCCAACTAGGATTGGAAACTGAAAAATTGGCACTGATTTCAACTTTTACCAGTGTTCTAAAACTTTTCATTTTTAATTTATACCGGTAGAGTACTTCACTGAAAGTGATAACTTACCTTAGACTCAGCACAGTTAATATTAAAAGCATGTAACACACAAGTTTGCCATTCACTTGTGCATGTATGTATACACATGCATGCATGCATGGACCAACTCAATAAAATATAGAAGGCAAAATCCAGATTTAACACACATAACAGGGCAATAAAATAGATTTTCCTGCTCTTCTCACAACAGGCCTTTTAATTCCTTGACAATAGTATATAGAAAGTCAAGGGACTGTATTGAATAAAGGATGATATGGGGCATGGGGCAGAGGGAGAAGTGAAAAATCCTTCAAGAAGCAGGGTTCTTTCTTCCTCCTTTTCACCTTTGCTATAGAGAACCAGAAACTTTTTGTAAAGTGTTTTTGGAATTTGAGAGGTTTCCTATTCTGGTTTTTGGTGAAAACCAACAGAAAATATATGGCAAATCTGTTTTAAGGCTTATCAACTCTAAACGTCCTTCCAGAATGCTTAAAAGAACAACTAGAACATGCTTATACTCTTCCATGTTTAGAAATTTTAGCCCTATCTTTCCAGTTGCATTCCATTATCTTAAACAATTATACCAATGATCCCCAACATTTCCAACTCCACAGACTGGCAGTGGTGAGGGTGGTAGGTGGTAGGCCAGCATTGTGCACGCACACACCGCTTGCAAATATGGAGCTTCACGTACTCGCCCGCCACTTGCTCAGCCCAGTCCAGTAAGTCTTTGGCTTACAACAGTTCATTTAGTGACCGTTTGAAGTTACAACAGCACTGAAAAAAATGACTTATGACTTATGACCATTTTTTACACTTATGACAGTTGCAGCATCGCTATGGTCATATGATTTACATTCGGATGTTTGACAACTGATTCATATTTATGACGGTTGTAGTGTCCCAAGATCACGTGATCCCACTTTGCAACCTTCTGTCAAGCAAAATCAATGGGGAGGCCAGATTCACTTAACAACCATGTTACTAACTTAACAATTGCAGTAGTTCACTTAACAAATGTGGCAAAAAATGATGTAAACTGGGGCAAATCTCACTTAAATTTCTCACTTGGCAACAGAAATTTTGGGCACAATTGTGGTCGTAAGTTGAGGACTACCTGTACTACATTTCCATTACATTTATAAGCCAATTTCTAGCTGAAGTGATCTAGCCATGCTTACTCAGTGTCTTTTTCTGCATAGTAATTCAGAGTATACCCCTTAATGTGAAAGTAAAAGCTGACTATAAAATGCCCAATAGATGTTGCAATACATTAAAAATATACTTCTACAAGAAAGGAACATTATCCATTTTGTTATATAACCATGTTTTTGCAATTTAAGATTGACAAGGAAGATATTTCCTTTAATGTTTTTTATTTTTAGTGTAAGTCATCCAGAATCCTTTGGGAGCTGGATGGCCTCTAAATTTCATAAATAAATATGTTGAATATTCCACATGAACATTTCAGTTCAGTAGTATGAATATTAATGAACCTTTTATTCTTAAACTTATATAAAAATCTAATGTGTGCACTAGCAAACTATTATGAATAGTATCCCTATGACATACATACAAAGGTAATAATAAATTCATGTTAGAATCTAGATATATTATATAAACGTGTAGTGTAACTCATCTGGAGTAGCCACTGTCCTAAATTGTCATATTAAATTTATAGACAGCTTAATATTATAGGCTATACCACAAATTGTCTAGTTCCCTTTTTATTTAAAAGCATTTATCAAATAACATCTTGGTCAAGATTCAGTACTTTTATCAAGTAAAACCACTTTCTTCATGCACAAAAAATGAGGGGTTTTATTGTCTTGTTGATACAATGCTGCCAAAAACTAATTTTCCCCTGGCTTTTATTTCTTCTCTGGAAGGATTCTTCAGAGTAGAAGAGGGTTGCCAGGAATTTTCCCCTTGTTCCAGGACATTTATTGGATATGTTGTATTGTTGATAACTTAGCTAATGAAGGATAAGACAAGAAGATTCTGAAATGATTAGACCATTTTGGACTAGTTTAAAAAAGTCTATTGAATGGTGAGCTCATTTTATAGATTACTGGATCTTAGACATTGAAATAAATTTTAATAACAGTATGACTGAAGTTTGGCCGGTATGTTTCAAACCACTTTTAGTACTGATACACTTTCCAAAATGGAGTCTAGTATTATATTCAGATTACATGGTGTTGTTTTGACATGCTCAGATAGTTAAAATAGATAGCTATAATGTGTAACTTTGGATATATCAAAAAATAGCAATGTCTGTTATACTAATAAGTGAGTAGTATTGTCCAAAAATCACTTGATGGTGAGATTGTTTGCCAGAGAATGTTGCTTTAATTTTCTGAAGCTGCCTGAGAAAACAGCACAAGATCTATGAGACTTAAGCCTTAAGATAATCATCATGTACTTTTTAAAAATACAAGAACCCCCTCCCAGTGATAATAGAGGACTGAGATCTGGAGATTTTTTTTCTTTATTAGAGAACCCCAAGTAGTGACAGAATGATATTGAATACTGAATGTACAGAAGTAGTTTCAGATCTGACAAAAGTTTTATTGTATCTATTGATCTATTGAACAAATTAACTGAGCATTGTTGGATATACAGCCAATTCTATTCATTTAGCTATTGTTACTTGGCCATTAATTCAAGTTATGATTTTAAACAGCAACTTACAATTAATTTACATCATTTGCATTACTCTGCAGAAAGAAAAAAAACTTATAGAAATAAATTTTGGAAATTTTTAAAAGGACATGTTTTTAGAATTTTAAACTTAACAATATGTGGGCTGAATAAATCTATGTCTCACTTCTTTTTTATTAAGTCCACTTGAAAATTGTTCCTACCCTTTAGGTCACCATCTGAGGGAAGCATGGCCATTACTATTTCAATTTCTGCCTCAGCCTGCAACTTATAGGACACTCAGGATAGCTAATAGTCAAGAGGTAAACAAAATATAAAATAGTTAAAACCCAGTAAAGAACTTAACTTCATTACTGATCCTGTTCAAAAGGCCAGATTGAAAGAGAAAATTTGAACTCTTTTCCTAACGCTGAAACAGCAGATAAGTGCAATTTCTAGTTTGGATTGTCTCCGCCATGGCCATCCAGCAGTAGATAACCTGAACTAATGAAGGAAAGTCTCTTTAACAATAGTGCCTTCATATTGAGGCAGGCAAATTTATTTGGCGCTTTAGAGATTATAGTTAACAGCATAAATTCTATGAGAAGCATCTGTTGATGGCTGCTGCTGATTTATCAAAAATACACAATGATATTGTAGAAACAAAGAATCACTCTGCAATGGAAATTCTGGATCTAAACCATAGATTACCGGGTGTAATTTGCTTTGGTGGCCAAAGATATAATTTATGTCTTCTGTCATTATAGAAGCTTTTATGTAAATTTTTATTTCCTTCCAATAATGATGGCTGTAAAGCCATATAAAAATACACATTATTGTGAGAGCTGGGACGATTCCTTTTATCTTGATTGCCTGTGGTTGATAATTGCTAGCTACTGTTCATATAAGGTTTAATTTTTTTAGCAACTGATCTTTTGCATAGTGCCATAGTAAGTAATATTTCATTTTAGGCCAGTTTAGATGGTAGTACCTAGCCAAGTAAGCAAAGCTGGTTCTGGTTAGTATTAGCAATAGCACTTAGACTTGCCCTGACTTATATACTGCTCCACAGTGCTTTATAGCACGCTCTAGGAGTTTACAAGATCAGCATATTTCTCCTAACAACTGGGTCCTCATTTAACTGACCTCAGAAGGATGGAAGTCAACCTGAGTCAACCCTGAGTCCATCAGGATCGAACTCCAGGCTGTGGGCAGAGTTAGCCAACAATACTGCATTCTAACCACTGTGCCACCAGGGTTCTCACGGTTAGTCCTTAGATAGGACAGAACTAGGAGGCCCCAGACCAGTGTTTTTCAACCTTGGCAAATTTAATGCATGTGGCATGCATGCTGAATGTGGAATTCTGAGAATTGAAGCCCACACATCTTAAACTAGATTAGGAAGTTGAAAGAACCAAACTGGAAGAAGGTAATGGCAGACTATTCATATTGTCCAGAAAACTGCTAGCTCTTATTTCTGTATTCACCAGGAACTTTTTTTCCTTAAGCAATAAAAAATATTTTTGGAAGTGTGTATTGCTTTTGAAACTATAAACTGCAGAACAAAATTCCATTGGAAAAAAGGAAAATTTTCTAGTATCTGAATATCCATTAAATACTATAGTTTTATGAATGCCTGATTCGTTGCATTCCTTTTATAATTCAGATTTTAAAAACTGATCTTCTGTACAAATATGTTAGAGCATAAAGTCATAAAATGGGTATGTTGTAAAAGGTGTAGACATTTATATTAGATTTTTGCCCCTGGATTTTCCATATTTTATTATAATTGTCATCCTGATACATATGTGTTAATGGTTATATATGATAGTTAATTGCATGCTTTCATTTAATTCCAGCACCAATTCTGATTGCGTTGTTATCTTAATAAATAAGTTATAGGTACAGATCTGTACAGTTAACAGATTATTTGTATTTTTAGAGACTGATATTAACATCTATATTGCGATAATAGTTTAATCAGAATGAAATAATAGATGTTAAATTAGAATTTGATATTATTCAAACTCATAGATGCTGGAATCTGAACTTAGTTTTGCACCACATAGCTTCGTGTTCATTTTTCTTAAATCATACTGTACACCATGTAATCCATCCTGGCAAACTGTTAAAACAGAATGGATATCTTTTTAAAAACAAGAATATCAAACATCCTGATGGATGAACGCCATTTTCTGAACAAGCTTTATACAGCATTGTGGATCCCAGCTGTAAAGCTTCTTAGAGAGACCTGGCAAATAGCAACCTTCATTAATACAAAAAACACATGTTGAGTATAATATGAATAGCAGATGCTCTTTAAAAGTAAGACTAATAAGTTCCACTAAAGTAAAATAAAATGAAATTCATGCCAGGAAGATTTTAGTATTTGGAAAAATAGCATTATTTTCCTAGTTCATTGTAACAAGGCTAACATGTGATAAAACAATTATTCTTTATTAAAAGCAAATTTAATGGGAGGTACCTATTACTGTTATTTATAAAAAGAGTTTCAAACATATTTTAAACCTTTTTGAAAGTTCACAACCTGAATATTTAATAGTTTCATTTTGTTCTGTTTCATGTAATAGTCATTTATAATTTTATAAAATGTAGGAATTTCTTCTCTCTTGATTCTACATGTTGGAAACTGCCATAACCCAAAACTTTAAATGCATTTAATGATAACACAATTAACAAAAGTAACCTTTTCATTAAATCAGTTGTAATACTTGCCTTTATAATTTGAGATAATTACAATTCAATATAATTATAATGAATGAAGTAAATAGTTATTATTCATGTTGTCATCTTATGTAATAAATTACTAGTTTTGAAATGATAAGACTATAAGAATGTTAAAACATTATGTAGTTCTCACTACATGGTGACTAAACTATCACAGTAACTTCTTTACTTAGGCATTAATCTTACCCCTTGTTCATTGATGACTTATTTTTCCTTTCTTTAAAATGTAGGAATATTGATATCACATTCTTATCCTTTAGCAGGACTCTGAGGAAGATGATGATTTGGAGATTAATAACAAGAAACCTTATGTGCCCGTGGAATTTGCTGACTTCAGTGTGTACAATGCTAGTCTGGAAAATAAGGAATGGTTATCCACTAAAGGAGATTGTACAAACTCTTGTGTTACTGAAAAAGAAGTATCTCGTAGCCCCACCACAAGCAGTATTACAAGTGGCTACTTTTCTCATAGTGCCTCCAATGCAACTTTATCGGATATGCTTATTCCATGTAGTGAAAGTATGGACCAATTAGCCAATCAGACAAGGGATTTGGATTCAAATGACCACTCTGTAGCACACCTAACCCATGTTTTAAAATCATCAAACCAAGGCATCTCAGAGGCAGAAAGGGACTTTGCTAAATGTAAAAAAACGGTATCGCCACTCATAGGAACTTGTGCCTTAGCAACAGAAGTTCAAGTGTCTGAAAGCACAAGTGTAAATGCTCCAAGGTTACAGTGTTCCTCTTTGGATTCCTCTACTAACAAACATGAGATTGAATTTCCATCTCGAGAAGCAACAGTTGAGCACATTTCAAATGTTTTTGAGGACCATGCATTTACAGAATTCATGGGTGTTGATGACGCAAAAGAATTTGAATGTTCCACAAATATAACTTCTAACAGAAAAAAAAAGTTCTTAGTAGCTGGAATGAACTCTGTCATACCTTTCTCAAAAAGTGTTCATGACCAAGATAGTGCTTTGAGCTGTCTGGAATCCGGATCGGTGGGATACGACCTGGCAAGTAGTGTTGAAAATCCTTCGTTGAACGCCAGAGAAAAAGAGTCTTCCAATTGCCAACAGTGTGCAGATTCTCTCCCAGCAGGTGATTTCATTGGAAAAAATCATTTAGATGTCCCAAGTTCTGAACATACTATTTCTGAAGGACATTCTAGTTGGTTGGCAGTAGGAGAGCAAGTATATGTTGATGATAATAAGACTGGCACAGTAAGATACATTGGGCCTGTGGATTTTTCAACTGGTACTTGGGTTGGCATTGAATTGCACGTTCAAATGGGTAAGATTTCATTATTTTTATAAAATATTTAGAATCTTATACCAGTAAATTATTTAGTAGTACATGTAGTCCTTGATTTACAACTGTTCATTTAGTGACTGTTCAAAGTTACAATGGCGCTGACAAAAGTGATTTATATAGTCTTTCCCATTTATGACTGTTGCAGCATTCCCATGGTCACATGATCAAAATTCAGATGCTTTGACAACTGGTTCATATTTATGATGGTTGCAATGTCCTGGGGTCATGTGATCAACTTTTGCAACCTTCTGACAAGCAAGGTCAATGAGGAAGCCGGATTCACTTAACAACTGTGTTACTAACTTAACACCTGCAGTGATTCACTTAACAGTGGCAAGAAAAGACTTCTGATGATTACATGAGCATACACATGCAGTTCTCTTGGCAACGTTTTCAGAACTGGTTTTCTGATAACTTTCTTCCTAGGATTGAGAGAGCAAGTGATTGGCCAAAATCAACTAGCTGGATATGTGCCCAAGAGAAGACTAGAAATCAGGTTCCCTTACTTGTGGTCAACACTTCTTATCTGCTATGGCAAACTGGCTCTCTCATGTTTGCTTTGTAGAGTGGAATTATAAACTTGTTAAGAGACATCTTCAGCAATAAATTCACTATCTACCAAAAAAGTTCTTCACAAAAGAGTTCTTTCTTTAGCTGGGGAATCTCAGTCCAGAGAAGATAATATTTTAAGGAATATTTGCATAGTTCTAGAAATTAATTCCTCTGATGATTATAAATCTTCAGATTTTCAATCTAATTCTTACTAAAATTGCAGCATAACAAGGTGATAATGTAACTTTTATTTGCTTTCAGGAAAACATGATGGAACTGTAAAAGGCAGAGAATACTTCCATTGCAAACCACAACATGGGATATTTGTTCGTCCCGAATGCCTTGCTAAATCACCAGCTCAAGTAAAGTTACGCAGTAGAACTTCACAATCTCAGGTATTGTCCAATGTGGAGAAGTTGAAGAGTTCAACATTTCAAGAATCATCCCCTCTCAAAGCAGAAGCCTTCTGTCAATCAGGAGATGCGGCAGCTTCTGCTTTTTCTAGAAAACAGGAGATTAGGAAATCTTGGATTAACTGAAGTTGGTTTTGGTTTTGCACTTGCTGCACATATCACTGGGGGTGGGGGGGATGGGAAAACAGTTTTTTTCAAAACAATTGTAGTTTTAAGATGTAATTGAATGTGTGAATCACAGATATAATTCTATGGTTCTTTTTTAAAAAAGTAGACTATGTTGACTGTGTATCATTTGTCTACCTGAAAGGCAAACATGGTTGCACACTAGAGTACAATCCTATCATAAGCTGGATATGTATCCCGTTGAGCTCAATTGGATTCCTGAGAATGGATGTATATCAATGCACTGTTTGTAGATAAAACTGTGAGTTTTACTGAATGTTACTGAACAAATTGGGTTACATTTTATACAGAATATTTTATTGGGTGGAAAGGTCACGGGATGTAAATATGCATCTGAGGGAAAACCTACAATATGTTAATTACCAAAGAATTTGTATTAGATTAATACACATGCTGTTTATACCATAGTTTAATGGTATGGATACGTTTTAACTGACAGCTTGGTGCCATATTTCTAGAGATTAATACCAGGCATCATGCTACCGTATATCTTTTGTTTAATATGAACACTGAAGATACTGTTTTCACTTTGATTTTATGTTTTGTCTTCCTATGGGCCTGCCACTGTGTCAACTTGACATTTATTGGAAATATTTAAAATGCCTAAATATTGTATATATGGCATTTGTGTATGTGTACATGCCAACCAGGCATTCTAGATGCAGGAACAGTATTACTGCTTTTTAAAAACATGGGCACAAGAAAGAAAATAGCAGTACAGCATCACAAGTACAAAAAATGCACTGTTTGTTGCTGGCTGTGTGACAAGACTTGGGTAAAATGTTCTGAGGTGATTTAATCTGTAAATATATTTTTATATGAACTTGTATTATGATTTGAGGGTTTTAGGGAATTGTTCCGTGTATAGATACTACGTTGGATATATGTAAAGTAGCAAATGGTTCAAGAAAAAGGAAATATGAATGGCCTACTGTAGTTTTCACTTTTTAGAAAGTAATTGAGATAATGGGACCTTATGGACAAACTGCTGCTACTGCTGTTTGATTTGTATGTATAGTAAGCTAACTCCTAGTATTTTGCAATTATTGTAAAGAATGTAATTTATATTCTATTTCTGCTATACTGTATTTAATTGGTACAGAAGAATTGTGTTAGAATACAGAGTGTTTACTTCAGATTTTTATAAATGTTTTTGCTTATTTGATTTTATATTCTGTAACACAGCATTTTATTAACTAAACTGTTCAGTAATTCAAAGTTTAGCATATTCTATACATATGTCTGGATACACTTTTTGAAGATGATAAAGTATTAAAGTTGTAAAGTATGTTCATTGATGAATTTGTCAATCCCCTCTGCAAAACCATCATTCCTCACGTTGACTATGATGCATATGGTCTTCTGTACCATTAGGTAGCTTCCAGTTTATACATGAAAGCTTCATCACACATAATTACCGAATTGAGTCTGAAATTATGGATTTCTGCTGGTGATGAGAGAAGGAAAGTAATTTTGCCAGTTTTTCCTATTCCTTTTACCCTTTGAAGAGCACAAGGAGGATCCTCATCAGCACCAAGGAGTATGAGAGGAACTGGTGATAATCATTTGGGATTGTGGGCTGCTTTAGAAGTGATTCTACAGGGGTGCTTCAGAGCACAAACAATAGCACTTTTCTGCAACTTCCAAATCTTTTCCCAGGATTACATTCAGCAATGGAAGATAAGCACATAATTTCAGAAAAAGAGGCAGCTGTATTAAAGGGCACAGACAGCTGCTGCAATGAGCTTATTAAGGTCCTGATGCAGGCGAGCCTCCTGGGGAGCTACCCTTGATTGCAGTTGGCGGAGCCAAAGGAGGGAAGTACAGTTAAAGAAAGATGCCGCCATAGAGGTTTTAATTGCCCAGGCCGCAGCGTGGTGGGTTTTCCTCAAGGTCAATTCGGATTTTTTGTCCTCTGCCCTCAGGGACAAATTTGGTGCCATGTCATAGAACCATTTGTCCTTCCCACTGGGAATGGGGAGCGACGCCGGGCTTGCCCATTGTCTAGAAACAGTTTGGGAACCGGAATGAACTGCTGTTCCACTATGGGCTCAGAAAATAGGCCCTGGCTATGATCCTGAGGAGGCACCACTGGCTCCGCTGCTGGTGAATCCTCTGACAAGTGGGCTGTGGCCTTTGTCTTATGCAATAATGATTTGAACAGCCCTGGAGGAAAAAGCCCTGTGAAGGTGGGGATGTTAGGGGATATGAAGCAGAACACTGCTGATGCATCCCAGCTGCAATGCCTCTAGTTATTGCCTGAGAAATCAATTGTTTCAAGTTATCAGGCAAGTCTGACAGGTGGGCTTCATTTGAACGCAAACCAGCCACTGGGGGCATGTAAGAAGCCCCTTGGGCATAAAACCTGTCATGAGTAGGTTGAGGCCATGCTCCTGCTATTTGGCAAGCAAAGGGATCATTCTCCACATCTTTTTCTCTGCTATCAAGCAACGCTGGAGTTGGGGATAGCACCAGCTCCCTCTGGTGACCAAGCCTGAGGAACCTGAGAGGAATGAGCTAACTGCTCTTTCAGAAAAGGGCGGGAAACTGATGGCTCGTTAGAGTTTGACAGTTTCTCCAACTCTGCCTGTTATTGCTCAGCTCTGGAGACCTGCTTCTCCAGAGCTCTTTGTCTCCTTTCCATGTCCTTTAACTCTGCCTTAGAGACCTGCTTGCCCTTTCTTCCCTTAACAGATTTGCAGCTCGCTTTCCTGCTCACTGAGGCTGCAGCGCTTGGTTTTGAGGCAGTTTGATGTTGCTCCTCCCTCACCAATGGACGATCCGCCATTTTAACAGTGGCAATGGTTAAATGCAGGAGCTTGGAATCTATTGATGTTACTGCCCTGCTTACTATGAACCAGGGTAGTGGCCAAGGGTCGAGGGCAGGGACCCTGTGGCTCCAATGGCAGACCCGAAGACAGGAGGGACCGATGCGGTGGTGGCAGTGCTGAAAATTATCATGGAGTAGCCAGCACACACATGAGCAGTTTAGTGACTACTGCTCCAAAGGGCAGCATTCTTAAGGTGAACCTAGGGGTGCTGCTCCTCCTACCTGGAATAACCAGGGATTGGCGGCTCAATCACAACTGGCTTCCTCGCGCTGCTTCCTGACCCAGGAGAACCGGAGGCTGGCAGTAAATGCACTAACTAGCACCACTCTAAGGGCGAGTCCAGGCGCTTCTGATGGGTGTGCTGCAGCAGCGATGAACTTCTCAGCAGCTTAGCTGTCGGTTGCCGATAATGATAGGCAGCCATAATAGGCAGCCTGCCGACCCACTCCATGCCGTTACTAAGAGTAGGCCCCGCTTGAATGGTGGTGGGGTCCTAAGATGGCAGAGTTGTCAGCGAGGCTGAACTAGCCAGCACACTCCACAGGCCATTGCGCAAGCAAAGTAAACTGTGAAGTGTTAATGAAACCGAAGTGGAAAAACCTGTGAAAAGATAGTCCAGGAATGAAGTGTAGAGTACAGCCATCTCCAAAAGAACGTCTCTTGGGCCAACTGAGTTGAAAACTGGGCCTGAGAGAGAGGCAGGAGGGTGTGGCTAAAGAATTATGACTCAATCTCTGGGCAGATCCGACTGTAGCAACCCATTCCTGGACTATCCCACAGCTACACTGGAGAAACAAGGTTAGCTTTGAAGATTAAACTCTTTATCAGCCAGTTGCTTGAACAAAACCATTTTTGTGACATTTAAAAACAGCTTGTCTTTTCTTTCTATTCTTATTTTACTACCTTTCTCCTTGCCTCACCCAGTTATGTACCTTCTCCATTTTCACTGCAGCTACTCCCACTCCTGAACGCATTAAAAGAGGGAGGGAAATGTGTGTGTGTGTGTGTGTGTGTTTTGAGACAATGGTTGGTATATGCAGGTAGAAGTTTACTTAATTTTATAAATGGGATATATTCCTGTACAGGCAATTTTAATCAGTAGTTATGAATTCTGTTTTATTTAGATGTGGCTTCTACCTAATGCTATATAGCAATAGCACTTTAGACTTATATACTGCTTCACAGTGCTTTTACAGCCCTCTCTTATATATATATATAAGTTTATATACATAAACTCTACATACAGACACAAATGCAACACACCAACGCATTTATTAAGGAGAGAAATCTTGTTTCAACTAGAGGTTTACAACAACTATAAAATGTGATTTAAAAACTATTTTAGTATTCTTAATCTGATACTGATAAACATAATTATGGGTGCCATATACTGTATGCATTTGTGGGAAGGGCATAAAATAAGCTGGATACTGTTGCCATTTTATGAAGACATTTCTTTGTGGTCACCCATCTAGCCTACTCCATATCCAGAGGAGGACTCTGCCTGATCACTCAATCTACTATAGCAAAACTTACACAAGCTATGAAAACGATAACACTACCATACTGGAGGAGCGTTGTCCATGGGGTCGTGATGGGTCAGACACGACTTCGTGACTGACAACAACAACAAACCATATGTCAAAACATCTCAGAAACAACCAGCAGACTATTACAACCATACACCATCACCCATCACTGTAGGACACAAACCCACTAAAGCTCTCCAAAGCATCTTAATATGTAAACCAAAGATCCCCAACAGCGAAAAAAAGTTGTCTACAACATACAATGTAAGAATTGTTAATAGCTGCTATGTAGGACAGACAGGAAGAAGACTAGCAGAATGCATCCAGGAATTTCAAATAGCAGTCAGGGATGAATGAAAATCTTTAATTTTAGAACATATGGACAGACTCATAGTTTCAACTGGGAAACTCTGAGCATCCTAGACCAAGCTAAATCCAAAAACAGCCCAAGCTTGGCATTCAGACAAATCAGCCATCAATAGATACATAGAGATAAACCACATTTATATACCATTCAAAAAAAATTCCAAAAGCTAAGGAGGAAACAAAAAGACCAGAATATATCCTCTCCAAAGTCAACACTCAGATAATCAAATATTAACACTCCTCAAACAATCAAGCAGAAAACAATACCTCAAGATCTGAAATAAACTCAGTTATTTTATAATCATTCTTTTGGAAGAAAATTGAATTGTAATACTTCTAGGTGTGGGAGTGATGGCCCAGTGATTAAAGATACTGGATTTATGAGCTGGAAAACTGACAGCCAGGGTTCAAAACCTGAGCACCATTGGGCCGGGTAAACTCCTGTTACTTGTCCCAGCTGCTGCCCACCTGGCAGTTTGAAAGCATGCAAAGTGAGTAGATAAATAGGTACCAAGAAGGTGGCAAGATAACAGCACATGACCACAGAAATGTCTTCGAAAAACACTGGTTCCTTCACAACTGGACAGGTTACCTTTACCTTTAAGTCTTCTAGGATTGGAACCTTTCTCGGGTGCTTCTGAGCAAACCCTGTTGACTGATTTCTACATATATTTGCTCCAAACATAGTTCAGCAGCTCCTTTCCACCACCTACATCAAAGGACTCCAAACTTGGCCACTTTAAGACTTGTGGACTTCATCTCCCAGGACTCTCTACCGTGGCTGAGGAATTCTGGAAGTTGAAGTCCACAATGTCTTAAAGTAGCCAAGCTTGGAACCCTCTGATCTAGACCAGTGCTTCTCATATTGGGCAACTTTAAGCTACGCGGACTTCAACTCCCAGAATTCCTAAAAAAAAAAAATCCCATAAAAGCCTGGCGCTAAACCCCGCCTCGCTGGCGACGCCTGTCAGTTCGAAGCGAGAGCGACAGAGTCGTGGCCGCCTGCCCTCTGCCCCCCCTTCCCTCCCTCCCACCGCTGCCATAGCAACCCCAGAAGGGGTAGTTGAGGGACGACCGGCACGCGGGGGACGTGCCAGTTTTCACGCAGGGCTTCCTCGTGCGCGCTGCAGGGGGGGAGGGAGGGCGCTCAGGCAGCCAGGCCTGCTTGCCACTTCCTGGCGGGCTACGGTCGCGCTGGCTGGACGGGCCCGGGGAAGCGTGAGGTGGGGCTCGGGGTAAGTAACGCGGCCGCTCGGTCCAAACTCGTAGTCTCGGGGAACCGGGAGCGCTGGGTTCCGTCCGTGGGTTTCACCAGTCGGCTCCGCTTTCTGAGTGGGAGCGGGGGACAGACCTGACAACCAGGTGCGGCCCGGGGCGGGGAGTTTCTTTGCTGGCTTTTCGGCTGCCTCATTACTGGAGGAGGAAGAACCAATTCCAGCCCCTCTTGGGCGAGTCCAGAAGCGCTGGCTGGCCTGTGTTGCGGGGGGTGGAGGTGGAGGCGGGCCCCGGTCTGCTTAGGCCTGCTTCTTGCCGTTTGTGACAGAAATAATAAGAACAACATATTGATACCCCACCTTTGTAATACAGGTAGTCCTCGACTTACGACCATTCATTTAGTGACCGTTCGAAGTTACAACGGCCCTGAAAAAAGTGACCTACGACCCTTTCTCACACTTACGACCATTGCAGCCTCCCCCACGGTCACGTGATTGACATTCGGATGCTTGACAACAGACTCACATTTATGACAGTTACAAGGGCCCCGTGTGTGTGTGTGTGTGTGTGTGTGTGTGTGTGTGTGTGTGTGTGTGTGTGATGTGATGTGATGTGATGTGATGTGATCTGATCATCTTTTGGGACCTTTTGACAAGCAAAGTCAATAGGGAAGACAGATTCACTTAACAACCACATTACTAGCTGCAGTGATTCACTTAACTGTGGCAAGGAAAGTGGTAAAATGGGGCAAACCTCACTTAACAAATTTTTCGCTTAGCAACGTAAATTCGGGGCTCAATTGTGGTCTTAAGTCGAGGACTACCTTTATGTATGTACGTACGTATTTTACATTGTCTCGAGGTAGCAAATGTGCGATTGTGCTAACTAAAGTTCTGGTGTTTTCCTTCTTTTCCCTCCATTAGTTATATGCAGTAAGCAGAACTGAAAAAGATAGGCCACGTAAATACAGATCTGTTGAATTTAAATAGTCATTTAATCTAGTTTTTTTTAAAAGGTGTCAAGTGTTTATTCGCCTTCATGGGACATCTGCGGTCCCTACCTCCAGTCCTGTTTTATTGATTAGGAAGCTTTGGGTGGCTCAAATTGGTTTGATCAAAACATATCTCTCCATATAGTTTTTTTTCTTCTTAAATTTTGTTATTTTTTGCCTTTAGAACTCCAGTTGGAACTGAATGGGATTGCAGTATTATGTTCCACTGGGCATTACCTCCCCCCCTCTCAAAACAACTTTCTTCCCTCTACTTATTTTGGCAATGGGCTTTCTACCTAATAACATCAGCATTCCTAGTGAATTTTCACAACTAAAAGTGAATGTATGAATGCTTTAATAACCAATACATTGGGTGACATCTGGTAAGTCTTCTTGTAAGGGTCTCTGTAACTTGAACAATTTGAGTCACTTATGACAGCGAAGTCCCTTTGAGTCATTTATAATCACAGCAAAGTTGAGTCTCCCAAAGGTGCTTTTTCAAGGGGGAACTGGACTTTCTGGTTTTTTCTTTGAAGATGTTTCGCTTCTCATCCAAGAAGCTTCTTCAGCTCTGACTAGATGATGGAGAATGGAAGGATTTATACTCCTTGCAGACAGCTTCATAAACCACTTCATAAACGCATGGCACAACATAGGAGAACAAGCCCATCAGGACTAGATTCAGCAGTCCATCTGCATTTAAAAGACAAATGCCACTGTTCTGAAGATAGCAAAGTCCACATTTTGGACAGAGAGGACTGCTGGTTTGAAAAAAGGGTCAAAGAGGCCATCTATGTCAAAATTGAACAGCCCTCTCTCAAAAGAGAGGGAGGGATACAAGACGATCTATCTTCAGTCTACAACACAGTCCTTTCAACAGTTCGGAGAAAGCTCCACACCCAGTTGCACCATTCAGGTCACCCTGACGACACAGATAAACTTCCAGGTGGCCTTAACAACTCGCTGTAATAATGCCATGCAAGGAGGATAAATCCTTCCATTCCCCACCATCCAGTCAGCTGAAAAAGTTTCTTGGATGAGAAGTGAAACGTCTTCAAAGAAAAATCAGAAAGTCCAGTTGCCTCTTGAAAAAGCACCCTTGGGACAACCATAACCTGGATGACTGAGAATCTTCATAGGCAAAGTTAAATCTAGCTTTGCTAAAAAGCAAAGTTAAATCTAAATTTTGCTAAATCTGCTATTGATTTTTAAATCATTTCTACATCATGCTAAGAAAACTGCAAAGATGTGTTCATGTAAATCATCATGTAAGTCAATCCTGACTCAAATACTAGGCATTGGTTTAAGAAAATATGCAGTAGATTTATAGATTTATAGAAAGGTTTTCTAGAACACAGTATGGAGTAAGAAAAATCATGATAAGAAGAATTGTATACCAAAATAAGGGAATATGAGAAATATGGCTGCAAAGCAAAAAGAAGTGGGCCAATCTCTCTCAACCCAGTTCACTTCACGGAGTTGTTCTTGTGGGGGAAAAGGAGGAAGAAGGGGTATTAGATATGTTTGCCACCTTCAGTTATTTATGAAAATAAAGGATTTTTTTTTTAAATCACAGCTAGCACCATTATACTGATAAGGCAGGAAATGTGAATAATCTTATCTAAGTTAGTAGACAGTATATTGAGATAAATGTTACCATCAGATTTTAAAAAACGGTTTTATAAAAACTTAAACTTAATTAGGGTACAATTTAAAAATTAATGCTATAAATTGCATTGAACTGGTCTTTCAGTGAATAAAATTAGACTTTTTTCTCTTCTATGAGAAAAGATACATTTTGATAAATAATTTCTCAAGCTTCCAGTTTCAGGTGTTCTCTTTACTTGTGTCAGTCTGGTGAATAAGCCTTAAAAAGCTTTAACAACTTGTATTAGCAGGAAGGCTATGGGCAAAATGAAGAAAGAAGGATGCAATCTTTGTGGAAAATTCTATCACAGAAGAGCTAATATAAGAAGCAATGTATTATACTACATTTATGTGCTCTGGACTAGAATGGACTGTAATTCATAATGTAGGCCAATTTATTAGGGTGGTATTTACTATACTATGAAATATATGCAGGATAAATGCAGGCAAATGCATTTTGCTTTTTTTATTTTGTCAAATGGCTACTTTTCCACTTTACTCTTTTCAATCTCACTTAGCAGAATACAGAATCCTAATGAAGCTTTTCAACCTTACCGTGAGGAACGTGGTTTCTCAAGTATATTGCGGGCTTAAATTTGCTCCAGCCAAGAAAGAAAGGGCATACTTTGAAATGGCACGACCCAGTTCAAGTAAGATGGGATTCTTTTATAAATTCAGAAGTTTAAAAATATCATTTCTTGTATAACAAAGGAATTGTGACATCAGACATGCCCAGCATGTAGGCATTGAGAACAGTTGATGATGGAGACTGTACAGATAATGGAATTTAATTTATTTTCTGTTATTAAAGGAATATTTTGGGTACATTTAAGGAACTTTTAAAAATAAAACTGGCAAATGTATTAGCTTGAATTAGCTTGAATTTAGCTTTATTAGCTTGAATGAAGAGAGCAAATAAATTGTTTATGACCATCTTATTTAATATGATCATGTGATTGCTTCTCCTGTGCCACTATATCTTCCTCATAATTTCTCTGTCCATGTCTATTTCCCCCAAAATATCCTTTGGTTTAAAAACAGCAATCTGGTGATTCATCTCCCCAAATTTGCCTGCTTCTTCCCTTCAAATCAAAAAATGAGATTTATTTATAATATAAAATCTGGAAGGGGAGAGGGACACAGATTTCATACTGTATTAAACTATCCATATGAAATCTCCTTGTTTCTTATTCCTCGGTCTATTTTTAAAGCTAATCAAACATTTTTATTAACTCAGGTTTGCAAGTTAACTATAGAAAGTTTCCAGAAACCATCTTTTTCCTTAGACCTTATATTATTGTGGGTGGGAAGCCCTTATATCCCTTGATATGTTAATTGAAATGTTTTTTTTTTCTTTTGGATGTGCTTAATTCTTTTCCTTATTGTATTGGTTCTATTTTTTAATATTGTATGCAACCCAATGATTTTACAGAGTTGGACCTCCTAAATTTGACAAACAAATAGCAATTAACATTAGCTTCAGAAAGAACATTTTTAAAATAAATTGATTAGATATGCTAGATAATCATAGAACTAAGCTGTTATTTCTTTGACATACTTAGGTAAAAACAAGGAAATATCAATACAAATTGTTGAAAAGTCTGTTTCTAATTTTTAGGACGTATATGCCAAGCTGCATAAGATTCCTTGGATTTTACTGTGTAAAATAGGTTTCATATGTATCTGATTTTGAGTATAAACGATCTATTTTCTTTTTTAAACTCCAGTTTAAATACTCAAAAGACTAATATGCAAGCATAATTTACCTTTGGGACATGTTCGCCTGTCCTCCTCCTTAGAAATGTTAAGATCCATATCTAACATTCAGGCAGATCTTATTGGATTGAATTCATTTAGGACCACCCAGAAGAGGAACTTTTATAGTTGAAAAATAATTTCACTATAAATTTTCCACACTCTAATCAAAATAACATGTGTATTGAAAGCATGTTTGAAAAATGTAATTGTATTTTTCTTATATTTTTAAGATCTTGCTGAATTTCGAGATATATTTGCTAAAGCAAAACATATAGCAATTATCACAGGGGCTGGAATCAGTGCAGAGAGTGGCGTTCCAACTTTCCGAGGTGCAGGAGGCTTTTGGAGGAAATGGCATGCACAAGTATGTAGTATTGGTATACTTTCAGGATGCTAAATATTATTTAAAAGCCTTAATACTTTTTAAGAACCTAGTATGACGTGTTAAGCAACAGTTTGCTTTGAGTATGGTTTGATACTGTGGCCTGGCTCACGCTGTGTTCTAAGTCAAAACCAAGTCCTTTGCTTAGAATGTCATCACTCTGTGGTAGATTTAAAATCTTGATATGTAGGCTAGTTAGCTAATCATTCAGTGTATTATTAGATGAAACACAACAGTGTCATATTTCAAAATTGTCTCAGTGTAGATTGGAATGCTTATGTGTAGTAAACGTGAATGTACCGTAGTTAAATTCTGTTAGAATTATTAACTTTTATTAACATAATATAAAATCTTATTTTAATGGATTAGTTGGGGGAGAAACTGAGGAGAAATTTCCTGACAGAACAATTAATCAGTGAAACAACTTGCCTCTAGAAGTTGTAAATGCTTCAACACTGGAAGTTCTAAGAAGAAATTAGATAACCATTTGTCTGAAGTGGTGTAGGGTTTCCTGCCTAAGCAGGGGGTTGGACTAGAAGACCTCCAAGGTCCCTTCCAACTCTATTCTATTTTATTCTATTCTAAAAGGGTGTTCATTATTTATGAAAGACACTAACCTGGGGGTAATTTGTATAATATGCATAATAATTAAATTTATATGCTATGCAACTCTCAATGATGCCGTTCAATCAATGTTCCACATTATACAAATGATGCAAATGACAAAGTATTAAGGAATGATAATGACACAAATGGTGTTTTCATCAATATATTTGCAAACAACACATTCTAAGAATTAGTCCATTCTAAGTGAAGCTTGTTGTATAAGGTTTGGTACATTGAGATTTCACCGAATTGACAGTATGATTTGATAAGTTATAGTAATACATCCTTTTTTCTTTTTGAGTCACAAATGGACTCTTTTTCTTTTCCCCCCAAGATTTCTTTAAGACTTTCAATGTCATATAGGAAGGAGAGACAATTTTAGTGTAATTGAGATTGCCTTATTTGTGTACTTGTCTCTACAAATTAAATTTTTCTCAATGTATTTGTTTCTGATTTTAAGAATAGTTGATTAAGTTAATGGCTAAAAATAATACTGTTTAAGCTATTTCAAATTTCACCATAACTATAATTTCACCGTATTTATTGAATTTTATTATGTATTTATTGAATAATGAATATTATTTATTGAACCAAACTTATTTTCACACAGCTTCAACATAAGTTAGTGAAGATAGTCCTATCTTTGAACTATATGCCATCAAGTCAGTGTTGACCCTTAGTGACCACATGAATGGATCCTCTGTATACGTGTGATCCGTCCTCTTAAGGATCCCTTAAATTACTCCAATGGTGCATCTATTGTGCTGTAATCTAGTCCATTCAACTTACTGCTGATTGTCCTCTTTTCCTTTCCTTCTACCTTTCCAAACATTATAAACTTCTGAAGAGAGCTCCTTTTAATTTGAGGACTACTTGTGTTTAGTCTCATTTTCACTCTGTTCCTTGATTTTCATTACTGCAATGTCATTATTTGCTTTTCCAGCTTTCAGAGTAGTATCGTTAGTATAATGCAGTTTTTTCCTCTAGTTTAATACTATGCTCTCCTTCTTTCAATTCAATCTTCTTCAGCCTGTATTTTGCATAGAGGTTAAATGAATGAATCAATCAATAAATAATGAATATAATGGAAAAAGATTAGTACAACTGTGGCCTTTTTTTGTTTTGTTTTGTTTTGCTTTTTGGATCACCTAGTGTCAATCCATTGGTTATGACAGGAATTTACTGACTGGTTTGTCACCTGAGCCTGAAATTGTCTTAATTGACTTTTCTAAGTGTAATTAGTAAGATAAGTGTCACAAAAATCTAGCCCTTGAATAGACTTTGAGAAGCTGAAATGGAAGTTACTGCAATGGAGATTCTTTGATGTAAATTCTGCATTTTGTAGCATCCATTATCAATAAGCTTTACAATTCTATATTTTAAATGATACTATATAAACCTTATATTTATATAAAAACTTGCTTTGATATAATATGTGGTTTTAAACAAACAGGTCAAAGTTATACTAACCTTTCCCCATGATATTCATAAAGCATTTTGAACATAGGAATACACTGTATAAATGCAAGCTGATTTTATATTGTTACAACTTCATATAATGAAGTCAGTCTTCATAGTCAGCTATGAATATTTCTTTCTTTTAGCAAAATAAGAAACATTTTTTCCTCTCACAGGAACTGGCTACCCCAGAGGCTTTTGCAAGGAATCCCTCTCGAGTGTGGGAATTCTATCATTACCGTAGAGAATTAATGATGACTAAACAACCAAACCCTGCACACCTTGCCATAGCAGAGTGTGAGGCTAAGATAAGCAAGCAAGGCAGGAGTGTTGCGATCATCACACAAAACATTGATGAACTCCACAAAAGAGCAGGATCAAAGCATGTTTTAGAAATTCATGGTAAGAATTCACAGAAAGGGCTCATTTAACCATATTTTATATTAATAAATCATTATAAATAATTATTGGTCAGTATAGATTCCACACTAAGATTTTGCGCATGCTATGACTGGGTTCTTTCTTTGTCTTGATTCTCCCTCAGCAGAGTACCAAAATATCTTTTATGCTTATATTTTAAAGATTGAGAGGAAAACTTTTTCTTATATTTTAGCTTGTGAGCAAAAATAATAAAGAAAGGATTTTGATTAAGGAAATAATATGGAAGAATAGGATAATACAGGTAGTCCTCAACTTACGACCACAGTTGAGCCCAAAATTTCTGATGCTAAGCAAGAAATTTGTTCAGTGAGTTTTGCCTAATTTTATGACTTTTATTGTCACAGTTGTTAGAAGAATTACTGCAATTGTTAAATTAGTAACAAAGTTGTTAGGAGAATCTGGCTTCCCCATTGACTTTGCTTGTCAGAAGACCACATGACCATGGGATAGTGTAACCGTCATAAATATAAACCAGTGCCAAGCATCTGAATTTTGATCACATGACCATGGAGATGCTGCAACTGTTGTAAGTGTGAAAAACAGTTATAAGTCACTTTTTCAGTGCCATTGTAACTTTGAATGGTCATTAAATGAACTTTTGTAAATGGAGGACCACCTTTATTACTCCTTTTCCCAACACCACTGCTCAAAGAAATAGGCAGTGTTTTGACTCTATTTAGTAAAAAAAGCATTGTTTTCTTTAATATATAAGATGAACTGAAAATGTGGATTATAAATTAACATCTGAAAATAGAGTAAGAATTACATATATAAACAAGTTAAGGTTTCAAGGCTTATGTGCACATTTTTATACAGAACAGTTGGGGATCCTTTTTTCTCTCTTATTCCTGTCCTACCTCCAGCAGATCTTGAAGGGAGTCATTTGTGCAAGAAAGGGAAATGGGCAATATTGTAGCTCTAGAAATATGCATGAACATTACGTATGCCCAAATTACAAGTATGTAGGAACTTAAAACATCTCTGTAAGGCAAGCATTTTTAATGTCTGGAAATGTAAACCAAAAAATAATTGGCTGTTTACCATTCCTTTTGTAGTAGTAATTTTATAACTTGTACTTGTTGGCTCTTACATTCCAGTTTTCAAAATATTACAATTAACTTTGATTTTGTTGTATGTTGATGAAAGCTATATTGTTACTTCTCATTTTAATAGGATGTATCATGTTCCTGTAGTTTTACCAGAAATAAAAGTTTAAAAATTAATATTGTAATCTGATATTATTGCTTAATGTTACAGGTAGCTTATTCAAAACCCGATGCACCAGTTGTAGAAATGTGGTGGAGAATTACAACAGTCCAATCTGTCCTGCTTTAGCTGGAAAAGGGTAATTATCTGTTCTATGATAATCACAATTTTTATTAGTGAAGAATGATAGAAATACAGGATACCATTAAATAGGCAGGCAAGCTACATGAATCTAGAGTGGGCAAGCTGCTATCCTGTGTAGGCCCCTACGTCATATATGTAGAATTTTACTGTTGCTGCTATGTAGAATTGTTAGCCGTTTTATTTGTAATTTTGAGGCACAATTCCAAGAACAGTTGAGGGATATAAACTTCTGCTTGAGCATTTACACAGGTGAGCAATTATGAGGACTGTGCAAAGACTGATGTTTTGCTGAATTACTTCCTTAATGTTTAAAATTTCAAGAAAATTATATCTCAAAAAATAAGATATCTAAAGTAGGAAAAAGGAAAGAAAAAGAAAAGGTTTATTACATGGAAATGTGCAAAATACTGTATTCATTTCCCATTAGAGTAAAACTTTTCCTTGTTATTGCCAATTAAGCCTATTTCTTAAAATCATTATTGCTTTTTTCAAACTAGTTTTCAAGAGGAAAAAAATGTGCGTGTTGTTGGTTATCTCACTAAAATAAGATCAATACTAGAGATTTTCTAGTATCAGAAAGAATATGATACTTATGTGGTACTTTATTATAGTAAAATGTTTATTTTTATTATTGTTAACAATTCTAGTGCTCCAGATCCTGAAACGGAAGAAGCTACTATTCCTGTGGGAGATCTCCCTCGGTAAGTTTTGATCTCATGCAATTTTTGATCTCATGTCAGTTTTCTAAAAAAAAAAAAAATACTGTGTGTGTGTGTGTGTTTATCCATGATATTATGATTTGCCCTACAAAAAGATCTGTGTTGCAGTTGAATGACCACAAGTTTGCAGCTTTCATATTCATTACTGTAATGTTCAGAGGGGGAACAGAATTATACATGCTGCCTCTGTTATGTAAGAGCATTTGTTGGACAGCATAAAAGAATACACATTATGTACACTCTTGTTCAAACAATCAGAAAACATTTGCATTGACATTAAAACACTTTGTACATGAAAGTATTAGTAGCATCTAGCTAGTGTCACGCTCATGATAAAAATAATCCATCAGTGATAGGGATCTTTTTTTCCAGGATTTTTCCTTTTATTCCCCCTCCCTACTTCTACATTGGTTTGGGAATGGATGCCCAAGCTTCCAGGAGAAGTAGAATTGTCTCAAATCTCCCTCTCAGTTTTGCTGAGGACTAGTATCCATTTGTGGATACCTACTGGGCTACTGACATCTGTATTATAAGCTGCATTTCTAAGTATATATTTAATTCAATTATCCTTAATTCGAAATTCAGTTTTAGGATTAAACTATAATTAAAATCACAGTGGATTTATGCTATCATAGACCAAGATGATGAGTTTCATATTAATATTATAAAAGTCCAGCCTTTTGTTTTATGACTTACCTAAGCTGGGTAATTTTTTTTGCTCTGGTGATTTTTAGCAGCATTATATACATAATTTTCTCTATTTTAATATTCAAAAACTTAGATTTGTTTCATTGGAATATTTATTTGCATAACAATATCAATATTGGTGAAATATTTTGAATAACTTATTTGGATTAAATATACTGTATAAAGTATGAAGATTTTCCTAATGGATTTTTCTAGAATTTAAATAATATTCAATAATTTTGCACTGAAGTTGATACATGTGCAACATATTCTAAAGTAAAGTGATCACCTCTTTTATACTGCTTTACTAATCTTTCTGCTTTGCTTAAATTATATATATAACTTCTCCATATTTGGGGGGAGACAGATGTGAACTGTGCAATGGCCTCTTGCGACCTCATGTTGTATGGTTTGGAGAAACTTTGGATTCTAATATCCTTACAGAGGTTGAAAAAGAACTTGAGATATGTGATCTTTGTTTGGTGGTAAGTAGTTTTTAAAACTTATTTGCTTTTCTTACTTCATTAACTTTGTATTCCACTTTTAATTCAGGAGTTAAATATCTGTACATAGTACTCCCTCCTTCTGTTTTGCCTTCCACTAAACTATGAGATAGGCTGGGCCAAAAGAGAACTTAAGGAGTTGTCATGACTAAAAGACAACTAGAATCAGGGTTTCCTTGATCCTAGTCCAACATTTAAACTACTGCACCTGTTTCTTGTACTGCACCTGTGTTAGGACATTTAACTAAGCAAAAATGTATGGTTTTTAGGAGAGATATCTCTCAACAAATATCAAGTGTAGCTTGCTTCATTGACAACAATATGCATGTAGTCCTCGACTTACAACAGTTCGTTGCAGCATCCCCTTAGTCATACGATTAAAATTTTGATGCTGGGCAACTGGTTCATATTTAGGACGGGTGCAGTGTCCTGGAGTCATGTGATCCCATTGTGTGACCTCCTTACAAGCAAAGTCAATGGGGAAGCCAGATTCACTTAACAACCGGATTACTAACTTAACAGCTGCAGTGATTCATTTAACAGCTGTGGGAAGAAAGGTTGTAAAATGGAGCAGAACTCACTTAACAAGTGTTTCACTTAGCAACAGAAATTTTGGGCTCTATTCTTGTCTTAGGTCGAGGGCTACCTGTAGATGATACACTGCTTTCTTCTGGGTTGTTTTTCATTTTTCCAACCTAGTAACCAGCTGTGGGTTTTTCTGCTCCAGTCCAGCTTGATTATGTGCCATCAAGTCATTGTCAACTTCTTGGCATCCATCCAGTGAGATTTTCTCTAAGGTGATCTGTCCCTATCCTGGGATTTCAGGTTTTCCAATGGTTCATCCATCACCACCTGCTTGCCAGTTTACTTCTTCTCTTTCCTTTCATGTTTCTCAGGATCAGAGCTTTCTCCAGACATCTAGGTCATATATCCAAAGTAGGATATTTGGAACCTGGTCATTTGTTTGATAATCCATCGAATTGTTTTCTTGGCTGTCCACAATATTCTCATGAGCCTTTTCCAACATCAGTGTTCAAAAATGTCAATTTATGAGTTTTTTTCCAAATCAGCCATGGTTGCTTAAGAGCTGACTCAGGAGTGGGCAAAGGTGACATTAAGAGATTGGACAGCCATTTCTCCGTAATAGTATAGGATCTCCTGTCATGGATATGGGGTTGGATTAGAAGATCTCCAAGGTCCCTTCCAACCTATTGTTCTAAGTTCTAAGAAAAATTACTAAGTTGAGGCATCCCCAAATTAGCACTGTATAGGTCAATATTGTCAAATTTTATTAATGATAATTAAATTAAAATTATAATTTCTTATTATAATCAACGAGAGCCAGTTTGATGCAGTGGTTTAAAGCATTAGAAGAAAATATTTTGAGTTCTAGTCCCATCTTAGGCACAAAGCCAGCTGGGGGGAAATCTTGGGCCAGTAACTCTTAGGAGAGGAAAGCGGTGGCAAACTACTTCCAAAATCTCAACAAAAAAGCTGTGTGGACTTATCCAGGGAGTTGCCAGAGTCAAAAATTACCTAGACACACATGCACATACATGTGCACGCATAAATTGGTGGGCAAAAATAATTGTATAAACTGATTTGATATTTGTGTTAATTGCTAAATTTTACTGTAATGGGCTGTGAGAGTAACTTTGAGAAACAGAAGGAAGAGCTGCAGCCAAGGCAATGGTCTGATAAGAAACATCTGAGTGCAAAGCAGGAATGGCATTTGAGAAATGGCTTGTAGATCTGTGGCTGAAGGTTAGTATTACCATTTGTTTAATCCTAATGCTGCATTCCTATGGTTGGGGTCAAACTTTCTAGTTAAAAGAAATTGAGAAAGCAAATATTTGCCTCAGGCAAAGTTAGAGGGCAAGCCAGGTGAATGCTTTATTAGTTCAGTCAACCTATTGCTGACTTTGATGCAGCCCTGTTTTGTTTCTCTTTCACAGATTGGAACTTCTTCTATAGTATATCCTGCTGCTATGTTTGCTCCTCAGGTATCTGCCAGGGGAGTGCCAGTTGCAGAATTCAACATGCAAAGCACTCCGGCAACGGATAAGTTCAGGTAACACCTTTTGTTGTTATGGTGAGATCCATTTTTGCAGAAATGTAAGTAGAATTGGAAGGATTTATCAATGCTTGTTAGAAAGACAAGGTCACCTTCTAGTTTACAGTAGTTTGTTATGTCTTCTTAACAACACTGTAGATAAGAAAAAGCTTAGCGGTCTCTCTTTTTATAAACTTCCTGTACTAACATGAGGCATCAGACACTTCTCCAAAGTTTGCCTTGTTTTTTGATTGAAGTTTTGATATAATAGCCAAAATGCATTTATAATAGGTACTGCTGTGGCAACTCCATAAATGGTTTAAATTAATAAAATATATACTGTATGTATAATTTATTGAAAAACAACTTAAATCCCAAATCTTCTTTTTCAGATTCCATTTCTCAGGTCCTTGTGGTACTACGTTGCCTCCAGCCCTTGCCTATGAAGAAACTAAGACCACCTCTTGAATATTTATGAGAAGTAAGAAAGAGAAAAACTATAATTGCCAATTTCAGTAATGGTGCAAATGTAAGAGGAACCAGTTCTCCTGTGGAAAACACCTTGCCTGAAACTGAACTATGGAATGTCAAGATGACAGTGAACAAATAAGTCACGATTCTCAGATGACAAGAATGAGCAGTGGTAAAGGATGATGGACAGAGACATGAAAAGTGGTTATCACTGTTGGGGGGTGGGAAATCATGTGAATTGAAAATATAAATATATAAACTGCTCAAATATGGTGAAAAAGAGATTTGTACTCTTAAGAGTTTCAGATTGTATCTTTGATAAATGTCAAGCAAAGAGAGAATGTTACCATTATTCATATTTTACAGAATTATTTTCTGAAAATGGGTAAAACTGAAAAATTTAAGAATAAGCTAGCTTTTAATAGAGCCTACACTCCAGTACTTTGCAGGAAATCAGTAAACAAAATTATTCTTTGTTATGAAATGAAGTGCTCAAGATTGTAAGCAATATAAGAAATAGATTAATAGCTTCAATTTACATATGGTTGCCTACTTCTAGTTCACTTCCAGAGCTGAATGAATATATGTATGAACTTAATTACAGCTTTCTTTGCTGTTCTAAGGCACTAAAATAAATCAATGCCCTTTTAATTGATTAATATTGTTTTGTTGATCAAAAATGAAGCTATATTATGTTATCAAGTAGTATACAGTATACTGATTTTATTCTGCCCGTTATTAGAGTAACACTGATAAACACATTGAAGGGGAATGAGCTTGATATACAAACACTCTAAAGCAGATCTTTAGCTATCTTTTATCTGCATGACTTAATAGGCTCCATTTTATAATTTAATATTTAGGCGTAGGATTGATTAAACGGAAAGCAATGCTTATCAGAGGTCTGCTTGTGCTATAGGAAAGAGCGGGGAGAGAATGTTTTGCAGCCCCTGGTTCCTCGTGAAAAGCTTTTGTGGAATGTGGAAAACAAGCAGCAAGGTGGCTTCCTGCCTCTTCCTCCTCTTAGGATGCTCCTCTGGTATCTTCCACAGTGAGCCGTTCTGAATGCCCGTAAGGTCATGCATTTTTATAGAGATGCCATTAGCCATGGTTGTTCCCCTCTCCTTTTTAGCAAGTCATTTTGGCTGGGTGAACTGGAGAGAAAATATATTTCTCAAATCCTAAAGTTGCAAGGGGCCAATCTTGCTCATGCTTGAAGAATCCAAATTCAAGCATTCCACTTAAATTATCAAGCCTCGGATCACATCCACCATCTCTTTGGATTATTGTAATTTTATAATGGGTGGTCAGTGACCAGTCGTGTGACAAAAAGATGTAGAAAGCATAAATAATGTTTCATAATTACAAAATCCTAAACACAAGACTGAATCCTGAAAGTAAGACAGCATTTTCCTGTGGTAGCTGTAATAATTGTGCTGGTCTGACAATATAAAGCAAACAAAACCATGCTCAGAACAAGTGCAACGTCCGCTAGCAAGTGCTATTACGAGGGGGGTACAACTTGCTCTAGAAAAAAACAACAAAGGAACAGAGTTTCAAGTTTCTCCAAATGACAAGGACAAAGTTCCCTGTGCAAAAGAGGTATCATTATACAAATATCATGGAAGACCAGATATTATTATTATTATTATTATTATTATTATTATTATTATTATTATTATTTATTATTTATTTATTTATTTATTTATTTATTTATTTATTTATTTATTTATTTATTTATTTATTAAATTTATATACCGCCCTACTCCCGAAGGACTCAGGGCAGACATCTTAAAGTGGGTCAAAGAGAGCACCACAGAGTTGGAACATGTAATATCAAATATGTAATCTTGCTGGTTCAAAGGCTTTTCTGTTTATGTCCTGTCACTCAGTGGTTACTTAGACTGCCCTGGTCCACCTGGATAGACTTATTGAAAACCTGCCAAATTGCAGTTCTAGCTCATAATAACTCGATGGCTAGCAGAGGTTGGTATGAGAAGGAACACTGGCATACCTAATTCTGGATTCTGGTTTTCTGGAAAGTGGAACAAATTGTCAAGAGTCATGGTTAGAGAATCATTGGAAAAGTGAACAAGCCAGAAGTAGAGCCAACACATGCAGATTTTTGGCACCAGCAGCAGGATCACCTCAGGTTTAAGTAGATTGCTGCATTTGAAACCTAGCAAGGCACCTAAAATAGGGCTCTTAGTTATCTAGATTGGATAGTATTTTAAGGGCATATATAGAGCAATAATTCATATAATGAAACCCAAGTAACATCTGGGAAATGGATCTGACTTTAAAAGGTCTTATGACAGTGAGTATGAACTTACTTTCTCCAGTATAAAAGAAACCTATTGCCTTGACAATATTAGTGACCCTCAATGGCAGGGGTGTCAAACTCATGTCATGGCGGCATCACATGATGTATCAGGATTTTTTCCTCCACTAAACTGGGCGTGGCCAGTGTGTGATGCATCCGGCCCGCGGGCCAGGAATTTTAACAACCCTGCTCAATGGGTTGTTAAACGTACTGTTAAGATTTTTTCTCCTCCCTAACATTAAAATTAAAATCTGCTTTTCTGTTACTTTATTATTCTGTGTCTTGCACTCTGGAATGAGAGAACAAGTATTTATCTTACATATGGCATCCTTTCAGGTATTTGAAAATTGATACCAGATCCCATTTCAGTCATTTTTCTCAAGGCTTAAACTTCGCTCCTTCCAGCTTGCTTTATTGGATTTACCATCCTTGTTGCTTGGTTGCTTATTAACCAATCATATTTAGAGACCACTGTCTCCCTCTTAGAATGACTCTATGGTCTGGTCTTTTCTGAGCCTGCTCCAATTTCTCTGAATCCTAGTATTTAGAACTGGCACAATACTTGAGATGGAACCTGGCCAATGCAAATTAGAATATGATTTGGAAATATTGCTTTCCCTGATGCATGTGGTTTTTCTCCAGTAAATTAGTTGGCAGTTTTTTCACAACTACACTCAGCAAGATATCTGCCTTATGTTTGTGCAGTTGATTTGTTTCCTAAGGATTTTGGATGTGTGAAATGTAACTTATTTTCAGCCAATTTCTCTAATATCACTTTGAAATTTATTTTTGTCCACAAACAATATCCATTCTAATGTCTCACCCACAAATTGCTAAGTATTCTTCACTTTTCATCCAAGACATTAATAACAACATTGAAGAGTAGTCAGGCAGTGGGCTGAGCCTGCTGAGCAAAGAGCAAGGGAGACAATGGTGCAGCACAGTAGCTGCAAGGGGCCTTTTCTTTTCCTGACAACAATTTAATCAGTGCAACGACTTGCCTCCAGAAGTTGTGAGTGCTCCCAACACTGGAGGTTTTTAAGAAGAGATTGGACAACTATTTGTCCAAAATGGTATAGGGTTTCCTGCTTGAGCAGAGGGTTGGAATAGAAGACCTCCCAGGTCCCTTCCAACTGTTATTCTGTTATGGACAGGATCCCTGCTCGGTGGGGCTTGAGGATGGGCAATGGCAGTGAGCCCAATAAAGGAGAAGCAAAGAAGATAATGGTCAGTTTGGGAAAGAGAGCAGGCAGCAGCAGGTAGATAGTGGTGGCCCAATACAGTGATGTCTTCATCTTTGCCATTCTGTGCAACAGAACAGAGATGGAGAGGAGATAAGCAAGTGGGACAGTTGAAGCAGAAGCAGTTTGTGCAGGACAGGAAAAATGAGAAATCCTTGCCTTGCTCAATCCTTGTTTAACCACTGCAATACAACTGTTAAGCAGCCTAGGTGATGTTTTAACAATTGCTTTGCTTGGGAAAACAATCCTGGTCCATTAAATGAGGGTAATGGGACTTGCACCCTTTAATTCTTGTCTATGTCTCCTACAATAATAGAGGAAACGGATCTGAAAGTGGGAGTTTCAGAGCAGTTGTGATTATCTACTACTGTGTTTATCAGGAAATACGAGATGGCAACACAGACCAAAGTAAACTAATTTTTATGCAGTGTGTTGGGGTGTTAGTTGCCGCAGGAATACTGAGAGGATCAATTGCTTCCATAACATAGTAGTGAGAAGGGCTCAGAGCAAAGGCTTGGCCATAGATTGTGCAAGTGTTTTTTTCCCCCACACAACATTGAAGCCAGGATGCAGCGCTCAACCCTAGTGAATTGCCCTCTTGCGCCAATCTGCTAGTGGAAAAGCAGCCAGCAATTCTCCATTGTGTTTGGGGAAGGCTGTTATATTTGGACAACCAAAACTCTAGTGGTCATCCGACTTTTTGGTCCAATTACAATAGCCTGGGTTTTGGACTGCATTTCCTACCAACTCCAACTCCCACTACCTTAGTTTGCTGTTCACGATAAAGATAGCCGATTTTTTTTAAAAAACGTTCATCCAATGCATAGATACATGGAAGGGGCATGAACCGGACCCCTCTATTCATTTTGGAAAGAGTGGGAAACATAAAACGCTGCAATTGGTATAAGAAACATAGTCAGAACCTACATTTTGGGTTCTTCTTTCCCGTGATTGTCCCAAAGGTGCTTTTTCAGGAGGCAATTGGACTTTGTTTTTTCTCTTTGAAGACGTTTCGCTTCTCATCTAAGAAGCATCTTCAGCTCTGACAGGATACTTTTTTCTTCAAAAAGAAAAAACAACAAAATCCAGTTGCCTCCTGAAAAAGCACCTTTGGAACAACCATGACGAATCTCTACAAACTTTTAGCTATACAATTTGGGATGAACACCCTTGGAATGATGTGGGAGTAGGAATGGATTGCCAGAGGAAAAAAATTGCAGACTACAGGAACCAGGAGCACTACTCAGGTGACCCTGAGGACACAGGTAAACCTCCAAGTGGCCTCAACGACTCTCTGAAAGGATGCAAATGACCAGCTGTCTGCAAGGAATATAAATCCTTCCAGTCCCCACCATCCAGTCAGAGCTGAAGAAGCTTCTTGGCTGAGGAGCGAAACGTCTTCAAAGAGAAAAAACAAGAAAGTCCAGTTGCCTCCTGAAAAAGCACCTTTGGGACAACCCTGACCTGGGTGACTGACAATCTCTACAGACTTTCCCGTGGTCCTTGTAAAAACCCTTTAACGCCCAGTTGTAGGTATTTTACACTGTAAAGTGTTTCTGTTGTCTCCACAAACCACCAAAAACGTTTTGTTTTTTTTTAAAAAGTATCCAATAATGAAGGCGAAGGTCTCCTTCCGGGTTATCTCAAAATTCTATTTGCGAGCTGCCTTCCCCGGCACACGAAGTACCGTAGGCGGAAACCCCCACCCCCGCCCTGCCTTTTTAGGTTCCGGCGGATTTCTTCCGGTGATAGAGTTCGAGGTTCACCGGAAGTTAGGTTAGCAAGATGGAGGCGCGCAGTGGTGGCGCTAAGGCAATGGAGCAAAGAGAAGCGGCGGTTATGGCCGCCGCTGCCTTTTCCGACGAGGAAGAAAGCGACGAGGCCCCAGAGGAAGTGACTTTCGAGAGGGCGCGGGAAGCCGCTGCGGAGGAGCGCCGGTTGGCGGGGGAGCGGGCCCGCAGGTAACACAAGCCCTACGCCACCCGACGCGGGAACCGGGGCAGCGGGTGAGGAGGGCCTCGGAGCGGCCTGAACCGCCCTGCCCTGCCGATTGCGCCCCCCCCCCCCCCGGGATTGCCGCTCAGGTACAGCAAAGCAGAGAAGCCAAAAGCCAACGGAGGCAGCGGGAGGTTGCATTTGAAATCATTACAGCGGTAGTTTTCAGGAGTGGCTCTTTGTCCGATATTGTCAACCTTTTTTTTTTCTTGCCAATCTTTCAGTAGGAATTTCCCTTCCGTAACTCCATTCGCCGTTGTCCTTGGCCTCAGTATCCATGTAAGCAATTTGGAAAGCTGCCTCTCGTATCATCTGTAATGGGGGGTTCGGCCTATTCTCCAAAGCATCCAGGGCAGGATAGGAAGTAACGGATGGAAACTTATCAAAGAGATCCAACCTAAAACTAAGAAGTTTCCTAACAAAACAGTGAATCGGATGAACGGCTGGCCTCCAGAAGTTGTAGGTGCTCCATCATTTATTGTTTCTAAGAAGAGATTGGACAACTACTTACTTCTCTGAAATGGTATAGGTTCTCCTGCTTGAGAGAACAGGGGGTTGGACTAGAAGACCTCCAAGGTCCTTTCCAACTCTTGTTACTGTTCTGGGTGTTGATTATATGCATTGCAATAATACAGATTTTAACCAGTGACACATCCCATATTTTTAAAAACAGGAAAACCTTTAACTACATCACCTTGTATGGAGGCAGCATTTTGTGAACGCATTCAGCTTTGTGGACCAAATGTATATTTTTGTAATCCATTCATGTCTTATTTTGCTTTCTTAGAGAAAAGGCCACATTGAAAGAAAAGAGACGACATAGAGAAGAACTATTTAAGGAACAAAAGGTAATTTTGTATCTCATGTTTATAATGTTTTATAATGCTTTGTTAAACATAAAAAAGGTTCAGACATGTTTACACCCTATCTCGTGTAGGGTGTAATTATAATGAAAGTTTATTCCATTGTAATTTTTATCATGTTTCACTGTAAATTTAACTACATATACTGCTTCCTGATTTTCTGAGAATTTATAATAGCATGTCAAAATTATTGAACAAGGATTTGTCTTAATGAAAAGCTGCCAAAGTGTTGCTATTGTATTGTAAATGTTCCAGCTACCATTTTAAAGTTTCTTTAATGTGTCCTTTAAGTGAGCTGGACTTGATTGAGGATGATGTGAGTTTTGTTCGGCATATCCAAAGAGAATCAGATTGGACAGATTTAAGCAATGAAAATGACAAGGGAATATGTGCTGAATATAGAAAATAATAGAGAAATAAACTATTCTTAGGGATTTATTTCCCACCATGAAAACTATTTCTAGTTTCAGAACATGTGGCAGTTTGCAAAAAGCAAACTCTTTAGTGCTCTTATTACGAACTAAAAATTCTGGGACAATAACAAGCATTATGCAGAGATTTTCTTCTAGCAACACAAGTGATCAGGGATTTTGGGAGCTGTAGGTGGAAAACATCTGGAGCATGTGTGTCAAACTCTAATCACATCACGTGACGTATCATGACATTTTTTCCCTTTGTGGCGTCGGGATGAGCATGGCCTGCACATGACATATCTGGCCCACGCGTCACCAGTTTGACATCCCTGATCTGGAGGATACTATGTTTCCTACCCATTTCAACGTATGCTTGATTTAGGTATTACATTATTGTTATAATGTTATATTTGCATACTTAAATTTGCTGCCTTGAATTAACTAGATATAGTTTATAACTAATCAAAGTCTCCAAAAAATTATTAGAGGACTAAGTTAATGACTAGAAATAGTATTAATTGGAAAAATTTAATCTTCTCAGAAAAGAAAGCTGCTTCCTGAAAATGTCTTGGAGGAGTTAGCATCCACACAGAACAGGTAAGCAGATACGTTCTGGGCTACATGTAACTATTCCAAGTTATCTTTATCTGTAATCCTGAGAAACAGTCAATTCCATCATTTCTCTCAGGCTTGATTTTCCCTAAATGACAGTACTGTATGTTTATCAAATTGTATTACAGGTAGTACTTGATTTACAATAATCAATTTAGTTCAAAGTTACAACAGCACTGAGAAAATTGAGTTATGACCATTTTTCATATTTATAACAGTTGCAGCATCCCTATGGTCAAGTGTTAAAAATTCAGGTGCTTGGCAACTGGTTCATATTTATGGTGGTTAGTGTCCTGGGGTCGTGATTACCTTTTGCAAGAAGAGTCAGTGGGGAAGCCACTTAACAACTGTGTTATTAAATAACTGCAGTGATTCACTTAATAACCATGGCAAGAAGTTGTAAAATGGGGCAGAACTCACCTAACAACTTTCTCACTTAGCAACAGAAATTTGGGGCTCCATTATGGTTTTATGACAAGGACCACCTGTATGGGGTGTTTGTGAAATGAAAAGTAATTTGTGATGTAAGAAACAGGTTGAAATATTTTGCTGTTAATAAGTCAAGTACTTGACTATTTTTGAAACCTACCTCAAACAAGGCTAAATTATTTCCTCCAGTTCAAAAACTTCTGTCAATTTCTGAAAAGAAAGAATGTGAGGAATTTACATTAAATTCATGTATTTTAATTAGCTTAGTATTGAGTTTGGCAGCATGTGATTAACTTTTTATTTATAGATTATGAAATCTCTTTCTAAATTCTTCTCAACTTTTCTTCCATTAGCACCAATTCGACATCTGAGGAACAAGGTATATATAAAAGTCTACTTTTTATGTTACCTCTACTGTGTGTTATTATATTGTGAATAGTATAAAAATGTGGTTTGAGATCCACATATAATCTAATATGGCAAAGAATCAAATAGAGATGAATAGGACCATTTGAAAAAAAATATAAAGTAATATTTAATATTACTTTATATTATTTATAATTATAATAAATATAATAATATGAAATAGATGAATATATAAAATTCTCTGTCTCTGATGGTCATTCAGATATTTGTAAGTGGTCTAGAAGAATGATGTGAAAGTCTTAGTCAATAAGACAGTACCCTACATAGAAAAATATTACTATTCCTTAATATTGATCACTAAATACTTCTAGGTATTTTTTTTAAGTTGGCATTTTTGTAATCCCACTCTTTTCAGTTAAAAAACATTCCAATTTGATCGTTAACATGTTTGCCGTGGAAGGAATAGAACATAATGTAAACCTTAAATCTTGGTTAGCAGAGTTATCTCCATCCATGAGCAAGTACAAGTGGGACTCTGGCTTTATCCTGTAGAAGGACAAAGTTCTTAACAAAACTAAAATAATATTACTCTTTTGTTACTTCTGGGGGACTAAGCAAAGTTGTGCATCAGTAGGTCATGCTAAAATTAGGTAACCAAGTATAATAACCATATCTGCCAGCAAATACCAAGTAGAATGAACTATATTTTCTAAACAATATATTAATAAAAATGACACAGGGATTTTTCCTAAGCAGTTTATCAAATTTTCCTAATTGATTCCTATCAGAATTCAGGTTTATAGAGGATTTGCATCAAAGCTTCTGGAGATTAAGCAATGCAGCTCAATTCTTAACTACCATGGTATTATTTATTTTTTCAAAATTCCCATTTAGGCTGGATCCCGAACTGTAACTCTCTTTCTGATAATAAGAGTCATCAGTTTATTTCACACATTTATAAGCAAGTGTTTCTAGAATCCCATTTAAAATTAGTTTAAGGCCTTTAATATTCAGCACATGTATTAATTTATAGATCAGAATGTTGAAGATGAAGTTGAAAATGAAGATTCAGAAAAAGACAGTGAAGAAGAAATGTTGGCAACCAGGTATGGCTTATAGACCAACACTCTGAATTTCTTGGCCAGCATGAGGATAATTCTGGAGATAGAAATCCATACTTAAGAGGGCCCCAGGTTTAGCAAGCCCTGACTTGGTTGTTTTATTTGGTATGATGAACTAAATTATCACAGTAATTTCAAGAAAAGATAACATCTTTGCGAAAACTGATTTCCAATTTATTCTCAAATAAAAGCAACATTCTCATTTAGGCAATTGTAGAAACACTTGTCTCCTGCAGGTTCAAATCACTGAGATATGCTGTACTTTTATAAGGCTCCAAATTAAATTACTTTTTTTTTCGGACTATAAGACACATCCCCTCCCCCCCCCCCAAAAAAGTGGGTGGAAATGTCTGTGCGTCTTATATACCGAATATGGGCCTGTTTTTGGCCTCCCGAACCCTCCGCATGTCCCGTTTTCATCCTCCCCAGCCCCCAGAAGCACTCTGCAAAAACAGGACGCGCGAAGGGTTCAGGAGGCCAAAAATGGGCATTTTTGGCCTGCAAAGTGCTTCTGGGGGCCGGGGAGGGTGAAAACGGGACCCTTGTTTTCCTCCTCTAAATCTAGGTGTGTTTTATAGTCTGAAAAATACGGTACTTTAAGAAGAGAGGCCACAGTTAGGTAAAATGGAAGACACTCTTACAGTAACTTTTAGAAATACTTTGTTTTAGCTTCAAAAGCCTGTAGTTATAGCTGTAGCTGTAGAATTGATGGTGGTGCATGGTGAAGAAGCCTACATATTATGGATGATGGGGCTTTGCAGTGATGTGGAGTAATTCTTAAATGTGGTTATAACAAGCACATGAGGTTTGCTATTGCACATTCATTTTGTTTTGAGCAGATTTTTGCAATAATTTAAACCTGAGGTACCAATTGCAGATGAAGGGCAAACTCTGTAAGTGGCACCACTTTATGTAAGCTAAATATTTGAAACAGTAAAACTGTTGATAAGCTTGAGTTCAGTCGTAGTTCACGCTGCAACTAAGAGTTATCTTGTTTGCATGTTATTGCTTTATTTAGTCAATGTGGCAAAAATACAGGGAATGTGGTTTTGCTTCTGTAAAATGAAGTCGAAAACCAAGGCAGTAAATATGTTCACTGTTTCTTTATCATTAGATGCCCTCCAAATTACATGGCTGTACGGTTAGAAGACCAGGAGCTAACCAATCGACAGCAACAGGATGCCAAAGACTTTATACAGAACCATCTTTATGGAGCAAGCGGCAATCGAACTACTGGTAAAGGAGCTTTGTATAATGAACTTAGAAAATACATTGATCATATGACAATTACAATTCAGTTAAATCTCTCTTGTTATTCCAGCAAATCAATATTTTTCTGTTGAAAACAAGAAAAATGCAGTTAAAAAAGCTGCAATCCAGTTTGTGAATAAATCTTGGGGTAAGATGATATTCCTTTGTCTTATAGCAACAATTTAAAAGAGCTTTTGTGGTGATTGTGCCTTTATTGACTTCATTGTTTTAAGTTTAGATTTCACATTGTGTGCCCCTTTTTCTTTTAACTGAGGAACATGTACTAAAAGTGAAAAATCTGGTCCAAAGCAATTGCTGTAGTTATTTTGAAGGACCTTCCGTCAAAATGGTAATTTCCTACATGATCTCACATATGAAAAATATAAATAGGGTCAAATATAGCAAAAGCACAAGTAGCTCAAGATGTTTGTAACACGAGAGACATTTATACCCTTGGGATATGATTATGAAGTGTGAGTGTGAAATTGGGTGTCCATGTAATTTAAGATAAGAGTTGTTTACTACTAAGCATATTCAAGATGTCTTACCATTCAAAGCACCTGTGGTCTTGAACAGTCACATATGACAGCGCATGTAGTCAATTTTAGTTCATTTTTAGTTCATTTAAAAAAAGCAAACAGGGTCAGACCTGGTAACAGTCGGATGCAAAACCATCAGGAGATTCCAGGATTGTAGGTTACCACGTAAAGTAAAAAGGGGAAAAACGCAGAAGAGCAGATGTCAAACTGCTTCAGTATTTTTGAGAATTGTAATTTTTATATAAGGCTATTTGTGTTTGTGTAGAAAACATGAATGAAAAACTTTTTAGTTTGCAAATCCTGTAAAGGCTTCCCAGGAACAATAGACATTTTTGCATTTATTCCTATAAGATTGGTGAGGGAGTTCTGATATTAGTGGATGTCTGATTCGTCACGTAAATATGATCTTTGATACTAGGTGAGGAATACAAGAGGCAAGGTACTTTGTCTCACTGGGCCACCAAATTCACGACATTACAGAAAGGTACAGAAAATTATCTCAAATTCCAGAGATGGAAGACTTTTTTTCCTTTCTGTTTGATTACTATAAAATGAGCAGGCTCCATAATGGCAAACCTAACCAAATTATTCACAAATACTGAGTATGCCGTAGACTTATAGTTTTAGTGGTTTTTATATAGATTCTGTTGAGAGTGAATGGAAGATGTTTTCTTAAATGGGAATACTCAAGCAGTGGCAAATCTGAGCTTTTATGGAACCTACAGCAACAACTTTAGCATTCTTGACTTCTTTTTTCAACTAATTGTCTGTTTTCTTGTTCCCTAGGTAAAGTAAAAAAAGAAAAAGCTACTCGGTTTACAAAACATTGGGTATCTTCAAAATTAATTCCCTGAAATATTTTGCTGTTGTTTATGTACAATATCATTGCAAATATCTTGTATTTGAATTGTATAATGTCCTTGCTATTGTTTTATAGAGTGTTAACATTTTTATGATTGTTTTCTTTTAAATCTTTACAGAGAATTAAAAAGTAATTCTCTGGAAAATAATTAGGGTCTTGCAATGGTCTGTTCCAACTAAAAGTAATTTTATCTGGGTCTTTTGAATTCAGTTGAATTCAGTTTTGATTGAATGAGAAATCAGTTTCTTAAATATTTTGATACTCTTGTTGCTAAAATGCTGTCTCACATCTGTAAATTGACTTATTCATGACATGTTTTTTGGAAGTACATTCCAGCTGTAAAAAGAAGATATATCTTGAAATAATTTATATATATATAGGTTTGCAAATATGGGAAATATTAAATAAAACATAAAACACTGAATCTTGTTTGTCTGAAAATTATTCCCATGGAATTAGTAAACATTCCAACAAGTAGCTTGTTCCCCTACCTGTTGCCTAGCTGCCTATGGGAACCACAAGCAAGATGTGCATCAGCAGGAATACCTAATTCATTAACTGCCTATCCCTAGCTCACTTACTAGGATAAGAGGCATAGCCAAATGGTCCAGTGCAAGAAGCCAGCAGAGAATACTTACGGCAGACAACGGTATAGTTATAATCCACTGCTGAATTTCTTTAGGAGTCAGCACCAGTAGCAAAGCAGGTCCAAAGAAGAAATCAGGTTGTCTAGAAATTTCATGTTTGGCTCCTTTCCAATAAAAAAAGTTAAACTTGAAAGCGGATCTTCATCTAAATGAATTTTATACTGATCAGAACTAACTGTAAAAATGGAGCTATTCAGGAACAGGTATCCAGTATATCTAAGAAGACCTCTATTCCTAAGATGTTAAGTAGTTGGGCAAGCCTTTTTTTTCTGTCCTTTGTCTCTTGATGGGGTAATCCCATAATTCTTGTAGTTCAGATCTATGTATCTCGATCAGAATCCTGGTTGGAATTAGATAATGGAAGGTGGCTCCCCTAAGATCTCAGCATTATTCCTTGACGTCACTGAATTATATTAATTTGGTTTTTTACTCAAATTCTGTTGTTCTCCCTATTCCTCCAAGGGAATTAAGAGACACACTTGATTATATGTCGAATCGTTGCTGACTCTTAACAACCACATAAATTTTATCTGTCTCTAATCTGATGCTTCAGATCTCTTAGTAGTGGTGTATTCACTGCACTGTGTCTGGATCCATCCTTTTTCTTCCACCTTCCCCATATTAGAGTCTTCTCCAGAGAGCTATCTTATGCCCAAAATAGGATCACTGGAGCCTGGTCAATTGGCGCCTCAAGTGAGAAGTCTGAGTTGATTTGTTTGTTTGCTTGTTTTTTGGCTGTCCACAGTATTCTCAAGAGTTTTCTCCAAGAATCAAAGTTCAAAAGCATCAATACTCTTCCTATCCTACTTTTCAAAGACCAAATATACATACTTGGGAAGCTAATATATTTTAACTCTAGTGGTTATTGTATTCAAGGGTCACCACATAATCCCTTCGAATTTGGAGACTTGGTAGATTGACTTTGCAGAAACTGAAAACATTGTAGCTTTACATCTGTAGCTATAACTAAGGGGTAGACTGAGTAACAAAATGGGCTATTCAATACTGACAATGATGGCTAACTAAATCTTCACCTTGCAAATTCTGCCTATCGCAGCCTTGGGATTGTTCCACTCTGCTACTTATATTGCACTTTTCATTAGATTTTTTTTTTAATTTGCTTGGAGACATACGAGACTTAACACTCCTTTTCATTCTATGAATAGACCTGAGATAGTATGTTGTTAAAATTACTGCTAGTGGTATGCCTTCTTTACAAAACAGAGCATAATATAGGTAACCCAATCTTGCTCAAGTGGGGCCTTAAGCCATAATTTTCAGCAGGAGTTAATGTTGCCCATGAGCCATGCCAACAAACCTGTCAGGTCAGAAAAGCAAATGGTTAAGAGCATGGAACAGTGACACCAAAAGTCTTTATCAAACAAAAGCATCAACAGTTGTTTATAAAGTTGGACTGTTTTTGCCCAATATAAGTTATTTACTCAATAATTCAGGAATGTTTCCTTGCCACTGCATTAAGAGGCACAGGTAGATTATTGCAGGATCTATTCTGGTGAAAGCATCAAGCTTTCCTAGCTTAATATCTGCAGAAACTATTAACGCTGCTATTTTCATTCCCTTCAGACAAAAAAAAATGAAGCAAATGCATGCATTTGGATTCTTTCCCATTACAGGATAAGATCAGATTTTGTGTAACATCCAATCTTGCTACCTTTTAATGTCAAATGTTAAACAAATGTTAGCTGCATAAAGTATAGGATAAGTATTGGGCCTGACCTATGAAAATCATATTTTGGGTATCCATTGCCTGCATTTGTTGACACTTGTTTTTATATCAGCTATATATGCTTATAAAAAGCAAAAGTTAACCATAATAATTCAGGGCAGTTAATTTAGATGCATCAGCCTTAGATCATAACATGATTTTGGTCCAGGATATGTCGCTTGATGTAGCAATAATATTTTAAAGGTGAAAAATTTATATGATCTGAGGAGAAACCAGAGTATTTAAATATTTAAATTTAAATATTTAAATTTTATCTACTTGAATCCCAAATACAACACAAGCAGAAAAATAAGGTAGCAATCCTACCATTTATAAGTATTTAATGGCTGATTAATTATGGTATCACTACATTTTATTGCAATAGAGTACTCATTTAAGCACTTTTTAAAATGCAGGGTGTACAAAGATTAAATTAAGACTGAAATTGACTAAATATTTGGTTTTTATATAAATAGGCCATAACCACACTGTGTTGACATGTAATACTGTTATAATACAACAGTTAAACAGGTGAGTCTACAACATAAGTTGTTTGCAGTTAAACAGGAAACAGAGCTGAAACGACCATGTTAAAACAAAAACCACTAGGAAACAGGTTGAGATTGTAAGTAGCAACAAACATATTCACTCAGCTCCTGAGTATTTCAAGTTTTACAGTACACATTAAAAATATTTCTTCCCATCAATACTATACAGCCAAACTGTCAGGTACATACGCAGTTTGCAAATTACATTGATTGATCTATGTAATGAGGGTGAAAGTTGGCAAATTATTCTGCTTGAAGTTTACATCACCCACGTACTAACACATCCACAACATTATCTATTTTGCCCTGCCCTCCAAGAAGAAGGCAGAACTTTTTGGTTTGTTTGTAACAATTCAAAGGTTTTTCAATCTGATGTTACTGATGATATTTAACTCTGGTTAAAGATGGAAAATATCTCCTAACAGTAGTTTAGAAAATCATTTGCATCATGCTGTAAACTAGGAAGCAATGTAAAGCAACAGACCTGTCCTTAGTACATAATTAAAAAAAATCCAAACTCCCAATTGGCAGAGTTGGTCTACTTTCATGTTGAATATATGCCACATTATACACCATGGACACCTTCAGATGCATAGCTAGTGTAGATAATCTTCCACTGTGGCAAACGCACAGGATCCAATTCCTGATCGGGCCATCAGACCTAGACACTGTGAAGCCTGTCCCATTGCGAGAGCAAGAGGAGGTTGCTTTGGTAGATTGTGTGTCTCTGAAAAAATTCAACAATGCACTATTTTAACTTGTTTTACTTCTCAAAAAATTATTTCCACTAATATCTCTATCCAACTCAAATAACTTATTTTCAAAATTACTGGAATGGAATGTTAATTCCATACTAAGTAGTTTAATTCACTATGCAGACCATGTCAAATCATAAAATGTTAATGCCTCCAATATTTACTGAATATTAATAAACTCTTGATAGAAAGTTCTGATGGTGGTGAAAGAGAAGGCCCATTTGTATCCTCTCAACTAGTAATGTAAATGTGCTCAGCCTGGGTGACACAATACCTGAAAGTCAAGACTGCTTATGGAATGCTACTAATTATTTTAGGTGTAATCGAGCAATCCTTCGTTTCTAAGCTGAAAGGCCATTACATTTCATATTTCCCTATGTCCAGAGGAGTGAAAAAGAAATAAGAGTGGGGGAGAGTAGGGGAGTATATGGGGTGGGGGGAGTGAAATGGCTCTCCTCCTATTCTGGCTGCTAACAAGCCTCTGGATAGAACTGCTCATTTGTATTACACATTATGAGTTTGATAATAAATGGCAGACCCAATGGAATACTAACATTTAGTGGCTTACAGTACAAGAATTATTTCTTTATAGTCATACCTCTAAAAAAGTAACAGAAATTCCAGAATTCCTTCAATAATCAAGTAATCTGTTTCCTCTGTGTTTAATGTACCTTAACAAATTTGTATAAAGAAGGAAACTTAACAGGCTTACCTAGTATTGCGCTGTTGAGAACTGAACATACAGGCTCTCTCTGAATGGGATCCAGCTGATTTCCAACTGGACTATTCCATGGATCAGAATATGCAAGTAAACTGAATGCATCCTGTTGAGGAAACAGATCTTAGAAATTAGTGGCTGGATAGCCATTTATTCTAGATGCTTCAACTTAAAGACTACTACATAAAGCAGGAGAATAGACTTCATGACTTAAATGAGCTCTTCTAAGTCTATGATTTTTTTTTTTTTTTAATTTGATTTATATGCCGCCCTTCTCCGGAGACTCAGGGCGGCTTACAATGTGCTCAGCAATATGAATTGTGTCATTATGACATTTACATTGTTCTTCCTACTGAAATAAACTAAAGCTATTTTCAGTATTAGTTTTTACCTTACTCAGATCAATTTTAAATCTCTCATTGGAGGCATCATAACATTTCTCAAAATGTACATTTGAAGTATTTGTACCTCCTCCCTTTAATATCCTCAACAGGTATCACTTTTGTATAATAATAAAATAATAGTTTCTAGTATTAAACCTCAATAAAGACTGAAAATGGGCTAGTTAAGAGTAAAGGAGAACTGCCTAAAAAAGAAGGCAATTTTTTAATTTAATTTCCTACAACCGATTCTAATAGGACAAATTCTACTGCATTCCCCTCAATACAATTCAATCTTCCAATCACTTATGCAAAAGGAAAAGTCAGCACAATTTCATGCTATCTATATTTTCAGTACAAGAGAAGAGAATTTATGTAGTTCAGAGTTGAACTGGGGAGTCTTTGGCGCTCTGAGCTTAGTTGTTTGATTGCAGACATTTCATTACCCAAGAAGGTAGAATCATCAGTTTGAGTAAGCGTGGGGTTTGCTACCTGTTTATAGCTTGCCTTGCCAGTTTTAGTGGGGGTATGGTTTTCTCCTTGGAAGGAGTGGTGCAGTGGCCTAGAGGTGGAGCGCTTGCCTCACAATCAGGAGGCTGAGAGTTTGATTCTAGGTAGAGGTAAATATTTATCTCTTTGGGCACAGTGAGAATATATCTGCTGAACATAACTCTGCATTGGCGACAGGAAGGGCATCCGGCCAGTAAACACTCTGCTAGCTCCATTCAATTGCCCAGACTCCTCCCCGCCAAGGATTATGTGGTTGTTAAAAGGAGATGATGATGATTTTCTCCTTGGTAGTTCCTTGATTATTGTATTGTTTTTTGCTTGATTATTTCCCTTAATTAATCCTTCCTTATCTGGATGTTGGCTGCTGGAGAGGATATGTTCTGGTCTTTTTGTTTTCTTCCTAATGTTTTTATTGTGTCTTTTGAATAGCATGTAAATGTGGTTTATTTCTATAGGTCTACTGATGGCTAATTTGTCTGAATACCAAGCTTCCAGATATCCATAACATTTCTCGTTTTAGTTTTGTCTAGGATTCAAAAGAGACAGTAAAAAAGCTAAGGAGGAAACAAAAAGACCAGAATACATTCTTCTTTAGCAGCCAAACAACCAGATAAACAGGGATAAACACCAGTCAAATATGGTATCCTAATCTAGGAACTACTGAGAAGAAAGCCACATCCCCATCAAAACTGGCAGGAAAAGCTACTATATATAAGTAGGGAGCAAACCACATACTTACTTGCATTGACGATGTTACCTAGCTAGCTAATGAAATACCTGAAAGCAAACTACAATTTTCCTCTACATTGTATAAATGGAGTAGAATCTAAACCCACCATATTATTAGCAATTTCTATATAAAGGTGACATGACTTACTTTGAGCATTTTCTTGTTTTGTGAGTTTTTGCCACACTCCCTTCTTAGTTGTTCACTCATAGCTTGTAATTCTCTGCCAAAGTGAATCATTCTTTCAATAGCTGCTTGGCTACCACCACATAGTTGGCGTCTTAACTGACTGGAATCCACCTCTTTAAGAATAACAAGGTAGTAATTAGATAATGATGAAAGCAATGCAGGTATGGGACATGTTCAAATTTAAACCAGTATTTATATATGTAGCATATACAGTATTTATATAATTGCTGTATATTATGATAACATAATGATTACTGCTTATTTTTTTCTCTCTCTCTAGCAAGCCATCTCAGACAGTTAAAGAGTTATATGAGAACTTCCCACTAACTGTATTCTTACAATGTAAATTGGTCTGGGGAACTAGTCTAAAAACATTCAGAGAGTTTGAATGTCAGTTGGGGATTCAAGAGAGACTGTGTCTCCCTAGTCTAAATCCAACACCTTCACCACTATGCTATACTACCTTCACAGGAAATTTTGTATGACACATCAATCGAAAAAAATTCAAGGACGCAAATGCCCAGGAAAAAAAAAGGTTTTACTGCTTTTCTGAAATCACCAAGGAATACAAACACTAACCAATACTTTGAAAAAGAGTTCTATGAAGCTGAGACCAAAGCCAAAACCTGTGGCAATCTGAAGATCCTCTGCTTCTTTGGAATATACCTGCCTGAGATTTTTTTTTGTGGCTTGGAGAAAGGGGAAGAGGTTAAGGAATAAAATAGCTTCCTTGAACCTGAGCAACAAAGGCTTATGATATTATTCTATCCCTTTATAAAATAAAGAGAAGCAAGGCAATTTGGAAAATCCTTCGAACAAAACTGTTGTTTTAAGCCTCTTATTAGGCCCATTTCAGTCCTTGTGTAAAAAATGCACATGACCTTTTTGCAAGTTGCAAATGTTGCTCAACAACAGGGGTGTTAAACTCGTGGCCCGTAGGCTGGATGCATCATGTGCTGGCTCTGCTCCTGCCCGGTTTAGTGAAGGGGAAAAAAGTCCCGATATGTCACGTGACGCTGCCGTGACGATGTAAGTTTGACACCCCTGCTCTACAATATAGCCTCTGAGTATCTTAATGTTTGTATCTATTCACAGCTTTTTACTATATCCCAACTCTGACCTCTGAAAATTCAACTGATCAGTCACAGCATTATTTTCTGATATTTCTACAAAGTATCAAATCTGTATCTCAAATAGTAAGACAAAGCATACAAAGAAATTAGGCAGTCACCAAAACTACTAAAACCCTACCTCACATCCTGTTCTGTGAACTGTAATCGTTCTTTTTCTAGAACATTTGTACAGGCGGTACTGTAGCCTCATTCAGTCTGTGTCTTTTCATTTCACATCAGCTGTTTGCCAAGAAAATTATGTGGCTGATGCTAAGACATGCTATTCAACCCGAAAGAATCAAATGATGGTGTGAAGAAGTATACCAAGTAGCATCAAACTACTAAGCACATCCGAGACTCCATTTTGTGCACTTGCCTAATCAAACACAACACAAATGGAGCTTATCCCCATTTTAATAGTCTGATTCCATCAGTACTCTGCACTTAGCTGAGCCATGGAACTGACACAGGTAAGGTAGCCAACAAAAAATAATGCTCTAATTCAAATATTTGAGATACTTAGTATATATCTACTCAGGGAAAGATGGCCTGTAACCTCCAGGTATTTTGGATCTATTCTCATCAGTATGAACATGGACAAAACACCTGGGGACAAAATATCTGGGGGATACCATGCTGTATGTATGAGGTATACTTTGCATAAAATATTTTCATGATAACGTTAAATATATAAACTGACACAAGAGTTAAGTATCCTTATCATTTGGAAATCATTTCAAATAACAGTAATAAAAAACAATCTTTACAAAGATAGATAGGTAAAAAAAATCATTGCAGACCCATTTCTGTGTCACATTCTTCCATTTCATGATCATGTTTAGAACTACCATTTAAGAAACCATTAGATGATGTCTCTGCAACTCCATTAGAGTAGTGATCTGTTTCCATGTCTACATCATTGCTGTGAAGAAAGTTATGGGTAATTTTTAGAATTAGATCTTATTTATAAATATTCACATTGTAATCTACAGCCTCGATGCAGCAGGAGACCACCATTATTTTACTATATATCCACAATATAGTTAAATTCTGTTTTGAGCAAACGATGTAGCCCATGGATGGGGAATCCACTGCCTCCAGGTTTTGCTGAGCTATAGCTCCCAGCATCCTGCAGTTCTTGACTCTTTCAATAGAGCCTACGTTAGGGTAAGACAGCTCTTTTCTTTCCCTGGAAAATCTTGCAATTCAACATGGTATTAAATGCATTCTAGAAAAATCCTAAAAAATGATAAAATATACAAAATAGCCCTAGCTCTAAATTTTAGGGAGATCAAATGAAGCCATGGGCTTTCTTGCTGCACTCCTTTGCAATCTGGAAATTGGCAGTCTACCCATGCATGATGGGGATGGAGTTCTTTTCATGATACTTAACCTATTAACATTGTCATATGTTGTCCTTGACATACACACATGAGGATTGATACCAAGCTACTATCAACCCAATTCTCAGTAGCAGCCCACTTCCATCTCACCAGAGTGATACAGGAATACTGGGGTGTGGGTGAGGAGAACAAGGAAAGAGTACAATAAAGAATAGAACTAGACAGAATTACATTTATGTACCTGGAATAGTTGTTGATCTGTTGCGATCTTGTTACATTTATATTGTTGAGTTCTGGTACATTTAAACTGGTAGATTGATGTTTACTGTGACAATATGACTGATGAATTTTGTTTGATATCACTCCATTACTGCAACTATTTTCAAAACCTAAAAAAAGGGCGAAGGAATTAAATAATGTTTTTAATTAATAGAATGTGTTCTTACATGATTACAGTATACGTAACTCATGTAGCTTGTATGCATTAACTAATATAAGCTACCTGGTCATACCTATGCTATAATCTCATAAGAATATATCTTATGCATCAAGTAATATAGAGAGTAAGTTATTTTAAAATAAATCCTGGTTCTTGCCTCAAAATACCTAAAAACCAGTCCTGCTGAAAGTATATTTCTTTCCCAGAACATAGTATCATAAACAGTCTGTGCGGACAAACATGGTATAAGAGTTCAGAGGAAACTTCCCTTCTTCTAGGTACACATGTCATGACATGAATTTCTGAGGGATCTTTATTCTCACAATGAAGGCAATGGTAACACCTATAGCGCTTTGTTGAGTATATCTTCTTTCTCTTTTTCCTCCTGCCCCATTTCTAATTTTTTTTCTCAAATTTTCAGAATATCAATTAATTTTTATTAAATCAAATATTATTGAAAACAAATCACACAAAGCAAGAACTCCTCTAGTTTAAACTAGAGATAGATCATATTATGGAAACTATTCATAGAAGTGCAAACTGCAGTGGGGACAGAGTATTATAAAATAGCTGGTAACCCCTGAAGTAGATACTGGGAAATAAGGGTCAGTTTCTCCTATTCGACATTCCAGGCCAGGATGCACAACACAAACTATTCCACATACTAAGTAACAAATGAGTCTAAACTCTGAAGAAGATAAGGATGTCTTCTTCTTCAAACTCACCAGAACAGTGCGTGCTACTTCCTTTGCCTGTTGATAGACTATGGATATTTATTCCATGGCTGGGGCTCATACTAGGACTACTAAATGATCGTGGACTAACAGGATAGCTATCTTGAGATTTTGGACTGTGACCTCCTAGACACCGTACTTCGCTGTCTGTACCATTGACCATTTCTATAAACTGACGTACCCTGGAAAACATGAAGAGAAGTTATTTATGAAGATTAAACAATAATTTTAAAAACCAAGCTTGTAGTATTAGCACTAAAAATTTGTAGAATGGGGGCTTACTGCTATGTTATACAAATGATAGCCAATTATGCATCTATTTAATTAGGTAAGTCTAAATTGGTGTATTAAAATAATGAAATAATAAAGGAAGAAATCTTCCTTTATTTAAGCAATGACAACATGCATATCCAGAAATATGTTCCATTCAATCAAATCAGTTTTGCTTCTTGGGGGAGTAACTATTAGAAGGAGATTCTAGGCTTATCCTTTCACTTCTGAGGATTAAAAAAAAACATTTTGACAACAAAAAAGCCTTGAAATGGTAGGACACAACTCTGTAGGCAAAACAAGCACTGACATTATCTATGGCAATAGACATGTAGAAATCAAGACTCAAATAAATGAATGATTATTGACACACTTCACAAATACTGGGTGTAAGGAGATTCTATCTTTATCTAATGATCTATTGTAGAATCAACATAATCAGAAATGTTTTGTTTAAATTTTAACCTAGTTTTTAAATTGTTTTAATCTTATTTTTAATTCTAATTTTTAATTTTGAGATTAAAAAATAAGGCAAAGTTTGGAGCTGTTATTTTGTTATTCATTCGGTGAACATAACTACATAAATTACCAGATGCTCAGTAATTTGCTGCGATAGGAGCTTGAAAACCATAAAATGGACACACAGAGACTCCCCCAGACTATTTATTTACAAATATCTGCATTACATAAAGACTCACTTCAAAGCAAATAAAAGGTTAGGATTTCTTTCTAATAGACTTGGATACAACTGCTGTGTTGTTTCAATGGCCTCTCCCATTCTTCCTGCTAGGACCAGTTTCTGAATTCCTATTAGCAGAAACAAAAGTACAAGTTTAAAAATGTATATTTCAGAACCAGTTTAAGCAACAATTGAATACTTCTGGATCTCTCCTCTCCAGTCTTGGTAAGAGTCTGTCTTTCTTTATTATGACACTATTGATATATTCCTTGGGTCCTACAAATCTCTTTCTAATCATGTTTTACTAAAGTTGATGAATTACATTTAACTTCGATCAAATGACTAGGATCTAAAGTTAATAATTAAACTAAAAGGATTCAGATAATGATTTATTTTTAATTTGCTTTAGTTCTAATACAGTGTTTCAAAAATATATACCTTTGATCATAATTATAAGCTATATATCTGTTAGTGTCTTGACAATGTATATAGACTGTTTTAAACTGCAAATTGATATTAACTAATAATAAAGCATGTAAGTATTACTTCATTGGAAGTGTACTAAAGAAATGTCTACATATTAGGTTTTTTATCAGTTTGTTTAATCAGCTGCTTTTATAAACACGTAATATAAATGTGAAAAAATGAAATTAAGCAAATAACCATTATTTTTATTAGGTAACAATCCTGTCTATTTTTTTGTGCATAATCAATTTCTGACAAAACAAAATCATGCTTCTATTTATTATTCAGATATTTAAAACAGTAATCAATTAAATATAATATCTGAAATCCAAAGGCCACTTAAGAAGAAGCATTTCTATATCTGAATATTTAAATTCTTTTAGACTTAACATCACAGCACTATTCAAGCTTACTTTGTCTATTTTTAATGGAAGCTAATTCTTCTAGTACAGTCTGGTCAGTAGATCTAGCAAATGCCTCTGCTGTTGCACAGTATCCATGATGTACCAAATAAGATGAAACCATCCTGTAAAAGAAAGTTAATACAAAATATAGCATGGAGGCAGCTTTACCATTTAATCCCGCTGATTAGTCAATTTATTTACAAGTATTTCTTTTCTTTGAAGATTCACTTCAATACAAACTTTTTTTCAGTAGGTTACGTAAATTTACTTTGAATAAAATGCTACATTTATTCTAATATACACTGTTAAAAAGAAAATATAAAATATAATGACATAAATAAGAATATAATGATATGTATTTACAAGTTATATGTATTTAACTTTTCTCAATTTAAAATTGGATACATATGTATATTTAAATACATATGTACATTCAGTTCATTACCAGTTGGAACCTAATAGTTTAAACAGAACATTCAAGAGTGCCAAAGATAACAAAGACTACAAAATGGAATTACACACAATGGAGAAATCGTTCAGCATGGTGAAAGATGTGGTAGAAGCAGTAACATAGTGATGTGTAACACACGTAATAATGTACATGCAAAGAGTATTCTTTTTCCTAGACAAAGTAGTTTTGGATATTAAAGAGGAAAGTATTCTCTATCCATCAAATTTATCCAAGTGTGTCCACATGACTCTTGATTCAAAAACATACTATTAGTTACAAATGGCTTTGAATGAAAAGCAGCAACAGTAGGTAAATGGCATGTGTTAATTTAGCTTTTTTTTTTTTTTAATTTGATTTATATGCCGCCCTTCTCCACAGACTCAGGGCGGCTTACAGTGCGTTAAGCTTTCACTGAAAACATATACACAATTTTCCATCCTCAATCAAGCAGAATCAAACCTGCAAATACACTGTTCATAAAATAATTAAGAGAAAATAATTCTACTCATCTTCCCATCAAATTACTAGAACAGTATCTTAATCCACTTCAGTGCTAACAATTCACAATAAGATGGAATACCTTATATGATTGTGAAGAATCCATAACGAAAGGATTGCCAAACAGGACTCTGCTTAATTTGCATGGTATGGTATGAATTAAGGCATGTACAGTTGGAATTAGTGATTAGTCCTAACTCAAGAATATCTAATTATGCTCTCCTGGTACATGCTGCATACTCTGTTGAAAATATCAATATGAAGCATGCAAAGCTTAAAAGAGCAGCCCTTAAATTAAAACGATTTTGCCAACTACATTTGCATTTATAGATCACTTTTAAACTTGAAATTAGCGCACATACAATAATTCTAACATTTCCAAGCACAAAAATGATTCAAGATATTCTCATAAAATAGACCTTTTAAATTAGATGGACTAGAACAAATTTGGATCAGAAATCAATGCAGCCACCACCAAGTTACAGTAATCAGATAATGAGAGTTGTGCAATGCTTCAGATATGAAGATGGGAAAAGTGCTTTGCAAGCAGTATGTGCATATGCACACGTGTGTGTTTGTGAGATGTACCATCTGTTTAAAACTCTTTAAAAGAACAATGTCTTTTTCCAGGATCACATGGCTGTCCTCACAACAGCCCTTAAAAATATTTAAGAAACTCCGTAGTACCCTTTTCCCTTCAAATCCAAAGTACTGTACAGCCCTACCACATACAAAAAATAAGTAACATTTATTCAAAAGAGTTAAATGCATGGTTTTACATGGAGATAACTACATCAGATAAAATTACCCTCTCAGGAATAAAAATCATATTTGCATGTCTTATTTCACTGCACAAATGTACAAGAAATATAGAACAAGATTTGCAGGACCGAAACAGACCACTTTTAAAATCTCCCAAATTTGAATAGGAATTTAAACAGACACTCATTATAATCTTCAAATCATACTTTTGGATCATCGTCTGCCATTCTCCTTCCCGATCTCCTATAGGGAATCTGTCAATCTGAGCCTGAGTTTTGGTTCTCCATTCACGCATATAATCTTCAATGTCAAATACAAATGGATGTTGTCCAAAATTAGCATCTACTACTTCTCCGGGTGTTTGAAGTCCAACTGTGGGATATAGATTTGGCTGCAAGAGATAATTACAATATAAAATTTAATCGTACAAAATGCAAATAATTTGAAGTTAGCATTAAAACCATATAATTAAGTTAATAACTTCTGCATGCTCCACCAACAGAAAAATTAAGTAGTTAATGTTTGAGTTTCAAGGCTATTTAAGAAATCCTCAGGAGGAAAAATTTCACTCAGTGAAACTTGCAGAGTTCTTGCCAATCAGGATAGGCAATAGAGACTTGATAATCTTATGAACTGAATGAAGCAGCATATAGGTTTCAAGAAGTCTGAAGCAGGCCTGTGTCTCCAAGAATAAAAAATTATAAAAACAAAAAATATTTTTTGTAATGAACAGGTTGATAAAATAAAACATTCTAAAATAACATACTGCTTTTTTGGGTGGTGGGGTGGGAGGTAACAAATCTGCCAGAACAAAAAACCTAAAATCAATACATTCTCATAACATGATGTAGATGTTATAGCACCATTTCTCAACTTGGATGTCCTCTAAAAATGTGGATTTTGCATAATGAACAGTATTAGTGCTAAGAATTCTGGAAGCAGAAGTCCATCCATCTTGAGGGAACTCAGATTGGGGAAGGCCAGAATTGGTATTAAGCTAGTGCAGTACTCTTATCTTATTACTGTGCATAAAAACTAGCTATTGTTGCCTAGAGATTTCAGCACAAAATTTTCCTCTTGTCAGTACTTCTTTTTATATGTATGAAGATGCCAAAAACCTAATCAGAGACCTTCTATATGCAAAGGATGTGCTCTACTGCTAAACTTAAAATTCTATATTTGCAAATCCTCCAGATAAAACATCAAAAGTTAGAAATACATAACTCCAAATGGTAATCATAATTCCTTAGAATCTTCTGCTATTATTATAAACAAATGCTTATTAAATAATTTTGATATTTTTAAAATGCACTTTGCCCTTATGATTTTAAAAAAATAGAAGTAACTGAAAAATGCATATTATGCAAGCAAGGAAAATGCTCTTTGGGCACAGATATTTTATACTTTAATACAATGATCTTACCGGCAAGTCTGTAAAAGCAATACCTGTAATCAAGAAATATTTAATTAAAATCTGAGCTGTCACAGTCAACACAGGTCATGCTTCAATTGTCTTGTAGTTTTAAAATATGTCTCCATATGAGAGAAAATATTAACAGCTATTCACTTCTTTTTGCTAGAAAATAAATTTATACAGGCAAGACATCCAATAGCAACCGCATTCCATTATTTATATAATTAAATTTGTAATGAACAAGGCCAGAAAGTACAGGATTATCAAAGTATTTATCAAGAACCAATTTACCAAGTGAAATTCGTATTTTCAGCTTCAAGAAAAGCTATCTGAAAAGCTACTTTTTATTTAACTCTTATGAATCATACTTCTACTACTGTGTACCAAACTGCAAAGGGTACCATTCTGTCCTTGCTTGTTTATCAAATGTGTATGGCCACCACTTTCTCATGGAAAGTGACACTGAGCAGCATAATAGTACAATAAAACAGATATAAAACAATTGTTAACCTAAAGCAATTAAAAATAATTATTAAGGAATATTAAAAACTATAATCTAATAGTTCTTAATAAAAACAGAACTAAAGAAGAAAAGTAATAGACAGTGGAGCAATAGTGGAGCAACCTTTGAGTTCACCCATCTCCTGCTGTATCCAGACCTGCTGGTATAACCAGGTCTTAACTATTCCACTTGTGATACCAAATATATTATTCAAATTTTCAAAGTAATTGCAATAAACCTAACCTAGGACGTTTCTCCAATGCTTATTTTGTCCAAGTTTAAACAAATACAGTATTATTTAAATGTTACATGATATTATGACTAATAAATGCTTTGTTACCAAATTCAGTGGTAAAATAACCACTGTCTCTTATGTAGCATTCCAGCTAACGTTTTCTGCTACTGCAGAAATGTAATTCTCATATGGCAAGTTATTTTGGTGTTCTCATAAAGACTGCACCTTATCAAGTCAGATATGAAGGACAAATACATATAGGCAACTGTTTTCTCTTCCTAATACAGTGGTGCTTAAATGTTTTGAATCTTTTTGGATTTTCAATATTTCTGTATAAATATGACATAAAATGTGACTTCTTCTCCACAGAAGTCTTAGAACTGGACAAAATGAATCCAATTAAACATGAGTCAAAAATATTATTCTTGTTCATTTTTATTGAGGAAATGATCCAAAGCCACATAATTGTATATACGCCTCTAGGATAATCAGGTTCATTTGAAGGAAAAATTAAAGTCAGGTCTTTCAATCAATGGGATGATAATCAGGTGTTTGTGTGTGTGGGGGGGGAGTGTCCTGCCTAAGGAACAGTGTTCTGGGTATTCAAAATCTGATCATCACAACACAGGTATGTAGAAATGGCTCAAACAAAGGACATTTCTGAGGACCTCCGAAAAACAGTTGTTAATGCTCACCAGGCTGGAAATGTTGTAAAACTATTTCCAAAGAAAGCAGATTGTTTATATATGGAAGTCATTCTTCAGTTTGTTAATAACTTAATAAACTAAAGGACTGTCTTGCATTGCCGAATGTCAGTGTTCATGAGATCACCATCAGGAAAACACTGAACAATAGTATGCATGGCAGGATTGCAAGGAGAAAGCCACTACTTTTCATCAACATGGAAGCAAAAATCTTAGCCAAATTGTGTATTGAAATCTCTTTCTCTTTTCTCTATTGATCCTAGTTCTAGAGAGTTAAGATTGAACTCCTCAAAGTCATTCTCAACAGTCAGATCTGAATACCACAACCAATTACCTGTGGTGGGTTTTTTAGTTGAAAAAACGTTATACCTGCAAGCTACTCATTCTACTTTATTTGCCAGCATGTTACCGCTAATAATGCCTTTACTTTGGCTCATTTCAATACTTTACCTTCAACAATATTAGATGGATGTTATAACAGAATCCCATTCACCAACAAAAGCCAGAAGAAAACTGAGACCCTAATTGTATATTTTTTGTTGTCTCTCCCACAGTAACGTACATGCAAGAATATTTTCACTTTCTCTCAACAAAAAATTAAATGTGTTATGAGGGAGAGGAAATTTTTCCTGCTAAAGGGTCACAATCCTGCCGTCAATAGCATAGTTGTCAAGTTTTTATCTGCAGTGATTTCCATAAGAAGGGGTAGTGTCTTAATTATGAGGAGGGGCTTTTGTTTTTGTTTTGTTTTGAACTTGTAATTTCAAAGGTTTTACATAACTGTTTTATTACTTCTGTTTAATTTGCTCACTATTTCAGTGTTTCATATTGCTTGACCATAATTATATTTAATTAATACAAATCCAACTCATGTTTGCTGTCTAGATTTCAAAACTCTGGGCAACATATTATCTAAGATATCAACAATTCATATGAAAGTCTAATTGTTCTACTAAATGCTATGTATTTTACCTGACATTCTCAAATCAAATACAATATTTTACCTTAAGAAACTGCCCTAAAAATTAGGTCTATTGGTTTTTCATTTTTGTTGAAGATGAAAATTAAAATTGTAATGTATTCATTGTACAATATTTACTACAATTACACATGAAACCAAGGGAAACCAAACTGGGAAACTATCACATAGTTCATTTCATGTTTTTTCACTGAATGTATAATTCCACATCCTTATTTGTTTAATTAAGCTGTACTGAAAAATATTTAACTTACTCAAACATTAATTCTTGAGATAACCAGAGTAACTGGAAAGCAATCATATTAAAAAGCTATATTTACAATAAAATAAATTATTTAAATTTCAAAGCTATTATCAAATTCCCATTGCCACAGATACTGACAGATCATAGTACCAAGTAACAGCATTTGGCTGTTGCTTGTATTTCATTTTTTTATGTATTGTTTTTTTATTGTTTTATTTGCTCCCCTGAGTCACTGGTTTGAAATGGATGGCTATACAAATGAATGAATGAATGAATGAATGAATGAATGAATGAATGAATGAATGAATGAATGAAGTTTTCTGAACTTTCATTGATAAAGATCAGAAACACTTTCAGAATTCATTTAGTGTTTCAGGAATGCCATTCCCACAGAACAGAAGCATTTCAAGCATGCTACTAAACTGTATTTTCATTTCAAACTAATAATGTTTTATTCTTTTAAAATGGACAACCATGGATATTACATTTCTCCAAAACAGATCATAGTCATCAGAGAGGTTCTAACAAGGACCTTGCTTGAGAAACTAAGACCTGTTTGAGCCAAACTTTAACCATTATATTTTTTGGTGTTTTTATTTTTTGGTCAGAGTTAAACTCTGAATCAAAATTACATATATGTAAAATTTGGAAAGATTGGTCAAATTTGCTATCATACAGTATTTGATATTTTCACAAAATAGAATCTTTTTTTCATACCCAAACTATGCCCATTCTTTGTGTAGAAGCAGGTATTGTTGATAAGGTTTACACAACAACCAATGACATCACCAGTTGTAAATGTTGGACCATAGGGCTGTCCAGTTCCCGAGGAACAAAATGAGTGCCCATCATCTCCATGGTAACCATATGAATGTTTATCCCAACCTAGAAACAAGACAAAAATAAGTATTTACTATATCATAAAATGCCCAGAAATAGATTGAGAGCTGCATCTAAATTTAATTATTCTTTCAATAGATTCAAATACTATATCAAATCCTACTGGTTTGTTTAAGGCTGGATGCAAACTAAATGTCTGGACTGTGTCAGCCTCAACATACAAGATTTTTTAAAAAATGTTTTATAAAGACAGGAAGACAAACATTGTGCTTCTGAGCTCAAGAAACAGAAGGTACCATGGATATATGTTAGCTATGTGTGTTTGCAGCACTATGAACTATTAGATAGGAAGAATGTTTATTTATTTATTTGCTGCTTTAATCTAAACAAAAGTATAATTAAGTTATAGAATAAGATAAATAAGAAAGAATATTAAAGTAACACAGTAGTAAAATCCAAATCAAAACAAAACAAAACAACAGCACTCCAAGGAGTAGCCTAAAGTTTCCAAACCTTAGCAGGAAAGTCTCCATCACCACAAAGTTATTCCCAAAGTTTAATAGATTTTATTTGATTTAATTTAATTTAATTTAATTTAATGGCTTAATGGATTTCCAAATGGGAAAATAGGTTAGAGCCACACTGATCTCATAAAGAATGCTGTTCCAGAGAAGGAGGCTACAACTAAAATGGCTTATTACTATGACTCCTGGATATGACATTTCCTAAGGGCCCAGAGATACTCTCCTTTTTTAGTGAGTCAAAGCCACTAGAAGATGATCTCATAAATATCAGTACCTAAGCCATACAGAACTTTAAGGTAACAACCAGCACTTAAGTTACATCCAGAAGAAAACTGGTAGTCAGTGAAGCTCTTGCATTAGAGATGTTAAACAGGAAAAGTTAAAGGCTCCCATCACTTTAAAAGTGCTGCATTTTCAACCGGTTGAAGCTTTGGGGTAATTTTCGGTGACAGCCACATGAAAAGCATATTGCAATAGTCCAAATTAAAGGTGACCAGGCATGAGTGACTATGAGCAAGTTCTTCAGGAAAGGCCTTAATTGGTGCACAAGATGGAGTTACACAAAGGTTCCCTTAATTATAGTTGCCACCCATTCATCAAATAATTTGTCCCCTGATTCAGCACAGGCCATAGGTTATAAGGTTTGGCATGTAAAAACTGACTGTGAAGTTCTTGTTCAATGCAAGATTTGAAAGCAGCAGAAGAGGTACTGAAAAATTCTCTTTGTACCTAGGAAACAATATTCTCCCCTTCTTCTCTTCCAAGTCATCTTCTCTAGTGTCAATTTTATCACAATTGTTATTGGCCTGTTCACAATGCTATTAGGTTGAAATTTTCTCACACATTCCTGTATTATTTAGTTGTAAGCCTTATACAAATAAATTAACAGAGTTTAGAAATCTTCAGTAAACTGACTTTGAAAATGAACCTGGTTCTGGCATTACAACATGAAACTGTGTGCTACATCTGAGGCTAGACAAGCATAAAAAACAGATGATGTATGGAAAGTTATATATGACTCTTGTCATTCTGCATTCACATCAATAGTCTGCCGAATTTTGTATGAGAACAAATGATTAAAATCTGGTTCAAAGTAATGAAATTAATTAATGAAATTAATTCTTCCCTTCTCATTTTCCTTCCCAGTATAATTTTTAGAAATGTAAATAAATGCATATAAAGAAGTTTATAAATATAATAATTTATTCAAGAAGAACTCTCCTGGTTTCAAGGAGACATACTCCGAAATATGTATATATAGTTGTTAAACCTTTCAGACCAGGAATATTTTCTGCATTTCCTCTCCATTGCTTAAGGACAGTTAAGAATACACAGTGCTGGGGATAAAATCACAACCCATCTTAGAATATATCAGTTATGTAATTATTATTTAAAATGCATTTTAAGATAATTTTTCCTAGTTTAAAACTAAATCTAGGATTTATGCTACTGTTACAAAAATAACTGTACTTGAGACTGACTAGCAGTGAAAAATGAATGGCTATAAAAACTAGTCTAGATTTTTTTTTTTTTTTTTTAATTTGATTTATATGCCGCCCTTCTCCAGAGACTCAGGGCGGCTTACAGTGCGTTAAGCAATAGCCTTCATCCTTTTGTATATTTATACAAAGTCAGCTTATTGCCCCCACAAACTGGGTCCTCATTTAACCTACCTTAGAAAGGATGGAAGGCTGAGTCAACCTTGAGCCTTGGAGAGATTCGAACCAGCAGTAAATTGCAGGCAGCTGTGTTAATAACAGGGTGCTTTAAACCACTGTAGTACCAAGGCTCTTAGACTATGGTTTGAGAAATTTTTAAAAATGTCATATAGTATCATCTTAATTAATTCTCACTAAAAATCCAAATTAGACAAGATGTCTCTTCAATGTTTACATTAGCTATTTTCAGCCACTGAATGATATGGTACTATTCTATAGTTCCACCTTCTATTCTCCTCATTCTATACATATTCAATTGGAGGAGAACATAAGCATGTTTGCTTGAACTGGCATAGAGAGTTTCATGTGATTCAATATCCTAATAAAACAGTTCCAAAATATATCAGTAATAGTACTAAACAGATGAATAAACCCTGTCTTCAGTTTTCAGGCAGAATGCATAGAAATCAGGAGGAGATAAGAGGCTAAGGCCAGTATGTACATCCTCTTGTCTGCTCAGTTTGAAGCCCTTCACTCATTCAGCCATACATAAATTAACGTAACAACTAGCTATATTTCAATTAAGAAAAAAAGGATTAAAATTTTTTTTGGGGAGAGGGTGGTAATTTAAAACACTATGCATACACAAAATGAAAAACACAATGCAATTTGGGCAATTACCAACACAGAAGCCTTTAAGCATTTTATAATTAGCAATCAATTCCTCCAAAGCATTTACAATTTCCAAGCAGAGTTTCAAATAACTACTAAGAAAAACATCTATGTTACTGTTAACTTTTTTTGGTCCAATTGTTTAGGAAGTGTTCCTTAAATATATGGTACTTAAAATAAAATCAGCATTAGATAGTGTAAAAACTATCTTTTTGAATTCTGTGTTAGCATCACAATTCCTTTTCTTGGTCAAAATATTACATTTTGAGACTTCCTAAGCAGAGCTAAGATATTCACATAACTGTGGCATGTTGAATATCCCTTTTTTTTGGACAGAAACATCCATCTATATGAGTAACCTATTCCAAATGAAATTTATACTGAGTTACAGAGTGCTTTTTTCAGTACTGTTATGCTAAATGGTGTTTAACTAATGTTTGCATGGAAGGAAAGCATTATCTTCCTGCAAATCACTCTTGAAATGTTGAAGCAAGTTTTGATAGGCTATGACAAGGTATAGCTTGAATAAAAACCAACAAAAACCAATCTACGATTTCTAAATCCTAGATTACATTAAAAACTTATTAAAGTTTTTTTCTCATCTCGAAGAAAGAAAAGTTGAATGGATTAATATATCAAAGCAATAAAGGTTTTTTTAAAAATAATTATTCTTCATCATACCTGGTAGTCTGTTCATGTTCACTCCTTGAGCTGAGAGCCCAATTCCCATATAACTGAAAAATAGAAATTAAACAGGTCATCTTTCTCTGCTTTATATATACTCATTTCAAAACAGTAATGAAACAAAAAAGCAATTTTTCAATTTAGTTACCATATTTTTCGGAGTATAAGATGCACCGGAGTATAAGATGCATCTACCTTTTTTGGTGAGGAAAAGAAGAAAAAGGAATCTGACTCTGACTCTGAGCAATTTTGCCTTTACGTTCATTTTCGTTTTCAGCATAGCTTGATTAGCACAAGGAAAAGAAAAATCTGCTCCAGCAATTTACCTCTTTGCAGCAAGCAGCAGAGCCCTGTGCAAAACAGCTGATAGCAAATCAGCTGAGAGTCGGGAGGCCAATCCAACCAAATTGTGCTAATTAGGCTGTGCTGAAGCTGAAAGGAGCTGTTTTTTCTTGCTGTTTGTTTGCAAAGAGGTAACTGCTGTGAGGCAGAGGCCAAAGGGTGGGGGCCAGTGGGTGGGCGGGGCTACATTCGATGTATAAGTCGCACCTAAATTTTCACCCCCTTTTAGGGGGGAAAAAAGGTGTGTCTTATATTCCAAAAAATGTGGTATATATTTTACTCCAGCTTTTCAAAGATAATACCAATTTTTTATTTTTTACTCAAAATATTTGTTTGATTTTTATTATTTTTCTTTTCTGAGACTATTAAAGACTGATAAAACACTTTCCCAATATTCAAATATTAGCAAATTATTGAGCATTTCTTCTTCATTGGTATGTTTGATTTTTAATGCAATTCAGGAAAATATCTACTTTTCGAAGGGAAATCCTCCCTCATATTTCTATTATGAGATATAAAGGTGCTCATCCTCTAAAAACATTAATGAAGAAAAAGAAAAGACATTTTTGCAGAGATATTTAACATTAATCATAGCTTTTCTTTTCCTCTACTAAGCATCTGAGAAAACGTCATGCCAATATCCAGGACTCTGATAGGGAAATTCAAATTCAACATTTAAATTGAATCTTTAAAGATTTCTATAGGATGAGTGTGTATGGATAAGCCCATATAATCTATTTCAAATTAAATTGATAAAGAATAAACTGCAGATTGTTAATACTCAGCATCACAAAACTTACCCACTTATTACCTCTTGAAGCTCAATCATAATCTCCTATCACACAACAATTTAGCAATGTATTTTTATGTAAGAGAACAATACAAATTTATCAAGTTATAAATTATAATGGCTAAAATAAATTATGCATTTTATAATTAATGCTGTAAGCTTTACTAGAATTTAAGAAACTATAAGTGCTAGAATTCAGATGGATTACCACTCATGCCCTACTTTATGCTCAATAATGGATTCAAATTCTAAAATTAGTATTGATGACTGCCAACAGAACTGTATAGGCATTCTCCATGAATCTCTCATCTGGACTTAGGAAAGTACTGTCCATACACTGTAAAATGTCTCTGTACACAATGCCAGCTACTCGGTTGTGCCTTTCAATATATGCTGTTCCTGGCTGAAATTTATATCCTGTCATTATGCATTGGATTGTCTCTGAGGTCTCCTCTGCACAGTTTGCAACTTGGGTCCTAGCTAGTACAGCAGACCCCTGCTTCTATAGATCTGATGCTTACTTCCTGTTCTTGTGTTGCTGTGACTAGTGTTCTCTTTCAGTCCAGCTCTTTCCAGTCACTGGCAGGATTTCCCAATGTTCAACCACCTCAGCTATCTCTTGATGGTACATCCCTTGTAGGTGTTGTCCTGCAATGGCACTTCCTCTGCTTGATCTTCCTTCTTTATCCATTGCTGCCTCAGACATTCTGTCAGGAGCTCATGTTTGGGTGTTATCTTACTGATGTACTCCCAGATGCTATGGGTTTCATCCAGGACATTGATTTAGATATTGTTTCCAACAGTGGTGAAATGTAAAATTTGTTGCTACCGGTTCTGTGAGTGTGGCTTGGTGGGGGTGGTGGGGGTAGGTTCATGTGACTGGGTGGGCGTGGCCAACTTTTTTAAAAAAACTTTTTTACTACCGGATCGGGCAAATAGGTAGTAAAAAAATGCTTTAAAAAAGTAAAAAGGTTGTGACGATTACAGCTGTGCCGCGCGATCATCGGAACTCTTTTTTTAACTTTTTTAAAGCATTTTTTGTACTACCTTTTAAAAGTATTTTTTACTACTGGTTCGCCCGAACCGGTAGTTTTTATTACTACCGGTTTGCCCAAACCAGAGCGAACCGGTAACATTTCAACCCTGGTTTCCAACTGGTGTACTATATCTGGGTATTGGACATTGGGTGGAAACCTTTACAGATTGTGAGGAGATCTTCTGGATCTTCACATCATTATCTTCCACGTCCTCCTTTGGCCAGCTCACTATATTGGCAGGGTATCTAATGACCAGCAGGGCATACACATTCATGGCATGGAACTTGCACTTCAGGATCTGTCTTATCTTTGGTGTTGGCATCTTCCTTGCCTCCTCCTCATGGTTCCTATGTGACTCTTGGATACTAAGGTACTTGTGGCTGGTCACCATGGCTGTTATGTGGCTTGCTGGTAGTTCCATCCGTCAACTACCTTCCCTCTTTTTATTCACATTTGGCTACACTTCTCGAGTCCAAATGACATCCGACATCCCAATCTCCTCACTGTAGATTCATGGATGGATGCATGGATCAGCAAGTCAATTCACTCTTAGCACACAATTTGATGTCTTCTATATAGAGGAAGTGGCTGTTGGTAGTTCCATTCTTGAACTTACATCCGTATCTCTATGTGATTATCTGCCTATGCAGAACAGAGCAGGGACAGTGCTTTACCTTGGTATATGCTGCACTTTATGGCTACTTAAGGGATGCGGGGCTCAGTGGCTAAGACGCTGAGCTTGTTGATCGAAAGGTCGGCAGTTCAGCGATTCAAATCCCTAGTGCCACGTAACGGGATGAGCTCCTGTTACTTGTCCCAGCTTCTGCCAACCTAGCAGTTTGAAAGGATGTAAAAAATGCAAGTAGAAAAATAGGGACCACCTTTGGTGGGAAGATAACAGTGTTCTGTGCATGTTTGGCGTTTAGTCATGCTGGCCACATGAGCATGGAGACGTCTTTGACCAGCGCTGGCACTTTGGCTTTGAAACGGAGATGAGCACTGCCCCCTAGAGTCGGGAACGACTAGCACATATGTACGAGGGGAACCTTTACCTTTATGGCTATTCAGATAAATCCATCTAGACCTTGAATTTTGGGTGACTGTTCTATTTAGGAATAATTGGTGCTGTTCCCAAAGTCCTTTTGAGCTGTGCTCATATACTGGCCCATAAGCAATTAAGAGACACTAAGCAAAACCACAGCTGTCCTATATGTTTAGAAACATGAATTAGGCTGGGCTTCTTATGAAGTATAACATAAATTTAAGTTGTGTGCCAAGTAGGCTGGCTATATAAATCAATTAAACAAACAAACAAATAAACAAACAAACCACAATTTCAAGTAGTGCTTAATTTAAGCCATATGTTGTGGGAACAGTTTCAGGGGTTAACACATGTACTTGTTTATTATTACTGTATCCATAAAAATACAACAATAATTTAAACAAATATCTAGGCCATTAACTTTTGTATACATCTCTAAATTAAAACACCCTCACCAGATGGCTCTGCATGGAACCAGCAAAAAGAATCCAATCTCCCAATATAATAGGTTTCATTTTCTTATTAGGGTTTTTTTTAATAATCAGAAAATGTTTTCCTCTAATTTATGACTGTTATTCCATATCTTGCATCTTCAGGTATAATAACCAAATACATTTAATTATTTATTAATAGCGTCCAGTTTTAATATCAAATTCTCACATTTAAAAGAAGCCATTATGTAACTGCAATCTAACTGCTCCTATTTGGTTCTTATCAAAGGCATCTCTACTGAGGCCTTATTTAGTTTCATATTCATATTGAAATCCCTGTTACTTGCCTAACAAAAAAAGCGGTTTCAGATTCCAATTAGAAAAACAACAAACCAAGAAAAGCACAGATAGAAATAACCTTGTTTATTTAGTCCTTAGTTAAGCAACTTGTTGACACCTCACAAATTCAGAACTACAACTTCCATATTGACAGATTTGGCTTCTTCTGCTGGCAGGAATCAAATGGTGAAAGATTGTGCAGCATAAACCAACTAGTTATTAACAATGAGCCAGATTTCTTAAAGTTTCTGACTGATCATTATATGCAAAGTGCTTTATAAACTTAAATGTCAATCAACCAGTTTCTCAGGCTAAAACTGCTTCATACAACCAAAGAGTGTTACACAGTATAAAAGTATCCAAAATTAAATGTATTTATAGCATTCAAAGGAAAGGATTCAGTGTTATGCGAGAAAAGCTGAATATAAACAACAGACCAGAAACTATATGCTGAACAATTCCCTTTCTGCCTTCATAATTCCCAAATTTTGAGATTACAATTCCAACTCAGACATTAAGATTAAGAACAATTGTCATTTCTTATGCTGTACAATTTTATATTAATCTATTGGGGTATGCTTACTTTATTAAAATCACAAATACAAGAGCACCTGGATGACCTCACCCAGAGGGTTTATGTAGATATTAAACAAAAGATGAGAAAGCAACAAGCTCTGCAACAACCCTACACAATTGGAACCATATGCTGGACCTCTTTTTCCCTATCAACAGCAAACCAGGCCTGGAGGAAGGAAGATAATGTGCACAATTCAGTGCCACCCCACACAGCCAGTCCAGAAGGATACCATAATCAATGTTATTGAAAACTTCTGAGAGGTCAAAAAGAGCAAGGACAGCATGCTAACCCCCTCCCACTCTTGCCAGAAATCATCCAAGGGTGCAATCAATGCCATCTCAGATTTGAATAATGACTGAAAGGGATTCAGATAATCTACTTCCTCCAGAGATGTTTGAAGCTGCTGCACAATCTTCTCCACAACCTTCCCCCCAAATGGATGTTGAAAACTGGCCAAAAATTTTCCCGTACCACTGGATCCAGCCTCTCTTGAGGAGGGGGGCAGACCACTGCCTCCTTCAGAGACAGTGGAAACACCTTCTCTTAAATAGGAATTAATCACAGCTATGGCCAAATTACATGACACCTCCCAGTAGGCCTTAGCCCATCAGGAGGAACAGGGATCTAAAACAGAGATGATGGAGCTAACAGTTTTTAAAAGCTTGCCCACTTCATCAGGCCTAATAGCATCAAACTCTTCTCAGATAACTTTGTCCACGTCATCTCTGTAGAGATACCTTAGCATTAAGCTTTCAAAATTTTCTCTGGGTACTTTTATTTTGGGTCTTCTTTTTTTTCTATCCTTTTTTTCCTTCATTACAGTTTATTATTTATTATTTATTTATTATTTAAATTTGTATACCGCCCTTCTCCCGAAGGACTCAGGGTAGTGAATAGCCAAAATTAAAATACATACAATATACAATTTAAAATAATTTAAAAAACAGAATTAAATCAAATTGGCTCCCAAAAATTAAAACCCATTACCTTTAAAATAACCCATTAAAATTTTAAGCCAGCCCAGCTTGCTGAAATAGGAAGGTCTTCAAAGCTCGACGGAAGGTCCGGAGGTCCGGGATTAGTCGTATTCCTGGGGGGTCGTCAGTCGACATTGTTTGACCGAGAGCACCCTAAGGAGGCCCTCTCTGTGGGACCGAGTTGGCCGGTGGGAGGTAATCGGTGGCAGAAAGTGGTCTCGTAAATAACCTGGCCCTAAGCCATGGAGCGCTTTAAAGGTGAGAACCAATACCTTGAAGTGCACCCGGAAGACCACCGGAAGCCAGTGCAGCTCGCGCAGGCAAGGTGTCACATGGGAGCGCCATGTCGCCCCCATAATTACCCGCGCGGACCAGCTGGAGCTTCCGAGTGCTCCTCAAGGGGAGCCCCATGTAGAGAGCATTGCAGTAGTCCAGGCGAGAGGTGACGAGGGCATGAGTGACCGTGCATAGGGAGTCCCGATCCAGAAAGGGACGCAACTGGCGTATCAGGCGAACCTGATAGAAAGCCCCCCTGGCCACGGCCGTCATATGCTCTTCTAAAGACAGCCGTGCATCCAGGAGGACACCCAAGTTGCGAGCCCTCTCCGTGGGGGCCAATGACTCGCCCCCAATAGTCAGAGATGGCACCAGCTGGCTATATCGGGACACCGGCATCCACAACCACTCAGTCTTGGAAGGGTTGAGTCGAAGCCTGTTCCTCCCCATCCAGACCCGCACGGCCTCCAGGCACTGGGACATCACTTCAAGGACATGTTGGGATGGTCTGGGGTGGAGATGTACAGCTGAGTATCATCAGCGTGCAGATGGCATCGCACCCCAAATCCACGGATGATCTCGCCCAGCGGCTTCACATAAATGTTGAACAGGAGAGGCGAGAGGACCGACCCTTGCGGCACCCCACAAACAAGGTGCCTTGAGGTCGACCTCTGCCCCCCAGCCAACACGGACTGCGACCGGTCGGAGAGATAAGAGGAGAACCACCGTAAAACGGTGCTTCCCACTCCCAACCCCTCCAGCCAGCGCAGCATGATACCATGGTCGATGGTATCAAAAGCCACTGAGAGATCTAATAGGATCAGAACAGAGGAACATCTCCTGTCCCGAGCCCTCCAGAGATCATCGACCAACGCGACCAATGCCGTTTCTGTGCTGTACCCAGGCCTGAAGCCGGACTGGAACGGATCCAGATAGACAGCTTCATCCAGGTACTGTGGGAGCTGTCGCGCAACCACACTCTCAACAACCTTCACCACGAAGCGAAGATTGGAGACAGGACGGTAGTTTGCTAAAACAGCCGGATCCAGAGAGGGTTTCTTGAGGAGGGGCCTCACCACCGCCTCTTTCAAGGCGGGAGGTAAGACACCCTCACTCAGAGAAGCATTAATAATCCTCTGGAACCAGCCTCATGTAACCTCCCGGGTAGCCAGCACCAGCCAGGAGGGACACGGGTCCAATAAACATGTGGTTGCATTCAATCTCCCCAGCATCCTGTCCACGTCCTCGAGAGTCACAGGATCGAACTCCTCCCAGATGACATTCTCAAGACCCGCCTCAGACACATCGCCTGAACTCACCCAGTCAGAGTCCAAGCCGTCCCGAATCTGAGCGATTTTATCGTGCAGATAATACGCAAAATCCTCAGCACGCCCTTGCAAGGGGTCTTCCCGCGCTCCCAGATGGAGAAGGGACAGGGTCACCCTAAACAAGGCGGCTGGGCGATTATCTGCCGACGCGATAAGAGCAGAGAAGTAGATACACTTCGCTGCTTTTATCGCCACTAAGTAAGTCTTTATATAAGACCTCACTAGTGCTCGGTCAGATCCAGAACGACTAGCCCTCCAACTACTCTCTAGGCGTCTTTTCCGGCGCTTCATCTCCCTCAGCTCCTCGGAGAACTGATTCGATGCCGGGTCAGAGGCCGCAAAGGCACGACCCTATCTAAAGCACCAGTGGCCACCCTATCCCAGGCAGCCACCAGGTCTTCCGTCGAGTCGTGAGCCAGAGTTTCAGGAAATGGCCCAAGCTCCATTTGGAACCTATCAGGATCCATCAGGCGGCTGGGGCGGAACCACCTAGTCGGTTCCGCCTCCCTGCGGCAGGGTGTGGCGGTCAGAAAGTCAAGTCTAAGGAGAGAATGGTCTGACCATGACAGGGGTTCAATGACTATATCCCCTATATCTAGACCATTCGACCACTGACCAGAGATAAAAACCAAGTCCAGAGTGTGTCCTCCTATATGAGTAGGGCCATGAATTAACTGGGTCAGGTCCATGGCTGTCATGGAAGCCATGAACTCCCGAGCCACCTCAGACGTCTCACCGATGGACGGCAGGTTGAAGTCCCCCATGACCATAAGCCTGGGGGTCTCAACCGCCACCCTGGCTATGACGCTGAGGAGCTTGGGCAGGACCGCTGCCACGCAGCAGGGAGCCAGGTACGCAATCAGCAAGCCCACCTGCATCCCATGGCCCCACTTCACAAGGAGAGACTCACATCCGGCAATCTGAGGTACAGTGGCCTCCCTAGGATCGAGACCTTCCTTTACAATAACCACCACTCCTCCACCCCTACCCTGAGCCCTTGGCTGATGAAATGCGCGGAAACCCGGTGGGCACATCTCAACGAGGGGACTCCCCCCTCCTGGCCCAACCAGGTCTCTGTAATACCCGCCAGGTCCGCTCCCCCCTCCTGAATTAGCTCGCAAATGAGGGGGGCTTTGTTAACCACGGACCTGGCGTTGCACAACATCAGCCTAAGACCAGGGCTCTGAGACTCTGGACCACCCAGGGAACGAGATGAGCATTGGGGACCAGAGCACGTCGCCGCTTGAAGACAGCGGGCACGTGCCCCCACAACATGATGTGGCCCCCTGCTCCCACCATATCTGCCCCTCCCACCGACAGTCCTGATGGAAATCAGTAATTAACCTTAGTATTTCATTGGTTGTCTTACTGTTTGCCCCTTCTATATTTACACTGTGTTTAATTTTTTTTTAATCTTGTTATAAATATGATAAAATGAGCCTTTGCTTTGGAATCAAGGGGTAAAAGATAAAAACATAAGCCACTCAGGAAAAGGAATCTGTCACTCTCTGAACAATTTGTTTAACTGCCAAATTGTTCATATTGTTTTGTACAAATGTATAATAGTCAGTCGATTTGACTTTCTATAACTGCAATCTATAATTTTATATTATTTGTCACACCAGATGAAGCAATGAAAAAGTCCTCCAGGTCACATTGCCATCTGTTCATCAAGCAGGAACTGTAAGTTAAAGAGGAGTCCAAACAGAAGAACGAGTTCCATGCGTCAGAGCAAAAACTAAAGATGGTATGTCTCTGGAATCAGTTACTATATCTTCCAAATACAAAGATATATTACAGATCTTTGTATTTGCTATGGTTAAACTTAAATATATTTCTCCTCGTCAAGACATCACTCAGACATCCAGACAGTACTTCCTCACCTATTTGGTCTGGAATTCAGATATACAACTGAATATTATCAGCATACTGATGACCCCTGACCATGTGTTAAATGAGTTTATTCAGTGACTTAATGTAGACATTTCAATACATACATTACCATAGTAAAAAAGGACAGTGGTGCTCAAGATGGGATTCACCATCGCAAGATAAACTACTTATTCTTATGATTCAGAAATCATCAACTATTTTGTTGATATAGTCTTTTTTGATCTGCAAGGTATTGACTGATAAGCCAATATCTAATTTTCATAACTTCTTCGGCAAATAGATTTCAAGAGGTATATAATTTAGAATAAAATCACATTATTTTCCCCAAAACCTTATTAACAATATTATGGCTATCAAACAAAACCGGGACAATAGTGAAGGAGCCATATCAGTAGTTACTGTTACATAATTTTTCATTTTTAAACAATAAAATTTGCAGCCAGCATTTGGACATTCTCTGATGCCCAATAAATAGTAATCTTTTGTTGAATCATCTCAAAATTAGAAGAAACATTATACTCTTTAAGACTCTTTGTCATGATTTGTTCATACTGATTACTGCAACTCTTTGTTCCAAAATTATATTTAATATTACCCATCTTCATATTACTCTTCAATTTTAGCTAAATAATTCCACAGGTTTTCCTAGCTCAAATTGTGTTTACAATAACTCAAAGGATTTTAAAAATTGATGCAAGCTTTATATTTTATAAAACATAGTATAACTGGATCCATAATAAAATTACATTAAACTAATTGTATAACACTGTGATATTTCTTTAATGGCTATTAAAAAAACAAACAAACCACTGATTCGCCCCACAAATGAAAATGGCAAAGCATCTAGAGCCTATTTTCATTTCTATATTAGAGATGGAATAATGAAATCCCTTCTGAAATTCTGTCACTCAGATGTTCTAGTCTAATTTTCTAATAATGCAGAACTCAAATTTCCATTGCAAGTAAACTAATAAAATAAACCAATGAATATAATTGAGACGTGGAGTTAAAAAGTATCAGACCTTCATTCTAAATATCTACTAAGATATTAAGATACTAAGCTGAAAATATACTATTTCAATCAGAGAAAACTATAAGGAATGGACTTTCTGAAATTAATTTATTATATCCACAATTTGTACTACTGGCTGCTCAGATATATCTTATCACATATTACTATTGGCATTAGTGATGGTTTAATATAGCAAAAGACAAGCATTGTAAAGTGCATTTGCATGTGACAGAGTTTAGCATGGTTGCACAAAGAACTCTCTGATAAACTAAAAGACAAAAAGAATAAGTATAAAAAATGGAAAGAGGGACACATAACTAAGGCAGAATACCAGCATATAGCCTAAATTTGCAAAGATTAAGTCAGGAAAGCTAAGGCTCAGAATGATCTAAAACTTGCAACAAATGTCAAAAATAACTTTAAAAGTTTCTTTCAACATATAAAAAAACAAGAAAAAAGTCGAAGAAACAATTGGCCCACTAATGGGAGAAGATTGAAAGGAAGTGACCGTCAGCAGGGAGAAAGCAGAGCTGCTTAATTTTTTCTTTGCATCTGTCTTCACACAAAAAGAAAAAATAGCCCAACCTACCAAAAACAAAACAGTAAAAGACAGCCAAGGAATTCAAATTGAAATAGGCAAGAAAATGGTAAGAGAATGCCTGTCCATTCTAGATGAATTCAAATCACTGGGACTGATGGATTAGATCCCAGAAGGAGCTGACAGACGTGATCTTGGAACCATCGAATCATATCTTTCAAAGATCCTGGAGCACCAGGGAATTACCAGATGTGATTCCCATCTTCAAAAAAGGGAAAAAAATAGATCCAGGAAACTATAGACCAATCAGCCTGACATCAATACCTGGGAAGATCCTGGCAAAGATAATCAAGCAACCGATTTGTGAACAACTAGAAGCATGCAGTTATAACCAGAAGCCAACATGGGTTTGTCAGAAACAGATCATGCCAAACAAATCTTATTTCATTCTTTGACAAAGTGACTAAATTAGTGGACCAGTGAAATGTTGTGGATATAGTATATTTGGATTTCAGTAAGGCATTTGACAAAATAGAGCACAACCTACTTCTTGGTAAACTAGAAAAAATGTGAGATAGATAGCATCACCGCCAGATGTATTTGTAATTGGCTGACAAACCACACTGTGTTTAGCCCTTAATGGAACTACATCTACATGGAAGGAAGGAAGCAGAGGGTTAAAGTAAGGTTCTGTTTGGGCCCAGTACTCTTCAATATCTTCAGCTGGTCTTGGGGTCTCTGCCATGCATGTGGGGTCATGTGTGGTGATATGCGCGCATGCACAGGAAGGTGTATGCGGGCACATGTGCATGCAGGGGCATGTGGGGGCCTGCATGTGCATGCGGGGGGGCACACCCGCATTGCATTTTGGGGGTTCGGCAAGCATGAGCGCTTTGGGTACTCAGTCCAGAAAAGGTTAGCTATCACTAGTATAGGGTCTCCTGCTTGAGCAGGGGGTTGGACTAGAAGGCCTCCAAGGCAGGGGTGAAATCCAGCAGGTTCTGACAGGTTCTAGAGAACCGGTAGCGGAAATTTTGAGTAGTTCGAAGAACCGGCAAATACCACCTCTGGCTGGCCCCCGAGTGGGGTGGGAATGGAGATTTTGCAATATCCTTCCCCCAGGAGTGGGGAAGGAATGGGGATTTTGCAGTATCCTTCCCCTGGAGTGGGGTGGGATTGGAGATTTTGCAGTATCCTTCCCCTGCCATGCCCACCAAGCCACGCCCACAGAACCGATAGTAAAAAAAAATTGGATTTCACCACTGCTCCTAGGTCCCTTCCAACTTTTGTACTGCTCTGTTCTGCATGATCTCTAAACAGGGACAATTAATAGAGACAGGTTAAAACACAGAATTTTGGTTACGCTCTGAGACCATGGCTCATTTGAAGTTAACTTCTGTAAAATGTGATTCTGGCTGTTATTGAAATCCAAATGGGAGGACGACCAATGTTTAACTTTCTTTTTTAGATGTAACTGAGATCCAGTTTGGGGTAGTGGTTAAGGTACCAGGTAAGAAACTGGGGAAATTTGAGTTTTAATCCTACTTTAGGCACAAAGGTGGCTGGTGATCTTGAGCTACTCATTCTCTCTCAGACCTAGAAAGAAGGCAATGGCAAGCCACTTCTATATTCTTGCCAAAAAATTTTTAGGATTCAACATTCACTCCAAGATACACACACATACACAGAATATAGAGCTGGATTTTAACATTATTATTATATAGTCATTTTATAACTAAATTCAAAGAATTCTTGACAAGAAATGTTATTATGGAGGGCGAACAGGCCATTTAAAAATGTGATAAATAAATAAAAATTATTTCACCTATATGTATCAAACATCTACAGAGATAGTAAATAATAATTTAAAGCTTCCTGTGTACTTTAATCCCACCTGCTCCCGTTCTATTTTTTTTAAAAAAAAACAGTACATCCCATCCAGTGTATACATTTTTAAGAATTGCATTAAAAATTCAACTGTTAAAAATATTTATAACCTGACTATATTTACTCTATCAATATCACAAATATAAACTCTCATATTATCACATTCCTCAAAAGGAATGAAAGTCCAGTTGCCTTTTGGACAAGCATCTTTGGGACAATCATGACATGGATGATTGAGGATCTCCATAGACACTCAAAAGTAGGGGGAATTATTTCTTATTTCTTTATATTTCATATTTCTAAATCACTCATCTCATTCAAAAAGGGTCTCTGGGAGGTGTACAATATAATTGATACATAAAACAACATATAAAAAGTAACGTTAAAATTAAATTAGGGTTAAAAACTTTGAAATTATAGAATGACAAACATCAAAAGGGAAAAAAATCCTAAAATGGTCATTTAACATTGGATTATTACAAGTGGAGGGGCTCTAAAGGCACTAACCAGTCCCATGGTTGCCCCCATGCAAGGATGCAGAGCCAAATTTTGCTCCCTTTGCAGAAGACTAAGAGACTGAGGACTTTCTTCACCTCTGGTAGCAGGATGTTCCACAAAGTGAGGCTCTTTTCCTGGACCCCACCAGTCGAAATTCTTTGCTACAGACAGGTCTGTAGCATACCTTCCCTGTCTTTTTGAGTGAGACAGACTGATGAGATTGGATGGAGCCAATTCTGGATGTAACCTGATCCTATGCCATGTAGGGTTTTATAGGTGATGACCAATACCTTAAATTGGACCCAGAAGCAAACTGGTATCCAGTGCAGTTTGCGGAGTAAGGGTGTTGTATGAGCCCTTCGTCGGGCAACCAGTATGGCTCACGTACCTGCATCTGCACCAGTTGAACCTTCTGGATTCTTTTCAGAGGTAGCCCCTACATTATTGTAGTGTGTATTGCAATAATCCAATCAGGAGATGACCAGGGGAGGTGTGATTGAGAGTAGAAGCTCTGTCCAGAAAAGGGTGTAATTGGAGCACAACATGGAGTTGGGCAAAGGTCCTCCTGGCTACAGCCACCACCAGCTTTTTGAGCAGAAGCCATGAGTTCAAGAGGTTCAAGTTATGCACTGAGTCTGTCTGGGTCAGAGCAACCCTATTCAAAGATGATAAACTCCTGAGTACAGAGGGGCCCACCTCAGTCATTCTGTCTTACTGGGAATCAGCTGAAGTCTGTAGTTAATTAAATGAAGTCCAGATTGCCAACCACGGAATGAGGAAGTATTTATCTCCTCCAACATGCTAACATGATTTACACAATTTTATCATATTATTAATTAGTTATATAGCATATTAGTCTGTATTCATCATTACAATCACATTAAGATACAGCTAATTTTATTCCAAAAATTAATCTATTATTTAACTATAGTTTACTAAACTAATCCAATTGCATGGTTTACACAACATACTTAGCCACAAATGAATCTACATTTAACTGTAGTATACTGTCCAAATCTGGACTGTATATTCATATATGAATAGAAAATTACAGACTTGCAGTTTCAGAAATTGTATAGAAAGATGTTGCGGATGTTTATCTTAAATGTGCTTTTACCAAAAGGCATGATAACCATGACCAGGATGATTGAGAATCTCCATAGACATTTGCAGATCTTTACAAAACCTAATTTGACTCCTTAAAACTCCTATTCTATAAAAAAGGCCCTAGACCAGGGGTCTGAAAACTGGATTTCTTCAAGGGCCAGATCAGCATTGTAGTTCTCCTCCGTGAGCAGGTGGGGGCGTTTTCGCCACCCGTTTTCACCTTGGACAGGCTCCTGCAGCACTTTGCTGGCCAAAATGGGGTGCAGGAGGCCTGCGCACCCTGTTTTCGGCCTGGATGGCCTCCTGAAGCACTTTGCCTGCCAAAACGGGGCATGGGCAGCTCGCACATGGCCCCTGCGTAGCCCATTTTGCCCGGCAAAGTACTTCAGGAGGCCGTCCAGCAGTGGTGGTATTCAGCCGGTTTTATCTGGTTCGGGTGAACTGGCAGCGGTGGCTGTGGATGGCTCCGCCCACCCACCGGCCATATTCACATCCCATTTATCCACGTTTCTGATGCTCTGCGCATGCGCAGAGGTGACGCAGTGAACTGGCAGCGAAGGTAAGTGAATACCAGCCCTGCCATCCAGGCCAAAAACGGGCTGCATGGGTGCCACGTGCAGCCCCCCTGTGCCCTGTTTTGGCTGCCAGAGGCACGACGGACTGGTCCCTTGCTATTTCCAGGCCGGCCCAGGGGCCAGATTTAAGCACTGCCTTGAGTTTGACACCCCTGCCCTAGACTTATTCACTTTTGGAGCATGATTATCATCATGTTTTGCAAAGCCTGCTTTGGTTTTTCAGGTAGTTGGAACTGTCTACTCTTCTATAGACCAAGATAAACTGAATCAAAGAAATCAGGATTTTGAAATTGTAGCTGCATTAGGTTATTTCACATGAGCCACAAAGTTATTAAATTTGAATTTACTAGACCACTATCAGAAAGCAGAAATGAAGATTTCTATTTTAATCTAGAAGTGGTCTGGTAGTATGCATACTATTAATTTAACAGTGTTCTATATTAAATTACCAAGGGAAACAAAAGGAATTTGTTTGTAATGTAAGTAGGCCAAGTATTTGATTTCTCTGGACTATACAGAAATTGATGATTGAAAGAAATGAACAATGTCAGCCTATAACAATTCTTCAGTTGAATAAACTAAACAATATCTTTAAATTTATGGAGAAAATTAGAAACTGCAATTGCATGCACTTCACTAATTTTTCATTAAAATGTCAGCCTGTACAAACCAAAATGTATTCGCAACAATATGAAAATCTTATGAAAATCTTACCCATCTCTTCCTTTACTGACAATTTTTACTTCAAAATAATATATTCCACAAGCAGCAGGTATGGGGTGAGTGGCGCGAACAGAAGCAGCATCTTTTGGAGTTTTCCCATGGCCTGTGAAAAATATATTAAATTATATTCTAGAAATTGAAGACAATGTATTCATTAATAAAACAGCTACAGAATCAAGTATATGTGACATTTTGGAACCCTAGAAACATGCATTCAGTTTAGTGGTGGCCTGTCTTCTGCAATGAGGTCCCCCTGAAATTGGGATGGTCCTCCATTTTACTTTTGAAGATCTTGTAGACATGTGTCTATGTCCAGGCATTTGGCAAGGTCCCCCTTAGGATTCAATAGTTTTATTGTTCTCTTTTGTTTCGGATCAATTTCTGTCATACATCTTTCTTTTACTTTTGCCTACTGTATTTTTTTCCTTGTGAATTGCCCTGATTAGTTGGAAGTTGGGTGTTATACAAATTTAATAAATCATCATCATTTTCATCATCATTTTGACTAGAAAACAAAAGATCCATTTGTAAAACACTTGTATTAAAACAATGGTTAATTTACAAGCATTTCCTTCTACCTAAAGAAATTTACAAGGAGTTTAACATTAGTTTCATTAAAGTGAAGACTGGATATTTTACTACTTCTCTGTAATGAAATATTATTTTTTCTTTTATTCTCCAGAAAGACATCTGTTCTTAGTATTTACTAAAAAAAAACAAACTCTCAAACCAGTAAATAAGATTAATCATGGCTAAATAGTTTTACAGATATAAGATTATTTAGACACCTGCATAAGATTTGAAACCAGTGATTACATTTGACATGATTCTATGTATGTGTTAAAAATACAGTGGTACCTTGGTACTTATCGTTAACTGGTTCTGGGAGGCACAATGAGTACCAAAAACAATGAGTACCAAACAATTTTTTCCCCATAAGGAATAATGTAGAGTTAAAAGGCAGCCAACACTGACAAGTTCTAGCTTGTGCGTTGAATACCATGAGTACCAGGACAAAATTTTCATGTCAAAATGTGTTGAGTATCAAATTCGACAAGTTTCAAAGTAATTTAGAGTACCAATGTACACTGTATGTGTATTTCCATATGTATCTTCTCTTGAATCGCCTGATTGGTACTTTTTGAAGTGTTTATCAGGCCCTACATAAGGTCCTTATAAAGGGATTGCTAGTCTTTTAATTGCTCAGAAGGTTGAGTTAAAAGGCTGGGGAAAAAGAATGATTTCTACCTACTAATTGTATGTTGCTGTCACCATTGTATGCATTGCAGGTTTTCCATTGCTTCTGCCAATAAAAGGTTCATGAAGCTGTACTTTTATGATGCTGATGGTGTGGAAATGCTATATTGCTAAAACATTCTGGCTCTATGGCTACTTCGGGATATCTACATACCAACACTGATAGTCCCTTGCAGCACTCAGGATGAACATTTTGCTTGCTATTGATTGTCCCTCCTGCTTCATCCTATGTTCTTTTTCTATTAGTGTGGTGTAATTTATCAGGATTAATTTTAGATATAGGTTTACGGTTTTTTCATAAAAGTGCTAGATCTGTATCCAGAAGTAATCTGTCTAACAGGCTCCAATGCCATGACACCTTAGACTTGTTAGTTGCATAATCGGACAAAAAACTAAACTACTCAAGCACTTGTCTAAACTTGTTCAATCTCATTCAAACCATTTTCTCCAAATCAGGGAAAGCGAATGATATTTTTCCCCATTGGCAGGTAACGTTAAGTGGAAGGAGAAAGTAATCTATGGGAATCCACCAATCACTTTCTTTACTTTGTCCTGCATTTAAACAATAGGTATAGAACCAACTATCAAAATAGGGCTTAGCAATTGAAATACAAATTTTATACCACATTATTTTATGCTGGCATAGGTTGTATATGTCCTATGGTAAATTATAAATGTACATTCTTTTCTCACAGTAGAATAATAGTTTTTAAAAAGTTAAAACAAAACAAATGTTAATGCAGAGTTAAACTCTTATACAAATAATCATATCTGATGCTAGAAAACCAAAATATAGCAAACAGCCCACTAAAATATAGGATTGAATGAGCAATATTCAGTTCACATTTTAAGTGGTATATTTATGCAAGAGAAGGAACAGGGGGAAAATGACATTGCTATCCATTCAAATCCATATGCAGTCTGGGTTAAGCAATAACAAATATTTTAAATTTGTAATTAAGCTATGAAAAGATAATAAGCAACATGGCTATAATATAGTTCAATATAAGTTAATGTTCAGCTGGGATGGTTTTAATCAGGAGCAGTTGCATTTCAGCTATCTGAAAATTAGTAGAGACATTTATAGAAAAACAGTTTGTGTGGTTCCCACATAATCTTATTACTGTAGAATCACTTTGAAAAATCTACTTATAGTTTAGTGGAACATTTATTATAGTTTTAAAATGCTAAGTTTATGTAACTAATAACAAAACAGCTAAATTTATTATTGAACTTATTCAAAATGTTATTATATATAAAAATACAATGCCTTCCTCTTCTAAATAAGTTAATCCTTCATTTTCTAGTTTTTAGTTGTTACACAAGTTTTCTAAATATCTTTTTCCATTACCTTTTAATATATGGTGTTTCACACTACTATAGAATAGAATAGAATAGAATAGAATAGAATAGAATAGAATAGAATAGAATAGAATAGAATAGATTTTTTTTATTGGCCAAGAGTGATTGGACATACAAGGAATTTGTCTTGGTGCATAATGTAGTTTATACAGCAAAACTGTCTGCATGAAGAATTATTCTTTATATTTGAGAATTTTACCTAAGACTGGAAAAGATGACCTCGCCAATTGTCTCTTTGGGACTTAATACCTGTTTGAACTGAAATGATTTTTCATTTTATCTCTCCAAGTATACTTTTTCTAAGAAAAAATTCAAAAGGTATCTATATAGTCAAATCTTCAATATTCTTCTCTATATAGATCCTCAAGTCATTAAATCTATGTTTGAATTACAGTAATTATTAATGATTCATAGTTATGAATAATGAATTATGTAGCTTTATTTCTATTTCTCTATAGGTGAAATCAGCTCAATCTAAATTTTCTGAACTGAAACTATTTTTGAGCATTGCAGAAAAAGAAATAAACCACTATTATACTTTTATATTAAGCCAAACTACATACTATATTAATAAAATATCACACAAAAAACATTATACAAAATAAAATAAAGAATATGGAATAGCTGCAAATTATTCTCAAAGTATATTTCCTGATTAACAATGCAAATCATAATGAGCATATTAACTCAATGCTCAAATCCATAGGAAGTTAAGCACTTTTCAGACTTAACAGTACATAAATCATGGTTAACCGAACAATTTTAGCCTCTACCTTCCCCCTTGCTATCAACTCATTGTTCAGCAAGGGTGCAAGGAACTCAAAACCATCCGTTACTATTTTAGTTTTTCTGCAGTTTAGCATCTCTCCCAAATCCTATAGTATGATTATGGTAAGTGAGCATAGATTCACAACTCTCTCAAATTCTGAATATTTCTGGTCATAACTAAGATAGACACAAGTTGATCTGGCCTTTGATGATATAAAAAGTTGCAATTAATATAAATGGAGGCAATGACTTATAGTCTTTCTCACAGGGATAAAGAAATATGTAAGCTCGAACATTATTCTCATTTAGGTTAGTGATAGTTTAGTACTTTATCTTTGAATCATTAAATTGTTACATATTTCAAATATGCACTATAGTACTACCATACAACATACAAAAGAGTCATCCAAAGAAAAACTTGGCTTGGAAAACTCCAAACTCCTATCTAAATATTTATGCTTGAACTTAAAAATATTATTTCACGATGTAGGAATTCAGCATCAAAACAAAGAAACTTCTTCAAGTGCTTAAAGGGACTGTCAGCATATCAGGACACTGTACCACTTTTTGTGAAAGATGCATGCTGATATCTAAATATTGAGAATTTCATATTTTCTGTGTACTAAGCTATAAATCAGAAGCTATACATAATAGATCCTTATTTGTTTTCATTTTTCTGCATTCTAGGCAAAGTGCTCCTGTTTCGGTGTGTGTGTGGTGTGTGTACACACACACACATACATATATACATACATACATACAAGCATAATTTTTTCCAAAGCCTGTGCTTCATAAGTTCAGAAGTTAAGAATAGATGAGTCTTTTCCTACAATAATCAGTTGTCTTCTTTTTTATCTTGCTTCATTTAAGTCTATCTTGCTTTCCTATTCCATTTTAGATGAATGAATGTATGTGTGGAGTGTGTGTACATGTATAAATCTAAAATGCAGAAGGAAACATGAACTGTCCCAAATGATTTCAGCACAACAGAAAATATAGCTTCTGTTGTACATCAGTTTTTGCCTCTTTACTTCCTGATATTAACATCAGAAGAAGGAAGATAAATTCAACATGTATTAGAAACAAATTTGAAGCAATTAATTTTTCATTAGCTAATATTGCAGCTAATGTTTACCATCATGCAGGATGAATGTACAAAACAAAAGGTTTTCTTTCTTCATTTTTACCTGTTTAAAAGTTTTACATTTATTCTTCCAACTTCTGCTGACCTTTACTCTATTGCTAAACAAACATATTTCTTGCCCTAACCGGTTATTTTTAATTGGACACGTCACACTGACTGACTTGCTTTCTCCTCCCCTGACCCCAAGTTGTTATTCAACAAGAGAAATAATCACTTCTGAAGAAAATGACACTTTATATATTCCTTCTCCCCACATCACCCACAATCAGAAAATAAAGGCTCATCCAAGCGTCCCAATATTTGGAAGATGAAAAAAAAAAAAACGAAGCTGAGAGGGAGTCTACTTAGCTTCCTAACTTTTTCTCAAGAGGACCCAATGAGATTTGTTTCCTGTTGTTCTATTTTTTAACATTTCTCCTCCTCCCCCCCACCCATCGATTGCTTCTAAAACGTTTCCTCCCAGGTTAAGAAAAGAAAACCAGGGATGGGTTTGTTTTTTTTAGAGATGGAGTATCAGGTTTAAAAAGAAGCTAATCCCAGGCCTAGTTCCCTTAAAAGAACAGGCCCGATTGCTCTTAATCCGGTGGAGAGGAACGAAGTTACCGAAGGTGAAGATAGATGGGGCAGAAAGGAAATCAAGGGAGAGCGCAGAACAAAAAAAATAATAAACACACAAAAAACCACCAAAACAAAACAAAAGGCGTCAAAAACAGGGTTGATTGTCAGAAGGGAGAAAGAAGATGCCATTCGGTCTTTTTGGGAAGTGGGCAACGGAGAGACTGTGGTGGCGTCAGTATTGTCTGCTGAAGGTGGAAACAAAAAATGATGCACGAAGAAGCGGGGTGTCGTCCATCGACAGCGGCGGGTGCCAAGGGGGGTTGGGAGGTATGGGGGGGGGGCTTTGCTGGCCGAACCGGGGTGGATGTTTTAGGGGCGGGGGTCGACCTGGAAATACTCGGGTCGGGGTTTCGTTCTCTAGACAGTGGAAGAGGTCGACAACCTCCGGCCTCCTGTCGACCATCCTGTCACACAATCTGCTCGGCTGCCTGCCTTGGGCGTCTCTCTCTCTCCCTCTCTGCCGGAGGGAAGGCCGGAGAGCGAAGCGGGCTGGCCTCGGCCTTGTCCGTCGCCCCCTCACCTTCCCACACCCCCTCACCTTTGTAGTGGACACGCAGGTTGTTCTGTGAGAGGCCGATGTAGCTGAATTTGTCTTTCGGGCTCCAAGAGCGAGGGAGCGGCGTTTCCTGCTCGTCCACGGCCGGATAGAGCCGCTTAAGGCGCCGCTTGAGCTCTTTCTCTTGCTCGTTGAGGGCTGGATCGCCGCAGTGAGGGAAAGGGGCCGGGGCGCTACTGCCGCTCCCGGCAGACATGGGCCCAGCTGAGGAGACAGGCGAGACTGTTGTTGCCGCCGTCGTCGTCGTCGTGGCCGCCGCCGCTACGGCGGGCGGAGGAGGAGGAGGCGGCGGGGCCGAAGTGGCCGGCGGTGGCGGCGGCGGCGGCGGCGGGTGAAGGAGAAGCGCGGCCGAGGCCGGCGAAGGACTCGGGTTGCTCGGCGCCAGAGGAGCCGTCGCCGGCAGTTGTTGCGGCTGTTGTCCGGACATGCCGGCCTTGGTCTCTCTGTCTCTTTCTCTCTCGAAGGAAGCGAAGGTCTCTTAGAACGGGGGTTTATGCGAACAACCTCTCTCACCGGAGTGACAGTCCGAGATGCGGAGAGTGCTGGAGCCACACAACCGGAGGGGAGGGGGGGAGGCGACGGCGGCGGCGGAGGAGGAGGCGACTCGGCTGTGGAAGCTCGCGCGACTACGAGAAAGGGATTGGAAACGACGAAGGTGATGACGAGCGGGGGTGCGCGGGCGCGCGCGGAGGTGTGTGTGTCTGTATATGTGTATATGTTGTGCGTGCAGGCGCGCGCGGGGAGGCGGGCGGCCTAGAGTTCGGGAGGCTGCGCGCGCCCGTACGCGCGCGCCCGCGCGTGTGACGCGAAAGGGAACGGGAGACGGGAACTCTGGCTTTGTCGCTTACTGCGCCGCGAGCCTCCGGGCGGCGGCGGCTGCTCCTGCTGTTGCCGCCGCCGCTGCCGGAGTGCTCCTGTACTCCTAAACTCAGCAGTGGCAGCAGTTGCCGCCGCTGCTTCCGAACGTGCTCCTCAGTCAGCTGAGCGGCGTGGCAACGCTGAGAGGAAGCTCTTGCTTGCCAGTGACACGGAGTGCGTGAGGGGACGACGGCGAGGGTCCGTGCCGGTTGCCCCGCTAGCGACGGGGGGGCGGGCGAAAGGAACGAGGGAGGAAGTGGGCTGGCGAGCCTGGAGTTGCAGATGGGCCAGGCGGCAACCAGCAGAGCTGACCGGCTTCCTCGCCCCGCGATGTCGCAAAACAGGAAAGGAGAGGGAGGCTGCGACGTAACTCTCTCTCTCTCTCTCACACACACACACACACACACACACACACACTCACTCACTTTCTCTCGTCTCTCTCTCACAGTCTGTCACTATATCATTCTCTCTCTCACACACACACTCTGTCACACTCAATCACAACAGGAACGAATGAGGGATTTCGATCTCTCCTTGCTGCCGTACAGCGGCCATCTGGATTTTGGCAGGTCAAATCGGGTAGCCCCTTATAGGCATGCCAAGACATTTAATGCCTGTTTGAATTACTCCGTTACAGTTGCCGTTGTGTCCAGCAATAGGCACAAGGCGCCAAGGGATAGTGGCAATCAGTTGTTGGATTTTTGTGGAAATGTGATTGGAATAAATAGGCGCTATTTTGAGCAAAATTAAATATGCTGATTAGTGTCACTGCCAGATAGAAATCAGTTCATCTTGGCCTGCTGTGTTCAGTAGGTCTTCTCCCAAATGGCTAGGATGGTAGTGAGCATGCATAGAATTAAAAACAAAAGGAAAAAAATGCTGGTTTGGACTGCAGGCCTTTCTAGTATAAATTTTCACAGTAGCTGACTAGGTAACTTTGAAAAAGCCCAGAAAAAATTGGAACTAACACTTGGCCACTGGATGCACCCCTGTTTTGTGAAGGAAACCAAACTGAAACATTCACAAGAGATGGCTTTCCAACTTCTGCCTGAAAACATTTAATGAAGAAAAGCCTTCCTCAATAATTGATTCATATCAAATTTATATTACTGTTAAGTAAAATTAAGTGTAATATAAATATATGTCCACGTTGATATATTGTGCAAAGTATTTTTATGAGAAAAAGTACATGTATCTTAAAGCTCCCTTAAAATAATTACAATACAATAGACAACGCTTTCTCTTATGTTGTTATCACATACATTTATTTAATGAAAGATGGTACTTGGATAATAATTCAGGAAAGTCAGATAACTATATTTATCTTTAACACAATGGGTTATAAATAAAATGCACATGATACTGGATAATCTGGATTTAAATCTGACTGGATACATGGAAGTCCTTTATATCATTATTTTGAATTTGGCAGAATAAAAACAGTACATATAGAATGAATAGTGATACCATCAAACATTTGCATTTAAACCTTCATAAAACAGAGAAAAAGAAATGGAGTCATATTAACAGTTGGTTTTGTCAATTAGCAAGTATTTTACCATATTTTTGTAATATAATAAAGCATTTTGCCTATGGTTCAGGGATGCATCATATGCAAATATACCTGAGCCACAGAAGGCTGACTTTCATGTGAATAATTTCTGATAGTTTTTCAGCAAATCAATATTCTTGACTACTATTTGTATATCAGGTTTCAGCCTGTTCTAGCTGTTGCTTAGTCCACATTAAATTACTTGATTTAATCTCGTTAGCAAAAGATCCTCAGGACTATTATTGAGGTAATTTATTTAAAGTTTGGGAGAAACATGATTTAGTTAATTATCTAGAGTTTAGTACAAAGCACTAATCTTTTTTGGTGGCTTTGTTTATAAATGCAGTAGATGGGTGGATTAATTCTATAATTTTAAAAACAAATGCAATCCCTTATTTACAAGTAATGGAGAAACATGTTCTCTAGGTACTGCAAAATGATCCTGCTTTCTGCAGTTAAAAAACATAATCTACGGTACTTAAAGTACTTAAATTCTAGTTTTTTATTAAAAGGAAAGGAATAAAAAGTCTTGATCCATGCAGACTGGCTTTTAAATCATAGTATGTACATATTCTATCTCACAGTTGCTGTATATAGAATTATTACTTTGCAGAAATTTGCCCTATATTAGTAAACTTTTGCATAGCCATCTGACTTTCTGAAAAGCCATTTGTAGCTGAGTCCATATCTGAAGACTGAATACCTTTCAGATATATTTTTCTGTAGAATATCAAAATTACCATATTTTTAATGTTGATTTGCCAGTTGCATGGCAAATATAGAAGTCTTATATCTTCTGTTATTTCATACTGATTTGAAAACTTACAGATCAAAGGTATGAAAAATCTAGAATCGTGGAATGTTTAAGACATCTAAGTTTAAATACCGGTACTTTTTTGAACCAAGAACTGTATGTGGCTTTGAATGGCGTGCAAACAGTAAGATAAAATGCAATTTGTTTTAAATTAAGTAAATACAATTCTATCTAACATATTTAATAATTTGCCTCTTTTATAAAATTAAAATTTTCAATATGGTAGCAAGCTTTGAACACTGTGTATTGTACATCCCTATTTAAGAATTAAAAGTAGATTATAATCATCATTTCCCCTTATCAGTACCTGACACTGCTGCCAGGACCGATAGACTGTGTGGATGAGGAATTCTAAATAGATTTTTTTTGGCATTGTGAGAATGTTTCTTAACAATACATGTTGTATAATGCTTGGTTTTAATCTTAATTTAACATGCCTGGATTTGTGTTCAGGACTTAAAAAGTTATAAATATTGTCTGCTTGTAGAAATGGGCTTTACCTATTAAAAATCCATAGAATGGGCAAGTTATGTAAAAATAGAGAAGAGAATACTACACTTTAAAAGTAACATTCTCATTCTATATTTTTATCTTTGAAGTTTATAAATTAAATAGTTTTCTAGCATTCCTAATCTTGATGGCCACCCAGATATATAGAACTCCAATTCCTTCCACATTCTTCTGAACATTTTTGGATAGCATCATACTGGAGAAAATAATGGAGAATCTGCTTTAGTAGAATGGTGTAATTTAACACACAGGAACCATTATTATCCTTCCACTGCACAAGTACAGTGCCAACTTTATAGCACATAAGGCCACAACATTGTTTATTTTCGTTATTTTCTTTTGCCATTCCATTCATATTTTCAATAAATTGGGAGTTTGACTATCTTGTGAATAGACTGGAACCTCACAGTTACAAGTTGAAGCTTGTAATTATTTGTGCTACATCACTATGCTCTGATTTGATGACAGGCTATTTGAAAGCTTGGCTTTCACAATTTAGTCCTGGACAAGTAGAAATTACATGGGAAAACTAGAAAACTACTATCTTCAGTTTAGAATTCTTTCTCAGATCATAATGGACAGTCTTGCTTATCATACTAAACCATGATTAACCACAACATACAAAATAAACCAAAGTCAAGTGCTATTGTAAACTGTGGATTGCAATCCAAATGGCTGGGTTCAAACAACATGTTGAAATGGGGACTTGGGGAATGCATGAACTCAATATTGCAGCATTTTCCCTTACTACTATAAACAGGAAAACTCTTATCTTTAACAAAACATGTTTACTGAATTAATGAGGCATATTTATGTTACCCCAATCCAAGACAATGAACATCTTATATTTTCTTGTTATAAAAGAGGTTAAAAATAAAAGTTGCAGTTGTAATTACAAAAAGTTTGGCACACAAGGAGCAAACAGATTAGAAACTCAGGATGGGGGGATTATAGTTCCTAACAGTTCCACCCAAAGGATTGTCTTGAAAAGCCAGGATATAGTGGCTTTCCTAAAACATAACAAGGTGGGTGCTAATTTGATTTTGGGAAAGGGGCTGCCATTGAGAAGCCTTCACTTTGGGCTTTTGACATTCCTTAAAGAAGAGACCTGCAGAGAGTCTCCCCTATTTAATATTATTGGTTATGCAGAAATCACTGAAAAATGTGACTTCATATACAGCTCTTGAGCCATGTAGAGCTTTAAAGGTGACAACTGGTGCCTTCTTACTACAGCTGAAAGCAAATTAATAATCAGTGTAAACTAATAACCATGCAATAAAGCAGACTGTAACTGTACATGGGGTAGAATTTATATTTAGTTTGTTGCGAAAGTGACTGCCTGCAAAGGCACCTGGATTGGGACTGAAAGGTGAAAGCAGAGACAGTATGCTCTGTCTTATATTTGGGTAGACCAGGTTGTCCTGATAGACCGGTCTCACCAAAAAAACACTGTACATGGGGTAGCTTCCATACTCCATCACTATTGGAGCCAGATGCATTCAGGACCACTTGGAAGTTTAAAGTTGTCTCCAAGGGCAAAACCTCTTTAGTGAATTATACTAATCCAGAGATGTCGAAGACATGAGTAATTGCTACAAGGTCAGGGATGTTCCAGGAATGGTTGTGACTGGCACAAGATAACTCTGCAAAAACCTCCTTATCAGCAGCTGCCACTTGTTCTGTGAATCAAGAGGTCTAGATTACAAACCATTTCTGCAAGAAAAAGTGCAGTCCCATAGAGAAGCCCCATGCAGAACTACAGGTTGAATATTCGTGAAATCAGAACATTTCTGTATCCACAGCTTCTTTGTCTTGCTCAGATTAAGGCTGAGTTTGTTTTTCCCCATCTACATCCCAACAGTCAGTAGACACCGGGATATGACCTCTATCATATCTCCTGTTCAGCCTGGGTCAAGATATATAACTAGGTTTCATCTGCAAACCAATAATGTCTGACCCCATGTTAACAGATGTCATATCCCTTGTGAAGTACTTACACCAAATACAAAGGAACGAAGGAAAGAATGCCATCTTGAATTCCAGAGGGACAAAAGCAGGGGAACATCAGATAAATAATGAAACTGTTAATATTCCACATTAAACATTTCTTTAAAACAAAGCATTGGTTTTGTCTCATTTAAATAAACCGTAAAAGTTCTTGCACTGAAGCCCCCAGAAAGACTGTATTTAAGAAAGCAACTATTGTGAGGAGAGTTGTTTTTAGCATTCCATATAATCAGCAGCACTTAGTCTTTCATTGCCCTAATTTGTTCAAGCAGCCTCTTATATTAGACTGTTGGCAATTACAACTTGGGATCAAAGGAAGAAACCATTTCAAAATTGTTTTCTTATGGGTCTACTTCTGTAGACCCATAAGAAACTAATTTATATTTACATGTGGGTCTATATATGCCAAGTAACAGTATGACAAGGAGCCAAGGTGCTGTCAACAGGATAAAGCAAATGCCGTTAAAAACTACACTGATGCATCTACAGACAAGATTAACTATTTTTCTAGATACATTTTGTTACGGGTCAGTGCTGTTCTAAAATTGTATAGGCAATGGTACCCTTCTGCCTGAATGGAAAAGAGTATCTTGTCAAGCAAGAGTATTAAGGAGAGTATTCCTGTAATGCAGAATAAAAAAACAACAACCCAACCTTCCCAGTTATTTTTAGATAGACTTGGATCCCCTTTAAGAACATTGCAAACATTTTCATTCATAGCCTCTAATGAAGAGAGATTTTCCCCCCACCTTATAAATTTGATGGACAGCAATGAAAGGATTACTTAATGCAATGTTATTCTCTTAGGAAATTGTTTATGTCCACAAGAGACAGCAATAAAAGGATATGTGCAGACAGAAATCAGACTCATAACTAAAAAAGGGAAACTTTAATTCTACAGACACTATTCTGAGATATGTTGTTTTGAAATGTCTTGCACTAGTAACATACTTTCCTCCTTTTATTTTTGCATTTTTAAATATTGGGCTTCCCGCCACACAATTTTTGATAGTTGTCCAGAGCAGTTTATTGAAATAAGGGATTTGTCCAAGTCCTAATTATCTCAATAAACCTAGTTTAAATCTGAATCTGGATCTTGTCCACAATTCAGGAATTACGTAATAAAAGTGGAGTATTTTTTCTTCCCCATTGTGTAATGTTCAACTAGCACTGCTGTTAAAGATTTATATTTCTGTAAACACTGTATCCCTCTAAGTAACTAGTATGCAAGTAGTTTGTTTATGTATCTCCTGTACCATCACTACAGGATCATTCCCACTTAAACAAAAACAAGAGTTTTAGGACTTTCTAGCTGCCACACACTTTTAAAACAAAATAGAAGATGGAAAGGGCTGATAATATGACTGCTTGATGGGCTGCTGACATCTGAGGATAATCTTATTTTTAGATTTCAAAACACAGTGAAAATAATGGTCTCACTGTCATGTACAGGTAGTCCTCGACTTAAAACCATTTGTTTAGTGACCATTTGAAATTACAAGGGTACTGAAAAGAAGTGACTTATGACCATTTTCCACACTTATGATTGTCCCAGGGTCTTGTGTTAACAATTTCCAGCCAGCTTCCAACAAGCCAAGTAAATGGGGGAAGCCATATTTGCTAAATGACTGCATGATTCACTTAACAACTGCAGTGATTTACTTAATAACTGTGGCAAAAAAATATTGTAAACTAGGACAAAACTCACTTAACAACTGTCATGCTTAGCAATAGAAATTTTGGGCTGAGTTGTGGCCATAAATCGAGGACTACCTGTAGTAGTCCTGTAGTTATGTAAAGCAATAATTTCTATTTGCTTTCCTATGCATGTAAAGAATGGTTATTTTGCTGCAGATCAAGCTGGGACCATATAACTGAACTTAATAAGCCCATACATGCTTAATATTTGCCACTCTTGGATCTGACTAAATCTGTTTTTGCTTTCCCATCCAATTGGATAATAAATTTGCATTTAAAACTCAGCTAACAATTTTGCCTTGAACAATAAATGTGTTCTTGAGCCAAGTGACCTAATTCTTCCATGTCATCCCAAAGATTTCAGGGCTGGAAAATAAACCAGTGAGGCCATGGAAAGAGAAAAACGATGCCAAGTAACTTAATAAAAAACATATTGTTCTATGTTATTTGTGTTATTTGTTCTTTCTTTCTTTGTTTTTTTTTAAAGTCGACCTCTTAATCAGTTTAACAGGGAAATGTTTTATTTCCAAGATTAATTTTTTGAAGAAGAGCTTACATTGCAAATTTTTAAAATATATAGTGGTTTTAAATTGTGTTAAGTATGTCCTGTTCTCATATATTGTTCTATTTATTCAGCATTTTATCTCACATCATCTATCTGCTATCTAATCGTAGCCCACTATGTTTAGACAATCATTCATTAAAAAGTATACTGTAAACAAGCTATTTTGAACATAAGGGTTTATTTTTATTTAGATCTAGTACAGTGTGACAACTTTCCTGAAATCTGGTTATCCTTGTCCAAAAACATATGCTTCTCCTTTAGCCTCTAAATAATATGGGGCATGTGAATATGATATGAAATAATTTTATAATTTAGCTTCTGCTGCCTGAGATCAGCAGGCCAGATTCAGTGAACCGGACACACCGCTGCCACTCAGAGAGAGGCGGCGCTGCAAGAGAGCCCATTTCTGATGTTCTTTTCCTCCCGGGTGGCGGCAGCACATTCAGCTTCCCAAATCTGGCAAGTGGGAGTGGCAGGTGGGGTGGCGGAGAAGCGAGATGCATGGAGCAAGACGGGGCTCCCCTTGCCGTCTCTTCTTCCTTCTCTTACGGTCAGCCCCCTGCGGACCAGGCTCAGCCATGGGCAGGGAGCGCTGGCCGTGGCCGGGCCGGCTGAGCTGCATCTGTCAGGGCTGCCCTCGGCTCGGCTGCCCGGTGTCTCACTGCCAGGCGCCTGTAAAGAGTAAGTGGGGCCTACAGGAAGAAGGGAGGACGGGCAAGGGTCCCGTGAGAGAAAGATTTCTGCTGTTTCTGCTGCTGGCTGCACACAAGGAAAGCAGCAGAAGTCGTTCAGTCTCTCCCCCAAACTCCGTCTCACTTTTATATTATACTGTGTGGGGAAGGTGGTATGAATTGATGTATGATAAAATGAAAGAAAGAGAAAAAGGTGTGTTAAATAAAAAAGAAAAAAGTAATTTGAAATGTCACCAGAAATATATTTTGTATATAGTTAAAATCACTGCACATCTGATATTAATGGAAATGTTAATATATTTATTTTTTTTATAAACTCAATAAAGTTTTAAAAATAATAATAATAAAAAAATAATAAAAAAAATAGATCACTTTTTAAGTAACCAAAGCGGAGTAGAGATGTATGACAAAGTTTCTTTACTGGCATTCAGAGAGTTATTTCTTCCATATACTTTAGGTCTTAATTGTTTCCCTCACTAATGCTTTTTCCCCCTACAGCAGTGTATTTTTATCCAGGTCAGGATCTAATGTTTTTAAAATCTCTTCCTATTACCACTTGATCATAAATGCACTCATTCAAGTATTGGAGACATTGACAGAACATAATAAGAGAATCTAAATTAGGTCCATAAATATTAAGCAAAGCTATTACAGTTCCTGCTTCCTTACATCAATAATAATTTGTTGCACATCAATTGGTAATTCTTTTTGAAACAAAATAGCCACATATTTAGCTGTCATTGAAGTATTTGTAAGTAAATTTGTACCACACAACATTTCTAGATTAATATTTATATTCATTCTATACTTCATTAATAAAGGTTTATCCTATTCCACTAAATGAGTCTCCTGTAGATAAAAAGTATCTGTCCTTAACATATTTTAAATATGCTAAAATTAAATTTTGTTTTTTTGGTTCTCGAATCTCTTTATATATTAACTTCATCCATTAATTATCAATGTTTTCCCAATAGCAATTCATTGTATACTCTGCATTTCATAAATATCTAGTAATGAACTTCACGGTATTTAAATATTTATCATATTTTCTAATACTATTTACAGATGTGGAGCCTTCATAGGAACTCAAATCAATATTCAAATAGCAATATATTGCATATGCAGAGAATCTATACTTAACAGAAAAAAATGTGATTATAAGAAATTAAAATAACAAAGAATGTTCTTTTAATTTTATTATTAAATATATAATATTAAAAGTCTTGTTTCTAGAACATTTAAATGGACAAAATGGTGCAACAATTTTTGAATCAAAGTACCTCAAATGGGCTAATTTACAAAATATGTCTAAAATCAGAAACTCATGACTCCTGAGGGAATGAAATGTGAAAAAATCATGGCTGCTTCAGTACTGCTGCTGCTTCAGCTCTGCTGGGCTGCTGTGGCAGTCATTTGATGCTCATTTTGAATGTTTCATGACAGTTTCCCAGCCATTCCACAACATCTTGCTCCTTTCCTCACCCAGCACCAGCCACTTACCTGTATGCTGGAAAGGGAAGGAACAGGGAGGAAGAAATCCCACACACATTCCCAGCCTAAACCACTCCCCCCCCAGGTGCTCTTTCCCAACCTCTGTCATCCCTGACATATATGGGATTTCTTGTGTACCCGTTACCTGCCTGTTAGCCTTGGACTTGCAACTTCCAAGCTTCCCCACTGATTCTCTTATGACAAAATATCCACAAAGAAAGTAAGGGGAAGGGAGAGAAGGAAGGAGGAGGGCAGGAGGGAGAAAAGAACAGTGGGGAAGGAAGGGAGAATGTTGCTTCCATCTACTATTCCCTGCCAGGGAATGCCAGCAGGAAATCGAAAGTCATTCCCACTCAATGCTTGTTTGCCCAGCTGTAGTCATTCTATGTCTGTGTTTAGGTAAAAAAAAATATCTGTGAAACAATAACCCAATGGCAGACAGGTTGTTTAGTTCTTATAAAACTGAAAAGAACCTTACTTCTCCCCCCAAGAAATAAAGAATTGCATGACTTCTCGGTGAGATAGTATTGTAGTTCATCTCTCTTATTACAAGTAAATATATGAACAATTTCAAACCAAGCATTTAAACTCAAAGATGAAGACTTAAATTGGCAATATGCCCAGATTCATTATCGTAAAGTTGCTAAGAGTACAGAGACAAGAAAAAAAAATCAAATACCTTTACAGTGAGGCTTTTCCTTCCCTCACCTCTGGCAGATTCACACTTCTTCCTTAACAACTGCTATGAAATGAAACACAATCAAACTTATCCATCAACCGATTTCAACAAACAAAAGTCTCTGCATTCATGTGGTTATCAAATCTGTGATATCTGATCTTGATTATTGTTGGAGGTAATTGCTGGAAAGCACATAAAACATTGTAGTTGTACTCATCCAGTGACACACTGGAGTACAGTGTACAGAGTACAGTGAGTTCAGGTTCTTATAAATTTATTTATTTATTTATTTATTTATTTATTTTATTAAAATTTATATGCTGCCCTTCTCCCGAAGGACTCGGGGCGGCTCACAAGTATAAAATGACAATAAAAACAATATCACTAAATAGCATTAAAAGTCCAATATAAAATCCCACAGACCAGAACAGGTGATTTGAGTAAAAAGCCAGGTCTTAAGATCTTTGTGGAAGGAATGGAGGTCAGGGGCTGTCCGGAGCTCGGTGGGTAATTCATTCCAGAGGGTCGGCGCGGCCACCGAGAACGCCCTCAATCTGGGGGCCACCAGCCGACATTGTCTGGCCGATGGCACCCGGAGGAGGGCAGTCCTATATGAGCGCATAGGGCGGTGGGAGGCAGGCAGGAGGTGGTCCTGCAAGTAACCCCAGGCCCATGACATGTAGGGCTCTATAGGTAAGTACCAGCACCTTGAAGCGGATCCGAAAGGCCACCGGCAGCCAGTGTAGCTCACGCAGGAGAGGTGTTACACGGGAGTAACGAGAAGCTCCCGTAACAACCCGCACGGCTGCATTCTGGACCAGCTGGAGCCTCCAAATGCACCCCCAGGGCAGCCCCATGTAGAAGGCATTACAGTAATCCAAACAAGAGATAGTGAGAGCTTGAGTGACTGTACGGAGGGCATTCCTGTCTAGGAAAGGGCGCAACTGGCGCACCAGGCGAACCTGTGCAAAAGCCCCCCTTCTCACGGCCGTCAGATGATCTACCAAGGACAGCTGGGAATCAAGGACGCCGCCAAGATTGCGAACCCTTTCAGAGGGAGTCAGCAGCTCCCCTCCCATCTGCAGAGATGGGGATACTAGATCAGGAGATGCTGGCATCCACAGCCACTCAGTCTTGGAGGGGTTGAGTCTGAGCCTGTTCCGACCCATCCAGACCCGTACCACCTCCAGGAACTGGGACATCACGGAAAGGGCATCCCTGGATTGGTTCGGGGTGGAGATGTAAAGCTGAGTATCATCAGCATACTGATGATATCCCACCCCGAAACTCTGAATGATCTCACCCAGCGGCTTCATATAGATGTTAAAGAGCAAGGGGGAGAGAACCGACCCCTGCAGCACCCCACAAGTGAGGGGCCTCGGGGAGGATCTCTGCCCCCCCGCTCAAACAAACTGCGTATGGCCCGAGAGGTAGGAGGAGAACCACTGTAAGACAGTGCCTCCCACCCCCAACCCCCGAAGCCGACGCAGTAGGATACCATGGTCGATGGTATCAAAAGCCGCTGAGAGGTCAAGTAGCACCAGGATGGAGGAATAACCAACATCCCGGGCCCGCCAGAGATCATTCACCAGGGCGACCAATGCCGTTTCCGTGCTGTGTCCACGCTTGAAACCCGACTGGTACGGGTCCAGGCAATCCGCTTCCTCCAGGAATTGTGGAAGTTGATAGGCCACCACAGACTCAACAACCTTCGCTATAAAGCGAAGGTTGGAGACGGGACGAAAGTTGTTCAGGGAGGCTGGATCCAGGACAGGCTTCTTGAGGAGAGGATGAACCACCACCTCCTTAAGTACGGCGGGGAAGGCCCCATCCCTCAAAGAAGCATTGATAATCGCCTGGATCCAGTCTCCAGTCACCTCCCTGGTTGCCGCAACAAGCCAGAAGGGACATGGGTCCAATAAACATGTGGAGGCCCCCAATCTACCAACAATCCTGTCCACTTCATCTATGGAAACAGGGTCAAAGTCAACCCAGATATTACCTTCAAGACTAGCTCCAATTTCCTCATCGGATCCTGCCCAGTCAGAGTCCAAACCCCTCCGGATCTGAGCGACTTTGTCCTGCAGAAACTGTGCAAAATTCTCAGCACTGCCTTGAAAGGGGTCCTCCCTCGCCCCGATTGAGGAGGGAGCAGGTCACTTGGAACAAGGCTGCTGGCCGGTTTTCTGCAGACGCAATGAGAGCAGCGAAATAGTCATGTTTCACCACTGCCAATGCCAAAAGATAAGACCTAATGTAGGTTCTGTGCTCGGTCAGATTCGGAATGGGTCAATCTCCAACAGCCCTCTAGGCGTCTCTTCAGACGCTTCATCTCCTGCAGCTCCAAGGAAAACCATGGAGCTACCCGGGATCCCTGTCGGTGGAGAGGCTGCAAAGGGGCGATTCGATCCAGTGCCCCAGTGGCAGCCTGTTCCCAGGCGTCCACCAGGGCCTCTGGCGAATCGCGGGATAGGTCAGTGGGAAATGTCCCAAGCTCCGTCAGGAACCTATCAGGGTCCATCAGGCGCCTGGGGGGGAATCAACGAGTCGGTTTCACCTCCCAGCAGTGGGGGTTGACAGATGGGAAGTCTATCCTAAGGAGGGAATGGTTGGTCCATGACAGGGGTTGGATGGAAAGTTCACCCCTACCCCAAGCATTTATCCACTGCCCAGAGACAAAAATCAGGTCGAGTGTATGTCCACTGCTGTGAGTTGGGCCCTGTACAACTTGAGACAGGTCCATGGCCGCCATGGAGGCCATGAACTCCCGAACTAACTCGGATGTCTCAGCGGCTGATGGGAGATTAAAATCTCCCACAACCATAAGGTTGGGGAGCTCAACCGTCAGTTCGGCTAAGACCTCGAGCAGTGCAGGCAGGACTGAAGACACGCAGCTGGGAGACAGGCACATAATCAACAGAGCCAACTGCACTCCTAAACTTATTTTATCTTCAGACTTCTTTGGTGAAACTAGGATAGATTGATACTTTAGTATGGCTAGAACTCCACTTCAATAAGGATTTCACCAATTCCTGGTGAAATATACATGATGTCATGGTTGACTTGCTACACAGCCCTGCTTGCAACCAGACAACAGTAATGGGAGAGGGGAGAGAAGGCATTGGAAGGGAAGGGAGGTTTGGAAGGGAACTCTGGAAAGCAAGTGTGCCCCCTGGAAGCATGAGACAGACCTAAACCCCAAGGTCATTGACTGGGAAATGAAAATGTCAGAACTGGCTTTTCTACTTCAGTACCCATATGGCTTTTCAGCGAAGTTATATTATTGAAGAAAAAAATGTCCCAGGAGATTCTTTTCCTGTTTAATGCAATGGGACGGTTGACACATAGAATCTCATCTCTTGTGGTAATACGTGTTGTGGCCCAGCAGCTGGCAGCTTTGCTGGCAGCAGACTCGGACAATGAGAAGGTTGGGGAGGAACTTGGGCCAGTCCTGGAGTACAATAAAGTTATTGGGACTAGCTCCAATTTTTGTGCCTCATTATAGAAATTTTAAACACATGTTCAAACTTGGAAAGTCCATTGCTAAAATGGGGAGCTTTCTGAAAAAAATCTTCCATAAATGCGGCCAGGTTTATAGCACAGTAATCAAATACATATTTATTTTGTTCTTATCCTGAAGTTGCCTGAGAGAAATTTCAGTTATGCCAAGAGCCACTAGTACAATTAATGAAGGACCCCCAATCTCATCTCCTATCTATCTAACTGTAAGTTAAATCATTTTATATTAAATATGCATTTTCCCACCTGATGGTCTCTTAAAATGAGAGCTTTCAGAATTTTCTAACATAACTAGCTTTGTCCTGAATTTAATCTATACACAGGACTGGACTGGATTGAAAAGAGAAGTATAAATTTAATAAATAGAATGCATTCCTGCATAAAACATTGTTAGCTTCCAATTTCATATATATTGATCCTAGAATGAAAAAAAAATCATATAAAGAATACCTGTTTTAAAATGTATTGCTACACTGAGACTATATTTTGCCCAAAGAAAAGAAAACAGCAGCAGCAAAGTTTTCTCATAGTAGTACATAATTTCAGGGGCAATAAAGTTATCCTGAATAGTTTATTAGTTAAATCACTTATTCCACATATAATTATTCTGACATTTAATAGCTCAATAAATTTTATGCCATGATAGAAAACCTGATAGTTTTAATTCCCATTATTTTCTTGGGTCTTTATTGATTAAGATTTATTTATTTATTTTATTTATTTATTGCGATTTATATGCCGCCTTTCTCCCTGGGGACTCAAGGCGGCTTACAAAATGTCAAATTCCAATACAAGATCATATTTAGTTTCCACTAAAATTATTCAAATAGGAAATTTCAAGAAGGCAATCCTAGAAATGGTACATAAATATTTCAAATCAATCTACCCATCCATCCATCCACATTTATTTAGAAAGACAAAAACATTTATTTAGAAAGAAAAACCACTAATAAGATACAATTTAGCAGAAAACAAAATTTAGAAGTATTGATGGCATTTTAAAAATACAATTATTATGTTTTACAGTTAAAAGTTAGTCCCAAAATATAACTGCCTGGACTAAAAAGCAATAATAATCACACACACACACACACACAACTGGCTCACCAAATACACCAATCTCAGGCCTGGCAATGACAACTACTTCAGAGTATTTTATTATTTTATTATTTTATTTAGTGTAATCCAAGGTATCTATTTATTTGTAAATTAATTTCTTTATAAAACATCATTTGCCACTAATTTGTGACAGTTTATATGTAAAGAGACTTTGGAATTGCTATTACAAAGAAGTAATTACACATGTAGCATAATAAAAAAAGATCAAATGTTGTGGTAAACTATGTTGAAATGATATTTCATAGTTTGTATTACTCAGTAAATCTTATTCAATATATTTCTCCTGAGTATTTTATATTTATAAAATTGATAAAAATAGTGCAACCACTCGTCACCTTTATTTTAAGAAGAAATTATTCAAGTCTAATCTTTCTTAAGAGGTTAATTAAATGGATCATAATCAATGGCAATTTTGCTTGTCATTGACAATTAAAAGTCACAAAAGAAGGGGAAATAATTATATAAGTATGAACAACTAAAAGGATTTTGCTGTGGGATTATTTTGGCATTGAACTGAAAAAACCCAGACATTTTTCTCTTCTTTGGTAATAATAAAGTTACTATCAATTTATTGTTTCATCATAAAAGTGATAACTCCTTTTATGTTGCCAAATTTAACAATTAATCAATTGCTTATGTAAAACAAGCATTCTCCTCCACATTTCCATAGAAGAAATGTGCCCATGGATATATGTGCTTGGTTTAAATTTTGGCGCAGCTTGTATACATAATTTTCCAGTCTGCAAAATGACTATTCTTTTTATTTCATTAGAATTTATTTCCAGGTATGTATTTGTGGTATTTGGTATCTTCTAGCTACAATTGCTGATACTATTTTCTACTTAGGAAAGTTTTCTCTTTAAGAAATTCTTATAGTGCTTAACATTGGTCAAATTTGGTCACTGATTTATATTTACTGTTATTCTGGAAATTTCGAAAAAATCTCACCTTGTAATCGCTTGGTGAGAGTAAACCCAACTAACCTGTCTAAAAAAAATTAGGTTTATGATTGTGTTGGTAGTCTTTTATTATTTTATTAAGAAAAAATGCCTTATTTCTCTAGTTGTTTCCTTAATATAAAAATATTGGAAGTAAAACTTTAAAAATTAAACTTTTGTAAAAGTTTTTGCTTCCATTATTTTTATATTAAGGAAACAGTTAAGATTTTGTCTATTGTTTTTTTGACATTTTGTTATCAGCACAATCTTTTCACAACCGTTGCTTATAAAACATTTTTAGTTGGACGGAGATTTATTAACAACAGATGACAATGGAAACATCCATTAAATACAGCAACAAGAAATCTTTAAAATCCTGTTTATCGATACAAAGGAAGTAAACCACGACATAATTCAAGAATTTCTAGCTCTGAAGGAACATGATAAATAAAGATAATTGAATTATTTTATCCCCTCTCACTTAGCATTAATGTCTGTTGTTATACCACTAATCTTCTAACTTAAAACTTGCATTTGATATAGGTAGTAGGCAGGGATGAAATGCTACTGGTTTGGACCTGTTCAGCTGAACCAGTAGTGATGGCGGCGGGTGGTTCAGAGAACCAGTAGCGATGGCAACGCAAGGCTCCACCCACCCGCCCAGTCGTCGTTTTAACCAGGAAGTAACCTGTTTTTTACCCTCTGTGCATGCGCAGAAGGGTTTGCGCATGCGCAGAGGGTCCACACGCACGGGGTGCATGCACTTCCAAACCGTTAGGGAAGGTAAGTAGTTTTCACTCCTGGTAGTATGTATTTTAAAAGCTATCTTTTTAGGATCATAATATCCTGGAGACATATAAACATTCAGTTCTGAGTGGATATATTCTGTGCAAAATATGGATGCCCATAACACAGGCAAGGTTTCTCTCTATATTTTGATACCCATACATTTTTCAGGCGCCCCTATGTAATTCTTTGATTATATTCTTCAGTGCAACAAATAAATAAAATGGTACACTCTCTGAAAAAAATCATTATTTCAGATGGAAATAACATGTTATTTCTTATGGCAAGCTAATGCAAGATCATTGAAAATAATGTTTCATTATATCCATAAACGGTAAAATCCAAGTGCTACTGTAAGGCATGTAAATACTGAACCTAGATGAAGAAACGGAGAAAAAAATATACATAAGGATTTCTGGGTATAAAAATAAGTTTAAATATGTTTGTTTTAGTCCTTTTAAAAATACAATTCTATCAACATAAAAATGTTCTAACATATCACTAGAATCTTGCATGCAACTGTATATTATTAGACAACATGGAAACTAATGTTTTGCTAGGCTATGTAGATCATAGCCTATTATGATCTGTATTTCAGAGAATGAAGAAAATTGAAAAATGGACTAATAATCAAATAAAGGGAAGAAATACAAAGTAGTAAGCAGAACTAGAGTAAAAATATTGTATAAATTATTCTTTCAAGTTATTTATCACAATTTTAAAAACAGTTTATGCTATTCAAATTTTATACACTAAGTTACATATATTAAAATAAATTTATGCTAATATGACCTGTTTTATAGATCCTATCTTTTTTAGCAATTAAGCATCAAAAGTGAAAGCTATACTGTGTAACTAGTAGGAAAAATGTATTTGCGGCATCAAACACATAGCCAATGTAGGCAAGAGATTATGCCAACAAAATATACCAATAGAGGTAATAACAAGGGGTTGTATGTTCTAAACTGGGAGTCGGCAACCTGCAGCTCCGGAGCCGCATGCGGCTCTTTGGGCCCCCTGTTATGGCTCCCTGCCACTCTGTCACGTCAGTTGCATGGTCGGAGCCTTAGTGCGGGAGCGAAGCACCCCTGCACTTGCCTTTGCGTGGCAACAGCATTCCGCCTTTGTCACGGTAAATTTGCTGTTGCTGCCAGCAAAGAGGGCTGGGAGAGAACAATGGGGGCATATGTTGCGGCGTGGGGGCCATCCCCCAAGCCTGGCCTTCCTCCTCCTTGGTCAGCAGGCCAAGAAAAAGAAGAGGGTGGCGTGGGGAAGCACTCCCCTCCCCCAAGCGCCGAGCTCAACAGCCCGAGGGGGGAGATGGCCCGGCAGAAGCACCCCCATTGGCAAGTTGGACGGCGGAGAGGCGTGGCCCGGCTCTCCTTTGAAACACATTGCCCATCTTCCCCAATCTCTGATCTTTCGCCCAAGTTCAAGCTATATTACTGCTTGCTTTCTTTTTCTGTGCCTTTGCTGGGCAGCAATGGCTGGGGCCGTTGGGTGGGGGCAGCAGAGGCGTCAGGGCTCCCCCCCCCTCAGCAAGCCAGGCCAGGAGGAGCATGGAGAGTTGTGGGCAAACGCCGGAGGGTCAGAAGACGCGCTCTGATGTCGCCCCAACACGTGTTTCCAGTGCGCGCTCCTCTGTCCTGAAGTAGGATTGAGTGGGGGGAAGGAGGAAAGGTAGGAGGGAAGGAGAAGCCCTGGCTGGCTTTCCTTTGGCGTGGGGCGTGGGGAAGACCCAACACCCTCTCCATGGCCTGCCTGCTGCTCTCGCAGCACAGCAAAAGCGCACTTCACAATGGGGGAGACAGGAGCCCCACCTCCTCCTGGAGCCCATTCTCTGCCCCACTCGCCCTGGCAGCTCTCTCTCTCTCTCTCTCTGTGTCTTTGTGTGTGTGTGTATCTCTCGTTCCCCATCTCGTTCTGTCCCTTCTTACTCTCTCGGAAAGCCCTGCGTGCTCTCCTTGGGGCTTTTTATTACCCATTTTTCTTTCTTCCTTTTGGAAATCTGGGCTGACTGAGGAACGAATAAATCCGCAGCGGAGGCTTCCCTCCTCCTCCTCCCCTCCCCCCTCGCGATCCCCTGGCCAGCTGTGGCGGGGCTGAGAGGGTGCGCAGGAAGGGGGGAGATGAAAGAGGGAGAAAGAGAAAGAGAGAAGGAGGGAAAGAGAGAGGGAAATACCTATTTCTGATAGAAAACATGGGGAGCCACAAAACCTGGGTAGGCGTGGCTGGGTGGGGGGGTAATGTGACTGGGTGGGAGTGAGTGGCATCGAGTTGGCCACGCACATCCAGGTTTTGTGGCTCCCAGTGGTTTGTTTTCTGCGGGAAACAGGCCCAAGTGACTCTTTGAGTGTTTAAGGCTGCAGACCCCTGTTCTAAATGAATATACTAAACTAAACAGTCAATTTTTGGTATCAACTAGAAACTATCATTTTTGACATAAATATTAAACATAAGCATAAACTGAGCAGGCAAATAAGGAAATTGACCAAGCATATATTTAGACAAAGGATTAACTTACCAGCTAAATATTTGATATTGTCAAGTTTGTGTGATTCAAGCATTGTTTTCAGACCTGCAACTTCAGTATCTATTTTTCTATAAGTCTGTGTTAAAGCTCGATCTTGCTGGGCATGCTTAAAGTAGAGAAAACACTTTAAAACAAATCTGTTAACATTAATATAGTTTTAAGCATTTTATTAAAACATTAGGCAAACATATCCCAAAAATAATACTGTACATTTTTATATAACAGATTCTCTTTTTTATATATATATACGGTAGGGAAGGAAAAATCTGCTTTTGTTCTTAAATAATACAGCATATGTGTTTATTAGTACATAGTGCTAATTGCTTGTGAACAGTATTACAATCACGTTGAAATGCTACATTCTTTTTTCCCAGTCTGGCAATTAAGAATTCACTTCTAATGAAACTTATTTATAATCTTTATAGTCAAAGATTATTTCTATACTAGTCAGGCTGTTTAGATAGCAACTCTATTATAGCACAGCTTCATCTTGTGTATCTGTTGCGCTCATTCCTGGGTCATTAAGCCCTACTTAATGTCAACCATGCTCTGGACACTTTCAGATTGGACTACTGCAATGCGTTCTACATGGGGCTGACCTTGAAGACTTTCTGGAAACTAGACCTAGTACAAAATGCAGCAGCATAGGCAGTTATGTGCACTTCTAGAGCAGCACATATTATACTTCTCTTCCATGAGCTGTATTGGCTGCCAATTTGCTTGCAGATCCAATTCAAGATCTGGTTTTAACTTTAACACCCTTCATAGCATAGAATAGATTATCTGAGGGACTGCCTCTCCCAGATATATTAGCCCTCCATCTAGATTGGGCAGAGCAGGCATGTTGTGGGTCCCATCAGTTAGGGGCCTTCAACTGATGAGATCCAGGATAGGCGTCTTCTCTGCTAAGGTACCTACCTTATGGAACATTCTTTCCCCCAACATTAGATTACCATAGCTCCATCCCTTTTGATATTATGAAAAGCCCACAAATCTTACTTATGCTGTCAGGCATGAGGCTCTCAGACAACTGCTCAGATGGCTCTATTGTTGAGGTGGCCATTTTTATTTTTCCCCCTTCTGTGGTTTGTATCTTTTGCTTTTATATTTATTATTTAAAAAGATGTTTGTAGTGTATATTTTTGTTTTTATTTATGGTTCTTATCCAGTGGTGAAATCTGAACCGGTTTATTACTGGATCGCTGGTTGCGCATGGACGCCGCGCGCCAAACAAAAGCTGTGCACACGTATGTGCAGCACGCACCAAATGTGAGGTGCATGTGCGCACAGTGCACATCAAAAGGAGGCATGGGGTAAGTAGAACAGCGTGCCGGGGGGGAGATCAGCTGTGGTGCGCGACCTTCAGAGCCTTTTTTTTTTTTACTTTTAAAAGCATATTTTTACAACCTATTCAAGGAATAGGTTGTAAAAAATGCTTTTAAAAGTAAAAAAAAAAGGCTCTGACGATCGCACGGCACAGCTGTGATCGTCGCAGCCTTTTTTTTTTCTTTTTTTACTTTTTAAAAGCATTTTTAACTACTGGTTCCAGATCATTCAGCTGATCATTGGAACTTTTTCTTTTTACATTTTTTGCTACCAGTTCAGTGAACCAGTAGCCTTTTTTACTACCGGTTCAGGCGAACCGGACCGAACCGGTGGTATTTCACCCCTGTTCTTATCTGATTATAGTTTGCTGCTCAAAGTTGCCTTCTGTGGGAGGGGTGAGCTATATTCATTTGATTAATTAAATAATGATGTCTAAGTAAGTTTGGAAACAGATATGAAAAGGACTTTTACTGTGATTAATAATTATATTTGTAATTCTTACCAATTCCACTATTTCTGTTCTCATTTTCAATACTTTTCTATCATTCAGTGAATACTGAAAAAGAAGAGAGTAGTTAATTATCTTCTGCTTCTAAAAAAAAATCACCTTCCATTTGTCATTAATCATCTTAAAATATCACTGCAGCTAGAGTTTCTGCCTCTTCCACATTCTATTCTACCTTCTTTACTAGCAGTTATATGAATGAAATGCTATCTAAATACCATCAGATAAAGTTCCAAATGAAATACTTTCAAATCTACATTGGCCCAGGAAAACCATAAATATCTTCCAAAGTTTATTTTTAGCTATGGTTCTTGAACTCATTAAGCACTCAGGAAAATCTAAACTGTGCAGCCAGTGAGCCTAAAATAATTTATTTCAAGTTCTGTAAAAAAAAAAAAAAAGGGTTATCTAAAACTAATGTTTAATCCATTAGTTTAATTCATTTTAATTCATTTAATCTAATGGATTAAAACATTAGACAGGTGTCATCCTCACAATACTATTTGATCAAATAGTAACATAATAATTATGAGAATCAGTTTAACAGTTAACACAGAATTACATGACACAGTATGTCAATATTTCTGAGTAATCTTTATATAAAAGAAAAGCATACATACCAATTCTTTTACTCTGCTTTTTTCTAGATTGAAATCTAACTTGCTATCTGTTCGCACTTTGGAAGTTTCATCCTAGAAAAAAAAATTGCATAGTACTAAACTGAATGCCTGTATTAAGATTCCTTAATCAAAAAAAGCAATACTATATTTAATGAAATTTTCCATGGTCAACAGCCCTAAATTATTCCAGAAATATGTAATTTCTTTTATTCTACCAAACTCTCCTCCTGCTAAATTGTTCCAGGTTTTTTAGAGACCCAAAGCAGAAGGAGAAAACTAAATAAAAGCATGAAAATGTGTATTTTACTCAAATGAATACTGCTCTCTATATTACTTGGTATCCGGTCAAGAAACCTCAATATAATTTATAAAAGATGCCTTAAGTTAGCTGAATTCTGAATGTCTGCCCCACACCGTTTCTGTTGCTATGGTACATCTATTGAACTCTATCACAGAAACACCCATCAATGATTTACTTTTTCAACAGCAATATGTTTCACCACATAATCCAGTGCAAGAAATGCTTCTAATTTAGAATGTAGGGAAAGACATTATTAGACATATTCAAAAGCAGTACAGGTAGTCCTCAACTTGCAACAATAATTGAGCCCAAAATTTCTGTTGCTAAGCACAGAAATTGCTGTTAGACAGGTGAGTTTTGCTCCATTTTATGACTTTCTTGCCGCAATTCTTAAATGAATCACTGCAATTGTTAAGTGATCACTGTGGTTGTTGAGTGAATCTGGGTTCCCCATTGACTTTGCTTGTCAGAGGGGCGCAAAAGGTGATCACTTGACCCTGGGACACTCTTAACCATCATGAATCAGCTGCCAAACTTCTGAAATTTGATCATGTGACCATGGTGATGCAGCAATGGGTTGTAAGTGTGAAAAATGGTCTGTAGTCATTTTTTCAGTAATTTCAAATGGTCGCTAACAAACTGCTATAAATTGAGGACTATCTTTATTTGAGAGTATACAAGCAGTCCTCTATCAACTACCTATAAGAAAATTTCTTTATTTTTTTGCTGAAGATATTTTAGCTATGGTAATTTTACTAGAATATTTTTATTACCAAGATTCTTTTGGCACTGATTTCTATGGATTAGTTTATTATAGATGAAAAGCAAATTAAGTGGTTTCACTTTATGTAGACAAATTATTTTGATAACAGAAGTCCCAGCCTTCTTCTTAAATTTGGGGCTTGGTAAATTTTCCCCACAGTTTCTAGGTGCTGCCAGGGCACAGATCAAAAAATACAAGATAGAGCCTTACATCAGTATTTCTAAGGTTCCATGTACAGATTGTTAATATAAATGCATGTGATATGTATATCGTGCATTACTACTTTGTCATCATATAATTTCATTATCATTCTGAATTACAAGCGCAAAAGCAACAAACCCTTTCTAGACTAATGCAGAATGTTTGTATTACAGTTTAAACTATCTGTATTTATAGAATTTATAGAAATTCATACATAATCCTTCCTGATGGGTTAAGCAGATATGCTGGATTTTGACAATGCTGCTGATGTGTTGGTTCTCATCAAGTGCTTTTAATTTTACAATATAATCCTATACATATTCATTCAGAAGTAAGGGTAGTAGAGCCCAATAGCATTTGCTCCCATATAAGTGGATACAGGGCGAAATTATAAAATAACTTCTTACAGAAAGTAGATATTCATTTTATATTCTGAAGTTGCATTTTGAAAATAATGTAACTTACCATTACTTGCTTTTTTAGCTGCTGAAGTTCAAGTTTTATTTTCTTTGCATAAAAAAAAGAATAAGCTTAGTTAAAATGCCAGCCAAAAAAATAGTGAAGCATATAGCAAATACATATTTTAGGTTACAATCAACTCTGTTTGATAGTAAGGAGGTAGAAAAGAAGAAGGGAACTTGGAATTCTCATTTAACTACATTTACTATATATGAGTATATATGGATATATTCAAAAAGCATCTACTGTATATGCCTGTACAAAGCTGAACTGAATGTAGCAAGCACATTGATCTTATTAAAGCACTCACAAATACGAACATGGAGGTGAAAAGGGGAAGTCAAAAATCAAGATTTCCAGTCTCAGAGAAACTATATTGTTTTATATTTTTGTTGGTTTTTGTTGGACTCCAAATCACCATGAAATGAAATAGGCATGAGTATAGCACATTATTTTATCTACTGCTCTCAATGTGATTAAATACAAAACCCCTTTCAATAGTTTGGTGTCAGTAATTTCATTTAGAACAAGGTTTCTACCTTAAAACTGAAAACAGAAGCCTTTCCTTAATTTCAGATGGTAGCTGATATTAAATGGATTCAACATATTTTGAAGCTACTACTAAAATTTCATCCATATATATTCAAAAAATAGCCATTACATTTAAAAAAAATTACCTCATTTTCTGCTCGGAGTGCTGAAAATTCACTCTTTTCCAAAATAATCATATCCTTTTTTACAACACCAATGTGAGACATTATCTGCTGAACAGCAATTTCCTTTGGAGAAAAAAGGAAAAAGGGTTTCTTCAGGCCATCAGTACAGCCAGTGTTGAGATATCATCCTCAATGTTCATTCTAGCTATAATGTTTATGCAATATTATGTAGAACTGATGGGGACTTTATTTAGTTGAATGTAGGAAGGAATATAGAAATAATAATTTAAGCAGTTTTGGCACCTGCTGAGGTGCTCACATGACCTCTCTGTTACTACTTAAAATAGTTCTGTCTTTTCCTGGGAATGGCAGGTGCTTTCTGCAGTTGTAGTGTGATCCCCAAAAATGTTTATTTGATTTGAAGAGTTGTAAGACAGATGCCATATGCATGGCCCCACACTCACCTTGGACTCATGAAGAAGTACTAACTTTGAAGGTAAATATAAGAATCCATGCAAAATAAGGCAATATCAGCAAAAAGGAATGCTTTTGCATGGTTTATGAATAGATGGAGATCAGAGTATTCTATTGTTTAGCACAGACATATATTATATATTTACTTTGCAACACATTTTATGTTAGTAGCACTATCAAAATCAGTTATTATAATTAAATGTCTATAATTTAGATGGTTTTAATCTGAGTCCACCCTAGTAAATATAATTATATATTAAATACATTCTCAACCTGTTGCATTTTGGTGACCATGTCTTTGTGTATCATATCCATATTGTTTTTCATAATGTTCATTATAGCAGACACAATGATCTCAGACTGCTGAGTGGTGAATCCTAAAACAATATAAAACATTATTATTTGCTATATACACATTGATTCAACAAGCATAATCATAAAAACAAGAGCTTTCAATAATAATTTGGTGAGCAGAAAAAAATTCATCCCTTCCCATATAATTATCATTAGAGAACAGGTGTAACCCTAAATAACGAGGCAGAATTTTTCAATTTTTTAGGGCCTCTGAAGATTTAATATGCTCCACAAATCTACATCTCTTGCAGTGCACTCTTACATGTTTTATATTTTACCTTCCCTCTATGCCCTGCCTTCCCTTAGCCACTACCAAATTATGGTCTTTGCATCTGTTCTTATTGTAATGTTTTCAGGTATTCCCAGATGGCATGTTGTGGTTTGGATATGGAACATCTAAAACTAATTGATATATATGTAGAATGTTTGGGGGGGAAAAGCCCTATACATAAGTTTTACATTATTACAAGAGGCAACCATTGAAAAGATAGCATCTTAAATAAAATCGATCAACAATGAAATACTTGTATGACTTATGCATATCAATGTTTAACAGCATTAATTTCAAAGTACAGAAATGGACAGGAAATGAAATCTAGTTCTAATTTGTAACTAGTATGCAATTGTGTAAAATCATTAATACTTTTCCCCCAAAACTTATGCTTACTATTACAGTGACATAAATACACTACAACTACCGTATTTTTCAGACTATAAGACGCACCAGAGTATAAAACACACCTTAGTTTTTGGGGAAGAAAATAAGAAAAAAGGTGATTGCAGGTGGATCAGCCTCCCGAAATACCTCCAATCAACTGTTCCCAGAGGTGAACTTTAGCAACAGGTTCATTGGTTGTGAGCTCTGTGCCTTGCTTTTTCAGCCTCTGAAACCTCAGTTTCAGAGGCTGGGCGGGGCTACATTCGGTGTATAAGACGTACCCAAATTTTCACCCTCTTTTAGGGGCAAAAAAGGTGCATCTTATACTCAGAAAAATATGGTACATACAAATGCCAGCTAACTTACTCCAGAAAAATGCATGCAAAATAGTATTTATGTAGGTGGTTATTTCTAAAGAGATAAAGTGATAACAAAACTATTATTGTTATTCAAATTGTAGAGCAATATATTCATTACCATTTTCTTCCAAGAGGCATACAAAGGCATGGGTATCAAAATAAAGTGTTCTACTTCCCAATGGTGAACATCTACTTTTGTTGTTTTCAAACTGCAGAGCTGATGTAAAAAAAAAATCAAACTTTAATATAAACAAGTTACCATTTTCTCTTTTACAGTAAAACAGGGTATTTCAACTTTAAATAGCTGGGATATGTTCTCTGTAACTACAGCTTCCACCAATTAAAACATTTATGGCTATTTTTAACCAAAACGTGGAGTGGAATTTTTATAATTCCCATTCCTTCTTCCTTAAACAGTTAACTGCAAACATGCAATGATGGAGAGTAAGTATAAAGATGTTTATGATTATACACACACATTCACACACATCAATCATTTAATGAAAACTGTTTTAACATCAACTTCAGCCCATTAAACTTTTTGAACCGTTTAACCCATTTCACATGGATTAAAATGAAGTAGATTCCTAAATGTACTTTGTACATTCCTAAATGTACTTTGTTTTAATCCATGTGATCTGAAAGGATTTAGCTTTGGTTAGATACTGTTTTCCACAGGCAGCTTCTTAAGGATGGGGGGAAGGTGACCTTTCAACAGAGCTCACTGCAGTTGTCTTTCTTCAAACTGCAAGTCATTATACTAATTATACAGCGTTGGTCTCTGGTCTCCTTTACTATCTACCAAGATTATCTTGTATTGTGACTGTCTTCTGCCTTCCCCCTCCTTCCTTCTATGGCCCAGGGATTCCATCTAAATTCTCACGGACAATTTATGATTTCTAAAATAAACTACCTATTCTTATGGAAGTTGAAACATTAACAGTTCATTATATTTCTTTTGCTATTGCTTTATTATTCATTTGATCTTTTTAAAAATTTTAAATTGTATTTTTTAATTAATGCACATTTTAAATTAATCATTTAAGCCACTTAAAAATTGCACTGTTGCAATTTTAATTATTTTAAGCCACTGCTTTGAGGTTTAATAGGAAACAGAGTACAAATCTTTTAATCAAATTATAGTGTAAATTGTTGTGGGATGCAATCCATTTAATCAAATCCTTAAATAATTAACCTGAATAATAGACTAATAGTGTAATTTAGACATCTACTAAATCTGGTCAGCTTGGCTCACCTAGTATGACATAGGTAGATGTTCTATGCAGGCAGCCTTTCCGAACACCCAGAGTCAGTAAGATATTTTTTTGTCCAAGTCCTTTTACCATCTAAATATATTCTAAAGAAAATTCTGCTAGCAGAGGGAATTTGTTTCCTTTATAATTTAAACTTTGTGGCCATGTGCATATATGGGAGGGGAAGCACATATTATAGAATTTGTGGTAGAGGAACTAAACCTTTGTTTTTTTTAAAAAAGATATTTACTGCTTTTCATTTTTAAATCTTTTTTTTTTAAAAATCATGTGGTAATAATGATGGATGGCTGAAGAGCCTCCCAACAATTTGTGGTATTTTTGTTTGTACTTGCTCGAGTTTATTTTTTGTTCCACAATAGGTTCCCATACACTAAATCAAACAAAGCAAATGTAGAGCTTCTAGATTTGTGTGGATCAGACTATTATTAACTTTCCACTTTGTACTTTTGATTATGACATTACTTACTGCTTAAAATTACTCTGCCTATTATAATCTGCTACCAGTTCTGCAGAGTTGGATACTAATCAAGTCTAGTAGATGCTTATTTAACACAGCATACAATCGTCAAATCGTGATTGGTTATTTACACCGAAGTAGTCAATCTATAAAATTATACATCACATCAATATTACGGTAATATATTATAGAACATGTAGTTAATGTATTAAATTCCATAAATAATATATCATCCTTTGCCACTGCACCCAGATCTTTATCATTTATTACCTAATCATGTGATCTATGCCATTTACAATCAAACCAACACCCAAAGGTGCTTTTTTCAAGAGGCACCTGGACTTTCTTGTTTTTCTTTGAAGACATTTCACTTCTCATCCAAGAAGCTTCTTCAGTCAGAGTTGAAGAAGCTTCTGGGATGAGAAGCGAAACGTCTTTAAAGAAAAACCAGAAATTCCAGGTGCCTCTTGAAAAAGCACTTTTGGGACAACCAGGGGTGAAATCCAACAGGTTCTGACAGGTTCTGGAGAACCGGTAGCAGAAATTTTGAGTAGTTCAGAGAACCGGCAAATACCACCTCTGGCTGGCCCCAGAGTGGGGTGGGAATGGAGATTTTGCAGTATCCTTCCCCTGCCACGCCCACCAAGTCACGCCCACAGAGCCGGTAGTAAAACATTTGGATTTAAACCACTGGGTGACCTGGATGACTGAGAATCGCCATAAATCAAACCGACACCTTCCAAATGTTTCGCCTTATGTAGTACAACCTCCATGAACTCTGATCCCTAATGGGAGCGAGTGGGAAGTGAAATCGAAAACGTGGGAAGCGTATCGGGTTAACTACTCCGGAGTAGAACGGCGTAACTGGAGCTGCCTTTGAAGCTCTCCACAGAAACGACGTACAGGCGTCCGTCCAGCCCTCCAACCTGCCCTGCCCGCCTCACCTCGTCCTTCCACCGCTCGGCAGCGACTCCCGCTCAGGCTGAGGAAGCGGATCCCCAACGCAGGCGAAGGGAATCCTTCGGCACGCGACAAGGAGGGGGCGCGCGCCTCAGAGCACGGCCGTCCGCCCGGGCTGACTCTCGCCGCCGGCCGCGCGCGCGCTCCGAAAGCCCTCCTCGCGGGGCCGCTCGCCCGCTTCCGATCTCCTAGGCAACCGCCGGGGAAAGGGGAGCGCGCGACGCCGAGAAGGACGGCGGATTCTCCCTGAACGAGGAGAAAGCCTTTTTGCCCGTTCCCCACAATGGCGGCAGCGGCCAGGCTTCTGACCATCCCTGCTTTTCGCTTTGCACGACGCCACGGAGCCGTTGCTTTTTGCTCTCTTCGCGGCCGGAGGTCGACGCGAAGGTGCCTCTCCCTAGATAAAGCGCTCAATTAAGCCAAGTTTGCTCAATTCCGGCATGTACGGGTCCCGGTTCGGTGCGCACGACGCATGCGCCTCCGCAAGAGGCGGGTGGTTTCGAATGACGTTTGGGAGATAACACCCGCCTGCCTGCATGTCACTAGTCGTTGTTTTTTCCTCCCTCCCTTCTCCGGCTGAGGGGCGTGCACACTTGAAAATAAAACGAACACACGCAGATATAGCACATGGGAAGAGCCCAAGCACTCTCAGAGAAGCGGATTCCGTATGCACACCCGCCTATAGTAATTACACGCTGGGGAGAATGTACACAAACGCGCAGATGTACGTGTAAGAGAATCCTGCAAAGGGAAAGATGCTTTTTTTTTTTTTCCAGGCGGCTTTCTTGTTTTTTTCTTTTGAAGACGTTTCGCTTCTCATCCAAGAAGCTTCTTCAGCTCTGACAGGATAATAGGGGAATGGAAGGATTTATATTCCTTGCTGACAGCTGGTCATTTGCATCCTTTTTAGAAGGTTGTTGAAGCACTTGGAGGTTTATCTGTGTTCTCAAGGTCACCTGAGTAGTGCTCCTGGTTGTACCTTTGGGACAACCATGACCTGGATGACTGAGAATCTCTACAGACTTTTAGCTATACAATTTAGGATGAACACCCTTGGAATGGTGTGGGAGTAGGAATGGATTGCCAGAGGAAAAAAATTGTTGACTACAGGAACCAGGAGCACTACTCAGGTGACCCTGAGGACACAGGTAAACCTCCAAGTGGCCTCAATGACTCTCTGAAAGGATGCAAATGACCAGCTGTCTGCAAGGAGTATAAATCCTTCCATTCTCCACCATCTAGTCAGAGCTGAAGAAGCTTCTTGGATGAGAAGTGAAATGTCTTCAAAGAGAAAAAACAAGAAAGTCCAGTTGCCCCCTGAAAAAGCACCTTTGGGACAACCATGACCTGGATGACTGAGAATCTCTACAGACTTCCTGCAAAGGAAAGCTTGTGTTCCAAAATGGGCTGGTTCTGAGTTGGAGCTGTGGAAAAAAACAACAAATGCCATCAAAGCTGCCCTGGGTGAGGCAGTTGGGCATAGCATAGAAAGTTGCTGAATGTGCCATTTTAAGCCCCTTTTCTCCTAGCTAGGTGATTAATGTGGAATGTCAGCAGCTTATTCTGTGCTTCTCCAAACTCATAAACAGATCCAACACGAGAGAGAAGAAAAACAGAAAGAAATGAAAGAAATGACCCAGAAGAAAATACAGAGGCCTCCCATGGTTATTGTTGGTTAAAGGGTCGGAAAGTATTCTAGATGTCATTCTCTGCATGCTTTTCCAACTTTGTTTTATGCCAGCATGACTCACATGAGAAAATTCACAACTTAGTGTTTGCTCATTCCAAACAAGTCAGTGAAAACTAATAGCACAGATTATTTTGCTACTTCAAAATATGCTTTGTTGTTAGTTGTGAAGTCATGTCCGACCCATCACGACCCTATGGACAACATTCCTCCAGGCCTTCCTGTCCTCTACCATCCTCTGGAGTCCATTTAAGCTCACGCCTACTGCTTCAGTGACTCCATCCAGCCACCTTGTTCTCTGTCATCCCCTTCTTCTTTTGCCCTCAATCTTTCCCAGCATTAGGCTCTTCTCCAGTGAGTCCTTCCTTCTCATTAGGTAGCCAAAGTATTTGAGTTTCATCTTCAGGATCTGGCCTTCTAAAGAGCAGTCAGGGTTGATCTCTAGGACTGATAGGTTTGATCACCTTGCAGTCCAAGGGACTCGCAGGAGTCTTCTCCAGCACCATAGTTCAAAGGCCTCAATTCTTTGGTGCTCAGCCTTTCTTATGGTCCAACTTTCACAGTCATACATTGCAACTGGGAAAACCATAGCCTTGACTATATGCACTTTTGTTGGTAGGGTGATGTCTCTGCTTTTTAGTATGCTGTCTAGATTTGCCATAGCTTTTCTCCCCAGGAGCTAGCGTCTTTTAATTTCTGACTGCTAGTATGAGTTGGATTGCACTTCTTAAAGACTGGTAAAAATGTCAAACTTTAACTGGATCCTGTGAGGATTGGAAATGAAAACCCTAAAATGTTACATAAAGACTTGTGTTGAAATGGGTGTATGCTGTAATGGTGCCTATTAAACTAGTGAGTGGAAAAACAAGTAGAACCTTAACTCATAAAAGTTCATGGTCTTTGTTCTGTATATAGTACTATACAATGTTTAAAGTATGGGAAATAGAGGAGTTTGAATTCTTTGTACAGGAATACAAATAGGATTTTATAGCCCCCTGGAGCATTCTGCTCTGGCAGATTTAATTTTGACCACTTTAGTCTCCTGCTAGTTAATGTGTATCTCCCTCTCATTTGTACTAAATCATAAAACAATCATAGGTGGCACTGTCTAATAAACACATGATGGAAAAGTTTATAACACTAATCTAAGTGCATATACAGTATGATGATGGTGATTTCTACGACAGTGTGGGGCCAAATGAGGTGGCCCTGTCCTCCAAATTCCATTAACAATACCCCAATTTAGAGCATATCCTCCTCAGTAGAATATCTCTCCAATAATCTGACTCAGGTACAGTTAGTGTCCCAGATTTATGTATCTTTAATTAGGTCATAACAGGAGGTTATTCTGTAAAATATACACATTGGTTAGGCACCACTATGAATACCTTAAATTATGTAACTATCTCCTATAGGTCACTGCAATATTTAGATGGTTTCGAGATTGACTTTTGTTTAATAGTGATAATTTTACATGAGTTTTATAGCTCCATTCAATGGATCAAGGTATACCTAAGGGAGACGAATTGCAAAGAAATTGCAAAAGAAAACATTACAGCCTCATTCCTGCATGGAGGTACAGATGGATTGGGTGAATTACATGGTCATTAAGCAAGTGAAGCATCTCCAATGCATTTCACAATAAGCCATAGAAACCACAGTGACCCATTTTTATTTTTCTGAACAATGTTCCTAACTCTAAGTCTTATCCATTTAATCCCCATTTTCCTGGAATTTTCTGCCAATTTTGGCCATGTCCCACCGAAAGTTCCTGCAACAGCCCTCTTGTATCTTATGAATATGCTCTTCATAAGATATGGTGTAGCCCCTGCCTCTTTGAAAATTCTTTAAAATCCTACTACAATTCCAGCCATGCTGAACATTCTCATGAAAAATTCCCAAGCTTGCTTTTGAATTTTCCAACTACAACTTCCTATTCTTTTCAAAGTCATTGCTTCAGCTTTCCTGAAAGGATATTCTTCAGTATGGTAATATATTCTTTTAAAACATCTCACCCAGAGGTGGGATTCAGCCGGTTCAGACTGGTTCGGGAAAACCGGTAGTGGCAACTTGTGGGTGGGCCAGCCCAACCATCCGGGCGCAATCCCATCCTATATCGCTGTGTTTGTGACACCGCACTTGTGTGGATGGCCCATGAGACCAAATTGCCATGTTGTTTGACGTCGCATCAGAGGTGGGTTTCAACCGGTAGTGGAAATTTTGAGTAGTTCAGAGAACCGGTAGTAAAAATTATGACTGGCCCCGCCCCATCTATTCTCTGCCTCCTGAGTCCCAGCTGATCAGGAAGAAATGAGGATTTTGCAGTAACTTTCCCCTGGAGTGGGGAGGAAATGGAGATTTTACACTATCCTTCCCCTGCCCGCCAAGCCACGCTCACCAAGCCATGCCACGCCCACCAAGCCACGCCCACAGAACCAGTAGTAAAAAAATTTGAAACCCACCACTGCGTTGCATGCATGTGTGGATGACATGCGCAATCTAATTGCCGTGTTTTGTGATGCCGCACGCTCACATTTCTGGTGCTGGGCGAACCGGTAGCTACAGTATGGGAAGCCCACCTCTGATCTCACCATATCTTGACATAGATAAGTCTTTCTGTATACTCTGCCACATCTTTGTAGTAAAAAATAACCAGTGATCTACTACCAGTGAACTTCTAGAACAGGGGTGTCAAACTCAAGGCCCGCCCCGTTACTGTTAAGTTAGTAACATGGTTGTTAAGCGAATCTGTCTTCCCCATTGACATTGCTTGTCAAAAGGTCACAAAAGATGATCACGTGATCCCAGGACACTGTAACCGTTGTAAATACGAACCAGTTGCCAAGCATCCAAATTTTGAAAACATGATCAGGGAGATGCTGCAACTGTTTTAAATGTGAAAAATGATCATAACTCACTTTTTTCAATTTCTTTGTAATTTTGAATGGTCACTAAATGAATGGTTGTAAGCCAAGGACAACCTGTAATACAATATACAACACAAAAGCTTCCTCAAATCAACACTCTTAACTGTTGAGGGGAAATTAGGTTACCGCTTTCAGAGGCGGGTTCCCATTGCTAATACAGCTGTTGATTCATCCATGTGTTAGGCAAGCATGAGAAAGATTCCTACTCAAGTACCAATGCTCCATTCACATGAGGATTTTGGGCGAATCAAAATTCTCCCACTTTGCCACTTTTTGCTTTGCAGTTAAACATTTATTTTCATAAAGATGAATGGGCCAAAAAATTGTTCCATGGGAAGGCAACAGATAAGATAACCTTTATTGTCATTTTTTTTTTACTGTGACCACACTGGCCCACATTAAAAATGAAATTCTGTTGCTCTCAAAAGAAAGTATATATCTACCCGTACCCATACATAGTACATATATACATGTATAATTTGCAATACAACAGATTATATGGATTGCATAATTCAATTAAAACGAAGATAACATCTTTTGATACACTCTCTTCAGAATGGGCAGAATTGCATGGTCTGTTCAATTAATTAAATCCTTCAATTAAGTAGTATAGTTTTAAAAGGACTGCAAAAACAAGGAGGAACAATTAGAAATGTGAGTGAATCTGAAGACGTTCTAATTCCAAATTTGGAGCAACATTTGATTGCCAGTAGATGAATGGTTGATTATTCTGGTTGATCAATAGAACAATTTGGCCTCAAACTAATGTTCTGTTGAGAAATTTTAAAAATGCAATTAGCACACTTTTGGCTTGGTGTGTGCCGTTGCCTTCAGGAAATGAGATTTCCCCCCCAATTTTGTTGAAGGTACAGGACAGATCTGGCCACCCAAGTTTTTCCATCTGACCACCCTGTTATACCTAATTCATAAATTGCAATTGCCAATAACAGCAGGGACCTGTCCAGAACACTTCACAATAGGTACAGATATTCCTTGACTTACAATCATTTGTTTAGTGGCCATATGAATTTACAGTGGAACTGAAAAAAGTGACTCACAACCAGTTCTTGCACTTAAAATTGCCACAGCATCCTCATGTTCACATAATCAAAATTCAGATGCTTGAGAGCCGGCATGTATTTATGATGGCTACCGTGTCCTGGAGGTTATGTGATTGCCATTTGTGATCGCCACAGCCTGCTCTCAACCAGCGAAGTCAGTCACGGAAGTCAGATGACTGCATAATTTACTTAACCATTGGAATGATTTGCTCAACAACCGTGGCAAAAATGATTGCAAAATTGGGTGCCCTTCACTTAAGCACAACTGCCTTGCTTAGCAATGGATACCCTGGTCCCAATTGTGGTCGTAAATGGAGGATTATTTAGTGGTATGTTAAATTGCTTCAGTTGGACAGACAAACCTCCAGAATCACTTACGGAATATATTCCCAAAGCTCAAAGAGGCTGCTGTGAAAGTATCTTCATTCGGTAATCAAGAAGATTGTGACTCTTTAGATTAGGGGTCTCCAACCTTGGCAACTTTAAGATTTGTGGACTTCAACTCCCAGAATTCCTCAGACAGCTTTGTAAAGACCCCTGCTTTAGATGGACACAAAGCAGGAAAATAATTGGGACTGTTTCTTTAGGCAAGCATTTTCATTAGAACTTGGCTCCTGTTGTAATTACACAAACATCCCCTAAAGCAAAAAAAAGAAAAAAGAAAAACCAGCTTCTATAATGATTATTAGCAGGTTTGTGGCTGAAGCAGGAAAGTTCACAGGTTGCCTTTTGTTAATGAAGTTTCTTGTTTTTTCTATCAAATGTGTTTTTCAAGGAGGAGAAAAGCTATGCAATAAAGGGACTCTGGTTCTGCAAAGGGAACCTAGGGCAGTCATTGAAATGTGTTACATGCAAAATTCCAATATTATGCCTGCAAGGAATAAGACTCCCCACCCCCCCAGTTGTTGAAAAAGAATATGAAAAACAGGGAAGAGAAGGGACAAGGAAGGGAGGAAGGGAGGGAGGGAGGGAGGGAGGAAGGAAGGAAGGAAGGAAGGAAGGAAGGAAGGAAGGAAGGAAGGAAGGAAGGAAGGAAGGAAATTTCTAGCAGTTCAACTAGTTTGGTCAATAATGAGAGATGCTTTGAGTGGTCATTCTGATGTCCTCATCCTAGGTATTACTTTTAGGATAATCCAACTCTATCTGACCTGCGTCTATATAGGCAATTCTTGTATTGAGACTTAAGCAGTGGTGAAATGTAAAATTTGTTACTACCAGTTCTGTGGGTGTGGCTTGGTGGGGGGGGGTTATTGTGTCTGGGTGGGCTTGGCCAACTTTTTTTTTTTACTTTTAAAAGCATTTTTTTCAGCCGAAGAGATTTTAGAAAAATGCTTTTAAAAGTAAAAAAAAAAAGCCTCTGATGATCGCGCGGCTCAGCTGGGCATGGGGGGGGAGGGATTTTTACTACTGGTTCTCCAAACCATGCGCCGCCATTGCTATCGTCTGAACCGGGAGCATTTCACCCCTGGACCTAAATACAGGTAGTCTTTGTTTAGAGACCTCCGATGGGACTGGCAACTTGATCATTAAGTGAAATGGGTGCTAAGTGAAACTGGGACTGTGTCTGCATTCATATTTCAGCTTTCTTTTGCTTTACAGACCTGCAAAAGCCATTAAAGACATGGACTGGTCACAAAATTACCGTACTTTTTCATCACCGTCATACAAGAACTGCAAATGGTTGCTGAACAAGACACTCGCTAAGTGAGGACTACCTGTATTGGTATTGTACTGTACTTTCCAAAATACCAGCTCTGCTACAGACTGTCAGATTGGGCTACGTTGGTGTAACTTTTTAAAAATTAGTCATAACATGAAGTCTCTTTGAAATGAAGGCAAGGCCTAAATGACTGAACCAATCCATCTGTGCAAAGCTCTGTGTCATGATCCAAAGGATAAAGTTTTCTGAATATGGTAATTGACCTTCCAACCATGTGTTTTATCTATACATTGCTGACTTTTTTTGTACAAAATTGCAGGTAGTCCTTGACTTCACTTAGTGACCATTCGAAGTTACAACAGCACTGAAAAAAAGTGACTTCTGATCACTTTTTACTGTTGTGACCATTGAAGGATGCCCATGGTCATGTGATTTACATTTGGATGCTTGACAACTGACTCGCATTTATGACGGTTGCCATGTCCCAGGGTCAAGTGATCCCCTTTTGCAACCTTCTGACAAGCAAAGTCAATCGGAAAACCAGATTTGAAAGTTTGAAAGTTTATTAGATTTCTATACTGCCCTTCTCCCAGGGGACTCAGGGAGGTGTACAGCCATATTAAAACACATAAATTATAAAATTTAAAACCAATTAAAATCAAATAAAATTTGGCCCTCAAATTAAAACACACATACGCCCATTTAAAATTCATATTAGGCCAGTCCGGCTTGCTGAAACAGAAGAGTCTTAAGGGTGCGGCGAAAAGTATGCAGGTCGGGCTAAGACGAAGCTCTAGGGGCAGCTCATTCCAAAGGGCTGGTGCCCCCACAGAGAAGGCTCTCCCCCTGGGTGTCGCCAGTCGGCATTGTTTGGCCGACAGCACCCTGAGGAGCCCCTCTCTGTGGGAGTGTATTGGCTGGTGGGAGGTTGTTGATGGCAGAAGGTGGTCTCGTATATACCCCGGTCCTAAGCCATGGAGCGCTTTAAAAGTGGTGACCAACACCTTGAATCGCACTCGGAAGACCAATGGGAGCCAGTGCAGCTCGCACAGTTGCTTAACAACTGTGTTACTAATTTAACAACTGCACTTTAACATTTAACATTTCACTTAAGAAATGTGGCAGGAAAGGTTATAAAATGGAGCAAAACTCACTTAACAAATGTCTCACTTGGCAACATAAATTTTGGGTTCAATTGTGGATGTAAAATTGAGGACTACCTGTATAATCCAAAAACACTTCAGGAGGTCATGAGGATAAAACAGGCGAGATGTAATTTTGACTTGGCTTGAGAAAAGGATGTCCACATTTAGAAAGGGAAGATTTACAATAATATTTTCAGAACCCTTGCTTTTAAACTGAGCTGTTGACAGGGCCTATGATTTAAATATTCTTAATTCTAGCCCTTTTTCCTCTCTACTCTCACTAACTGTGACCTCATTTTGGTCATATAAATAGAAACAGTAAGGGACATGTGACAATTGCAATACAGTAGCAGGAGTGAAAGACTCAAATCAATCAAATCCGCTGATTTGTTTAATTGCTTGGAAAAATGTTACGGGAGGTGGGCAGACTGCTATTCTATTGCAGGCTACAAGGCTTTGGTTTAAACCTTTTAAGAGTTCAAAAGCAATTCACTTCTTTTTAACAAAAGGCTCTTCTGACAGTTTAAAAATTAACATTTTTCCCCCTGGCATAGGTTTTTGTATTTAATCAAATGCTTCTAGCAGCTGGAACATTTCCAGATTGGCTCTGTTTCTCTGATAGTATGCTATTGTTTGACAACTGAGCTGATTTACACTTTTGGCTTATCTGCAGGAAAGAGGGGAATCTATGAAGCCAGTTTTCAGTTGAAAATGCTGAAGCTGTGTGGATCTTGAAACTGAGATGTTTACTAACTCTTCACTCTTGAATTCACTTTCCAACTCCTGAGCTCAACAGGTCTGGTGAAAGGAACGCTGGCTTGAAAATGTCACAGTTCATATTTGGTACTTCAGATGACATGAAGTTAACAGTGTCCATCTTTTCCTTTTTTTATGGGGTAGAATGGAAGTATTTTTTATTGCTCCAAGAGCAGATTTATATACTGCATTTCATTAGTAATACAAGGCAAAGTACATTGTGTTTCTTCCACCCATTTCTCCCACAACTGGGGAAGTAGATTGGATTAAGAAAGGGACTGGGACCTATAAAATGATGATGTGAAAGTTGTCCTATCCTGAGATAAAAGTATGACCACAACTTTAGTTGAATAATTGTACATGTGGGGGGATTGTAAAAAGTTAGAGCAGAAGAGGATAAAAACAGAGGAGACACTCAGTGGTTCTATAAGACAGTGGTTTTTCTCACTCCCTAATACTAAAAGATAATTTTGTGTGTCACCCCACAATATTTAATTTTCCTATAAACCAACTACTAGGGCTTGCTCCAAGTATGGTACACTAGCAACAATTTTCTAAACCACAGGTGTCAAACCTGCTGCATCATGTTGCTGTCATGTGACGTTTTGCGATGTTTTTCCCATTCGAGAAGCTGGAATGGGCGTGGCCTACACATGATGCATTTGGCCTTCAGGCCACCAGTTTGACATCCCTGTTCCAAGCAAACAAACAAACAAAGATGCAAACAATCTTCTTTGATCTCTGCTTCCCAACTTCACATCTAGCATCTTACAACCAACTATATATCATCTAGCAAGGACATATTAAAGTACACCAATACAACAGCTTTGGTTTTCTTATTAAAGGATAATAATATCATTTCCAGAACTTGATCAGAAATCGTAATTATTTCCAACCAAGTTTTAAAAGTCTAAATGAGAATATGTGCTATATGGAATTGAGAAAAAAGCATGTTCTTGGTTAGGTAAGTTACCTAAAATAATTTGCAAAACAAATGGGTAAAATGTCTGGCTTGTCTCTAATTGGACTAGAAAAATATATTCAAACCACTGGACTATCTCCAATATTAACAACTACCAAAATGATATAATTAATGATAATAACTATTCAAAAGTTCTTGCTCAGCTATAACATTTAAATTGCTTGACAGTTGATTAAACAAACAAAGAAACAAATTTGAAGCTTCCTTAATTAGTATTGCCATTTGAATTTCCATATCTATGAATCTGATCCACAAATTCCTAGCCAATAGATTATTTTTCCTCTGGGAAGTTTATGAATAAAATCCCCAACAAAACATAGGTTGCACTAATATCAGTTCACTAAAAAATCTTTTGGTTCTTGGATATACTATAAAACCTTCAATATTTCATGGGGGGAAATGTCATTATATATAAAAAAGTTCACATTATTTTAGGAGCTTGAAAATAATCTCCATATCTGGCTGGCCAAAATATAAATGACCAGTAAAAATCAGCAAAGCGGTACAAAAGACTATCTTACTGCATAGTGTTCATTCAGATTTTGGCTGCCCAGATCTGATAAATATTTTATTTTGTCTCATATCTTTCTCCCTAATCAGCAGATCCTTTTCTCTTGCCTTATACTGAATAGTGTTAATATATCTTGTTGTATTATGACAGTCAGATGCATGGCCTGAAGCTTGTTTTTGTAAAAAAGAGCAAGCTGTTTTCTCCTTTAGTAAGATGTGCCCCAACCTTTCTCAGTTTTCTAAATTTCTTTTACTGGTGCATGAGTCCAAATCTCAGAAAACAGTACAGCTAAGTAAAGAGATGTTCTTTGCAAGGATGCGATAAGAGAATTAGTCATCTGACAGGAATCTTATTATTTTTTCATGAGCTGTAAACACTGATGTCTTGATAGCCTACTGATCTTCATATGTCAGGTACGTTGGAATCAACAGTTTAGAACACATGCTGATTAACTAATATTTCTACATAGATATATGCATAGATATATCCCCTGGACTGTGGAAAGCTACATCTATTTTTTAGTCTGGAACTGTGCAGCAATCTGGCCATACAAATATTTGCAATTGTGGCTTATCTGCATGTCAGATTTTCTAATTGTTCTTTGATAGTTGTCGGGTAAACATGTTAGCATACAAGGTGGAGGATGTATAAATGTTTAGAAATCCAGGGTTTGATTGAATATTGGTTTGAACAGTGTTCTGAGCCTGTTCAAATAAAATTTGGATACCAGTTTTCATTTATTTTCTCTTACATATGCTACTTACTGTATATCATTTCCCCCCCTTTTCCTCTATTTAATTCTGCCCAGGTACCATCTCTTTCTTCTCCTAATGTCCCCAAATTCTGTTAAATTTTTGATTGCCTTCTTTATAAGAAATGCTCAGTTCACTTTGTGATCATGTTTTATTGATTTAACTATCTACTATTTTTTATCCCAAGGCATACCCACACAGAAGTCTTTGTGTCAATTTGGAATCAGCACTAGACTGTTATGATCATACTAGATTGGTTGGTTGATTGATTATTGTTAGCCTTCCCAGGTAGATCAGACAGGAAACAGACCAGATGAACTAGTTCCAATTTATCGGCTATATTAACAGAATCTGGGACGTCTGAAAGTACAAATATGCTACTGTCTCTTTTACAGCCTGATAAAAATTTCTGAGTTTCTTTCTCTGCTTTTATACAGCTGTGGGCTCTCCAGCTGTTATCTGATTGTTACTTAGGAAGCATCTCCTCTCCCCCCACGCCCCCAATTTCCCAAGGTCATTTTCACATACCGTAACAGTTATTTATTATCTTCAGACTGTTTTGAGGGATTGAGTTGAAATGGTGCTGGTGTCAAAGGACTCTTTGTAACATGCAAGCAGTAATTAAATGTAAGCACTGTTACTACTGTAGTTAGATAGATGCCTGTGCCTGAAGAGAACTTCCTTTTTCTTACATCTGGTTGATAACTGAATACTGTATTATGCACTAGGTAAGATGTGGGTGTACGGCTTCCAAGATATTTGTACTGTCGTAATGGACCAATCTGGACTGGCAGCAATTCTACACAGGGTGTGTTTGGAAGGAGCTTCATCTTTTAAACCCCAGCCTCTTTGTTAAGCAAAATTGTGAAAATTGCAGTGCAATATTTCTGGATGGCACAGGTGAGGGCAAACTGGCAAAAGCAAAAATGTTTCTAAAACATTTTGAATAATGTTAGAGGTATGCATAAATGCATCTCTATAAATATATTTGGAAGATTTGCTGCTCCTGGGAGACAAAAATGGACTGGTCAAGGCTCCTTCTATACATAGAAAAATAAACATCTGATGGGAGATGATTATGCTAAAAAAATGCTGTGCACTGCAGGCCCAGTCTATCTTTGCATATTTAATGTAATCACCAACCAGCAGTTCTTTTCAGAACAGGAAGAAAAAGTAGGTATCTGTCTATAATTATTTTGGATCTGCTTTCTTAGAAACATATATATAAAATCTCTGGAAGGGTGCACAATCCAGTCTATTTCAGGTGCAACAACTAAGTGAAGAATTTTTCAGAGACTTTCTCCAATCTTGCAGCTTTCAGTTGTTTTAAAACTGCATTTTCCAAAATTCCCTTATCAGACTTGCTGAAGTTTTAGAATCTGGGCAATAGTAGTTCCAACATAGCTAGGGGATGCCAAATTGATGTGTTGCGATCCTCCAGATTTAGTTCTACTGTGAGCTTCCATGATCCATTTATCTCCTGTGTGCTAGGATTGAGATTATTGCTACCTTCCGGACCTGCTTGGAGAGGCTTTTGGCTGCTGCCTTCAGGAGTCTTCTTTACCTGTCTTCTATTGTCATAGCCAGCCCATAAAACCCTGGACAACTTGTAGACTGCACAGCTGCTGTTTGTGCATTCTCCACAACAGTGACATATTGCCTTCCCAAAGGAAATCAAGTGCCAGGTTACATGGAGAAGCACAGTCCAAACACTGACAGTGGATTTTAGTGATTCCAAATTAAACTTCTAACTTCATTAGAAAAAAACATTTAAATCCTGCAGTTATTTTTTTTCCTGGATAAGTCATCCAATAAGTTCTGTGGCTATGTGCAGATTGTCCAGCACCTTAACTATTCTATCAAACCAGCTATGAGTCAATGTTGATTTCCCCCCCAAAACTTTTTTTTTAAATAGAGAAATACCTTTTAATGGAGACTTTGTTGTTAGCTAAGTATAACAGAATATCATAGTTGGAAGGGACCTTGGAACCCCTTCTCAAGCAGGAGATCCTATACTATTCTGGCTAAATAACTGTCCAATCAACCTTCGATGATGGAGCGCTCACAACTTCTGGAGGCAAACCGTTCCACTGATTAACTGATCCACTGATTGTTCTAATGGTCAGAAAATTTCTCCTGTTTTCTAGATAGATCATCTCCTATATTAGTATCCATCCTTTGCTTCTTGTTGCGTTTTCTAGTGCTCTGGAGAATAGATTGACCCCCTCTTCTTTGTGGCAGCCCCTTAGATATGGAACTTTGCTATCATGTCAGAGCAGTGTTCTGGAGAGAAAATGCGGCTACTGTTTCGTCACGACATCTTTCCTATGAATGTGTAACTGTAAGTGAGAAAAAACTTGAGAAATGGGGCAAAGAGATGCAGGCTAGGGAACAATCAGATAAGAGCTGTACAAGTGGTAGAGAAAGAGGCTCAGAAGAGACCCTCCTTAACTTCTCAGACTGAAAAATAAATGGCAGGAGAGTTGTACTTTCTCACTTGCAATATTCTATTAAAGTAGTCTTACAATAAAGTAGAAGTAGCTCATCTGGTCTGTTTCCTATCTGGTCTATTGGGAAGACTGACATCAATCTTGCAAGTCTAATACTCTCTTCCAAAAAGATAACTTCCTGGAATGGCTTCTGATCCTCAAGGAATGCCGTTATCCGCTGAGCATCTGGCAGCAACATTGTTAAAATACTAGCAGCAAGTTGAGATACAAATAGCCAATTTGCAGAATGCCATGATACAATTAACCAACAACAGGAGCAGAATTTCCTTCAACCAGTGGCAGCACAATACATGGGACTCAGCCAAAGCTCTTGTAAAACTGGGGGTTAGCTATGATTTTACCACTACAAAAAGCTACTGTGTTTCCCCGAAAATAAGATTCTGTCTTATATTTTTTTGAACCCTGAAATAAGCTCTTGGCCTTATTGCCATGCACTCGAAAGCCTGATTGGGCTTATTATCAGGGGATTTCTTATTTTGGGGAAAACAGGGTAGTAGGAATAGAGCAGGTTATATTATTAAATTGTACTTATTTTATGCTTTGACATATTTTGAGGATCCTAATAGGAGTATACAAATGCCATAAATTAATAAGACAGAATAAATCTTTTAAAATTAATAACAAAGGCTCCACAGTTAGCTGCTTAAACCCATTTTATTGTTTATTGGTGAAACAATAGGAGCATTTAACCACTAGGTGGAGACAGTCTCATATTCAGTGAGGAATAAAAGTGGTTGATCTGGTGTCTGAGAACATTTTTTTTCATATTCTATTTTAAAAAAAATTATTTGTTGGTCAGTGGAATTTGTCTTTTTGAATAGGGAATGAGTAGAAAGGAACATCTATTTCTCAAGAATTGTAGTTTATATTGGTCTATATTTAACATCATTTGAGTAGACTTCTCTACAGACTGGAGTTTGTCTTGTTTTCTTACATTCTGCAGCTCTTGTGTTGTCTCCATAACTGATCAGGAAATCTGGATGGAAACCTAGAAGGAGAATCCAGGGCATCATTGCTCTGCTAGCAGTTGGACCTCACTGTACAACTGCAAACAGAATTTACAGCAGTAGAAAATTCTGGAAGGAAAAAAAAAGCTATTATACATACTAGCAAATCAAATATTTCCTCTGCATTCAAAGGATAAATAATCCTATTATGCGGTTATACCTCCACTTTATCAGAAAATCTTGTGGAGAGGTTAATGACAGCTCTTCCTTGTTCATTTTTGCATCAAGCAAAAACTGTCTGTCAAGCAAATAATGTTTCATTCCAGTCCATAAATCATTATTTGGTTACCACTGTTTCTACTTTAATCTGGAACTGATCTGGGATGTTGCATGTATAAGAACATGAGGAGGAGGAGGATCCTGCTGTCAGACCAAAAGACAAAATTGCTGTGTGTGTGTGTGTGTTTCATTCATTCCATGGTAAAATGGATTATATAACCATCATAATAAAACCCTAGTCACAAATCACTCAATCAAGAAGTCATCTATCACTTTCAAGTTTCTGGAATAAGACTGTTTTCAACCTAACATCTTGTGGGAGCTTATCGATTCCTACATGGTGTTCTTCTATATACCTACAGGTTTGTTGCTGAAACAGAGCTTAGATGACTTTCAACTAGATCGGATAAGTGACTCCTTTAAAAACAATATTGGATGGTGTGCAAATGCTGATGGTGGCATTATATCGGTGAGGACTCATCACGCCTGAAAAAGGGATTTCTTTCAGTTGCCACTGTAAGATAAGCATGCTTGTATAAACAATGCTGAAAGGCACAAAAGGCCTTTGATAATAAAGACACTGAACAGATGAGAGGACGAGAAGACTTCAAAGATGTTTTCCAGTTCTAGCACCAGTAATTTATATCTCAATCCACAGAAATGTTTTATTCCCCTGGAGCAGTGGTAGGATTCAAGTAATTTAACAACCGGTTCTCTGCCCTAATGATTTCTTCCAACAGCCAGTTTGCCAAACTGCTCAGAAAGTTAACAACCAGTTCTCCCGAAGTGGTGAGAACTGGCTGAATCCCACCACTGCCCTGGAGGATAAAGGTGGAGGCATGATAGCTTTTGTCTCATCTAGATCAGGGGTCTCCAAGCTTGGCAACTTTAAGCCTGGAGGACTTCAACTCTCAATTCAATTCTGGGAATTGAAGTCTGCCAGGCTTAAAGTTGCCAAGGTTGGAGACCCCTGATCTAGACTGCATACATTGCTAGAGAAAAGTATATTTGCCTGCATGTAAGAAAATGTAGGGTATGGAGCTAGCTTTACTGTAGGTATTATTTAAACTCTTACATTGTGGTGAAAGTGGCAATGAACAGACTTTAGGAGGCATTTTAAGAATCCTATCTCTGTAAGCTAATTGTTCTCTTTGTTATGACTGCCATTTAAAACAAATCAAGGAAAACTCCCTAAAGACTCATTAAGCAGTTTACCAAGCCAACACATCAGTGTATTGTGCTAAATATATTTGTTGGAACTGATGTCAACAGTAGCTAACGTTTATGAAAAGCTTATGCAATACAATATTAGAAGAGGTTTGAAATATTTATTTTTCCTTTTAGGAAAATCAGATGGCCCCTACTATTTGCCTTACTCCAAAATTCAAAATCAACACATCGCACATCCGAACTGTATTGCATTAGCATAATATTAGCATGAAAGTCTTAAAACTTAAATGGCTGACTTTGACTTTATTAGGGAAATGATGCTTAAATGAACGGTAGCTTAAACATTTCAACACTTCTTAGCGAGTTACTCATTACTCCTCCATACCCACTTGAAAGATCATATAGGAAACGAAGACTAATATCTAAAGTAGGGCTTGAATATACCGGTAGTACAAAACTATTTAACTGGCTCAATCTGTGTACTCCATTATGACTATAAATAGTTTTTGGGTTATAATAGCAATTGGGACGCAAATTTCTGTTGCTAAGTGATGTGGTCATAAAATGTGACATCATGTGACATTGCTTAATGAAGGCAATTCCAGCAGTCTCAGCTTCCATCTTTGAGCAAGGATAACGCGGGTCATTAAGCGAGCAATTCACATCACCTTAACTTCCGACTAGCTTCCCCATTATCTTTGTTTGGAGGATGTCGGTAGGGAACGTCAGAATCCACATTCTGCAATCGTGGGAATGCTTTGATGGTTAGAACTGTGATGGATCCAGAAGGAGCATTTGTTCAGTGCTGTCGTGACTTTGAATGGTTACTGAACGAATGGTCATAACTCAAGGAATACCCGTAACTTGTTCAAATGCCCTGTTTTGTTCCCCAAAGTGGCGTCCACTGATATCTCCCTTAAATTCCATCATGTTCTTTATTTGTTCTGATTTTTCTATACTGAAGAAATTAGAATGCTGCAAAGTGAAACACCATCTGGATTTTCAAAATGAGTCTCATATGGATTCTAAACTAGTGAATGGATGCGATCTCCTAGTGCTTGGTAGGGGTTGTTAAGTGAATTGCTGCAGTTGTTAAATTAGTAACACAGTTGTTAAATGAATCTGGCTTCCCCATTGACTTTGCTTGTCAGAAGGTCACAAGAGGTGATCATGTGATCCCCCTGGGACACTGCCTATGTCATAAATATGGATTAGTTGCCAAGTGTCTGAATTTTTGATCATGTGACCATGGGGATGGTTGCAATGGTTGTAAGTATGAAAAATGCCATTGTAACTTCAAACGGTAATGCGTACAAAATAGCCCAGGATCTGTTTTGCAAAGTGGATCCCATGCTACTCTCTGCAAAAATACACAAAGTCATCAAGGGGCTTGTACCCAGCAAATGTCTCTACTGTAAATCACCTGATAGCAGTATTCTGACAGCATCACATATAAAAGTTAATTTCAGACCAAATCTGTTTATAAATACAGTGTACATTTCACAGTAAAATACAGGTAGTCTTACGACTTTCGACCACTTGAACCCAAAATTTCTGTTGTTAAATGTTAACACATGTTAAGTGAGTTTTTGCCCCATTTTATGATCCTTTCTTGCCACCGTTGTTAAGTGAATCATGGCAGTAGGTAAATTAGTAATCTGGTTGTTAAGTGAATCTGGCTTCCCCATTGACTTTGATTGCAGAAGATCACAAAAGGGGATCATATGACCTTGGGACACAGTAACGGTCGTAAGTATGAACCAGTTGCCAAGCATCTGAATTTTGATCACATGATCATGGGGATGCTGCAAAGGTCGTAACTGTGAAAAACGGTCATAAGTCACTTTTTTTTAGTGCCGTTGTAACTTTGAACGGTCACTAAATGAACTGTTGTAAGTCGAGGACTATCTGTATATCCGTATAAAGCCACAACATGGAATCAATTTCATTTTCATTAAAAAAAAGAGTAATTTGGAAGGTAATTGTCACATGTAGCATTTAAACAAATAATGCATGAAATCCTGAACAGGGAAAGTCTAAAAATTATGTTATTTAAAGAACAATATGAGGCCACTCTGAAGCAGAAGAAACAAAGCAAAGAAGGAAGAACAAATGGACTCCAGTTCAGTGGTGAAATCCAAATTTTTTTACTACCGGTTCTGTGGGCGTGGCTTGGTGGGCATGGCAGGGGAAGGATACTGCAAAATCTCCATTCCCACCCCACTCCAGGGGAAGGATATTGCAAAATCTCCATTCCCACCCTACTCTGGGACCAGCCAGAGGTGGTATTTGCTGGTTCTCCAAACTACTCAAAATTTCCGCTACCGGTTCTCCAGAACCTGTCAGAACCTGCTGGATTTCGCCCCTGCTCCAGTTGGCTAGAAGGACTTATCCACTTCTATTTCTCTTACAGTCATTCAGTTCAATATAAATTATACTATATAAATAAATGATACCATGCATACCAGGAGCTATTTCGTTTAATGAGGTAGTTATTTAAATTTGCAGTAATTCAAAATGGTCTTAAGATCAAACTTGAAGTTAAAATACATAATAGTGAAATATAAAAATGTAAAGCATCAAAAACACTACCCTTGCTTTCACCAAGAGACACAGAATGAAACAAATGGCTCTTTTATGACTATAAAAGCCACTGTTACGTTGAGAAGCTCAAGGTAATTCTGCCTATTTACAGAAGAAATAGGGCATTATCCATTATCCTTCACTTACCTGCATCAGTGACATCTCTATAGTACAACTGAGTGAATAAATGAAGCAAAGTAACTCTTTAGACTTTTATTTGCTGAAAAAGTGTGCCACTGTAATGGGATACCGCACAGCTATAGGAATAGTCTTCATACTGACCGTACATGTTGTCTTTGACTTACAGTTCGTTTAGTGACCAAAGTTACAACAGCACTGAAAAAAGTGACTTATGACCATTTTTCACACTTACATTATATTAATCTTCATTTCCTATATGATCTTTCAAGTGGCTATGGAGGAGTAATGAGTAACCCGCTAAGAAGTGTTGAAATGTTTAAGCTACCATTCATTTAGGCATTGCAGCATCTCCATGGTCACATGATCAAAATTCAGACACTTGGCAACTGACTCATATTTATGACGGTTGCTATGTCCCGGAGTCATGTGATCATCTTTTGCGACCGTCTGACAAGTAAAGTCAATGGGGAAGTCAGATTCAGTTAACAACTGTGTCATGAGCCGTGATGGTGCAGCGGTTAGAGTGCAGTACTGCAGGCTACTTCTGCTGAACTGCTGGCTGCCTGCAATTTGGCAGTTCAAGTCTCACTGGCTCAAGGTTGACTGAGTTTCATCCTTCTGAGGTCGGTAAAATGAGGACCTAGATTATTGGGGGCAATAGGCTGACTCTGTAAACCGCTTGGAGAGGGCTGTAAAGCACTGTGAAGCGGTATATAAGTCTAAGTGCTATTGCTATTATTAACAACAACTGCAGTGATTCATTTAATAATTGCAAGAATGGTCGTAAAATGGGGCAAAACTGACTTAACAGCTGTCTTGCTTAGCAACAGAAATTCGGGTTTCAATTGCGGTCATACAACTGAGGACCAACTGTACTTCATAGTAGAATTCAGAAAGTGTGACTGCTCGTTTTCCAGAACTCTTGACTCCTTATTTTGAGATAGCACCCATGTTTTTTTTACAAGCCTTCAGGCTCCTCTGGCTATCAGGTTTTGAAGTTTCAGAATGTATTCATCATCTGAGATGTAAAGAAATTAGGCCTTCTGGGCACCTCTGTGATCTAAATATTCAGAAGGTAGTGGTGATATGATGGTGATGCAGTTAACTCCGGGACTATGACAATAAGATTATTTTTTTCATAAGGTACTTGGACTGGAGATTGAACATTACAAGACTGGCAATGAGGCAGTACACGTGAAAGAAATGGACTTGATAAGGAGAACAGCTCTGCTGCACTCACATTTAAAATCAACATTTTAAAACAAGTAAGTTACAGGTAGCCCTCGACTTACAACTGTTCATTTAACCATCGTTCAACGGCACTGAAAAAAGTGACTTTTGACCATTTTCCAGATTTACGACCATTGCAGCATCCCGATGGGCACGTGATCAAAATTCAAAGGCTTGGCAACTGTCTCACATTTATGATGGTTGCAGTGTCCCGGGGTCATGTGATCACCTTTTGGGAACTTCTGACAAGCAAAGTCGACGGGGAAGCCAGATTCACTTAACAAGAGTTTGACTTATTTGTAGATTTAGTACCATTAAGGACTACTCGTTGAGTACGGGCTGTCAGCCAGTTACAAATCCATCTGGTGGTGATGCTGTCTATCCCAGGGGTCACCAACCTTTCGGACCTCAGGGACCACTAAATCCATAATTTTAAATCCCACGGACCATTAATATGATCTGCCTAATGACCGGCTGGGTGGGAATGGTTAGGTGGTCATGTGACTGAGTGGGCATGGCCAACTCAATGTCACACACGTCGAGGTGCACCTTGCCGGTCTCTATTTGCCTCTCCCCTCCCAGCCACTCCTCCTCCCCGCCCAGGCTCCTTAGGGCCCCAACAGGAAGCAGTTGTTGGAGCTAAGCAGCTACCATGGGAAACACAACTCCGTTCAAATTGGATCTGACCAAGAAGGAGACTCAGTAGAAGCACCTCACTGAGGACTACAAGCATAGGCTTTCCAAGCAGAGGGAAGACCTGCGGGAGTGCAAGGCCAGGTACAGGTGCCTGGAGGCTCAGTGGGCTGAGATGGTCAGCCAGTTCCAGACCATGATGCAGTCCTACTGGAACAAGGCCCTCCGGCTCTTTGCCACCAGCAGCACTTCCCTCCAGCCTTCCCCCAAAGCCCTGCACCAGGAGGCTGACGCAGACCCCAAGTCAAAATTTCTGCCCCCCCTCCAACCTACACAAAAAGACCCCGAAGGGGGAGACTCTCTGCAGCAACACAAATGGTCATTGCATGTATCTGTCCCAGGGGCCGTAGTTTGAGGACCCCGATTTAGTGCAATATTAAAAAATGAAAATATTTTTTCTGCGGACCACCAAAATTTTCTCGTGAACCACCAGTGGTCCACAGACCACCAGTTGGTGACAGCTGGTCTATCCCACATTTTTCTAACTTATCAAGAAGTAGGTTACGGTCTATTTTGTCAAATGCTTTGCTGAAGTCTAAATATATTATGTTCACAGTATTTTGTTGGTCTACTAATTTAGTCACTTTGTGGATTGCGGAGAAAAATTAACTGTACCCTTTTCTAAAGAAATCCATCTTGGGAGAAGTCATTAAATTTTTTCCTGTTTTCAGAATATGTTTAGATAGAATTTAGAACATGTGATCTATGGTACAATTATCTGCCTTCTTTCTTTGTCTTATTCTGCCAGCAGTGAAGACATCTGATTGGCTAGCCTTTGCAACAATGACTGCAACACTTAGTTGTTAAGCTGAGCTTAAAACATTTAAGCAGATCCCAGATCTGGTTAATACTTTAATGAAATTCATAGGCAATTCCAGAGCTGCAAGTTTGACAGGGAAGTTGAGAGAACAGTTTAGTAGAAGACAAAGGCTAACCACTCATGTATTGTTTTCAAGAAAATAACATAAACAAGAGTATATATCACCAGAGTTGTGTCACTTGAAGGTACCGTGTTTAGAAAATGAACAAGGAGCACAAACAACAATAAATAAGGCAATAGGGATAAACACACAACATACATTCGCTATTGCTGCATGCTTAAATTGCTATAATAGTTGCTTTTAGACAAAGTTTAGTTTTCTCTCTATAAAACGCACAGGTTCACGCACACTTCCATTCCCAGGCATTTGATATACACAATTTAAGAATAAATTTTCCCTACCATCCACCAGGCCTTTGGGGCTAGGAGAGATCAAAAGCATCTCTTCCCTCCCATTGTCTCTTAGCTTATTATTTCTCCTTTGCCCAATTTACAATCCTATAACAAATGTGATTTAGTTCATTTCCAATAGAGCTGCTTCTCAACTGTATGCTGTGCTTTAATGATTCCCATTTGTTAAAGTTGAAAGGGAAAGCTAATTAAATGAAGCCTGCAGAAAGGGAGGGGCCAATTCTGTGCTGAGGTTGCTTTATCTTATACAAGCAGCCCTATACCTTTTCTTTTGTTTTTCTTTCTTTTACTTTTCATAGGCCCTGTATGCATTCATTTACTCACAAGGTAGGGTTTTGTTTCCCTGGTTTCTAAAAAAAAGAAAATGACTTAGAAAATAGGGCCTTTGCATCTTAGTCAGTTTCACAGAAGTATAAGAAAACTGTCCTGTTTTTATTTTCCCTAGCTACGCCCTACTTTTTCTTCTTCAAGCAGAATTCCACTAGTAACTGTTAAGATCACAACTCTTGCATATCTGGCAGTCAGCAGCATATGAAAGATGTTATTGCAAAAAACGAGTATGCAAAAGCAGTCAAAAGAGGAAGAGATTTTAAGGAAAACCTCAGGAATATTGTACAGGTAGTCCTTGACTTGTAACAGTTCATTTAATGTCTGTTCGAAGTTATAATGGTACTGAAAAAAATTACTTTTGACCGTTTTCCAGACTTACAACCGTTGCAGCATTCCCCATGGTCATGTGATCAAAATTCAGATGCTTGGCAACTGACTCATATTTATGATGGTTTGCAATGTCCTGAGATCATGTGACCACCTTTTGCGACCTTCTCACAAGCAAATTCAATGGGGAAGCCAGGTTCACTTGATAACTGTGTTCCTCACTTAACAACTTCAGTGATTCACTTAACATCTGCGGCAAGAAAGGTTGTGAAATGGGGCAAAATTCACATAAGAAATGTCTCACTTAGCAACAAAAAAATTTGGGCTCAATTATGGTCATAAGTTGAGGACTATCCGTGCATTACAATGCCAGATAAAACACTCATATTATTATTCATTATTATGAACAAATTATTATTATGATAATTTCTGACAGCAGAGAGACACCAGCTGCTTCTCTATATCCTGATTTAAACCTCTAAATTCAACTTCAATTTTAAAACTATTTACTCACTGATGTGAGTTCAGAAGTGACAATATGCACATCATAAAGATTTTAAAGTGTCAAATAACATATTTAAATCTTATAGAAAATAATGCTAGCAGAATATTAAAAAAAAGAAACATTTTAGGAACTGTTCAGGGGATAAGAGAACTTATGACGCAGTTCAGTAATATTAGATTTAAAGAGTTGTAAAATTTTGTAAAGTACTTTGATGACTTGAAATGAAGTACAATATGATTATTTCATTACAAGTAGTCCTCAATTTATGACCACAATTGAGCCCAAAATTTGTGTTGTTGTGTTGTGAGAAATGTGTTAAATAAGTTTTGCCTCATTTTACAACTTTTCTTGCACATTTGTTAAGTGAATCACTGAAGTTGTTAAATTAATAGCAGTTGTTAAGTAAATCTGATTTCCCCCATTGCCTTTGCTTGTCAGAAGGCTGCAAAAGATATTCATATGACCCCAGGACACTGTAACCATCATAAAGATGAACCAGTTGTCAAGCATCCAAATGTAAATCATTTGGCCATGGGGAACCTGCAATGGACATAAGTGTGAAAAATGGCTATAAGTCACTTTTTTCAATGCTGTTGGAACTTCCAATGGTCACTAAACCAATTGTAAGTTAAGGACTACCTGCATTAATTTAACATATTATTATTTCATTTTTAAAGGAAATAAAGAATTGGTTTTTAAGGCACTATTTTGAAACATACAGAATATGATACTGTGTCAACATAAATTCTTAAGGCATAGGCCAAAAACCTAGCATTAGTATCACTGCCAACCACAACTTATAAACATTTACAGAAATGGTGCATGCTTATCTTTAATTTCATCTTGCATGAAGAATCAATTTATTATGAAATAGTACAGTATGAACAATCCGAGTATGGATTCCCTACAAATATATAAATCCTCATGACACATATACAGATAAACAAGTTATACAAATGTCACAGACAGTATAAAACATTTTCTCTTGAATGGTTTTCTTTGTTTCATATTGGAGTCATGGATGATACTTTGTGGTTTACTGGTGCTGGCCAGGGCATTTCGTCTGACTACACATGCATTGCTACAAACACATTAATAGTATTAATATATCATTCAAAGACATTGTTTTTAATGCTGTTAGCAATTGGCAAAATTAACATTTCTTTAGGCTTTGGGGGGATGTTGCTTTGTATCAGTTGAGATAAAAGCACTTTAACAATCAGTGATTTCAACAGAACAGTAAGAGCAAGCTATATCCGACATTTTCCCACACTAATGTAATGCTATTTCAACATTACCAATGTTTTATATTACAGTTAAGGGTTTCTGGTAGAAAAATGGAATTGGTCTTCTTTCCTGTTACGATATTATCCAAAATCTTCTTTGCATTGTTTGCTTTTTCTCATTCTACGACATACTGCGTATGACCCCTAATGCTCCCCTTGTATTTTAAAGTCCCTTAAAATCATCTAAATATTAGTAAGTTACTTTACTTAAAGTAGAACAAAACAGCAAATTATCATTATTCAGTTAAACTCACATTATTACAGTCCAATTACATTCTCCATCATAAATCTTAAAATTGGATTTCTACCTGCAAACTGAAACCATGTTTTTTGCTTATGACACTTAGCGCATTATTTGGTTTGATATGTGCCGAGCAAACCATGCATTCTGTAGACCAGGGGTGTCAAATTGGTGGCCCATGGGCTGGATGTGTCACACGCAGGCCACGCCCACCCCAGCTCCACAAATGGGGAGAACGTTGCAATATGTCACATGCGGGCAACGTGACGCCATGAGTTTGACACCCGTGCTGTAGATAGTCAATACGGAAATCCTCCCTATGTTGAAATCTTCTGGCTGAAATCTTCTAAATGTGTTCCTCCTTCTTTGCCTCCATTTGCGCTTTCTTCTCGTTCTTATACCTCAACCTTATACTTTTTGTATAAAGAGCCTTTCTCCACTGCTGGGTTGAAGTGCTATCCACCATCCTTGAGTCAGCAAAAACCTATATTAACACAAAATCTGCTGAGTTATTGTCATTCCAACACTGTCCAAGGACAATCTCCATCTTTATAAAACCTATTAGGTTTTTTCACCTCACTGTCTTGGAGGAAATCAATTGCAATGTTTGAAAAAGAGGCAGAGTACTGCGATGCAAAGTGTTGGAATGAGGGCAAATATTGCTATTTTTACACCGTTTCAAAGGTCCTCTGATTCATGTCATGTGGTCATGGTAGAAAAAAATGTGCCACGTTTGTGTCACAGTTGAATGCAAGTAGGAAAAGGCCAAAGGCTTTAATCTATTTGGTCGCAACTGGAAAGAAAAATACATAAGCTATGTATATAATAATGAAGAATGGCAATAAATTGCCATCTGTGAAATCAATTGTGAAATCAATTCTGTTTTCCTGCAAACAGAAAATAATTGAGGAGAAATATAAGCAGAGGATTATGTTATTATAGTGTATGGCCAAAGATGGTGGCTTTTTGCAGCCTCTTGCCTGTATGGGTTGCTTTAATATCTAAGCATCCATCTTTCTCTTACAGTTTTTTTCCTGACTTCTCTGAAGTCTGGTGTAGAGATATCACTAATTCTCTTTGTGGACTGTAGAAACTGAACCCAATGCTCAGAAACCTATTCTTCCACAGGGAAACCTATGGAATTCTATCCGAAAGGTGCTTTTTCAAGAGGCAACTGGACTTTCTGGTTTTTCTTTGAAGATGTTTCGCTTCCCATCCGAGAAGCTTCTTCGGCTCTGACTGGATGGTGTGGAATGGAAGGATTTATTTAAATAAATAAATTATTTGAATCCTTCCACTGCCCACTATCCAGTCAGAGCTGAAGAAACTTCTGGGATGGGAAGCAAAATGTCTTCAAAGAAAAACCAGAAAGTCCAGTTGCCTCTTGAAAAAGCACCTTTGGGACAACCGTGGCCTGGATGACTGAGAATCTCCATAGATATCTATGGAATTCTAATGAAATGTCCAAGCGCTCTAATAAACCTCTTTAATGATTTCAAGGGAGCTAATGCAGCGGAGAGCTCCAGTTCATAACATCCCAAAGAACATTACTCAAACACCAGTAGAAATAACACACAGTTTAATGCAATAGATATTTCATCTGAAATGGGTCCAGAAAGGCCAGTCGTATTCCTAAATGAAGAAATTCTTTTAAATGAAAGCACTATTGTAATGTAGCATCAGGCACCTAGTTAAGAAGTTATTCTGGACTCATCTTCTTTCTATTGCTTAGTCTATTAAAAGTTATTATTCATTGATAAACAGGATAGAGCAGAATAAAACAATTCATTTACTCTTAAAAGTAATAAAAGGACCACAAAACTGGTCAGTATTCTTATTCAATGGATAAAAGTAACAAGAATATGAAAGAGAAGTATACAGTAAGTTACCTACGCTACATCTATGGCCATTTCATATGTTTCATTGCTTATTTCATTGCGACTGCTGTTAAGAAGAAGCCATACATTCCAAAAACTCGTGACATATACATTGGCAAAAGCCATAAACCATGAGAATAACAAGACTCGAGGGAACAAGGCTGACAAATACTACCCCCAGAGTGACTTTCTTTGATACCAGTAAGTAGATCCCTAAAGGCAAAGAACTAAAATACAGCAAGCCTAGCAACCAAACTAGGACTCGAATGGAAGTCTGGAAGAGCAAGGAAGTACAGTTCCACACTGTCCAATGGTGGGGTACCGATGCCACAGAATCAAAACTTGTAGGCCTGTAGAATTCCACCACCGGGGTGGAGTTCAGTGTTGGAGGGTTTTCTCTTTGTACTTCCATGATGGTAATAACCAGACAGTTGGAGGAGGTGTGGGAAGGACTGACAAGGGATGCCAACCTTTTGGGAGTCAACAAAAGTTCTGTAGGATTGTCCGGTAGGCACTTCTTTACCTTTCCTCCATAAGCCAAATTGACCAGGATGTTGTTATCATCTGGAAGGCTATTCACCTCATCATCAGGCAGGCATGTTTCAAACCTACAGAATGGACAAACGATGACTCCCTGAGGAGATTCCCCAAAGTCTATGATCTTGCAAAGGCATTTGGCACATACTCTATGGCAACACTCCAGGACTTTAGGTTTTCTCTGTCTCAAGTTATAGCGGTTGTAACAGATTTTGCATTCAAGCTCATCTGAGCCCTGGGACTCCACGTTATCTTCTGCCAATAAGCTTGTCATTTCTTTTTAATATGCTGTAGACTTCTGGAGAAGGATGTCAGCCAAGCCTTTATCTTCTTTAAAAAAAAAAATATCCGAAAGAATATGATTATCACATCACTTATATCCACCCAGATAAAGGGAAGCAGCGATGGTATTCGTTCATATTTATCTGCTTTTTTCTTCAATGCCTTTTTTTATATCCGTGTTCTAAATATAAGATGAAATTTCTGCAGAGATAAAAAAAAGAAGCATAATTAATGTGAAATCCTTACATCTTTATTCAAAATCTTGCAAACTGTCACTGAAATACTTTATTTTGCAATCTTATAATTCAACATTGATGGTTTTTGAGAGTTACAGTCTCAACGCATAAGATAGGGAAGAGTTGGGAAAAGCTACTGTATGCAGAAAAAACAAATCTTATTCTGAAAAAAACATAATACAAAGGAATGTACTATGGCTTATCTTGCATATGGGCTACAGATATAACTTCTTAATATTATAAAGTTATGATGGACAACTAGAAGGGAACCATTTCAGGGAGAAAAGAGATCAGATCCAGCTCATGTCTCAGCAAAATCTGGAGCTGTTATTTTCTTTTCTTTTGCTCCATTCCAAAGGAACAACATTTCCCACACAAAAATTAGTTTAACAATCTTCTATCCTGTTTATTCAACACGATTATCTATGCCACAGAACATTTATTTTATTTATTAGATTTATAGACTACTTGATTCCAGTCCGAAGACCTGTATGCTTCATGTTTTAGCAACATACCATCTATTTGTTTTGGTTTTTAATTTTATTTCTAGACTATTTAAAATACTTCAGACATTTTCTGCAAGATGTAGAGAGAGTCATCAGTTTTCATGAAAAGGAAACCACCGAGATCTTATTTACAGAAATATGTTCTTTTGAAAGGCATGTGAGAATACCAGGTTTTACACCGGAACAGATTTTACATGATTTCACATTTATTGAAATATGAAGGACTTCACATTTATCAAACCTGTAGGATTGAGCCCCCCCCCCCAGCAAATTGTCCCTTGGTCTATCATCTGCTACACTAGTTTATCTGATAATGGTACTCTATGCCCAAGCAATGTGAGCCTCTTGTTGCTTTATGCATCCTCACATAAAATTATTATAATATTGGCAGTGATGTTTTCAATTTATTTCCAAATAGACCCCAAAATAGAATTAGTTGACTATTAGATATTTGTAATTCAAATATCTATTGTAATCCCAATGTTCCTTCTCTATTCTGCCACTGTGTCACAACATCAATATCACATAGTCACCTATAGATACATGCATTTATTTTTTAGTGGATAGAAGCTGAGAGAAGGAGAGATAACCTATATTTTCACAGTTAGTCGTCTTCCCATAGGAAAACTGTTACTGGCAACAGGGAGGAGACAGCTGGAAATTTAAGGACAAACTTTTGGAAGGATGACGGTGGGGAGTGAAAAGCCAAACCAAAACAGATTTTAGGTAGTGTTGGCTGTTCAGATCTTATTGGTTCCAAAACCTGGGGAAAACATTTGGATTTTGGATAAAGATCCAAAAACTATTGAAGAAAGAAGAGGCAATGACAGACAGATCTTCCCAATGTTAGATGGTATCTGTGGAGGCAGAAGAAAGTCAGAATGCTATAGGAGCCTGCCAGCCAGCAAAATTAACTCCTTAACTCTTAAGTAGGAAGTCGGAATACAGAAATAGCATTGTGCATATTGAGTGGACATGTGGTCTGCACACATGACCACCCAGAGACGGTTAACTTTAATATGCATGGCCAGAGGCATACAAATCAAGCTGTTGTTTTATAGCCTTGCCAGCATTTTGCTATGGTTTATCAGAAATGGAGAGATGCACGAAAGCCAGGGAAAGTGATCAATCATGCAGTAATGAAATAGCTGTCTGAAATGCTTTATATGCATAAACGCAAAACTAAGAACTTGCTTTGCTTTGCTAATACAAGGGCAGAGAAAAATTCACAAGGTGTGATGTGAAGTGGGCCCAGACCTATGAGCCCACAAAGCCTTTATGACAGTCACCATCAGTTCTGATTTCGCAACTGTATTGTTTTGTTTTATATTGTCATTATTTACAGTGAAATATCTGTTTTTGCAATCAATATATACCCCTTTGAGCAAACTATACAAAATAATTTGACATCACCAATGTACTTGTCCACCATCGCTCCTAACACCCATTTATTAACAAATTAAAATGCAAATTGAGACAAATAATAATGGTAAGAACAAACTAAAACCATAAACACACTATTCCTTTAGCTCTTCTGCAATCTCTTTATCCTCATTTATTGTCACATTTACTTTCCTTGATGTCTCTGCAGTTGGCTTCTTGGGTTTTCTTGAAGTAGCATTTAAGCTTAAGTAACAAAACTCCCTAGCTTTCATTAGAATTATAACCTTAAGTCCATTAATTTAACATTGTTTTTACTGACACAACTATATATTGTAAAGAAAAAAAAATGAGATAGTGATGTAAAGATTGTAAGAATCAAAGCATCAGTGAACAAGGCAACTTGAATATTGGGGTTTACCATTTAATGTACTATTGGAAAAGAGAATCTGGAAAATCTTTTGAGAACGTATGACAGGGATACCTGTGATGTGACAAACTTAAGGTTAATGTAGATTTCAAAATTCATTATGCCAGATGGGCCATTTTTAGAGTATGGAATAAATATAAACATAGGTTGTGCCTGAAAACACTTTTGTGACTTTCAGTGCAAGAAGCATTTTATAGTAAAGAAATGATAAGTAAACACAAATGGTTAACTTACCACGATGTACTAAAATTTTGTCAAGAGGATTGTAAAATAAAATCAGAGAAGATTTGACAAACTAAGGATATATTTGTCAATGGTTTTCTTGTATACAATTATCAGACAGGATTGAAGCGGATAAAGGATTTTATAGTTTTGAACAATGTAAGATGGAGTTTGAAACAGAAAGCTGTACTAATAATGAACATGTTATTGCTAAAATGAATAAACTTTGTTGAAAGACAGAAGAAGAAGTGAAAGAAAGTATGATAAAATGAACATATGAAGTGATTATTAAGTGAGATGCCTATGTGACTACTTCACTCAATGACCACAATTCTGGCACTCTTGGTTGTGGTAGTTAGGTGATCTCCCAGGTTAAGCAGATGGAGTAAAAGAGCAACCCAACCAGGAGGCAGCCCATTTGCTCTCAAATGTTCCCAGCTACTAAAGAATTTTAGCTTCTTTCCATGCACAGAAGGGAAACCTTTTGTGGAGCTAAAATCCTGAAGATTTCAGCTGCAGCCCCACAAAGGATTTCTCTTCCTCTTTCTGCTTGGAGGGGGAGAAAAATCCTTTCGCAGGCTGCAGGAATAGTGATGAAATTCTGAAGATTTCAGCTCTGTTCCTGCAGTCCCACAAGGATTTCAGGCCCCCTTCCTTCCCTCCACTTGCAAATTTCCCTGCTGTCTTCCCATTGACTTTCTAGGGAAGCCAGCAGAGGAGATTGCAAATGGTGATCATGAAATTGTGGGGTACTTGGCTACCAGTTGTAACTGAAAGTCAGTTGTCAATTATGAAATGCAATCATGTGACATCAGGAACTGGCAGCCAGCATAATGTTTTACAATGCCAAAAAGCACCCTTTCCCAGGCCAGTGTAGCTTTGAATAGTTGTTAGGTGACTGGTTGTAAGTTGAGAATTAGCTATACCTACAAAGGAAGAGTGGTTGGTGAAGATTATAGAACTTGCAGAGATTATTAAATTAACTTCTTTGATTAGATTAGCAATTAGGTTGCTATAGAAACTAGCAATACTAGCAATACTAGCAATACTTACATACATACAAGCAATATGCATTTGAAGAGTTCTGAGAAGTACTAGAGGCAATGTGATATCTAATGGTAGAATGGCACTAACTTCATATATTTCAAACCTGCCTCACAGCAAACACAAGTTTCCACCAGATATTCTGTGACCAATAACGGTAAGACAACTGAAATTCTGCATACAGAATTCTGGGACCCGATTATGTGTGTCAGATTAAATAAATTTCAGCTGGTTTGAGAGCTTGGATGAAGTAAAGAAACATGGAGTATTATAATATAGAAGCAGAATAATGTTGTATATAAAACATATTTCAATAGAAATAATAAAATATTTTATTTTAGCCTGTTTTTGAGAAACAAACTTTGGATCATCCCTTCTTTATATTCTTAGAAATGTGTCAGGTTTACAATTGCAATTGAAATTACTCTGCCCAGTGACTTTATATGCAGATCTGGATTAATTTAGAGTTCAATTAATACCAGATCATTTGCTGTTTTCTACAGATGTATCACTTATCTGTTGAGGAATCACATTTTTAAAATGGGTCTTTCTCAGAAACCACAGCAAAAATCAATGAATGCTACAACTTTCATTTTTTGGAAGCTGATGACAAGGCTTCCATTGATTTTGTTACAGTATTCAGAAAACAGTAGAAATATATCTTACTTATGTTTGTGACATCATTTGGAGATGGAATGACAACTAAGCTCTTTGTAATAAGCCATAAGAGGGTTATAAACATGTGTGGAAATATGATAAAGTCATAATACTCCATTTGAAACAAAAAAGAGAACCCAATGGGAAACTGATACTTGCTTGTGCAGCTTTTACTTATCCTTATCTCAAATACCGTATTGTGTCCAGCAGATCCTACAAAACGACCAATCTTTTAAAAATTGCATCAGATGAATATGTTATATGATTATTATTTTTTTTGGAGTTTTTTGCCTGAAGAAACCTATTATAAATGAACACAAAGGCTAATGAAAACAAGAAACAAGAAAACTGTTGCATCACAAATCCTAGGATTGCTGGATTCTAGCTATGATCCAATTAATGTTGAGGGATGGTGTTTTGAAAAGATTTGTATTGAATGCTTAACCCTTGCATTTTCTTTAGTACAGAAATGTTTTGATTTTCTTTTGATTCAATCAAAAAACTTTATTATTAGACAGAACAGTCTTAACAGTTCAAGTGAAAGCTTTTTGTTTCTAGAGCTTTCTCAGATCCAGACAGTAGCTCATTTGTGATAGAAGCATCACAATTAAAATAAGGCATACTATATGACACGAGTGTCAAACTCGCTTTGTTACATGACATTTCATGACTTTTTTCCCCTTTGCGGAGCTGGGGTGGGTGCGGCCTGTGTGTGATGCATCTGGCCTGTGAGCCGCCAGTTTGACACCCCTGCTATCTGACATAAAATTTAAAATATAAAATATAAGATTAAAATGTGTAGAAATCAAAATAGTAGTGATAAACTAAAGCAGGAGGAATGACAATAAAACCTTATTTAGAGAGCAACATCAAATACAATCGATTGCAGAAAAGGCAGTGACTCCAGAATTGTGAAGTACGGTAAGTACAAAAACTCCCTCACTTGGTCCTTGCACAAGTGTCATATTTCTTTGCTGTTCAATTACAGTTGCCTGATTTTATACATGAGTCTGGAAAACAAACAGTACTACTTCTTCAAGAGTTCAATTCACAAGGAGCTTCTTAAAGCAATAGCATTTGTTCTTCAGTCTGGAAAGAAGGAAGCTGTTGCAGAAAGCTCTAAAGATTAGGAACTGAGGACAGGAAGAAATTCTTGAATTGATGCATTTGTATTGCAAATGTCCTGTCTTAAGTCACTATGCAGCTGTTTCTTGGCAAATGAGGAATCTTAATGAGACCATGGCCAAGAGAATGCTGGTTACAGACAAACAACTAAGGGAGAAGTTGTTTTGTCAGATATCAAAGTAAGAGTTCATAACTGTGTGATGATATACATCATTCCCTAAAGTGAGTTAATGTATTTTGTATCCATCCATATAATGATTTTATTGGGTTAATGGAAAAAATGGAACTTTTAATAAGTAAATGTCCATACAACTTTATGAAATAAAACGATGTCATTGGAAATAAATACATTTGCAATGGGAAGGATGGCCATGCTACTTTTTGCATAATTATAGAAATCTGGATTCCACTTCAAAGGCAATCTCTCTTATTCACCAGAGTCCAGAAAAAAACAAAAGAAAAGGTGTTTCTCTTAATCTGCTCTTAAATTGCTGCTGTTTGCAAAACACCAGCAGCCTGTAAATCGCTTATGGCATTCTCTCTCCCAGGGTAATCAGATTGAGATCACAAACGCTGCCCTCGCCCTTTCCTCCTTCCATTTCATTGTGATTCTCTCTGCTGATTGAGCGTCAGGTCGGTTGGTCAGCAGTTTGCATAAAAGCCTCATGCCCTCCAGACATTATTACTCCTCCAATCAACCATGAAAGGGTTGAAAGGTAAATGCACTGCGTTGAAAAGAAGAAGAGCAGTGCGCTTTCATACAAGCCTCTTTGCATGCTTTGCACTGAGCATGAGCATATTTTGGCATCCAATTGGTGAACCTCTTCAGAAAGGAGATGTTCCAAGGCAGCGGCCTCCAACCTTTTGGGCACCGGGGGCCGGTTCTGTGGTGAGAAGTTTTTCCGCGGACCGGAGGGGGCATGATTTTGCATGCTGCTTGCATTCCGCGAATGGGGCTTCGTTTGATTGTGCGGCCTGGTTGCTGGAATGCTGCGGACCGGTCCCGCAGAGACCCCTATTCTAAGCTACAATGCATATGATATATTATTATACTTATTTTGAATTTAACTCCATAACTAACTGGCAGTGAGAAGGGTGCCTTCAACACTACAACATAATTCATATTATAATGTAATATGACAATAGGTATAATATGAATTAGGTTGTTCCATTCATCTACCTATTTGTGGTACAGATAGTCCCCAGCTTACAATCATTCATCTAGTGACCGTTTGAAGTTACAATGGCACTGACTCATGACCATTTTTCACACAACCATTGAAGCGTCTCCATAGTCACATGGTCAAAATTCAGAAGCTTGGCAACTGGTTCATATTTGTGATGTTGCAGTATTCCTGGGGTCATGCGATCCCCTTTTGCAAACTTCTGACAATGGGGAAGCCAGATTCACTTAAACAACCATGTTACTAACTTAACAACAGCAATGATTCACTTAACAACTGTGGCAAGAAAGGTCATAAAATGGAGTAAAACTCATTTAACAACTGTCTCACTTAGCAACAGAAATGTTGGGCTCTATTGTGGTTGTAATTCGAGGACTACCTGCATTTGGCAATACTGCAATTTCTCAACCAAAGGAACTGCAGGTTTCTTAAGGAAAATCCCTAATTTGGCCAGGTTATCCCTCTCCAGGAACAGTTGTAGGTAGAGTTGAATTCATGCGCCCCTTGTAATAGAAGCCGTTTTGCTTCCAAATCAGGGGTGAAATGCTCCCGGTTCGGACTGGATCACCCGATCCGGTAGCGATGGCGGTGGGTGGTTCGGAGAACCGGTAGCAAAAATCCCTGCCCCCCCCCCATGCCCAACTGAGCCGCGTGATCATCAGAGGCTTTTTTTTTTACTTTTAAAAGCATTTTTTCTAAAACCTCTTTGATCGTGTGGCTCAGCTGGGATCGTCAGGGCCTTTTAAAAGCATTTTTTTTACAATCTCTTGGGTTGTAAAAAAATGCTTTTAAAAGGCTCTAACGATCCCAGTTGAGTTACCTGATCGTCAGAGGCTTTTGTTTTCTTTTAAAAGCATTTTTTTTTTTTTGCTTTTAAAGGAAAAAAAAGGTTCTGACAGTCAGGCAACTAAGCTGGGATCGTCAGGGCCTTTTAAAAGCATTTTTTTAACAACCTCTTCAGACGAAGAGGTTGTAAAAAGAATGCTTTTAAAAGTAAAAAAAAAAAGTTGGCCACGCCCACCCAGTCACATTACCCCCCCACTAAGCCACGCCCACAGAACCGGTAATAACAAATTTTACATTTCACCACTGTTCTAAATGATGTCTTACAAGCGCATGCTCCTTCGGGGGAATATGCAAATCCAGCAATAGCAGTTAGTCCTTCTAATTCCCAATTAACCCCCTATACACAGTGACTAAATCTGAATCTGGGATTCAGATTCGCCTTACTGACTTCTCCCGATTTAAATACCCAGAAATATATCAGCAACCTATTTCATTACCTCTTCTTTCTCCTGATTTAGATAACGCACAGAAACATGTCACCAACATATTAATGACACTTGCTTTCCACAGTTATCCCAACAGTTTCATATATAGGTGATTGTATCAGGGAGGGTGGGACGCAGGTGATCTGTTCCCTTAACCACACTCGTTGTAGGATGAGCGTAGAGAAAGGAAGTGAATAGGTGGGGAAACACTGGATTCTCAAACTGCTGCAGTGCTGATGAACAAATGAATGGCATGCTGCAGCTGTGGATAAACAGCATAAAAGGCTCAGTGTTCACAGGGTGGGGGAAGCCTACTTAGGAGCACTAAGATGCCGCACTGAATGAGCAATAAAGAAGGCTCCTTTCAACATAATAACAGGTTGGTCATGGCACACTGGATGAGAGAAGACTGCCAAAGCAGGCGTCTCCCCCAGCATACTCAAACAAGATGCCCGTGGCAAAAATTCCTCCTCAGCCTGAAGATAAGGGCTTTTCCTTCCTTATTTCATTTTGGGTTCATTTAATCTAGCATCTGACGTAAATGGAACTCTGATGGTGGACTACTGAATTTCCCTATTGTTGTTGTTGTTGTTGTTGTTATTTTTCCTATTGTTAACTGTATTAATGCCCAGGTAGTGTTGTGCTTAAGGTGTTGGACTGGCACCAGGGAGTCCAAGCTGTTGGACTGGCACCAAGGAGGGAGGGAAGTGATGGTGCCCCATCACTGGAGGTTTTCAAGAAGAGACTGGACAACCACCTGTCTGAAATGGTATAGATTCTCCTGCTCATGCAGGGAGTTGGACTAGATGACCTCAAGGTGCCTTCCATTATTCTATGTTCTAATTAAAACACCAGTATTGCAGGCTAATTCTGCTGACTGCCAAGGGTTCAATCCTCATTGGCTCAAGGTTGATTCAGTCTTCCATCCTTCCGAGGTGAGTAAAATGAGGACCCAGATTGTTGGGGGCAATATGCTGACTCTGTAAACTGCTTAGAGAGGGCTGTAAAACACTGTAAAATGGTATATAAGTCTAAGCGCTATTGCTATTGCTAATTCAAGTCCATCCTGGTTGATCTTAACCCAAACATTTTTTCTCAGCCCAACTAATCTCACTGGTTTATTGTTGTGGGGAAAAATGGAAGGATACTATACACATCAACTTGAACCCCTGAAGGCAAGATGGGACATAGATATAATCAATATTTGTCCCTTTTAGGGACAAGGTCTCCTAGCTCCCGGTACAAATAATTCCTGACTTACAGATAGCACGGGGAACAGAATGAAATCTTGTGCATCGGTTTAGAAGATGTTATTGCATACTAGTTAATATTTATATGACAATTAAAATTTTGTGTAAAAGGTAGGAGTAAATAATATGGAATAAGGAAAATGGCTTATAATAATTAGGAATATGTTTATATGTATTGAAATGTATGATATTCAAACATCGCACCATTCACACAATGATATGTATACATTAAAAAAATAAATAAAAACTTGATTAAAAAAAAAGAATGAAATCTTGTGGAACACTATAATCCAATGCTGTCGGGCTGAGGCATTGTCAGCCAAAGATATACCCATCTGTCTACGTTGTAGAGTGGAACTATTGTGCAACTCTACTATCAATTCCCAAACCTACAGTATTGGTCCAGAATGATACCATAATCAATGCTACTATCAAAAGCCATTGAGCCAGGAAAGAGATTCACCAAAATCACATTCCCCTTTTTGAGTATCTCTGTAAACAGAATCCAGTAGAACTGCATAAGCTTATTGCCCTCTTACCCAATTCTGATTGGCCTTATGGAAAAGGCAGGATTAAGTAGCCCTTTGGTCAGATGCAGAACAATTTTATATTGATCTGCTCTTACTGAGAAATTACATTCGAAACTTTTTTAAAAAATCTCTTTCCATTTATCTATATTAAGGACAATGTATACATGAAACTTTGCATCATGATTAAGGTACTTATTGTTAAAATAGGTAGAGAAGACCCATACTGCAAGCTTGGTTCTCTTTTTTTCTTTATGAGATTAGAAAATCTTATGCTAGAATTGCAGCCATTTATTTTGAATTAATTAGATACCCTCTCTTAATAAAAAAAACCAAACCACTGTCCAGTCTAGATAACAAAACTACTATCTGTAACAAAATAATTTATGTGAATTAAAGATAGTGTCTCAAATCACAGATTTTAACGAAACAGTAGAGAGTTACGAAGTATTTTGGATTGGAAGTACAAACATGTCTGCAACATCTTAAAACGGCTGCACATTTCCTAAATCAGAACTGAAACTCTGCACAGTACAAATAGACTATTTATTCATGTACAAATATGAAGACATTATAAAATATGCAGTTTTTATACTATACTACATGCACAGGCTTCACTGTTCTTGTGAAGTTTTTTACTTTCCAATGAAACAGAAGCAACTGATATTGTGAACAAGACAAGATTATTATCTTATTTTATAAAACTACAGTACTGTGATATGAAACAGCTGTATCATGAAAAAAATACTGTTTTGGTTTACAATAAAAATTTATATTCTTGGCCAAGTTTTATAATTTAATAAAAAAAAAGCCTAAGATATTATAGATGAACAAACCAATTGAAAGGACATTTAATTCAGCAGGTTCTGACAGGTTCTGGAGAATCGGTAGCAGAAATTTTGAGTAGTTCGGAGAACCACAAATACCACCTCTGGCTGGCCCCAGAGTGGGGTGAGAATGGATTTGCAATATCCTTCCTCCAGGAGTGGGAAGGGAATGAGGATTTTGCAGTATCCTTCCCCTGGAGTGGGGTGGGAATGGAGATTTTGCAGTATCTTTCCCCTGCCACGCCCACCAAGCCACGCCCACAGAACCGGTAGTAAAAAAAATTTGAATTTCACCACTGATGTACTGTATATCCATGTGCATCTAGAAAAACTTGAAATGATATAGTTGCTTTAATGCTTCAAAAAAGAATTATTTTGCTTATGTTAATACATTTTGCAAAATGTTCCTGTCGAAGGTTTTACAGCCTCATAACATAACAAAGCTAAGGGTACATTAATAAATGACTCAGTATACATCTGTACACAAAACACAAGGTTTGATTCAAATTCTGATTTGAAGGGTTGGAAAATAGCTGATTGAGAAATTAGCAAATAAATGTAACTATTTTACTTTTTAGCCAATTTATTGGCTGACTCACTTGCTGAAGCAACTTTAAACTGTGTAGAATGATAAAAGAGCAATTTAAAGCTTGCTAAACATAGTCAACAACAGAATTGGATGGCATTTTCAGTAACAGTGCTTCCTTAGGAGACACCAGAATATCCAAATGATTAAGAAATAAATGCATTAAAAATGTAGATTATAATATTTTTTAAATAAAAGCATTTCTAAATAAAATGCACAAAGTTTCTTGGCAGAACTAAATGAAATGTTCCAGCACCAATGATCTTCCTTTAATGTCCTTTCAATTTTTATTTCAATAATCTAAAATAACTTTGTGTAAGAACCGTTTTTCCAGTTTGCAGATTTTCTGAAAAAGTAATGTAATCCTCCTTTCTGTGCTCAATTGTCATGCACACAGTCATAACTTTAGCTAAGAAAATTATACAAATTGAGCCAGCATGATATAAGTTGTTATATTTTTGGACTGGAACCAAAGAACAACCTATTTCATAGATTATTGCTCTGAGAAAAAGTAGATGAGATACAGTAGTGCTACATATGTTGTCTTAAGTTTCTGAAGGCACTCACTCTAATAAAATAAATCAATATTTAAATGGATACATGTAATACGCTGACTGTGACCATGCATCAGTCACTTACTTTCTCCTTGTTGTTGCAGGAATAACATAACATAACATGGCCTAGGACCGGGGTATCTACGAGACCGCCTTCTGCCACCAGTAGCCTTTCACCAACCAGTACGCTCCCATAGAGAGGGGCTTCTTAGCGTGCCATCGGTCAAACAGTGTTGACTGGCGGCCCCCAGGGAAAGAGCCTTCTCTGTGGGAGCACCTGCCATCTGGAACGAGCTCCCCCCGGAGATACGGAGGATTACAGACCTGCACGCTTTCCGCCGTGCCCTCAAAACATTCCTATTCCAGCAGGCCAGCCTGGCCTAACCTCTTTTTTAAACTGTTTTTTAAATTTTTTAAATTTTAAATTTGTCTTATAAATTTGGGGTGTTTTAAATTTTGTTTTCTGGGCCAAATTATTTAATTGTATTTTAATAGTTTTTTAACATTTGTATTATATGTATTTTATTTTTTGGCTGTTCACCGCCCTGAGCCCTTCGGGAGTAGGGCGGTATACAAATTTAATAAATGATGATGATGATGATGATGATGATGATGATGATGATGATGATAATAATAATAATAATAATAATAATAATAATAATAATAATAAAGATTTCAATCTAAGTTTGGCTTGATTTCCTAAAGAAAGGTTGAGATATAAATCTAATTTTTAAAAAATGTTTTTTTTTAAAATGGTCTTTATTTACATTTTCCTTTAAAAACAAACAAAAAAAAAATAACAGTACACCATATAAATAACATACAACACAAAGAACATTACAAATAACACACAAGTGATAGGTACAAATGGTACCTTCATATCTGAGTATTCAATATAATATTACATTCCAGGGGAGAAAGAGCAACTCATCCCTCTTAAAATTTCGATTAGGTCTAACCAACCACACTTAATGTAGTTTCCTTCTTAACAATCCTTCCATATTTATTTTGGGTTATGATATTCTCTTCTCTAGCCAAATATATAATTTCTCCCAGGATAAACATGTTTGTGTTTGGACTTTATCTTTTAATTTTTTGGTTAATTTATCAGCTTCTGCACAATCCAGAATCTTTTTTATGATTGCTTCCTCTGATGGGATATTCTGGTTTTTCCAATATTGAGCGTATATCAATCTCGCCGCTGTAATAATGTGTAGAGCTAAATACCATGAATCTTTCTTGATCTTATCCGGTTTGGAGCCGAGCAAGCATGTCTCTGGTGACCATTCAATTTTTTCCACTAAAATCTCATTCAACCATTTTTTAATTTTCCCCTAAAATTTTTTGCTTCCTGGCATGTCCACCATTGATGATAATACATGCCTTTTTCTTGCCCACATTTCCAACAAACCACCGATTGTCCAACAAACATTTTAGCCAATCTATCAGGGGAGAGATGCCACCTATATATCATCTTATAGATATTTTCCTTGTAGGTCGTGGAGACTACTAATTTCATATTTTCCCACCATATCCCTTGCCATTTATCTAAATGAATAGGATACCCAACATTTTTCCCCCAAGCAATCATTGTGTCTTTGATTATCTCATCACCTATCTCTAATTCCATTAGTAATTTATAACTTTTTGAAATCATGCCTTTTTCTTGGCCCATCAAAATTTTATCTAATTTTTGTAACTCCACATATATGCCTTTTCCGTCTCTGTCTTTTTTGAATTTGGATTGAATCTGCAAATAGGTCCACCAATCTATTTGTATTCCTAATGCATTCAATTCCTGTTTGGATTTTAGTTTACTCTGTACATTCAATAAATCCTTGTATATTAAATTCTTTGTTGGGTTGTAAAGTTTAGGATATGTCAATGCTTCCACAGGAGATATCCAGCATGGTGTTTTAATATAATATTTTCTACTGATCTTATCCCAATTTCGAATTAGAATATTTCTTATGTAATGTCTAGTAAACCATTTACTTTGTGGGGAGCCATTTTGCCAGAGTGCCATGTGCCATCCCTGTTGTAGATCGTATCCTTCTAGTTTAAGAAGACGATTATTACCCAAGGTAATCCATTCTTTTACCCACATTAATAACGCTGCTGAATAGTAATTCTCCCAACATGGTAGTCCTAGGCCTCCTCTTTCTCTTGTCTCCTGCATCATCTTTTTCTTAATTTTAAAAAAATGTTGAAGGTGCCACAGCAGCATATTTTTGTAAGTTATAATAATAATAGTTTTTATTATCACTGTACATCATGTGTACAACAAAATTGGTTAATATCTATGTTTTCAAAGAATTGTATTAAATCACATAGTTCCGTGAACAAGCACAGAAATTCTAAGAAGATGAAAAGTTTCTACACAAGTTATACATAATATATAAATATAGAGAAAAGCTTATATAGAATATACTTAAAGGTGGTAAAAAATTGAAGAGAGTCTGAAATACTTAAAGGCTAATTTACCTAATTATCACACTGCTAACTATGTTGAAAGAGAGCCAATTTGGTTTAGTAGTTAGCCATAAGGCTAGAAGCTGGAAACCATGAATTTTAGTTATGCCTTAAGAACAGAGCCAGCTGGGGGATCTTTGGCCAATCATTCTCTCTCAGTCCTAGGAATCAGGGCTGTGGAGTCAGGAGATAAATGTTCCGACTCCGACTCCTCAGTTTTTTTACTTCCGACTCCGACTCCAGGTACCCAAAATTTCCTCCCACTCCGACTCCTCGACTCCGACTCCTCAGTTTTTTGTACTTCCGACTCCTCAGTTTTTTTTTTACTTCCGACTCCGACTCTAGGTACCCAAAATTTCCTCTGACTCCGACTCCTCGACTCTGACTTCGACTCCACAGCACTGCTAGGAATGGCAATGACAAACCATTTCTAAAATCTTTGCCAAAAAATTGCAGGGACTAATCTAGGCAGTTGCTACAAGTCAACAATGACCCGAAGGCTCAAAAAGGAAAAAAAAATAGATTTCTAAAATATTGGGTTTCTAAACTATTAAAATGCTAAAACTATGAAGGTTTTTTTGTGTGTTATAATATATAGACAATTCAAAACCTAAAACTACATTAATCATCAACAGGCATAAAATAGTAAAAACCTCAAATAACGAACTAAGGATTAGACTTTAAAATATGTCATAATCAAAACACATGGCCAATTTGCATCTACCTTATAATTTGTATTTATTTTTGCATGCAAAAAGCTTAGAGAAAAAATAAGACCACAAGACCCCATCTACAAACATTTCATGTTCCCAGTCTGTATCATCACTTTCTCCACTGAGGTCCTTGTCAAAGGTTAAGGAAAGATTTTGCTACTATAAAATGTGCTGACTGATTTAATTAATATATACTATGCTTTTTAAAGCAGCAGCCTCATGCATGATGATGATCTATTCTGTTCTATTCCAGAGTGTAGAACAGAATATATCATTCTGACTCAAAGTCAAAAAACAATGATGTAATTAGAAAATAAGAATTGGAAAAGATCTTGTAAACCATCTAATCTAGCCACTTGCTCAACATTGGAATATATTCTCCACAGGAGAATCTACTGGTTTCTGGTACAGTCTATTCCACTGTTCATGGGCTCAGTAATTTTTTTCCTGATGTTTGGAAAAAATGGCCTCAAAAAAGCCTCAAGTAAGGGCCAAAAAAAGCCTTGAAAACGGCCCCCCAAAAAGGGCTGAAAAAAGCTTCAAAAACAGGCTGCAAAAAGCCCCCAAAATGGGCTGTAAAAAGCCTCAAAAATGGCCCGAATAATATGGTAGGTCTTCCTGTCATTTACTTTTCTGAAAGCTAAACACAATCAATGCCTCCAATTGTCCCTTCATGGGTATTTTTTCCTTCCAGTCCTCCTGCTATCTTCATTACTTTCTTCTGGACATGCTACAATCTGATAATGATCTTCCCACATAGATGCAATATTCTAGGTGCAGTCTGACCAATACAGAATAGAGAGGAACCTGTTCTTCTCAATGCAATTTCATTGCTTTCTCCGCAGCTGCAGTAAAGCATTGATTCATGTTCATAAAAACACTCAGTTCCTTTTTACATGTATTGCTGTTTGGTATGATCCTTCGTTCTACATTCATGCCATTGAATTTTCCTATACAAATCTAAAACTTTGCATTTGTCCCTTTTGAAATTCATCTTGCTGGCTTCTATCTAATAACCATAGGTCCTCCTGAATCTTGACCTATCTTCAAAAATAATGATCCTTATTCCCTTCCCCCTATTTATTTCATCTGTAATTCTTGTAACCATTTTTTTTAAAACATGTTGAACAATACAGGACTTAGAATGGAGTCCTGAAGGATGCCACTTGACTGTTCCCTTCAATGGAGCCACTGATGGATCCTTGTCGAGTATAATTGTTCTACCACTTCTGTATCCATTTCATGAACTACTTTCTGTCATTTTCTCTACTAGGATCTTGGGGGAGACTTTGTCAAATGCTTTGCTGAAAATCAAGGTACAGTACATCCACTCCGTTCCTGTTCATCAAGTTGGTTTATCGTGATTTATTCTTGATAAATTCATGCTAGCTTTTGCCAAGCAAAAGTTTTTTTCTAGTTATTCCCAAGCTAACCACTTAACAATATATTGTGAAGTTCTGCCTGCTATAGACAGTCTGAATGAAAACTAACTAGACCATAGTTAGTTTTTTTCCTGTTTTCCTGTTTTTGAAAAAAAAGAATAAATTTGCCCTCTTTTGAATAGAATAGAATAGAATAGCAGTTGGAAGGGACCGTGGAGGACTTCTAGTTCAACCTCCTGCTTAGGCAGAAAACCCTACACCACTTCAGACAAATGGTTATCTAATCTCTTCTTTAAAACTTCCAGTGTTGGAGCATTCACAACTTCTGAAGGCAAGCTGTTCCACTGATTAATTGTTCCGTCAGGAAATTTCTCCTTAGTTCTAAGTTGCTTCTCTACTTGATTAGTTTCCACCCATTGCTTCTTGTTCTACCCTTTGGAGAATAGTTTGACTCCCTCTTCTTTGTGGCAACCCCCGAGATATCGGAACACTGCTATCATGTCACCCCTAGTCCTTCTTTTCATAAGACAACATATCCAGTTCCATCCAGTTCTTTTTATGTTTTATCCTCGAGTCCCCTAATCATCTTTGTTGCTCTTCTTTGCACTCTTTCTAGAGTCTCAACATCTTTTTTTACATCGTGGCGACCAAAATTGGATGCAGTATTCCAAGTGTGGCCTTACCAAGGCATTATAAAGTGATATTAACACTTCATGTGACCTTTATTCTATCCCTCCGTTTATGCAGCCTAGAACTGTGTTGGCTGCAGCATACTGTTGGCTCATATTTAAGTGATTGTCCACTAGGACTCCAAGATCTCTCTCACAGTCACCACTTTTGAGCAAGGTACCACATATACTGTACCTGTGCATTTTGTTTTTCTTGCCTAAATGTAAAGCCTTGCTTTTTTCACCATTGAATTTCATTTTGTTAGATAGCGCCCAATATTCAAGTCTGTCAAGATCTTTCTGCATCTTAAGCCTATCTTCTGGAGTGTTGGCTATTCCTACTAGCTTGGTGTCATCTGCAAATTTGATGAGTTCCCCATCTATCCCCTCGTCCAAATCATTGATGAATATGTTGAAGAGTACTGGGCCTAAAACAGAGCCCTGGCTACCCCACTGCATGCCTTCCTCCATGTAGATGCAGTTCCATTGAGGGCTACACGTTGAGTGTGGTTGGTCGCTCGGTTACGAATCCATCTGGTGGAGATGCTGCCTAATCCATATTTTTCCATTTTATCAAGTAGTAGGTTATGGTCTACTTTGTTAAATGCCTTACTGAAGTTCAAGTAAATTATATCAACGGCATTCCTCTGGTCCACTAGTTTTGTCACTTTGTCAAAGAATGCAATAAGATTAGTCTGGCATGATCTGTTTTTGACAAACCCATGTTGGCTTTTGGTTATTATTTGGTTATTATGCTTCTAGGTGTTTGCTGATTCGTTACTTGATTATCTTTTCCAGAATCTTCCCTGGTATTGAGGTCAGGCTGATGGATCTGTAGTTCCTGGATCTATTTTTTTTTCCTTTTTTGAATATGGGAACTACATCAGCTCTTTTCCAGTCCTCTGGCAGTTCCCCGGTGCTCCAGAATCTTTGAAAGATATAGTTCAGTGGTCCTAAAATCACATCTGCCAGTTCCTTCAGAATTTTGGGGTATAATCCATCTGGTCCTGGTGATTTGAACTCATCAAGGTTAGATAGGTGCTCACTTACCATTTTCTTCCCTATTTTAACTTGTTTTTTGTGATGCTGTTTTTGATAGGTTGGACTGTTTTTTCCTTTTGTGTAAAGACAGATGCAAAAAAAGAGTTAAGTAGTTCTGCTTTCTCCCTGTTGCTTGCCACGTTCTTGCCACTTTCTCCCAGCAATGGACCAATTGTTTTTCTTGACTTTTTTCTTGTTTTTAAAATTTCAGAAGAAGCTTTTTTTGTTATTTTTTACTTTTGTCTTAAGCCTTTGTTTGTTGTGAGCCTTAGCTTTCCTCACTTCATCTTTGCAGGCTCAGGCTATTTGCTGATATTCTGCCTTAGTTATGTGCCCCCCTTTCCACTTTTTAACTTGTCCTTTTTGTCATTCAATTTGTCAGAGAGTTCTTTATGCAACCATGCTGGTTTCTTTTGAGAACTGTTATTTTTCTTCTTCACTGGTATTGTGCTAGACTGGCCTTTTATAATCTCACTTTTCAAAATTTTCCAAGCTTCTTGAGTTGTTTTCCCCTTGAGGATTCTCATCCATGGAATCCTTCCCAAGCTCTCTCAAAGTTTATTGAAATTAGCTCTCTAAAAGTCCAAGACTCTAGTTAGACTTTGTTCTATTGCTTGTGCTTGCATAATGTTGAATTCCAAAATTGCATGATCACTCCCCCACAAGGTTCCTGTAGCTTCAACACCTTCTATCATTTCATCTGTTAGTGAGAATTAAGTCCAATATGGCTGATTTCCTTGTTCCCTTCTCTACTTTTTGGGAAACAAAGCTGTCTGCTATGTTTATTAGGAACCTGTTTGATCTTCCACTTGGTGCAGTTGTTGATGTCAGGGTAGATAAAATCCCCTATTACTATTGTGGTGTGCTTCCTACATACCTTAGTTAGCTGATTAGCAAAAAGTTTAACTATTTCCTTTGTTTGGTTGGGTGGCCTATAGTATACACCTATGGCAATGTCAATTTCCCTCCCTTTTACATTGACCCAAATGCATTCCAGGCAGTTTTCATCATAGTTGTGCTCTATTTCTGTAGAGATGTAGTTATTTCTTATATATAGTACAACTCTACCTCCTCTTTTATTTGGTCTATTTCTTTTAAATAATTTAAATCCCTCTAGCTGTACGTTCCATTTGTGGGTTTCATCCCACCAAGTTTCCATAATGGCAACAATATCATATCTGCCCTCATTTACTTGAATTTCTAATTCACCCTGTTTATTCTTCATACTCTGTGCATTGGTGTATAGACATTTGAGTCCATTTTGACTGACCCTGTGTTTATTTTCTACATAACCTGTGTTGTTCCCTACTGCCTTACCACCTGTTTGATTAGTGCACGTGGTATGGCACTCACTACATGCACTGATAGCACTATTAATTTTAGATTGCTGGGGACAGAAATGTTCTGTATTAATTAATTCTCTGTCCCTGCTGTTCAGTTTAAATGTTTATCTAGAAAATCTGTGAATTTAATGCCAAGTAACTCAGTCCCTTTCTTTGATGGATGCAAACCATCTGTTTTGTACAGTTTTTCATTGGACCAGGTGCAGATATCATGACTAATATAATCAAAGCCTTCCCTTTTACACCATTCCTTCAGCCACACATTAAACTATGCTATATGCTGGCCTTTTCCTTATATACTGGTAAAACCTTTGAAAAGGTAACCATACAGCCTATACTACTAAGTTCGTACCCCAAGCTCTGGAAATCATTCTGCACAGAAAGTACATCTTTTTGGGACAGATCATTTGTGCCAAGATCTATAATACCATCAACATCACAGTTCTTACTGGCATTCTTGACTATCTTAAAGATACACCTCTTGTCTTTGCTGGCAGTAGCACCTGGCAGACACCTGACCTCTTTCAAAACTTCCGTATCATTTCCTAAATTTACATCCCTTACAATTGAATCACCAACCTACAATTGAATCTCTTTTTGCTCTTCTTGCATGACTGATGTGTAATACCTGATTCACACTTGTCCCTATCCAAAGCAAGTTCTTCAACTTGGACCATAATCCCCTGCTTATTTGAGTTATCATCAACACAACAACCTTCACCTGTCACTTTAGTGTCCCTATTAAGGTCAGCAAGGGCACTGTATCTGTTATGCATCCAATACGTACCTGCGTACTCTCTTGTAATCCCTTTCTCTCCCATGAATATACATTCAAATATTAATTCTCTTCCTGCTAATTAATCCAGCACTGAGGTGAATAATGTAGGGAGGAAAACAAGGTGGTGAAAATACTATTAAGCAGTTTTTCTACTTTAGATCATTATTTTATGATCATATATTTATGTATTTTCTTCTGTCTATATGTATATTTATGCACATATACCATGATATATCAGCATATCACTTTGTGTGAAATTGTATGTCCACATTGAAATATTATTAAAGTAAAAATAACAAAATATTAAATACACTGATAGATACCAGTGCAAATTTTAGTCTGAAACTGCATTTCTTCCAAATGCATATATTTTGTATTAAACTGATTTATCTGTGAAATTCTACACCCTTCCTCCTTTTATCCCATTTCTTCTCTCTAAATCCTTTTTATAATGATGGATATATAAAAGTCTACTACCTGTAATCATTTATTTTCTGAAAAAATGCATGAATAACATAATCTTAAACACTAGGTGAAATATCTAGGAAATCTGCAGTCCTTTTCTAGTAGCTTTTTAATAATAGTATTTTAGTGATTCACATTCATCCAGGCACAATAACTGTTTTAATAAGTGATTGTTTTGTAAAGCAAGCCTAAATTTAGAGGCAAATTGCCTATATATAGTCTAAATGCTATCTGCGTATACAAATAGTATTTAGACTATATATAGGCAATTTGCTTCTAAATTTAGGCTTGCTTTACAAAACAACCATGCATATTCTGACAAAACATAGCATATTACAGTAAGTCCTCAAGAATACCTTATAAATCTTTAGTTTTGGCAAGGGTCCTGTGTTAGACACTTTTTTAAACCTAGATTTTCTTGACATGAAATTACAATGCTGGGAAAAATAATTTGCCAATTACATATAAGTTTTTTATACTATTAATAAATAGGTATTGAAAAATGATGGTGGTGCTCTCAAAGGCAGATTTAAAATACCTGTGTTTCCCCGAAAATAAGACCATGTCGTATTTTCTTTTGAGTCCCAAAATAAGCATTAGGACTTATTTTTTTGGGGGGGGTGTCTTTGTTTTTTTTTTCCATATATGGGAGGCCAATTTCTTCTGCTTGTCCACACTGGCTTACCTCAGGGCCCCTACAGCCAGGTCATCCACGCCCCGACACCTGCCTCGCAGTGGTGGCTCTGGCAGCCACATCCAGCAGGACCCTGTGTGGCCACTGGCCCACTTCTTCTGCTTGCTTGCGGAGCATGAAGCCAAGTGATGTGTTGGTGCCACGGCCGCAAGGTGAGATGGGGGGTTGGAGCTGCCCCCTTCATCCTGAACCATCTTACATCAGGGCCCCTGCAGCCAGGCCATCCATGTCCCGACACCTGCCTCACCTTGCGGTCATGGCACCAAAACCAGCACACCACTTGGCCTCCTTCTCCATTGCGGCTGCAAGCAAGCAGAAGAAGTGGGCCGGCTGCCACATGGGCTCCTGCTGCACATGGTTGCTGGTGCTGCCGCCGCAAGACAGGTGTGGATGTGGATAGCCTAGACGCCAGGGGCCCTAAGGTAAACCGGTGCGATGTGCATTGTTCTGCCCCAGCTATGGACCCCAAAGAACACAGCACACACAAAGTCTGTACAAACCTTAGTTTACTAAATTAAATCAGTCTTTTTCAAACAAAGACTGTTAATTAACTTTCTTAACAGCCTACAAGAATCCAAAGAATAAATAATCGTAATCTCACTATGGTTGGCAGAAAGCCCAGAAGCAATTTGCAGGAAGCTGATAAGAGAACTAAGATCAAGACGAAGGAGAGTGAACGAAGTTGTTCCCTGCAAATTGCCTCAGTCGTCGTCCTTCCTTAAATAGGCTAAGGGAGTGGCCAATTAGCCCCAAGCCTTACTCTCGAGGAGACCTCGTCCTGAGGAGCCACTCCTGCCTTTTGGCAGTTCTGCGCGCTCGTGCATCAAGAAGTGGCTCCTCCTCTTCTTCCTCTTCGCTTATGGGAGCTTCTGGAGGTTCTGAAGGTCCTGGCTGAATCCCCACCTCTGGCACCACATCTTCTCCAGCCTCCTCATTGTCTGACTCGAGTGCCAGCTGTGCAGGCTGCTGGTGCAGCAGCACACCAGCCTCCTTGCTGTCGGAATCAGCTACTAGCTGCACAGGCCGCTGACGGGCCACAACACGCATGGAGCAGCCACACCCTCCTGCCTTCCTTGTGGCTGCGGCATGGTGAACAACCAGACAGAATGTGTAGCCAGGTGGCTGTGCAGACTCTTAAGAAGGGCTTATTTTGGGGGTAGGGCTTATATTAGGCACACACATTAAAACATGCTAGGGCTTATTTTCAGGGAAACGGTATTAACATATATCACCTCTTCAGGGATAAGCCTATGCCTACAAAAGAATAACACTGCATATTCATGTAAACAAAACACCTGCAGACACGATCAGTTGGATTATTGTACTGTAAAATGTTTCCCACAGAATCTTGCAAAATGGCTTTTTGCTTGCACGAAGTATAATGTGCTGCTTGGACTTCTTCTTGCCAATCTGTTGCTCTGAATGATACAGTAAAAGATTGGGCTATCAAACAATTTTGTGACAAATATCAGCTTTCTTAATTAACAACTAATTACCTAAGCATACACAAATATCTGTCCCATACTTGAGGCGTCAAGCAAAAGGACAGAAAACAGGGCATCCTTGACTTACAATCAGTCACTCAGCAACCATTCAAAGTTATAATGGACTCCCCCCCCCTCAAAAAAAGTATTTATGAACCAGTTCCAAAGTTTCGATGGCTGGACCCCTCCCATGATCATTCCAGGCACTTGGCAACTGGCCCACATTAATGGCTGTTTGCAGAGTCCCACAAACACATGATTGTGATTTACAATGTTTTTGCTGAAAACCAGCATTTATTTCTAGTTTCTGTCAAAGAAGCGTAGCAAACAATGGGTTCACTTAATGACCATGGTGCTTCTCTTAACAGCAGCTGCAAAAAAGGCTGTAAAATTGGGTGGGCCACGTGATGGTCTACTTTACAATTGACTTATGACCGTAACTGGCAAAGGTGGGTTCTAAACTACCGGTTCTGTGGGCGTGGCTTATTTTGTGGGCGTGGCTTGATGGTCATGTGACAATTCTTTAGGATTTAGCAGAGGTACTGGTCTATCAGGCTTTTAACTGCTTGCAGAGCTGTACCGGTCTACTCATTTATTTTTGCAAACACTGGTCTACCCATTTATTTTTGCAGGCACTGGTCTACTCATGTATTTTTGCAGGCACCGGTCTACTCATTTGTTTTTGGAGGCACCGGTCTACCACCAAACTGCCTTTTACCACTGATCAGCTGTAGGGCGGCCCTTTGAAGCCCCACGGCAAGAGTTTAAAGGTTTTTTCCTTATAGCCCATCAGCTGGGACTCAGGAGGCAGCAATAGATTGGGGGTGGGGCCAAATAAAAGGTAAGAATAATGCGGGGGTAGGGGGCGGGGGGGCAGAACCGGTTCGGTGAAGTCATATCATCACCGCTACCGGCTTGGCGGAACCAGGTGGAACCGGGAGGAACCCACCACTGGTAACTGGGCATGTTAAGTCAAAGACTACCTTATGGCAAGGGTTTGAAATGACAAAAGGTAGCAAAAATCATCACAACCACAAGGTGGGAGTAAAGAGCTAGAGTTTCCATAACTTTTTGTTATCTAAACTTTTTGCTTACAATTTTGCAGGTCCAATATGGAATGCCTATCATAAATGTATCCCTTTTGCAGATATTGCTGCAACTCCCAAGCATTGCAAGGACATTTCACATACAGTAGTGATTTAGTCATTCCATCCAAAGAAATCTTTGCAACTTGAAATGGATTTTTCCACAGAGCTTTTATCCATCTTCACAGGATCTAAACTTCATTCTCTGGGCATTTATATGGTGCTGTTTTCATTCCCCAGTCCCCTGTAAAGTAGTTTGAAGCTGGCTGTATGATTATCTTCATTCCTGTCAACCTTAAGTTGTTGAGATTTGGCAAGAAATTGCAAAATACAAGTTTTGTACTGAATCCTACCAAAGCCAAACCAAAAGAAAATTGGTTTGGCTGCTCAAGTAGGAGGACATTATGGGAAAACAATAAAGATACCTTATTTAGTCTCCAGAAATCCAAGTTGTTGCTGGATGGAATTAAACAGTTAAGAGATTTTTTTATATTATCTCTCTTTCATCACCCAGTCATCTGGATTTTTGCTGCCCTGATCTGCAAAAGCTCTAAAAAACAGCAGTGTAGTACCAACGTTTTCTCAGTTAAATACCATGTATGGAAAAATCTTCATCACTCTTTGTACTTGTAGGAGAGCAATTAAATACGTAGTCTTAGGGCTCAAACACCTGCTAGCCTGCTTTCATCATTTGTTCTATCCTGACAGCCATGCTCTAATCTCTCTTAGAAAAAGACCAACAAGTGGGGCTGCCCTTATTTTATTTTATTTTATTTTATTTTATTCAATTTATATACCGCCCTACTCCCGAAGGACTCAGGGGGGTGAACAGCCACAAGTTAAAAATACATCATACAAAAGTTAAAAACCAATTAAAAGTACATTAAATAATTTTGGCCCAAAAAATGAATTTAAAAACACCCAATTTGTATAAAACTTAAAAGCAAATTAAAAGAGAGAGTCAAGCCAGTCCAGCCTGCTGGAATAAAAATGTTTTGAGGGCGCGGCGGAAAGTGCACAAATCTGGGATCCTCCGTATCTCCAGGGGGAGCTCATTCCAGATGGCAGGTGCCCCCACAGAGAAGGCTCTCCCCCTGGGGGCCGCCAGTCGACACTGTTTGGCTGACGGCACCCTAAGGAACCCCTCTCTATGAGAGCGTACTGGTCAGTGAGAGGCTACTGGTGGCAGAAGGTGGTCTCGTAAGTATCCTGGTCCTAAGCCATGGAACGCTCTAAAGGTGGTGACCAAAACCTTGAAGCGCACCCAGAAGACCACCGGGAGCCAGTGCAGCTTGCGCAGGAGGGGAGTACTTGGGAGTGCCACGTCACTCCCATAACCACCCGCGCGGCTGCATTCTGGACCAGCTGGAGCCTCCAGGTCCTCCACAAGGGGAGCCCCATGTAGAGAGCATTACAGTAGTCCAGGTGTGAGGTGACGAGGGCATGAGTGACCGTATGTAACGAGTCCCGATCCAGAAAGGGGCACAACTGGCGAATCAGGCGGACCTGATAAAAAGTCCTCCCAGCCACAGCTGTCAAATGCTCTTCTAAAGACAGCCGTGAATCCAGGAGGACACCCAAGTTGCGAGCCCTATCCGTGGGGGCCAACGACTCGCCCCCAATAGTCAGTGATGGCATCAACTGACTATATCGGGATGTCGGAAACCACAGCCACTCGGTCTTGGATGGATTGAGTCTGAGTCTGTTTCTCCCCATCCAGATCCGCACGGCCTCCAGGCACTGGGACATCACTTCAAGGGCATCATTGGGGTGATCCGGGGTGGAGATGCACAGCTGAGTGTCATCAGCGTACTGGTGGTACTTCACCCCGAAACCATGGATGATCTCGCCCAGCGGCTTCACATAAATGTTGAACAGAAGAGGCGAGAGGACCGATCCTTGTGGCACCCTACATACAAGGGGCCTCGGGGTCGACCTCTGCCCCCCTGTCAACACAGACTGCGACTGGTCGGAGAGAAAGGAGGAGAACCACCGCAACACGGTGCCTCCCACCCCCACCCCTTCCAACTGGTGCAGCATGATACCATGGTCGATGGTATCAAAAGCCGCTGAGAGGTCTAACAGGACCAGGACCGAGGAGCAACCCCTGTCCCGAGCCCTCCAGAGATCATCAACCAATGCGACCAATGCCGTTTCCGTGCTGTACCCAGGCCTGAAGCCCGACTGGAACGGATCTAGATCTGTTATAATATTCATGTGAGACAAGTTAAGAAAAAAAATGGGTGAATTTTCTGCTGGTTATAAATAAAAGATCAAGCAGAGATGTTCTTTCTAACCATGGGTTTGGAATGAGAATGGAAAAGATGAGGATTGATAGATTATGGCTTAGTCAATATCATCCGCAAAGTGGATAGGAGAATTTTTCACCTTTTTCTGCTTTTCCAGGAAGACCCTCACTCACCTTTCAGACCTGAATCATATGGCAATTGAGACATCTATGTTATTGGGAAGCCCTCACCTACTCTATAGATGATCCATCTTTTCCATCTTTCACATTCTCTCTTCCTATACCTTTCTCCTTTCCTTGCTCTTCTCTTTTGTAATGATTGTTTAAATGTATTGTGAGCCGCCCTGAGTCTTCGGAGAGGGGCAGCATATAAATTTAATTAATTAAATTAAATTAAAATTATTTTTTTTTCTCACTCTCATTCTTGCTCGTTGCTCTATTTTCTTTTATATAACAAAAGGACGGGTTGCTGAGAGATACCAGTGCACTTTTCTGTTGTTCATTGAGACATTTAAGTGAGTTTTGTCCCGTTTTATGATCTTTCTTGTCACAATTGTTAAGTGAATCACCGCAGTTGATGTTGTTGTTAAGTGAATCTGGTTGTTAAGTGAATCTGGCTTCCCCATTGACTTTGCTTGTCAGAAGATTGCAAAAGGGGATCATGTGACCTTGGGACACAGCAATGGTCATAAGTATGAATCAGTTGCCAAGCCTCTGAATTTTGATCACATGACAATGGAGATGTTGCAAAGGTCGTAACTGTGAAAAACAGTTGTAAGTCACTTTTTTCAGTGCTGTTGTAATTTTGAACTGTCACTAAATGAACTGTTGTAAGTAGAAGACTACCAGCACTTGTCCCTCTTGTAACTCTCACTGCCAGAGTAGAAATAAAACACACTTATTAATCCAGCACTGAGGTGAATACTGTAGGAGGAAAACAAGGTGGTGAAAATACTATTAAACAGTTTTTCTACTTTAGGTCTTTATTTTATGATCATATATTTACGTATTTTCTTCTGACTATAAGTATATTTATGCACATATACCACTTTACACAAGGGAATGCACATAGAGGAGTCCACTTTACTCCACGTTCATATATATTACCTATAAATAGAATATTCTGATGACATTATTTAAAGAACGAGAAGGTATAATTCTGTGCAAAACCCCCACCTTTCTCTGTGATGTTCTGAAATATGAGCCCATCATCAAAATAGGACATGCCACTGGTGTTTTAGCAAGGAACAAGTGATTAGCGATGAAATCCAAACAGCTGAATGTTTTAAGATAGCAACACTTGAGGACTAATTGGGGAAAGCACACCTTAGGATGCAGGTGTATGTCAATAGCTTGTTAACGCTGTGTGATTAACTAAATAAATAGGCAGAAGTAGATACACTTCAGAATGTGTGTGAGGGCCACAGGAGATTTCCCTGCAAAGCTTACAACTAGGTCCCAACAGAGTACCATAGCAACAGTAAAACCACAGGCTCTAGGGGTCATTGGCAAGTGCCTACATGTGCTTGAAGTTGCTTTTTGGCAGGGACCCAAATCTTCAAGAGTATGCACGTAAAATATTAAATTTTATTTCTGCCCACAATCTCATACTGTATTTTCCTTCCTGGCTTCTGGGCTTCCTTCACTTCATCCTAATGGTCGGTATAGTTCGATCAAGAGGATATAGAATGGCCTTTCGGAGGATTCTAAATATACTGACTCTTTTGCTTATGCCTTCAAAGAGATTAGAGTGTACATTTTATGCCCCATCCTCCCAGAAAGAAAAGCACATTTTAAGCAACAGAGGTTTCATATGGCAAGGATAGCAATTATGCACTGGTATATGAGTATGTATATACTCATAGATTGTTCACTTTTATTACATAGTTTTACTATGTGTGTGACATTAAATTAAAATGCAGAGAATAACATAATTTATCAATGCACATCTGGGTTTTAATAAAGCTTGATTATTAATGTTTTAGGAAAGGCGTGAATTTTCTTTTGGATTTTAAAGTTAAATATGTTTTAACTTTCCATGCTTTCCTTATCTGGGCCATACACACTGTGAGATCCATGGCTTTTTTACACTGATACGTCACCTCTTGCTGCCAGATAATATATTTGTAATTTTCAGTAAGGAAAAAAATCCTAATCATATACTTTTGTACTAGGCTACTAACATAGGTTTCAGTCAGTTTCACAGATAAAAAGGTATCACATTATTATATAAGAATATACACCAACAGAAGGAAATACAGTAGAAGTAAATACAAAAAGAAGCAGTGAATGAAAAATATTATTTGACACAGTGCATATGCCATTGCAAATCCAGTACTGTCAAGAGTGTTTTATTCTGCTTTTTTTTCACTATTTCAACATTTATTCTAAACATCTGGGAATTCACTGTTGTTCTCAATATTTCAGCATTCATTTTTACTATAAATTTCATGGAAAGATATTGAAATATTAAATTTATTTTTGTATCTCTGATATAAATTCTTTACCATAGAAATAGTCTAGTCGCATACACCTATTTAAACTCGACAGTCATTGAAGCAAAAAGCCGTTCCCACAGAACCACTATTTTCAAACTCTTAAAATCAATTTATGAAAGCATTAATGTCATAATCATTACTGCCTTCTTAGAAATGCAGAGAATTCTGGGTGATCCAACCAGTGTTACCTCCAGCTGACAAGGTAATTAAAAAACTTGGGGGGGGGGGAAATCACTACACCTTCACTCATTCACTTTATGCTTTTTTCCCCCTCAACAATTATAATAAAAAAAGATTGACATGAAAGTAAGATGCCATGACATTTCCCACTTGCGTTTCTTTAATCTTGTGCAAAAATAGTGTGTGATATTAGATGGTTTAGCCACAGAGAAAAGGAAAGACAGGAACTGCCATTGGAACTTTGAATGGTCACTAAGTGAACTCGGTAGGTTGAGGACTTATTTGTATTCCTTTTGTATCAAGCAAAGCTGGAAGTTAATCAGTTCTTCCATCTAACCGAGACTGTGGCATGTGATCACAAGGGTACCATTGATCTTGGAGTGATGCAAATGCGATGTCTGAAAGTGCCCATAATGTCTTAGGCTGCAATCCAAGCCCCCAAATGAAGCAATTCTACTGAACACAGCAGCCCTTACCTCTGATCTCTCTCTGTCTCTCTCCCCTATATCATCCGTTTGGTTGCCTGACTATCTGTCTATCATCTATTTTTTCATGCCCATGCTACCTTGCTAAAGAATAATGGGTTTAGAAGTTCTAATAAACAGAAACGTGGCAGATTAAATGTTTATCTGTAACAGCACCTTTGTACTATACTAGAAATAGCTGAATACTTAAAAAAATTACCTATAACTATTGTTAGATATAAATTCTGCCAGAAAACTGTTTGCATACTTAAATCTGAGTAAACTGCTTATTTTAAAAATTATTGATCTTTGTAATTTGTAATCCTTTTAATTCATTACCCTCTCTTCTTATTTATATCTATTCCTGAAAATTTTTATGCAATTATTTGAAGTCAGAACATTCTTTTCCTTTTGTAAAGATTGTAACTAATGAAGTACCTCATAAATTAAAAATACCTGATCAGAACAATTATTCTGAAGGAATAATTGTTACATTATTTTCTTGGGTTTCCACCAAACGCTACTTGTTCGTAGGAATAAACTGTAGCAAAGCTAACAGTTGACATTAACAGTTTTGTTAAATACAATTCAAACTATTTGTATTGCAAGCATGTACAAGCTTATAAATTACTCCTTTGTTATTCTCTTTGTCACTGAATTAAACTATTTTACTTTGAAGTAGCAAAGTGCTTCCATCTTAGTTTGTCAGCCTATTAAACAGTATTAAAGAAAAGTGTGCTCTTAGAATAATAACTAAATGTAAATATAACAGAACATTTCACATTAAAAATTCAAAGTTAACTTGAGGACCCATCAGAAAAATAATACCCAATGTTGTTTGAACAGTTTTCCAATTATAATCCATTATTAAACACAATATACCACTGATATGATCAAAACATTAGGCAGATATTCTAAAAAGGACCTACCTATTCCTTTACTGCAAAACTACATTAAGCATGTATTCAAGAAAACCAATAAATGCTGTGCCTCTTACATGTAATGGAGTGAGCAAATGGAAGTATACAAGCATCAGTTCCTTGTAAAGTTATCTTTATACTCTTTATACTAAATGAACTTGTTCCCCCTGATCAAGCTAGAAAATGACCCTCATCCAGCAAACAGTAAAGTACTACAAGTGCACTGTGGAAGACAGGGCATTTCCATCTTTTTCAACAATTCCTGGAGGCAACATCTCCACAAACAGCAGTTTCATTGCAATGGGTGGGAGAAGACTTAGGGTAAAAATGGATCCCCCAGAAATCAAGAAGGGCTTCAGCTCTGAATGTATACATTCAGTTACAATCTGGCAGATGTCAATGAATCAGATGAGGGGGTCCTCTCTGAGCTCTTGCAGATGTTTTATTACCCCAAACTAGGTAACATCATCAGTGCTAGTAAGGAGTGCTTACAGCAAACAGCCCTCCTTACGAGCACTGATGCTGTTACCTAGTTGGGTAATGAAACGTCTGCAAGAAAACAAGCAACCTCAGAGAACACTGGGGACCCCTCCCCCCTCATTTCAGCCCTGACCTACAAATATTCCCCTTTATTAATGAATCTGATTTCAGACCTGGACAATCGATCAAAACGACCGCTATGATTTCGACCCGCTTCCATCAATACAAGGCACGAGGGGAATCTCCTCAGTGGGCCCACCAAATGCTCTCCCCACCACCACCCCCAATCTCCCGAAGCCCTGCAGACCTGAGCACTTTTGGCTGCTGCTGAGCCGCAACCGGAGCAGCCAAACTTTCCTCACTTCTGAGGCTGTGGCTTTCTTTATCTGCTTTCGCCTCACTTCACGCCACTTCGCTCCATCGAATCGACCCGCCTGTCGCGCCCTTCCTCCCTCCCTCCTCTCCATAACCACCGTCAGCGGCCAGAGGAGAGAGAAGCTCGGAGGCTGCTGGAGCCCGGAGAGCGCCGTTTCTCTCCCTGCAACCCGGCGAGCGGGACGCGGGCGAAGGCGCAGCCCGGCGCGCCTCGCGCCCTACCTTGCTTGGTTGCTTGCTTGCTTGCTTGGCGGGGGTTTGTGCCGGAGACGGCGCGTTTCCTTCTGGCTCGCTCACCCAGTTCTGCCGCAGCAGCCACGGGGAATGTCGGGCAGAGCGGCGGGGCTCCCTGGTTTTGTTACTACCGGGAGGAGAGCAGCCCGGATCAGTGCCGTCGCTATAGAAACTGGCTGTTCCCGCCGCCAGCGACGTCGGGGCGGAGGTGGGGTGGGGTGGGGAGGGAGAGCGCTTTCAGCCGTTCATTGAGGAGTATTCGGGCTTCTGCTTCCCCCCCCTCCACCTGAGGGGAGCCTGTCAGGCAGATGGAGGGAGAAAAGGTTGCTTGCCCCTCTCGTTGCAGCCTCCTCTCTCTCTCTTTCTCTCTCACACAGACACACACAAACACAAACACACGCCGTTATTATTTTAAGGGATCCAGCCAGGAGATGGTCAAACGCACGGAGGGATGATCTATTTCGAGCTTGACTTCTACGGGAATAAGCAGCCTCTGTGAAAAAGATGAGGGTGGGAGACCTTTTAGAAGAGTGCCAAGGGGACAGCTACCCATTTCTTTGATTCGAGTCTGTCAGATGTAAATGCCTTATTCTCTAATGTGTAAATAATGTATATATGGAACATCAGGGGTTAACTTATTACTTGAGCTTTAATGTATTCATATTTTACCACTCCCATTCCTGGCTCCGCCCCTTGTATATAAAAGGAGCCATCCTCCCCATTTTCCTTGCTTCTATCTTGAATATTCAGCGAATATAGAATGCCTATTATGATTAAAGAGAATTATATTTAAACCTATAACTTCTATTATCTTTATTGAGTCTGATCCTGAAAATATTGCAACAAGCTGGTAGCAGAGGATGGTTAATTGACTCAATAAGTAATTAAAAATGTCCAAGAAAGATAGGCCCAACACCAGGGCCTACAACAAAGAAATAGAAACTGATCAAGAGATGATCAACGAATCCACTAATGCGATTTCGAGAGAATCCGAAGAATACACCACTGAAGAAGAAGAACTGATGAGTGAAAATAACGACCAGGAAAAAATCGAGATAGAAAATAACGAACTCAGGTCAGAAATATTAAAAATACTAAAAAGCCAAAAGAATGATGAAAGCCTCATCGCGGACCTCCAGGAGATGCTGAGGAACAGCGGAGCAGCGAGAGAGAAAAACGTCATTAAAGAAAAACCCAAAGATCAAAAAACTGTGAGTGAAATGACTACTGAGAAAATAGTTGTAAAAAAGAAAAGATGTGACCCCGCGCGAAATTTTGAACGGCAGCCATCTTGGTTTCAACGAACTTCAAAAGAGAGTGAAGCAGAGCCAATCAAAACGCTCAGTTCAAAATTTCTGGCGCGAAAAACACTATCAGACGAAGAAAGTGAAAAAGAAGTCTCAAACTCTTCAGATGAACCAAAATCAGAAAGTGAAGACGATTTAACAAAGTCTCAAGTAAAGTCAGCAATGAAAACGCTTTTTGCTGCTTTTGGGCCAAGATTGAAAATCTCCAAGACATCGACGAAGAAGCAAGAAATCAAACCGACAACTCAAGACCTGCACGCTCCCATCCTGACTTCGAAAACGACGACACCCGAGCCCAGAGAGCCATGCCGATTCCGTCCTACACCGCAGACAGAATCGAGTGCCAGCACACACAAGAGAAAGAGAAGAACCGCCGCCATCACCAAAGCCCCAAAAACCGAGCCAGAGACCGACTCATCTGAAGAGGAGCGGATCGAGAGAGCTGAAATGGAGAGAACCTTCCACAACGGCGCCAAAGAAGAAATGAGCAACGCGCATGTGCAAAACTACGTAGACGGCCCCGAAAGACTTGAACTGGCCAGAGAACCGCGCAGACTCGTTACAAGCATCCCAATGCCGTTCTGTAATTTCCTGCACTTGAGAGACCACGGACTGCCTCAGGTTGTAAGTAATGGACAAAATAATGTGGGGAACTTACCCAGTGACTTCCCAAAACTTAGAGTTGATGGCATTAATTTACAAGAGTGGTACCAACAGCTTCAGGTTATTTTTATGAAAGAAAATTTACTATTCTTTATAACTAGTCCTCCAAGAAGACCTTGGACTTTAAAAATAGACTGTTTACATCATAGAGCATTTTTCATAATAATTTCTAGCGTGTCTCCTGCAATGTATCATAGCATCAAACCAAACCTAACTGTATCAGAAATAATTCAATGCATGTTTAATCTATTTCACAGCGATAGCGTAGCCACAACCACAAGAATGTCTAAGGATTTCTTTTCTTCTAGAGTGAAACCAGGGGTTTCTATAAGTGAACACTTGATAAATCTAAACAAAATAAGAGCTGAGCTGCAATTGAGGGGGGAAGTGATTTCAGATCAAACTATGAAAAGTGTTATTATCAATTCACTTGATCCATCATGGGATAGCTTTATGTCACACTTAGATACCATTAATTTGGGATATTTATCAATAGAAAGTCTATCTAACAAATTGATAGCAGAAGACAATTCAAGAAAAAATCGTTCCAGTAACCAAACAGAACACAAATCTTTTAGGAAAGTAGTCTTTCAAGATAAATATAATGAAGCCTTTAGATGCCACAATTGTGGATCCAGGGAACACAGTAGAAGAGACTGTCCCAAAGTCCCAAGGGAGAGACATAAGCCAGAATATAGGAGCAAATACAATTACAGACAATCTTCCACAGATAGACACAAATATAGAAGTCCACCAAACTACAGAGAAAGTAGAGGGGGTAGAGAAAATTCAAAAGAGAGAAAATCTGGGTCACTAAATGGGCTAAATAAACAAGACAGCACCAAAACACAACAAGATGAGAACAATAATTGGCTTATTGATTCTGGTGCAACAAATCACACCACTAATAACAAAAGTATATTATCTTCATTTACAGAAGATAAGTTTGTGATAAAGGTAGCTAATCAAGAAAAGGTTCAAGTATTAGGCAGAGGAAATGTGACCTTGCCTGGTTTAGGGAAAATAGAGGGGGTATTATTAATCCCAGAAATACCTCACAACATACTAAGTGCTATAAAACTAAGCAGAGAATCTGACATCAATATAGTTTTCTCAAAGGGGAAAGCAACTATAGAAAAGAACAAAACAAATGTAGGCACTGTGATGATAAAAGGGGGTCTACCCTATCTGATAACCAAAGAAAGATGGTTACATAACATTGATTCAAATATGGAAGATTGTATTGAAGCAGATGATGAAAATGTCAGTAACAGTGACAATGATGAATGTAAATTAACTCATGATAACAAAATTACACACAATGAGAAGAAACCAAAAATAGGTAAACCAATTCATGATGAGTGTGCTCATATCTTACATAGGAAGTTAGGACATGCTAGCTTTCCTGTAGTACAAAAAATGACTGAACACGCAGAAGGTGTAAAAATAAAAAATTGTGAAAATTATTTAGAATGCTCAGTATGTAAATCCACCAAACTAAAAACCAGTCCTAGACCAAAAAAATCTAACAGATCAACTAACAATATTTTTGATTTGGTACATATGGACTTAGTTGGTCCATTGACTCCATCAATTACCTATAGAAAACGTTACTTCCTAACAATAGTGGATGATTACAGTCGCTATGGTTTTGTTTACACATTAAAGCACAAGGATGAAACCTTTCAGAAATTTAAGGAATTCTACAAACGCATAGAAACACAACATAATATCAGAATAAAACAAATTATGACAGATAGGGGATGTGAATTCATGTCTAAAGAATTCTCCCAATGGTTAAAGGATAGAGGGATGCTACATTTCACGTCCAATCCATTTTCTGCCTTTCAAAATGGGATTGCAGAGAGAAAGAACTCCACACTACAAACCATGATTAGATGCACATTAGAGGATGCTGGTTTAGGCAAACAATTTTGGTCAGAAGCCTTACATTATTCAAATTACACTCAAAATAGAACATGGTCCAGTATTGTGAATAAGACACCATATGAGGTGATGTACAATAGAAAACCTAAATTAGCACACATGCACATATTTGGAGTTACTGCAGACGTGCACATACCTAAACAATTGAGGAGAAAGGGAGAAAACGTATCCAGGAGATTAAGATTCATGGGATACGAAACTGGAACCAAAGGGTACAGATTCATCGATAATAATAACAAATTTATAGTATCCAGAACAGCTGTGTTTCATGAGCAGGCCAATTGGTCTAAGTTGCACCTTAATGAAATTTTTCCTAATAAAAGCAAAGATAATATATCTTGCGAGGAAGGAACAACAGAAAATCAAAATATTAACAAAAGTAAGAACAAAACCAAAATTTGGACAAATAGTCAGCATAAAATAAAGACAGACACATTAACAAAAAAGGAAGCCAGATATTTGCATGACAACCATAGCAAACCTGAAAGAAATATTAGAAATAATAGAAACCAAATACCAAACAAATACAAAGATTATATTATGCATATGGATGGAGAACAAATAACACCTAATACATATGAGGAAGTATTGAAACTTCCCCGTGAAGAAAGAGAAAAATGGGAACTAGCTATGGAAAAAGAAATGAAAAGTTTACAAGGATTAAATGTATTCACACCTGCGATCGCACCTAAGGATAAAACAATTATAGGTACCAGGTGGATTTATAAAATTAAGAATTTAGAAGGAGGTAATACCTTATACAAGGCCAGACTAGTTGCACAAGGTTATGCACAAAAATATCCAGAAGACTATACTGACACATATTCACCCACAGTGAGAACAGAGAGTGTCAAAACAGCTCTTGTAGTAGCATCTGCACTCAATCTAGACGTGTTTCAATATGACATACAGACTGCATACTTACATGCAAAATTAGATAAGGAAATATATGTAAGAGCACCACACAGTCAATACACTAATAAGAACGAAATTTGGTTACTAAATAAGAGTCTGTACGGATTGAAGCAATCTGGCAAAAGATGGTACGATTGTTTGGTAAAAGTACTAAAGACCATGGATTTCAACGCCACCACTGCTGATAACTGTTTCTTTGTAAAAAAGAGTAATGATCATATTGAATTTGTATTAATTTATGTGGATGATATTTTATATATTGGAAAGCATAAAGAGAGCAGGGAAATCTTTGTAAATAAGTTAAACGAACACTTCTCATTGAAATCACTAGGTAGAGTGAATAAATACCTTGGTGTACAAATTAACAAAACAAAAAGGGGATTCAAACTTACTCAAAAAGATAAAATCATTGAACTCCTAAACAAATGTAACTTAAATAATGCCAAAACATGTGACACACCTATGCAAACTGATTTTCTTAGAAACAATGATGAATCTTCCCCTGAGTTTAAAGACAACACATTTTACAGATCAATTATAGGTTCACTCCTTTATATATCTAATTGGACTAGGCCAGATATTGCATTACCTCTCAATTTATTGTCAAGATATGTTAGCAAACCAACCTTGTATCATTGGGAAGCTGTCAAAAGAATTTTAAGATACCTGAAAAGTACATTAGATTTTTGTTTAATATTGGAACCCAATAATGACAAAGAACCAAAAATTACTTGTTATGCTGATGCAGATTGGGCTGGTGATACATCATGCAGAAAGAGTACCTCTGGTTATGTTTTTCTATTGAACGATTGTCCAGTTTACTGGTATACTGGTAAACAAGAACTGGTAGCCACCTCTACCACAGAAGCAGAATATGTTTGCTTGTCTAAAGCTGCAAATAACCTTGTATGGTTCAATGATTTGATCACAGATGTTTGGAAGAAACCTACTTTACCATTTATTATGCATGAAGATAATAAAGCGGCCATTGAAATTTCTAGATCCGATGCAATTGGACAAAGGTCCAGGCATATTGATATAAAATTTAAGCACGTGAGACAACTATCTCAAGACGGATTCATCAAAGCAATACATTGTGATACTTCTGAACAATTAGCTGACATATTAACAAAACCCTTACCTTCTAAACAACACAAATATTTAACTTCTAAATTATATGTATTATATTGTCCTGAATCTGAATGTAACTGGTGTTGTATAACGAACCGGCATTTAGAGGGGGATTTGTCAGATGTAAATGCCTTATTCTCTAATGTGTAAATAATGTATATATGGAACATCAGGGGTTAACTTATTACTTGAGCTTTAATGTATTCATATTTTACCACTCCCATTCCTGGCTCCGCCCCTTGTATATAAAAGGAGCCATCCTCCCCATTTTCCTTGCTTCTATCTTGAATATTCAGCGAATATAGAATGCCTATTATGATTAAAGAGAATTATATTTAAACCTATAACTTCTATTATCTTTATTGAGTCTGATCCTGAAAATATTGCAACAGAGTCCAGATGAAACAACCCTTTGGTTGTTGCCCTTCTGTTCCCCTGTTTTTATATCAATACAAATTCTCATGTGAGAAGCCAGATTGTTATGAATTCAATCTATTTTACTGAAGTATTTAGAAGCCACGTTGAAGAGCAAAAGCCTGGAAAATTTCACACTTTACAATCATCATCATTGAAAAATTCAATTGTTAGATTGGCGCAGGGGAAGAATAAGCGAGCAGTGAGTGGGCCATTCAGCACTTTATTAGAGGGAAACAGAACAGCCGGCTGTGCCTTATAAAGGGCTCGCCTTATAAAGGGAGCTGGCAGGCAAGCTGGCCAATGACAGATCTTCAAATCTCCCGCTGGTGGACTAGCCAATCCGGCGGGGATGCCCATATAAGGACATAACACCCCTCCCCTCCTAGTTCTTAGTCCGTCTCACCAGTTGCCACGTACGTGATGCAGTTGCGCAGGTAGGCGGGGCGCCTCCCCATCCTATCTGACCTGCGCAGATCACTTCTTGCCTCGCTGTCGACCCGTGCAGACGAGGCTCTTGTCTCTCCCGGTTCCCGTCTTGGAACCGTCTGGAACGCGGCCGTCGAGTGTGCAGGCTCCGGCCCAGCACCACCGTGGCCGTCGAGTGTGCGGGCTCCGGCCCAGCACCACCAGCTGAACTCCCGGCAGCCCCAGGGAACGCCTCGGCCGCTGCAACTCACCGCTGATCAGGACTGGATGCCCAGAACACGGTAAGTCAATGGTTCTTTTCCTCTCAGCCGGTGGCTGGTTTCCAGTGCTAGAGGCGTCCGCCGTCGTCCGGGTCCTTGGTTTCGGTTGTCGCTGCGTCTGTTGTGGTTGTTGTTGGGGGTCCCCGCGTTCCGGTGGTGGCCCGCCTTGTCGGGGTGGAGCAGGCCTACCTCCTCTGGCTGTGGTAAGCCTACCTTGTTGGGGTGGCGCAGGACTACCTCATCTGGGTGGTGTAGGCCTACCTCAACAGGTTGGTTTTCGCCGCTTCCGCCGCTTTCCCTGCACCTTTTCCGGAGCTGGTCAACATGGTGTTTGATGATCTGCCTGTCTCCCAGCTCCACTTGGTATGACCTCAGGCCTGTTGTTCAGCTGATTACTCCCTTCAGCCACTTCGGAGGCTCGCGGAAGTTGAGAGCGTAGACCAGGTCTCCCTCGGTGAAGGTGCGCGGCGGCCGGGTTGTGCTCGCTGGTTCTTGGGGGTTGTACTGGGGGTGTAGCTGGTCCAATGGTGTCCTCAGCTTCCTCCCCATGAGTAGCTCGGCTGGACTTCTGCGCGTGGTGGCGTGCGGGGTGATATGCTGTGTGAAGAGGAATTTATCGATCCTCTCCTGCCAATCCCCAGTGCCCATCTTGGTGAGAGCTTCCTTGGTGAGCCTCACCATCCTCTCAACTTGTCCATTTCCAGCCAGTCTGTATGGGGCAATGAGGGCATGGTGGATGCCCAACTCGGCCAGGAACGATTCCATCAGCTTGGCGGTGAGCTGTGGCCCGTTGTCCGACACTAGGATGTCCGGAATGCCGTGGGTGGCGAAGAGTCTGCGCAGGGCCAGGATGGTTGCCTCGGTGGTGATGGTGGGCATTTGGATGACCTCCAGCCACTTGGAGAAGGCATCCACCATGATGAGGAGGTATTTGCCTGCCATAGGCCCCGCAAAGTCAATGTGGATGCGGGGACACTAGGCGTCTCCCATTCTGTGGGCTGGGCTGGCGCTGGTCTGACCTCCTGGCACAGGGTGTATCTGAAAACCCATTGTTCGATGTCCTTGTCCAGGGAGGGCCACCAGACGTAGCTTCTGGCCAGCGCCTTCATCTTTACGATGCCCGGGTGCCCAATGTGAAGGCTCTTCAGGGTCCTCTTCTGCAGCAGTCGCGGTATCACTACTCTGTCGCCCCAGAGTAGAGAGCCCTTCATGGTTGAAAGTTCTTGTTGCTTCCTTAAGAAGGGGCTGAACTCCTTGCCCACCTTTTCTGTTGGCCAACCCCTCAGGACCCAGGATATATGACTTGCCTGAGGGTCTTTTCCTTCTTCGTGTGGGCTGCTACATCCCTGGAAGATACTGGGCACAGCAGGTCTCCATCTACGTGGAAAAGGCCGAGGGTGGGTGCGGGGTCTTCCACCGGCTCCTGTGTTGGGCACCTACTGAGGGCATCCGCGTTGCTGATGGCTTTGCCGGGTCTGTGCGTGAGGGTGTATGAATACCTGGCAAGAAAGATGGCCCAGCGCATCATCCTGGGTGACATGTATGTCGGTGTTTGTCGCCTGCGTTGAGTCCGAGGAGGGGCTTATGGTCTGTGACGATTTCGAATGCCCTCCCATAGAGATATTCGTGGAAGCGCTTGATGCCAGCCACGATGGCCAAGGCTTCCTTATCCAGCTGGCTGTAGTTGCGCTCAGCTGCCGCCAGAGTCTTAGAGAAAAAGGCGATGGGGGCTTCCATGTTGTTGGGCAGTCAGTGGCTGAGGACAGCCCTGACCCCATATGGAGACGCATCGTAGGTCAATACCAACGGAAGCGTTTCATGATATTGTATCAGCACACTGTCCGAGGATAGGAGCCCCTTGATGTTCTTGAATGCGGTTTCCTCGGCTCTGCCCTACTTCCAAGGGGCCATTTTTCCCAGAAGTCGATGGAGTGGCTCAGCAATCGTGGCTTTCTGTTTAAGGAAAACGCTATAGAAATTTAGCAATCCTAAGAAAGCCTGAAGCTCTGGCTTGTTTTTGTGGGCCGGAGCTTCATGAATTGCCTTGACTTTAGATTTGGTGGGGTGTATGCCAGTGCTATCTATTATATAGCCCAGGAACTCAACCTCCTGGACCCCAATGATGCACTTGTCTCTCCTCACATGCAGGCCCTTCTCTTGAAACCACTTCAGGGTGAGCCTAAGCCATTCCAAGAGTTGAGCTCTGGAGGTGCCGGAGATTAGTACATCATCAAAGTACGGCACCACCCCTGGAATGCCTTGGAGAAGGCGCTCCATCATTGATTGGAAAATGCCAGGGGCTGCGCTGACTCCAAATTGGAGGCGGTTGCATTTAAATGCGCCCCGGTGGGTGACAATAGTCTGAGCCTCCGCAGTTTTTTGGTCGACTGGCAGTTGCTGGTAAGCCTGGACCAGGTCCAGTTTCGTGAATATGGTCCCACTCCCAAGTGAATGCAACAGATATTGCACCACTGGAACTGGGTATGCGCTCTGCTGTAATGCCCGGTTAGTGGTGCATTTATAGTCGGCGCAGATGCGCACAGACCCATCATGCTTCAGTGGGGTCACAATGGGGATCTCCCATGCAGCATGCTCGATCGGTTCCAATATGCCTTGGGCAATCAGCTTATCCAACTGAGCGTCTACCTTAGGCTGAAGTGCAAATGGAACCCTGCGAGGCTTAAGCCGAATTGGAGTGATTGAGGTGTCTAAATTGAAAGAGATCGGTTTCCCCAGAAATTTACCTAAGCTGCCATCGAAGACGTCCTTGAACTCTCTGAGGAGCTTGTCGAGTTCATCCTGCCAAATCTGATGAATTCCTCTGATTGAGAGCCCTAGAGGCTTGAACCACTCTACTCCCAGCAGGGTCGGGCGGCTGTCCTTGACGATGGTGATGGGTAGATCGCCCTTGAATACGTGGTAGCTGACGCTCAGTGAAGCTCTCCCCAGGACCCCGATGGGGTTTCCGCCAAAATCGACGAGCCTTGCGTGTAGCGGCTGCAGTTGGCTCTTTGAAATTCGCGGTTTCAACTTTTTGAGATGCTGCCAGTCCATAATGGAGTAGATTGAGCCCGAATCTACTTCCATGGCACATGGAGTCCCTTCCGCGTGCACCGTCACGATGAACTTTGTGGCATTGTGGTCATCGGTGTGGGCAATGGTGGTTTGGTGGACCGCTCTGCTTTGCGGGTACCCGTCTCCCTCGTGCCTTGGTTGGTAGGACCATCTGGATGTCCTCTGGTGATCGCGGTTTTCCGGCTTGACTTTCTCCCAGACTGGTTCTGGAGCTCTGCAGTCCTCTGCGATGTGGCCTTTTCGCTGGCAATGGCGGCAGGTCGCATCTCTCCACCGGCATCTGGCTCTCATGTGGTCGCCATTGCAGCTGGCACATCTCTCCCCTCAGCCGCCATTTTGTGTGGTCTCACATCTGAGTGGTCTGGAGACCTTATGGACCGCTATTTCCTCATCCAATTTGGATCCCGTGGCGGATTCTTCAGATGAGGTCCGGGGAGCTTTCTTAATTCTGTGGACTGCCTTGGCTTTCCGCATTGCTGCCACTGCCACCTCTGATGTTCTGTGGCTGTGGCCTCTTTGATTACGTCTTTTAGCGAGATCTTTCTCCTGCTCAGCAACTTTCTCTGCAGGGAGATGTCCCGCATCCCAAAGACAATGCGATCTCGGATGGCGTTGTCCACGTGGTCGAACTCGCAGTTGGCAGCTAACTTCCATAGTGCTGCCACGAAGTCCTTTATGGATTCGCCCTGTTGAATCCGTTGGCTGAAGGTGAATCTGTTCGCCATCGGTGTGCCAGTTGGGGCGTAGTGTTCCTGGAGAATGTCTTGGAGGTCGCTCCATGCCATGGCCTCAATGTCCTGGGGTGCCACGAGGTCGATGGCCATCTCCAGGACTGCCGATCCGCAATGTGCCAGGAACAAGGCTCGTTTGCGGTTGTCCTCCAGATCTTCATAGCCGTTGCCGGTCAGGAATTGGCGGAACCTAATCATATAGGCTTTCCACTTCTCCTGATAGGGGTTGAATGGTGCCAGCGAGATTTGTGGCGCTGCCATGGTTCTAGTGCTATCAGCTCTAAGTGACTCCAGCTCAGTGACTTGCTCTGTTGAGTCGGGCTCGGTGGCGATCGTGCCACGAGATTCTTCGCTGTAGTTCTTGAAATCCTTCGTTGCCAGTGTTAGATTGGCGCAGGGGAAGAATACGCAAGCAGCGAGTGGTCCGTTCAGCACTTTATTAGAGGGAAACAGAACAGCCGGCTATGCTGCCGGGCTCGCCTTATAAAGGGAGCCGGCAGGCAAGCCGGCCAATGACAGATCTTCAAATCTCCCGCCGGTGGACTAGCCAATCCGGCCAGGATGCCCATATAAGGACATAACACCAATCAGCAGTTAAAATATTTAGTTTAAACAACCCACTTGCAGCCTAACATTTCTCTTCATTTATTTATTAAATAAAGAGTAAAGAGTCATTGATTTAAGGAAAAATTATTCTACATCTCTGGGGATGTAAACTGGCCTTCTGATTCATCCCTACAATGGGGAACAGTGTTTGGGTTGCTGTCTGGTTTATTCTACAGGAATTTATTGATCCTTATTATCATAAATTCTAAATGTATTAAGCCCCCTGAAGCATGAATGAAGAAGGAATGAGAGCATTTACTAAAGATTCGGTAAGATTGAGGTCATGAAGTTGCAAGCAAAGGAATGCAGAAATGGGGTCAACTGGAAAATTGAAAAAAGAACTGATAGGAAAACTCCAGGCAGCTATGTAGATAAGTGGAGAATGTCTTGTTTGTATTTAAAGATTGTGCTAAAAGTTACAAAGCAATTGTGCTACATAGGGCAGCTGGATAAATCCCAAGAACTGCTAAAATGAGCAACACCAGGAAAATCTTTTGTGGCTACTCTGACCCCTGAGGTAATCCAGCATATTCTTACAGAGAACCTCCTCTGCTGTGTGAGTCAGTATTTGCAATACATCATATCTTTAATAAAACTTGAGTTCTCCCAAACTTAGGTGTTAGTCTCATACTGTTCCCAATAACATAATTTCTAGATACAGCTTTAGATAAGCAGAGATTTTTGTTTACTTAAGGAGATAAACTATCCCCATAGCTTCTTGTTTTTGTTTTTAATACAGACATACTTAATACTCATATAAATCCATTATTATTTGTGGAATCAAAGTGTTCATTCAATGCCATATAAAAATGCAACAGCAATATATCTATTTTAAAACAAATTCATAGAGTGGATCGTATCTTATGATTTATGATGAATGTATATTTATGATGACTATGATCATGATTTATCCCTTATAGCTTTTATGTACACTGAGAGCTTATGCACAGAAGACAAATTCCTTGTGTGTCCAATCACACTTGGCCAATAAAGAATTCTATTATACTTGCTGAAGTATTTCTACAGAATTTTTTAGTAATTTTTGACAATAATTACAACAATTATTACAATTGGAATTCCTTAGTAGGGAATTCTAATATATTAGAGCTCATCTTATCAGAATTAATGTGACTAGATTTTCACCTTAAAAAAAAAAACAAGTCATGAAATCCATCAGTGAGAGCAAAGTGCAAGTGAACTGTTCTATAAAAGTAATATCAAGATTGAAGTTTGAGATGTATTCAAGATAGTCTATGCTTCTATCTGTATATTCCAAACACTTTTGCCACTACAATTTAGGCTAGAGAACAATAATTCTGTTGCTATTATTATAAAAAATTGGAAATCAGAAACCCTTTCTGAACTATTAAAAATCAAGCATAGCCTGTTTATAGGTGTGCATTTATCTAACGATAGATAACTGACTGATGTTACCCATTCAGTCATATCCGACTCTTGGAGATTCTATGGGCCAGGCTTCTCCATATCTTCTGATTTTGCACTACTTCTATTTATCTAATAGAGTTAGTTCTTATCCAAACTAAGGAGGAACAAAGCCTGTCTATTGTTAGAGTAAGAAACAGAAAAATTGGGCTCTTACTGAACATGGAAGGCTGTTTAGCTCACTGCAAACAATACTTTGGCAGGAGAAAAAAACACCAAACTATGAATTTTCATTTCACAATAAATAGGGCTCGTTATGGTGTACTGTTGTGCAGTTTCCAGAGTGACTTCCTATTTAATAGATTCCTAGCTTTTCTACAGTAAATTTCTTACCAGAAGTTACTTACCAGAAGTTTCTGGACTCTTATGTGCCAATTAACCGGATGCAGCCTTGTCAGGCAAAAGTCAATATTAATGCCCACTTCTGTTTAAACAATTTGAAAAATTGAATAGGGAAAAGATGTAACGAAGTTATTGAGAGCAAGTAATACACAATATATTTTTATCCAAAGATAGAAGGAAGGAGAGGTGGCCTAGCAACATAATTAATTTTTTGCAATATTTGTAGAATGCTACCATTCCTTGAGATTTAGGGCAGTAAACAGCAAGGCAGATATAAAAACAACCAGTTTTTTTAAAAAATGAGACATACAACTGAAGATGGGTGCCCACAGCCAATTAAGGCTTAAAATACAATGGAGTAAAACAGGCTGTGCCATTTTGAGAAATGCAGAAGCAAAAGGACTAAGCATAGGAGGGATATTTTCTAGAATGTCCATGTACTATAGAGAATTCCTGCCATCAGATCCGCATCCCATGTTTATCTAATGCAGAAGGGACTCTTTGTAGCCCCTTTCTAACTATCCAATAAGATGTGCCAATTAATTCTGGTAAGATGATGCCTGATGTATTCTGGTGCTATGCTATATGGGGCTTTATAGGTATTCACCAGCGTTCTTGATTTGAACCAAAGCCTACTGATACCTAATGCAGTGACTTTAAAGTTGGTAATATCCTACAGTGGAAAGGTTGACCTGCCAACAGCCTAAGTACTATGTTCTGTACCACCTGGAGCTTCCAAGTCATTTCTAAAGGCAAACATGTACAACATATTAATATAGTGGTACAAATAAACTGTGATCAAAGCATGGGCTACCTTCAGATAAGAGTTTTTAAACCTCTCAGGGATGACTTAAGTCTCATAATCAACAACAATTCCATTTGATGGGATTTAATCTCAGCTAGATTAAATCCCATCAAATGGAATGAGATTTTGCCACATCTAGTCCCTGACTACCTCCATAGGCTTTCTATGACACCTTCAACTCAAATAGTCCTTATGGCTGAATTTTATCACCTTCTGAATAAACTTCTTGAAAAAAGAAGGTTGGAGAACAAGCAGAAGTTGTCAAAGACTGAAGATTCAAGTAAGACCTTTTCAAGAGAGAACCTAGTAGCATTAGGTTTCCTCTCAAGAAAGCCATTCATATTCTATCTGAAGGAATTAGGTGGTACATTGTCTAATCTGCAGGTGACAAAATTCACACTGCAGAGAACTATAATTATTTCCTGAGGTTCTACCGCTTTTGAAACCTGGACTCCTTGCTTGCCACAGTTGTATCCAATAAGCAACTTTATCTTTTAAGAAAATTGCAAATTCATCTGGGAAGCTTTCAGGAACTTTGTTGCATCTATCCTTTCTTAAAAGGGTGTAGAACATTTTATATAAGGTTACCAGGCAGAAATCTGTAGGCATAGTCAGTAGAGAGAAAAGCTGATACTTTGCCACAATTACCAAACATCGGTTCTTACCAATGTGCAGTTGCATCTATTTCTGGTATTTCCCCCCATTACTATAAGTGCCTGTAGGTGCTTCATGTCCCTCAGCTTCCCAGGAAATCGAAAAAGCTGCTTTGGGGGGAAAACTTGGAAAAGGCTTTGCAGGAGCAAACTCACCCAGAGTTCTAGCCTTCACAGAGTTTCAAAGATCTGCCAGGCATGAGATGAAACAGTCTGCCAAATTGTCAGAGAAATCCTCAATGCCCTCTGGAATCTTTCTGGCTCAATTAATTGCCTAGGATGGACCCATCTAAAGAGTTGTTACCCATGCAGAGAAATCCAGGGATCTGTGATATACATTATGAATGATCTGACTATGAAAGTGACTGATGGCAATGTCTTCCATTTTCATATCATGTCTCATCTTCTCCAAAATAAAGACAATAGAGAATAAAGCTGGAAGAGACCTTGGTGGTCTTCTAGTCAAACCCCCTGCTCAAGCAGGAGACCCTATATTACTTCAGACAAATGGCTGTTCAATCTCTTCTTCAAAACCTCCAGTGATGAAGCACCCACAACTTCTGAAGGCAAGCGGTTCCACTGATTAATTGTTCTCACTGTTAGGAAGTTTCTCCTTAATTCCAGGTTGCTTCTTTCCTTGGTTAGTTTCCATTGTTTCTTGTTCTGCTCTCTGATACATTAGAAAATAAATTGACCCCCTCCTCTTGGTGGCAGCTCCTCAAATACTGGAATAGACCAGGTTGATATGTGCCCACCCATGTATATTGAGGCATGAAGTCACGTTATATGGGATTCCTGTTCCAGAGAATGGAGACTGATGTCATCTATGATCTGAAGCCTTGGAAATTCTAACAGTCTATCCAGGAGCTGATAAGGGACTGCTGATTAACAGCTAAGGGTTGCTACAGGTGGGTGGCTATCATTATATAATCACTGAATCATGTATATTTCAAAAGATCTACCTAGAGGCAGCAGAGTATTACTATCACAGAACAGATATATAAGGTTTAGATCAAATTATTCAGGCCTCATTCTGATTCTATAGAACATTGGGCCCTTTTAATAACTCGGTGCATCTTAAAATGCTAAAACTAAATGTAAACAATCTGTTCATTTATTCTTTTTAAACAAATCTTGTTTTACCCTGCCCCCCAGCCCTCTTTGTATGTAGTAGAAACAAGTTTTCTAAGTCTTCTTCCCTTGTCTCCTTGCTCTGTTATTTAATTTAATGCTCTCAGCAATATATCACGAGCTAGTTTGCTTGATTTTCTTCTTCCATGCTTCTTTATTCTTGAAAGGAAGTTGATAATAATAATCTCTTAGTTTTGTACAGATCAGGATGGGAAGCAGACCAACAGCTCGAACACAACTCTCAGGCTGCATTATAAATTTTAGCTGCTGTCACTATGCTCAGCTACTGGCCGAGACTATCAAATAGGAGCTTTTCAAGTCACCGAAGACCGATTGCCAGAAGCTGCTCGTGGACTGCAGATTACGCATTCTTTGGAGCGTGTGAAGGAATGTTCCATATGCCCTCCAAACAAAAGAAACAAGCTGGTTTAGAAAAAAGATGTAAAACAACAGAAAGGGAAACAGTCTAAATGGGAGGGAGGAAATCAATATGTGACCAGAGTGTTTCTGTACAACTGTGTTTATTTATTGGTCTACTGCAATCTTTCTCAATTTAGGCAACGTGTCTGGACTTCAACTTCCAGAATTCATTGCAAGCATCGAATCAGATCTGGATTTTTAGCCCTTTTTTCATTACCCCTCAAGACTAATTTAGACTAAAATAAAGAATCCACGTAAACATAAAATCACTAGATTCCTCACATATTTGCATTGAAATCACTTCCATACAATTTACACACTTTAACTCATCGCTTACTGCTACATCTTCTGTTTCACCAAGTCTATTCTCACTCTGGCATTTTTAAAAAATTTATCAAGCTCGTTTTAAAATCCCAAAGCAGCAAATGTTTTATTTAAAAGTGATGCAATTTGTTAAGCAACAAGTAGATTTATGACAGAAACAGCTGCTAAAAAATCCATTGTATTTAAATTGATCTGTCTAGACATGTTGACATAAAGCAGGGAGTGTTTAACATATTTAAGTCCCATTGATTTCTGTTGGAAAATTAAATATATTATTAACTCTCTACCAGTGAAATCAATGAGACAAGTGCTTAACTTTAGTTAAATTGTGCCCTTTGGGTAAATGTATGATTAGTTCATTCAGCATAGTATGTAGAAAGAATGCACAGGAGAGAGTAACCATAACTTAAAATACAATTATTTCCTAATTGTATTAAAATGTAGTCAAATGAAAGTTAAGCTATCAACCTAATTCAAAATTGTATGCTCACTCAAATGTGTACATAGATCTTTTGAATTTACAAACAAAGGAATCTTTCTGTCTGCTGTTTTTTGTAGCCGGAGTTGAGCATAAATGACTTTTCAAATTTCCACTAGATTTATGGACAGATAATTTTCTGTGCAGATAATTTCTCAGAAGTTCTCGAGGGGGAAAATATTTTTCAAAAATGGTCATGGATTTGATCCTCTTTAGTGATGAAAGAAACATAATTTACAGAAGTATAAATCCCGCAGAATTATGACAAGCAACAGAAGAAAAATCAGAATCAGATCTAACCAGCTAATGCAAATTAACCAGTTAATTTGGAGAATAACATCGTGGCCAACAGACTGGAATAGATCAATCTTCATTCCAATATCAAAAAGGAGACCTAACAGAGTGTGCAAATTATTGTACAATATCCTTAAATTCACATACTAGCAAAATAATGCTTAAAGTTCATCCAATTCAGATTAGAGCTCTGTATGGAAAAAGAGATGCCAGATATTCAAGATGGCATTAGAAAAGACATCAGAACACAAAACATTATTATTATAAACTTTAATGAATAAAAGTTTATAATGAAAGTTTATAACATGAAACTCAGTCAACTGAACATTTAAAGATGTATCACAAATATCATTGAGTGGTGCTGATGGTTGATACAGGTTGCTGCCAGTATCCCAGGTATCAATCAAGTATCTTCTTAAAATGTACGATGTTCCGAGTGGCACAGTTTTTTGCAGTTCCGCTGGTGTTATTGTAGGAAGATGCAATTTCTTGATATATATATTTAAATTCCTGGACATTGTACCAAGTGCCCCAATGAAAATGGGTATCACTGTTACATGTTTCATCCATAATTGCGTAGTTTTGATGGCCAGGTTACGATATTTCATGATTTTTTCCATCATCATCATCATCATCATCATCATCATCATCATCATCATCATTGTTATTTTTGATTTTTGATGTTGCATGCTGGATAATTGAGAAAAACAAAGACAAAGAATAATTGGGGGGGGAGGGAAGTCAGCATGTGTATATTGATTACAGAAAGTCCTTCAATTGTGTTGATCACATCAAGCTGTGGCATATATTTAGAAAAAATGTGAATGCCAGAAAATCTCATTGTCTTCTTGCAAAACCTAAATGGTGTATAGGTTTTGCAATTTGCATGCTGGATAATTGACAAAGACAAAGACAAAGACTAAGGAAAAAAAGTCAGTATGTGTATGATTGATTACAGAAATACCCGCAGTTGTGTTGATCACATCAACTTGCGGCATATATTTAGAAAAATGTGAAAAGCAGAAAATCTCATTGTCTTCATGAAAAAAACCTATATGGTGTATAGATTTTGCAATTTGGATAGAAAATGACTTGCTTTTGCTTGGCAAAAAAGGGGTCATACATGTATACTCTCTCTTTATTTATTCCAACTATATACTGAATATGTACAATATTAAGGGAACTAGACTGGAAGAAGAGTGTATTTTTAAAACTGGAGGAAGAAACACTGTGTTGCACTGATTGACATAACAATTAAATACAATGAAGACCAAACTAATGGCAATGGGTACAACAACCTGCCTTAGAAATGACAATGAAGATATGCACGTGGTAGCTAACTTCTGCTTTTTTAGGATCAACTATTTATAGTAAATGAACAAGCAGTCAGGAAATGCACTGTAGACTAGTATTTGATAGTGTACCCAAGAAGGCCTTGAAAAAGATTTTCATATGCCCTGATGTGTCTGTACTTCAAAATTCAGAATACTAACAGTGGTATTATTCTCTGTGATACTCCGTGAAACCAAAAATTAGACTTTGAAAAAGCAGGACAGAAAGTGTATTAATGCTTTTGAAATTTAGTGTTGGAAAAAGACTTAAGAATGCCAAAAAAACAAATGAAGAGATTTTTGAACTAATCAACCCAGAGTTTTCAATCAAGATAAAAATTGCCAAGCTATTCTAGGCATATTATGCAAAGGCCTAGCTCTCTGGAGGAGGCTTTAATGATAGCAAAACCAGACCAAAAGGGAAGAAGAGGTCAACCACCATCAAGGGGAATAGAGTCAGTTACAGTAGCACTGAATACAGGTAGTCCTTGATTTACGACCAGAATTGAGCCTAAATTTTCTGTTAATAAATGAAACGTTTGTTAAGTGAGTTTTGTCCCATTTTACAAACTTTCTTGCCACAATTGTTAAGCGAATCACTGCAGTTGTTAAGTTAGTGACCCGGTTGTTAAGTGAATCTGGCTTCCCCATTGACTTTGCTTGTCAGAAGGTCGCAAAAGGTGATCACATGACTCTGGGACACTGCAACCTTCATAAATATGAGTCAGTGGCCAAGTGCCCGAATTTTGATTATGTGACCAAAGGGATGCTGCAAGAGCCGTAAGTATGAAAAATGGCCATAAGTCACTTTTTTCAGTGCCATTGTAACTTTGAACGGTTACTAAATGAACTAGTATAAGTCAAGGGCTAACTGTACAGTTTTGGAAGATCAGAAGGGCTAGGTCGGGAACAGGTTGTCATGGAAAAAATCTATTTCTGTGGATGCTGATGGCACATAAGCAATCAATCAATCAATCAATCAATCAACAATCAAATAATCTATCAGTCTATCAGTCAATCAATCAATGTAATAAAAATATTCTTTCTGTTCTTTCTGTTATGTTTTCTGTCTTTGCTTATAATGATTGGGATGACATACAAAAAGTGTAAAATAAATAAATAAAAACCCACCAAGAACCCAGGCCTAGTACTAGACTGGGTAGCCCTCGAAGTTTATGAGCATAGGTATAATTCTCAGGTACTCACCCCGCTCTCTGAGAAATGCAGACTCTTAGAGCAGTGACTTAACCTTGTTGTATGATAAATGTACAGGAATTGTACAGGGATGTGAAATATGAATCTCTTTTCACTGCTTATCAAGCGACTCTACTGAAACTAATAAAAGCTTCTGGAATTGTGGCTTGTCCCAGGGCCCCAAATCACAAATATGTTTACATGAAATGTTCTTTACAATTCTAACTTTTCAAAGACACTTAGATTGAATTAGGGCAATCATATATGATGTATTGTTGCCACCTAGGGCTGGTTTAAGGAAATAGAAAGAACATTTTAATTTAAATAATGTTTGTGTTCAGCACATTTTAAAAGTTCCTGGCTAATTTTAAACGTTAACTGAAACAGAGAGAGTTTTGCGTCTCTCCCTCGCTCTCAACATTGTTGTCAATAGATTTTGTGAAATGTATGAGAAGTGCCATTAGAATTTCAAAGAAACCTGCTCTCCTAGTTTACATAAAAATTGCTAGTTCATTATGTCCAATTTTGAAAATACCTAAAGTCCAATTTTGGTAACTAAATAAAATTTATAGTTTTCATTTCCTCTTTTAAAAAAAAACAAATGCCAATTTCCCACTGCACTCTACTTTTTTTAAAACCACAGAGTTTCTGCTTCTTCTTTCACAATTTGTCACCTCAATCACCTTAAATTAATGACTCCCCTACATTATGTCACTGGCTGGAAACTTATAATGTGAATTTTCCCCACATGGGGAACAAATTACTAATAAGATGCAGTTCAGTGGCAAGGAAAATGAGGTCTTGTACTTAGGCAGAAAATGCCAGATGCATAGGTACAGGATGGGCAGTACCTAGTTAAAAACAGTAATGACTGTGATAGGGATCTAGATGTACTGATGGGTCATAGCTTAAGTATAAATTAGAACTGTGCTGTAACTGCCAAACTAAAGCCAAGGCAATCTTGAGCTGTATCAAGACAGGGATAGCATCAAGATCAAGGGAGATGATAGTACCGCTTTATCCCACACTGCTGAGTCCACATTTGGGAATATTCCATCCAGTTCTAATCAACCACAATACAAAAAAAGATGCTGAGGTCCTAAAAAGAGTGTAGAGAAGAACAACCAAGACGATGAATGGTCTGGAGGCTAAATCCTGTGAAGAATAGTTAAAGGAACTAGGTATGTTTAACTTAAAGAAGACCGAGGGGAGACATGATAGCTATCTTCCTATAGTTGAAGGGCTACCATAGTAAAGAAGGTGATGATTATTATAGCACTTGAGAGTAGGATAAGAAGCAATGAGTGGAAGCTCCTCAGAGGGAGATCTAACCTGGAAATAAGAAGAAATGTTCCTGACCCTGAGACCTATTAAGCGGTGGGACAGGTTACTTTCCAGAGTTGTGAGTGCTCATCGTTGGAGGTTTTCAAGAAAAGATTGGATGACCATTTGTCCATGATGGAATGAGATCTAGAAGACCTTCAAGGTTCCTTCCAACCTTATGACTCTATAATTCCATGAACCCATTTTCTTTTGCATGCATTTCTTACCTTTTAACTAGGCTTTCAACAATCTGTTTTACTCTGCAACCTATATTCTGAAAGCCCTGATTGCCATTTCTTTTGCTGACTTGAAATCTTGGGAACAAGGAGCAAAAATCACTGCTCCGTCCTCAGCTGTTGCATGTACCAAAGTAGCAAAACAAATCAAATCAAAACAAAACAAAACAACCCCCCCCTCCCATATCCTCTACAACAGTGGTTCTTAATCTTTTCTTCAGCATGGACCCCCATTAAATACCTTTTGTGGCCCCTGACCATGGCCCCAAACCACCAAGACTTAACTCAAGATTTAAATCACAATATTTCTTCAAGCTTTCATGGACATCGCAGACCCCCCCCCCGAGGGATCTGTGGACCACAGGTTGAGAGCCACTGCTCTACACAAAAGAAGGAAAAGAAAATAAATAACATAAAACTGAATAGCATGGCAGTTGATAGAGTATCATCAACTTTACCATGTCTTTTGGAATAGAAATATTGAATATGTAAAGGAAATGTTGGAAAACTATCAGTCGGGCAAGGAGGAGTGATCAAGCAGGGAATTAGCCTTCAGTCATTGTGCAGTTGCAAGAGATCTAGGACTGACATCCCCTAAATTCCATGGAACATTATTTGTTTGTTCCCAAGGACGGGTGAGTAATCTGGGGAGATCCTTGTACTATACCTAGGAAGAATAAAGTAGTCGACTTCAACCTTTCACATATGAATCTCTTTGCTTGTGCCTGACAGGAGCTTACAAAAGAATGGATAAATTTCATTCCCCAGATCGTTCATTTTGCATAGTCTCTTGTTTCCTACTTTTGAATGGAGGCTTTTTCCTTACAATGTTTTATTGATAAATTTAAATATTTGGAGGGTAGCTGCATGATTCTGGAGAAAAAAAATACCGCTGATTTCATTAGCTGCTGACAGGAGCAATATAAGTGTCTGCCATACCCCTGCTTGTACTTTCTCCCTTTTGAATCTACAACTCTGCAAATTCACAGGAAAGGGGAATTACCATAATAGAGTGAGATACTCTTTTCTTTTCCTTTTTTTTTTTTTTTTTTGCTGCCTAATGATATTTCAACCATGAAAGTGATATTGCATGAAGTGTGGGGAAAAAACCACGAAGGGTGGAAAAAAATCCCTTCTCTAGAATAACCTCATATAAAAATATTGCAAAACGTCCCAAGTGAAGGATTGGGTGAGTTACTGAGTTTTTGAGGGGTCATTTGGGAAAAATGTGGAATAATTTCCGAAGTAGGCTTATGGGCCTTATGATAAGACTATTATAATACGACATCTCTTATTATATTTATTTTTAAATTATTAAAAAGAAGATGAAGGCTACCCTGTGGGACTTTCTGCCTCCAGCCTGTGGCCTTTAAGACTTCCTTAATTTGGGGTTGGGGAGGAGGGGGAATCCCCAATAATGTGTTTCCTGTGATCTTTACAGGCTGCTAGACAGCGTCTCTTTCACTTCTTGCCTTCTCCTGAAAAGAATCAAGATCGCCCCTTCTCCTGAGCATTCATGGCCTCAATGCGTTGCTATCAGCTTGTCTTCCTAAGTCAAAGTAAATAGTTTTCTTTTCAATGTTTTATTACTCTCTGCCTCTTCATTTTCTCCACACCTTCAGGATCTTTCTTGATTTGAAAAAAAAAAAAAGCATCCTTCATTTGAAAAACCATTCTATAGCTGTTCATTTTTAATGTCTTTTTTTTCCTGGTATCTTTTGTTTTTCAGTCTGGTGTGGGCTTCGTGCAGTAGTTGGTGTCCCACAAGAAGTTGAGGCAACCTGTAATGAAGATGCTTTTCTCCCTTGTAAGGTTTTCCAGGATCTACAGCTCACAACTGGAACTATCTCCTGGTATAAGGTAAAAAAAACCCAAACTGCTGCAATTCATTTTCTTCTCATTTCCCACACCTGCCTGGATTCTGTTTCATGCCTTATATGTGATTTTTGATGCCATACTGAGAGGGTGAAAAATATGTTGCGATAATCATATAGATTGCTGCAGATGCTTCAGTTCATATATTGCATTATTACCTCCATGAGTGTTTATCTGAAAATGGTTAAATAATACTCTGATGAGTGGGCCTGCATGAATATTAGGAAGAACAACTTCTAATATAGATAGTCCTCGACTTACAACAGTCCTTTTTTTTTTTTTTGCTTTAATTTATATGCCGCCCTTCTCCGGAGACTCAGGGCGGTTTACAATGCGTTAAGCAATTTAGTGAGCAAAGTTACAATGGCATTGCAAAAAGTGACTTATGACCGTTGTTTATGCTTATGGTCATTGCAATATCGCCTTGGTCATGGGATCAAAATTTAGATGCTTGGCAACTGACTCACATTTATGATGGCTACAGTGTCCCATGGTCATGTTTTTGTAACCTTCTGACAAGTAAAGTCAATGGGGAAGCCAGATTCACTTAACAACCGGGTCACTAACTTAACAATTGCAGTGATTCACTTAACAACAGTGGCACAAAAGGTCGTAAAGTGGGTCATAACTCACTTAACAAATGTCTCACTTAGCAACAGAAATTTGGGGCTCAATTGTGGTCATAAGTCAAGGACTACCTGTATTCTACTAACACAGTTTGCAGGCTGTAGTTCCCCACACCCAGGGGTCTCCAGGTTGAAGAATAGGGCTTTTGCAGATGAAAGCAAAATTATTTCGTGAGATCCTAACATTCAGAACAAGGATGTCTTTTTTTCTGTGTACCAGTTCTGAACAGCTGGAATAACACTCCATGTTGCCTCTCTCTCTCTCTCTTTTGCATTTAAAAAAAGAAATAAGTGAAATTATTTCAAGATAATGGCAGCACTGAGCTGCAAACATGATAGAATGTAGTCAGGCAAACAGGCAAATAGTAGAATTAATCACTTAAAAAACTATTAAGGGCCTAATCAATAAGCAGTGTATTTAAGCCCTCTAGGGGACTATTAAATAATAATTCCAACAAATCGCATGACATTTTGCACTGTAAAGTTCAAATAGCTCTTAGGTTAAGTCACAAGTACGGGATAATTGTGAACCATGTAGTAAATACAAACAATTAACCTTTGACTTTGCTGCTTAAGAATTATGAGAACAATGTGTCTCTGCAGGGTGTACTGCACTTCGTGTCAAATTAATGATCAGACTGTAACAAAAACAAGATTTTACAGCTTATTGTGTGATACATTGTTAAAAAGATCTTCTCCTAGCTAAAATAACAATAACCCATTAACTAGATATGTTAAATATGTTAAAGGCTCATCCTATAGCTGGGTTAAAAACACTAGTTGGAGTTCATCTTAACATATAACAAAGGATACAAAATGTAAATGAATGAAAACACTGCATTTTTTCTTTCAGAAATAATAAGATGTACAATATATATGCAGTTATTTAATAGTTATACTGTACCTATGAAAGACTTAGAATAGACATTGTGTTAAATACACATCAACTTATCTTAACATATAACAAGATTATAGTGATCCAGGTTAATTTTCAGAAGGGTAACCATATTATCAATTAACAACTAAAACAATGCATGGTATCTGATGAAGCCAGACTATATCTATTATCTTTTAGACTGTAATAAATGCAATAAATTTTTATGCATTTTTGCTGTAAATTTTTAAAAAAACAAACAAACAAACAAAAAAAAAACACCTGTTAGGAAAATTCTTTGCAGCCAAACAAATTCAATTTGTTGTGGTTGTTTCCAAAAGATTTCCAGCCATGTTAGCTCTTTGGTGGAATACTAATATGGCAGCAAATTAGCCCCTAGGTGCTGTATAATGGTTCCATGTTGTTGTGGTGATTGTATCAATGGCAGGGTGAGGTAAATTCTAAATATACAGGAAGAGACAAGTTCCAGGAACCAAATACTGAATCCTTTGTGTGGGAGGGATGGAGGAGATAAGGAGAAGAGAAAGTGATGACTGGGAGATGAGTAAGACAAAGAGTTCCTAGGAATGGAAGAAAAAAAAACACCACCCATCTGCAGAGCTGCAATTCAAAAAAAAAATACAAACTTTTCTGTGATTTCAAATAACCAAAAGAGAGACAGAATAAATCAGTTAAGTTCCCCAAAACAGATAATATTGGGAGATGTATATTCTAAAAAGTTGCTTAAATCTGATATATCTGGAAGGTTGCTGTTTTCCCATTTCTGTAAATTGCAGCCAATAGTTTAAAGTTGAGGATAGTGAATTCCTCTCATAATGACCTCATAAGGAAGAGGTTATAGCAAATCAGTAGGAGAGTAAGGGCAGCTCCATGATCTTCATGGGGTGTAGGATGGCCTTCCTAGACATTATGCCAAAATAGTTTCTTATTTCAGAAAAAATAAAGGTTCAGGATGGGACTATTGAAATGAGGTGCTCTGGATTAGCAGGAGGAATAATCCATTTGTATTCTGTCTAGCTGGCTTCCAAAAAATTGATTGATGAGATAGATGAATGATGGTTCTGTACACTTTATTGAACTGGATACTGAGCAATATTAGCAGTGATAATAAATACACATTTAATAGTGGCAATTTTTCATGGCAGAATTATTGGCTATTGATACTTTGGGATGTATTGTAAAATTTTGCAGTTTTTAAAACTAATTATCATGTTTCTGAATTATAATAATTATTAAATATTAATAATTTATATACAAACTGTTTGTATATAAACTTCATATACGAACTGTTTAGGTTCTCTTTCTCTCTAGGGATTTTACAGAAATTTATTGAAGAAGACTTTAAACCATTTTATAAGACTCCTCATAAGTCCTTTAGGATAACAGAAATACAAAAAAACCCCCACTTTTTCTTTTATAAAGTCATTTTTATACTCTGAATTTTTAGTATACTATTCTTTTACACACACACACACACACACACACACACACACACACACACACACACACACACACCGTATGTCAGAGAAGTTAAAAAAAATAGCACCTAAAAGTTATAATACAGAAAGAGTGGTTATAATACAGTTTCCAATTAACAATTTCAGTATATAAAAACAAAGAAAGCTTTTCCTTGTAAAAAATCAGGGCAAAAATAATTCTTGTCAAACCAAGACATGGCCACTAGATGTCCCCACAGGCAAATGTTATTAGATAGCTTTGAAAGAATTTATCCTAAAAGGAAAAATAAGTGTATTGCATTTATGTTTTCGAAGAATTGTCGCTGGAAAGGACACTAATTGCCTTATGCCATTTTTTTTGGGGGGGGGTCTGTCATTTTTTTCATGAAGGTATAACAGTTTGCACATATTACCTCTATATCTTGTTTTCCTATATACACTGGATTTAGCAGATTACTAAAGCAGATTATTTAATCGTTAGAAAAGGCTTCCTATCTTAAAGTTTACTTGTCTAGTTCTAACATGGCTTATTTTTGGCCCTGCTTCATCTGAGCCACCCCACTCTGCCACCAGGACTATCCAAATGGAAGAGATTAAAATATGTATTAAATATTAATCAAATTGGAGCCAGACTTAGCTGAAACAGCACCTCAGGCACAAAGCATTTCAGGCAGGTGCCCCTCATTCTTGCCCACTGCTCATTCTCATAATCAGCAACAACATCAATTTAAAGCTGCATTAGCAGCAATAAACAGCTCCATACCAGGGTTCTGTGGTGACTTGAAAGCAATTCTTGTGTCTGTCTGATTCTAGAATGTCAGCAGGGTTGGAAGTTGAGTCTTTTATTTCCAGCTCAGTTCTGAGGCAGCCAAAATTACAGTAAAACTATGGTTTGCTTTTGCAACACTTTGAGCCTTTCCCCTCTTGCATCTATCCATGGTAAAAAAATTGTTTTGACAATATTTTTTTGCTTTGGACGTGCTCTTTTCCAACTGCTTGAGATAGCACAATATAGAAATATAAGTTGCTTTGTCTAGGGAGCTGGTCTCTAATCAGTGAGTGATACCCTTTTGAAAGTTTAAAAATGGCAAGTTAAAGTGCAGCAATTGGTAAATTTCCCTCACTGCAGGAAAAGCTTTCACCAGTCACTCTACCCTGGGCGAGCTTAGGATGGCAGGTTTAGCCATTGACAGAACCCATGAATTCTAAGAACAGCTCTAATTATCTCTTGAATGCTGTATTTTGCGTTATAAAGGGCCTTTTTAAAATAATAGCAGATAAACCAGTACTCTTTAAATGGGAGACCAGGACCTCTAGGCACTGAGTTGCCTGTCACACATGAAGAATTATACAGGAATCTGATTCTCAGGTTGCAATATAGAGATCCTTTGCTATCACTAAAGCAACGAGTGCTAAGGAAGTGACATGCCAGGATTTCTTTAAAGAAACCTGTCGGCTTAAAACAACCTTTTCGTGATAGTTTCCTCTACAAGTCTTGCTGTGCTGCTCCTGTCCTTGTATTATCATCACATTTCAGCAGCACAAACCAAAATGGCCATGAGCCTTGGCACACCATCACCACAATCACTGGCTAAGTGACAAAAACCATTCATAAGGAATCATTCATAAAGAGGAACCCCCACATCAGATCAAGAAAACCTGAAGTAAAGCAGCTTTGACTATACGGGCTGTAGATTGATTGCTTAATATATTGAAAAATATAGATAAGAGGAAAGCTGTGTTATATGGATCAGGGATCACCATCCTATGGTACCAGTCAGTGGCCTGTTAGGAACTGGGCCCACAGCTGGAGGTGAGTGGCGGGTGAACAAGTGAAACAGAACCCCCCCTCCCCATCCATGGAAAAATTGCCTTCCACAAAACCTGGTGCCAGAAAGGTTGGGGACCGCTGATATAGATCCATCCTTAATTAATGGGACCAAAGTGTAGGGGATATGTGGTTGTACCAGTGGTGAATTGCTCCCCGTCTGTCTGGTTCTTTAGAACCAGTAGTAAAAGCGGCGGTAGGCTCCGCCCATCCACCCAGACATCATAATTGAAGCTTCTGTGCATGTGCGCTCCCGTTGCGAACCGGTACTAAAGGTAAGTAGAACCCACCACTGGGTTGTACCCTCAGCTGCCATTGTGGCATCTATCTGTTGTTTTTAAAACTTTATTTTACTTGGGTTATGTTAGAATAGGGCATAGGAAGAGAGGTGTAGGAATGAGCATAAAGTTGCACATAGAATCTTACAATCAGACCAGTGGTGGGATTCAGCCAGTTCGCACCACTTTGGGAGAACTGGTTGTTAACTTTCTGAGCGGTTTGGAAAACTGGTTGTTGGAAGAAATCATTAGGGCAGAGAACCAGTTGTTAAATTACTTGAATCCCACCACTGATCAGACCCACCTGATTTCTGCAGCATGACTATGATTGGTAGGTGTTTTCCCACTGGTTAATAACATTTGGAAGGAGGACAGCAAAAGCAGTGGAATCTACCTATTGCATTCTTTAATCTGGTCCTCATACTTCCGATATTCAGGCTGGTGGCAGTGAGAGGTGAGCTTGAAACTCTTTCTGAGGATGCAAAGAAGTGCTATTGGTATTATAGGAACTACAAACGAGAAATATTTAATATTAATTGAAAATTAATATAAGTGACCGAAGTTGCTGAAGTTTAAGACAGATGAGGTTTTTAAAGGCAAATCTTCAAAACTAATCAAGGAGAGAAGCAACCTAGAACTAAGGAGAAATTTCCTGACAGAACAATTGATCAGTGGAACAACTTGCCTCAAAAAGTTCTGAATGCTCCAACACTGGAAATTTTTAAGAAGGGATTGGACAACCATTTATCTGGAATGGTATGGGGTTTCCTGCCTGAGCAGGGGTTTGGACCAGAAGACCTCCAAAGTCTTGTTAATCTGTTAAAATGTAGCATAACCAAACCCTGTAAACAAGGTTTTCCAGTCCCGAGTCTTTTAGATGCTTGCTGGAATTCTGAGTATTGCAGTCCAAACACCTATGAAGGGCAGCACAGTGGGAAGGCTGCTGAAATGGTTTAGCACTGGCGTATAAATACTTTCATGTAGTTGCAATCAAAACTCTCTATGTTAATTTGTCATTATTTTATAGATTGATGAAAACAACAAAGGACTGAAGGATGTGGAGTATAATAAAGAACATGAATATTCAAGAGGATTTAATGACTCCTTAGAGATTTCTAATGGCACCTGGCATTTTCTGAAGATTAAACATGCTACACACTTAAGTAGTGGAACTTATAAATGTATCTTACTGGAACCAGTCAGGAAATACAACCAAAGTACAATTATACTCAGAATAATAGGTATGATACACTTGTTTGCCAATTTCTTTTTCTTGCATTTGGAACTTTCAAAGTACTTTAATCACGTAAAGATTATTGTTTTGCCTTGCAGGCTGTCCTGAGGAATCACAAAATCTGAAACTCAAAAAATACACCACAGAACTTATGTTGCTGAGCTCTATTGGGACCTTCTATTTGTTACTTATCATCCTTACTTGTGTAAGTGTTTTCCACTTTTTTTTAACCCTAGGATTTTATTTACTGCCTTTTTTCAAGTGTTCTCTTCCTTCCTGCATAACAAGAAAATGCAGATATATTGGCATGTTCCCCATCTCCTGTTTATTATCTTGCTTCACTCCCAGTCTTCTAGGATTTAGAGGATTAATTTCTGAAGGAAGTTTCTAGCATGATTGTGGAGCATTATTGGTTGTTAAGTAAGACACACACAAATACAGGCCATTGGAAGTTCATTGACCAAGATGCTAAGCTTCTGTGCTGGGCAAGGGAAGAGAGAGAGAGGGAGAGAGAGAGGGAGGGAGGGAGGGAGAGATGATTGCAGATAATGAATGGAGCTGAAATGGTCACGCTAACCACAGAAGGGTGAAAAATACCTCCAAGGAAACAGACTGCCTGCATAAATAGTGAAGTGCAGCTGAGGTTCCTAATGCATTAACAATGGGTTGTAAAATACCTTGAATTAGGGGAACAACTTCTGCCTAGTGAAAATTGCCAATAACAAAGCTATTTTAATCATGGACTGAAAAAAAAATAAACACATGGAAAGCCTTTATAGGTTCCTTATAGAGGTAGTCCTCGATTTACAACAATTGAGCCTAACATTTCTGTTGCTGAGACAGAGGTTAAATCAATTTTGTCCCATTTTATGACCTTTCTTGCCACAATTGCTAAGTGAATCACTGCAGTTGTTAAAGTAGTAATATAGTCATTAAGTGAATCTGGTTTCCCTATTGACTTTGCTTGTCAGAAAGTTGTAAAAGGTGATCACATGACCCCAGGACACTGTAAGCATAACTATGAGCCAGTTGCCAAGTGTCTGAATTTTTATCATGTGACCAAGGGGATGCTGCAATGGTGGTAAGTGTGTAAAAAGGTCATAAATCGTTTTTTTCAGTGCTGTTGTGACTTTGAATGGTCACTAAACAAATGGTTGTAAATTGAGGACTACCTGTATTATCAAATCCAGTTCCTTGGAAGTTGCTGTTACAGAGCAAATTCAGTTCCTGAGTCCTGGTGCTGCCTCACTATGGAATATCATTCAGAAGAAAAAGGAGAAAGATGGTTGAAGCTTCTGAAGAGTTTTCAGAACTTCTGTTTCAATCTGCTGCTTTTAAGGGTGGCTGCTTACATACATGAAGAGATGCATCAGCCAAAATAAAGAGGAGGAGGAGGAGGAGGAGGAGGAGGAGGAGGAGAAAAGATAAGATATAGAAATGCACACAAAATGTATATGTGCCAATGTATAGATACTAATGTATAGGTGCTAATTTAGAAATCATTAATATAAGAGACTTTGTCCTAATTAAGGACATGATTAATCAAGAGATCCAAGTACCTGCATAGTGTGATTTTCATCTGCTCAGTCTTGAAAGGCAACTTCCTGTTCTCTCTCATTCTTGATCTTTCATCATAGGTGAAAGGGTGGACTACACAACCCTTCAAATTAGGCACTTTAGATCTTTTTTTTTTTCAGATTGAAAATGTATTTGGTTTCTGAGACAGGAAAGGCCAGAACAAAATACTAAAGCTGATTCAAGGAGCTTTATATTAAAACCTCAGTACATCCATTAAGGACAATTAAAATTACACCCAATGATTGTAATACTTCTCTTATTCTCAAACACATTAAAAATGACAATTTGGTGACAACTTTTGGAGGGATCCTGCAACTGTATCCAATATTTTTGAGAGGCCACTGCAGTCCTATGCATCCTATTGATGAAGTACTGTACACTGAAAGAGCATCAAATAAAAAACTGTACCCAATGAAGTGGAAAACATAGTAACCACCTTATTGCTAATTGATTTATTATCAAGGATGGGTTAGAACTGTATGTCTGAAATAAACCACATTAAGGATAAAGTAAAGTAACATCAAATACAATATATATGATGTACTGTACATAATTTCTTGCTTGCTTGCCTTTGCATTCATTGTTGATTCTCATGACTGCCTGAATTAATCAGTTTTCTTTGGCAAGTGGTTGCCATTTCTTTCTTGCTAGGCCTGAGAAAAAGTGAATAGGCCAAAGTCATCCAGTTGACTTTCATGTCTAAGGCAAAACTAGAGTTCACAGTCTCCCAGTTTCTACCCATATACCAAATTGGCTGTCATGTATAATTTCTGCCTTTGCTTCATTACCATATCCATTGGCATAAATCAAACATTATCTGCTGAGGAGATAATTTATCTTAGCTAAAATCTGCCTCTCATTGATCTTGTAAGTAGCTGTTATATGTTTATATTTTGATATCATCAATCTTTGGTTTTAATTTGTGCCATTCAGTATAAAATTTGGCTTGATAAATGTTGAAGGAAATTGCTTAATTGAAACACAGGAAGACAGAACAGAAAAATAGTATTTTTCTGCTCGCTTGCCTGAAAATAATTGAGATTATTTCTATAGTACCTCTTGTTTCTCCTGTTGTTTTTTTTTTAAGAAAACAATAACCCTAAACTTTATTTGAGGTAGAAATGTAGTGGGATTTTCTAAATTGAAGAAAGCTGAGATTTATGCTAGAAATGACTATTTCAAGAAAAAAAATGGTATGGTATATTTCTTTATGTTAATAAAGCCTTACCTGCACAAAATTAACTTACATTAGGTGGATTTCCAACTGCTTAAATTTAAAAAAAGAACATTTAAGACTTTTATTTTATTTATTTATTACTTACATTGCCTGCACACCTTTTGTTAAATTTAATAGACATAGTCCACAACAGTATTTGGACCCAATAAGATAGTGATGGCAAACCTTTTAGACACCGAGTGCCCAAGCTCCACGCCTGCGGATGCCCAAACTGAAAGGTGCGCATGTGCACAAATGCGCCCATGTGTGGACATGTGCGGACATGTGCATGCACAGACATGTGCGGACATGCACAAATGTGTGCAAACATGCACATGCACAAACATGTGCATTCACACACATGCACACATGCGCAGCAGAAACCCAAAGACCAGCTGGCCAACAGGAGGCGGGGCATCCCAACACTGGCAGCGCGACAAGAGGTAAGATCTTTTTCTTTTGTGAGCTTCTGTTTCGTCGTTTGCAGGGAAACAGAAGCTCATGAAAGAAACGCCATGGAGATCTGACCTGGGGCAACGGCACATGTGCCAGCAGAGAGGGCTCTGTGTGCCACCTCTGGCATACGTAACATAGGTTTGCCATCACGGCAATAAGATATTAATATTGTTTCAAAATGAGGATAGGGACATCTAAGCCAGGACCAACATATTCACTTTTATGGTAACTCCCCTTTATGAGTTACCTTTCAGATAAATAGACAGGATTGTATACAGGCTTATAAAACTAAAATCAATATGAAAGGAGAAGAGGAAACCCATGGAGGTGTTTTTGTCTTTAGATTACTCTTTAAGAATAACTGGCGGCATAATCAGGCTATAGATGATGCCTCTCTTCAGAACTCAATACTATTAACTTGTGGAATATAGTAACCCTAGATGTAATGATGATAATTAGCTTAGAGAACTTCCAGATAATGAAGCCTGAATATCAAGTGCTGGGATAATCAGAAAATCCAGGCAGTTCAAATGAATATAAAGGTTTATTGAAAGCTTAAGCCTTAAGGTCTCTATAAGAATCTGGACTACGGGACTTCCGGTTTCCTTGTCTTCGGCGGCGGGGGTGCCTTTTGAAGCTCTGCCAGCCCCGCCGCTTGTAGAGCCGCTTCGCGACTAAGAAGCGGCTCGAAAACTTCAAAAATCTCTAGGATTTTTGAAGAGAGATCGCAGGGCACAGGTTGAGCCCCTGCAACCCCCCCAGGGAATAGTTTCTGGGGAGGGAACAGGAGCGGCTCCCATTCAACCTGCTGGAACTCCGGGCGGCGTGGGACAAGTCTGCTTCTGCAGAACAAGCCGGCTACAGGAAACTTCTAACTGAAAGAAAAGGAACCAGCCTTAATAAGCAGCATACTGTTACTTGAACCCTGAAACTCGGAATCGCAAGTATTAGAGTTTTCTTGGCTTTCTAATCTGAGTGAAAAAATGCGGATGAGTGAAAGTGAACTGTAAAAACATGGCGCTTAGCCTTAGAGTTAATGAGCTGGCGAGTGTGGATTGCTGAACTCATCTTGCTTTGTTACAAAGTTTCTAAACTGCTACGAAGTTGCTTCGCTTGCAACAAGAGAAATAAGAGAGAAATTTCTCCTTTTTCAATACTGGACTTTGCTTTACTTTGGTTCTTATTTGATTAAATCTGGGGGACTTTTTCAGAAGTCTTTGTGGAGGTGGGAGAGGAAGAAGAACTTCCCTTTTTAGTAAAACCAGCCTACGTGGCAGGATGGCCTCAAAGAAGCAGGAAGCGAAGGCAACAGGAGGTGGATCTCCCACACATAAAGCACAGCCTCCCCCAGCACAACAGATACAGACTCAGAAAAAAGATTTTGATGTGGGAGATTTAAAAGAATTTATTTCTAAAACTTTGGATGATAAATTTCAAAAATCTCAACAGGAGATAGATGATAAACTTCAAAAATCACATCAGGAATTTATGCAGGAAATTAATGAAGTTAAAGATATGGTGAAACAGAATCAAAACAAGGTGACCAAAAAAATATCAGAAGTGGCGTCTGGCCTGGCAGAATTTATTATGAAAGTTGATTCTAAAGTTGAAGAACTTAAATCAGAAGTTAATGTTAAGATGAAAGACAATGATTATAAAATTGCTGATGTTGACAATAAAATGCAAAGAGTTGAAAATGAGATTGTGATGGTACAATTCAGGGCAATGGAGTTTGCCATACGGCTTCGAGGAATTCGAGAAGAGGAAAGACAGGATTTGAGACAGGTTTGTTCTGAGGCCCTGGCCAAGATTCTACAAGTTAATCCTGATGTGGTTTTTCACAAAATAGATAAAATTTACAGAGTGAATTCTTGGGTGGCCAGACAAAGACAATTGCCCAGAGATGTGATCATATATTTTACAGATAGAGAAATAAGAAATGACATCCTGCAAAAATCCTTTTACACTTCTGTGCAACTGGGGGGCTCACGAATTGGAATTTATAAAGAATTACCTCCTAAAATGCTGAAAACCAGAAAAGAATTTGGCTTTCTTGTTAAGGAATTGCAAAATCTACAGATACCATTTCGGTGGGACGCCCCAGTTGGTATAATTTTCAGATACAAGGGAGAAAGATATCGTTTGAATACCGTGGAGAAGGCAGAGCACTTTTACACTACTATTCTTAAGGAAAGAACACCATCCCCACATACATCTACAGTTTTGGAGATTAAGGAGAGTGATGAGAAGCAACCTCAACGAGAACAGCAAGAACAGTCTAAGCAGGAACTAGAGGAAATGCAAGGCGCAGAAGGAGGTTTTCTGGATGAGCCTTTGCTGGAATCTTCTCCAATCTTGGACCCGGTTCGGATGATCGAAGTTAAGGATCAACGTATAACTCGAGCTCAATCTAAGTTACTTAAACAAAAGCAACAACAACAACAGGAAAGACAAGACAAGAAGGCAGTTAAGAGTACAGCACAAGAGACTGGAACCATGGGGGGAGCAAGATCGAAGCTTTCGGATGACATTCGATTATTCTGCTCTTTGCTCCAGAAAGATGAAGATGACGTTTAAGTGTTTATCTTGGAATGTGAATGGGTTGAATTCAGCACAGAAAAGGAAGAAATTATTTACATATTTGAAACAATTTAATAATGATATAATTTGTTTACAAGAAACGCATATCACAACTCAAGATCAAAAATATTTGATAAACTCCAAACTAGGAACACATATCTTCAACTTCGCAAAAAAAGAATGGTGTGGTTATTTATGTAAATAAAAAGTTAACAGCTAAAGTTATAGAAGCAGATGAAGATGGTAGGTTTGTAGCAATTGAATTGCTTACAGCAAATGGCCAAATTCTTCTGATTGGAATTTATGCTCCCAATCAACAACAGGACCATTTCTATAAGATGTTACATACTAAAATACTGCAATGGGACTACAGATCTATTTTAATTATGGGAGACTGGAATGGAGTAATTGATTCTAAATTAGATAAAAAGAGTTTGGCAAAGTCTAGGATCAGATTACCACAGACCTTTTTTGACATGAAAGAAGATATGGAACTAAAAGATGTTTGGAGAATACATAATCCAAAAGAATTGGACTACACTTTTTTTTCTGTCAGACACAGATCCTTCTCTAGGATTGACTTCATTTTGTTGTCAGATGATTTACTTGTTAAGACAAAAAGAACAAAGATTTTTCCAAGAATTTTGACTGACCATAGCCCAGTATGGATAGAAATTGAGATGGATAAGGTTGAGAGACGTTCTTGGAGATTAAATGAGAACTTGTTTAGATATGAAAAAAATACAATAGAACTTAAAAAGCATTTGAAAGAATTTTTTGAAATAAATTTGAATAAAGGTACCCCAATTGAAATTGTGTGGGACGCAAGTAAAGCTTATATGAGAGGGGTACTTATCTACATGAACTCTAAACATAGACTGTTTCGACAAAAGAAAAGATCTGAATTGGAAATAGAAATAAAGAATAAAGAACAGTTACTTATTAAAAATCCAACAGATGAAAGAATAAGTGGTGCTATAAAACTTTTGAAAGACCAATTTCAAATGCTTATGGCGGAACAAGTTGCAACAAACTTACAATATGCGAAGCACAATACATTTTGTAACGCTAATAAACCGGGCAGATGGTTGGCTTACACATTGAGGAAAAAACAAAGTATACGGACTATTGATAGTATTGATATTGGAGGGAAAGAAATCTTTCAACAAAAATTAATTAAAGAAGCTTTTGTGGACTATTATACCAAACTATATGCCAAAGAGGAGGTGCAGAATGGACTTATAGAAAAATATTTAAACGATAAAAGAGTTACAAAAATTACTGATCAACAAAAGGAAAGAATGAATTATCCTATAACAGAGGAGGAGATAATAGTAGCAATTAAACAGCTAAAAACAGCCAAAGCTCCTGGCACGGATGGTTTGACCGCAGTGTATTACAAAACTTTGCAAGCTGAAATGGTGGAACAACTCAGAGACTTATTTTGCAATATTCAACAAGGGGGTAAAATACCCCCATCATGGACAACAGCTTACATATCTTTGATACCAAAAGAACAAGTCGGTCCTAAAAAACCAGAGAACTATAGACCAATATCTCTTTTGAATACAGATTATAAAATCTATGCGAAAGTATTAGCCAACAGGTTGATGCCAGTAATCCAAAAGGTGATTCATGATGATCAAGCGGGATTTATCGAGGGCAGACACATGAAGGATAATGTAAGGCAAGTAATAGATTTATTGGAATATCTTGAGAAGAATAAACAGATTCCTGCAGTGCTGGTCTTTTTGGATGCAGAGAAGGCCTTTGATAGAGTGGATTGGAATTTTCTACTAAAGACTTTAAAAAAGATGGATTTTGGGGATCAATTTATACAGGCGATTTCAGCAATTTACCAAGAGCAAAAGGCACAGATCATTATTAATGGAAGTTTGACAACAGAGTTTAAAATTGAAAAAGGAACAAGACAGGGATGTCCGTTGTCCCCACTTTTATTTATTCTAACACTAGAAGTCTTGCTAAATACAATACGGGACTCTAATATCTTGAAAGGTATAATGATTAGGCAAGAGGATTACAGAATAAAGGCATTTGCAGATGATCTGGTTGTTACCCTATCACAACCAACGGAATCAATAATCCTGATGAAGGACATTATACAAGACTATGGTAAAGTTTCAGGTTTTAGACTGAATCCAAAAAAGACTAAAATGATAGCTAAAAACATGACACAAGATCGTAAACATGAGCTTGAAAGGAGGGCAGGTTTTGAGATTGTACCTAAGGTAAAATATCTAGGAGTTCAGGTTGCAGAATCAAATATGAAATTGTTTCAAAATAACTATGAGGTGTTGTGGCGAGAGGTGCAGAAAGACATGGAGACTTGGAAAAAACTGCAGCTGTCTCTACTTGGAAGAATAGCAGCAGTTAAGATGAACATTTTGCCAAGATTTCTTTTTTTGTTTCAAATGATTCCGGTGCTTAAAAGTGATAAACAATTGAAAGTCTGGCAAACTGGACTCAATAAGTTTGTCTGGAACGAGAAAAAGCCGAGAGTGAAATTGAAAATTATGCAAGATGTTCCAGAAAGAGGAGGTCTTAAACTTCCAAACCTACAGTTATATTATGATGCAGCAGCTTTAACTTTAACAAGTGATTGGTTTGGAAGTAAAAAGGCTGGAATATTGAATGCAGAAAGTTTTGATCTTGAATTTGGATGGCATGCTTATTTATTTTATGATGACAAAGTTGATAAAGTATTTAAAAGTCATATACTTAGAGACTCTTTGATGAGAGTTTGGAAGAAGCACCGACTCAAATGGGATTATAAAATACCGCTATGGCTGGATCTTGGTCATACTTTGTGGAATACAAATATAATGTCACTCGGGGGGGTTTTATACAAAGAGGTTCTTTTTACAGATGCGGGCAGATGGCAGCTGAAGACATTGCAGACACTGTTGGACGAAGGGATTAATTTAACTTGGTTACAATATAATCAACTACAACTGAGATGGAAAGAGGACCAAAAAACTGGTATTATGTTGCACGAGGAAGAATTGGTTAGACATATAAAAGAGAAAGGTCCAATGCATATCAAAAGGCTTTATAATGTTTTGCTAGAAAGGGATTCAGAAACTGAATTAGTTAAAGATTGTATGATTAAGTGGGCACAAAATTTTGAAGAACCAGTGATGTTGGAAACATGGGAAAAAATTTGGGTTCAGAATGTTAAATTTATACAGTCGCAGAACCTGAGGGAAAATTTCTATAAAATGTTTTATAGATGGCATTTAGATCCCAAAAAGTTGTCATGTATGTACCCTAATGTTCAGCCAAAATGTTGGAGATGTGAATGTTTGGATGCTACGTATTATCATGTTTGGTGGACCTGTAGGAAAGTTAAGGCTTTTTGGATAAAAATTTGGTGGGTCATGCAGAATGTTTTGAAGAAAAAAATTCAATTCTCTCCACAATTGTTTTTATTGGGTATAGTTAAGGGTTTTACATCGGGTGAAACAAAATTGATATTGTATATGATAACAGCAGCAAGATTGTTGATAGGTAAATATTGGAAAAATGAAGCTTTGGAATGGAAAAGGTGGATAGAATATGTTCAGAACAAATATCAAACTAGAAAGTATCAAATAGCTTTTATTTGAAAATAATGTATTAGAAATATTTTAATGTAATGAGGTAAAAAGAAAAACTATACAGGGGAGGGAGGGGTTCAAGTTTTTACATAAGTGTCATATTAAGGGTTTTTTTTTGTGTGTGTGTTTTTTTATCTTTCTTTACCAGTTATGAGTATATTATAGGGAAGTCTGGGGGGAGGGGAGGGTTAGGGAGGGTTAGGGAGGTTGGGAAGTTTGGGGGGGGGGGAAAGGGGTGAAAATGTAATTGTAAAACTTTTGCAATAAAAAAAAAAGAATCTGGACTACGAAAGGTCAAAGCAAATTTTTGGTAGATAAGAGTCAGTGGATTCAAGATGGGCTGGACTTCGATGTCGTTTGGGTGTGAAGGGACTCGAGACTGATTATATGTTTTGACCCCTCTCTTGGACTCAGTCTGGTGATCTACTACACGGACCCTGCTAGTCAAAAGACTTCCTGTACCTTTCTTCCTTCTTTTCCCTTGTAATATTTTTTCCCAGGGAAATTAGGAATTGGGAGGTTTGTGAGTTAGTTATTTGTTAAATATTGAGATATTTAAACTCAAGGGTAACATTTTTGCATCTTTGTTTTGGAATGGGCAATTTAAAAAAAAATACAATTTTACCTAAGAGATTAAGGTTTTAATTATAATGTAAGGGATTAAGTTATAAATACTAATAAATTATAATTTGCTTCTAAATTTACTTAAATTTATCTTTTACTTCAGCCTTAGACAGTTTGCTTCAAATATTTTCTTTTTTTTTTTAGACATGCTCAAAAGAGAGAAGATCTTCTGATCATCATAAATCTGAAAAGCAAACTCTGCCTTTATAGTACCTGTTGAAAGAATGGTTTCTATGACCCAATATTGGACAGCATTGGGAAAGACAATCTTATCAGTTAATTTGGTGGTGCTGTCAAGGCTCTTTCCTGATAATTTGGTGGCGCTACAAGAAGCTCGTCAATAGTGTTATGTCATCGAATAGATATTGTCACAATTCTGTAGGTGAAGGATATGACTGCATAATTGCCTAACTCAGTCTGGCACTCTTTAGGTTGGCACTACAAGTCCTCACATTTCATGACCAGTGAATATTTTGTGACTCATCAGGATTATCAGATGTAGTTTTCAGATCTGCACAAAAGTTCAAATGTCCCTCCCTACCAATCACTCAGTGCAATTATTGGTAGCTTTTAATTGCACCAGGTTCTGGATTCCTCCAGTTATGATAGTAAGGCAAACAGGAACTATCACAGCAAGAAAAAACTCAAGCTCAGCAATTACCCAGTGACTGAAATCTTATCAACTGGGATCTCAATTCTCTGTATAGGTTTGAAATCATGTCTGGCAAGGCCCTTTGTATTGTATCATATACTTAGTAAAAGATAAGAAAAATTCAGAGAACATTACAGGTATTCCTCATTCAATGACCGTTCAAAGTTATGGCACTGAATAAGAAGACTTACAACTGGTCTTCATACTTGTGGCCACTGGAGCATCTCCATGGTCAAATGATTGCTTATGGCAATTGGCTTGCAATTATAATGGTTGAAGCATCCTGTGGTCACCTGGTTGCCATTTGTGATCATCACTGCTGCTTTCCAACAAGTGAAGTCATTGGGGAAGGCAGCAGGAATTCTGAATAGTGATCACCTGACATCTTGCCTAATGACCATGTGGGATTTACTTAACTGGAATTGCTACAACTGCTGTTGTAACTTGGCACGTTCATGTGATATTGCACTTTACAACCGTGTTGGAATGGTTAATGATGGAATTGCCAATCCCAATTATTGTTGTTAAGTGAGGACTAACGTATTTCATTTCCTACGAGATGAATATACATGATTTTCATAGTGTTGCTAAGTGTGTCTTGTTTTCTGTTTTTCTTTTTAATTTACAAAAACATGCTATAATGTTACATGGTGCTTTAACTTAGCAAATAAATAACTGATTGAACCATCAGTTTCCATATCCAGATATAAAAGGAACTGCAGTATATAGTTGCAATTTGAAATGCATCTTTCATGAGCTGGAGAACAGGAGGAAATATTCCTGAAGTGTTTGATACATGTGTACGCTATGGCACAGTATTTGTTTGGGTCTGCCAAATCAACCTGTTACCTACTGAAATTGCAGTGTTCAGAAAAATGATTTCTCGTAAGAACCTTCTCTTAAGAGGATTAAATACCTGCAACAGAATTTATATTAATTAAAAAAGAGACATTAATGCACAAACTTCTTGAATATCATTTTCCTGTTACTAATTTAAGTGCCTTCTCCATGGCTACAGCTTTGGTATCAAAATCAGAACAACTGAATTTCATGTTTCGAATATGCATTGATCACCTGTGTGTGAAAATAAAGAGCTTTAATCTTTTCTCCTTTCCAATTTTAAGCACAGTCAAAGAATAGCCTGTTGCTTAATTTAACTCCAACTTGCCTATCCTTGTACCTTTCACATGTTCTTGACTTCATCTCAGTAGGTTGCAGAGCACAGCTGTAGCCCAACCTCTCTGTGTATGCATCTGCTTAGGGAAGCTGATTCAGTCTTACCTGACCATATCCTCTTGTAGAAGCAGAGGGAAGTAGCTTTGAGTGGAAGTTACAAAGAATTATGTGGCAAACATTGCCATAGTGTAGTAAAGTTTTCCCAGCATGTTGATTTGATAAGGTACCATTCATCATCGTCTTTACCATGGGTTAGTTGCCTGACAAAAGTGAAAAAGGCAAAACAGATAGCAGAAGGTGGAAAGGGTGGTTTTATTTTCAGATGCATAAACATGAAATACATAAATGAAAAACAGCATTGCAATTCTATGTATCATATTCAAAAATAAATTTCACTATATTCCCTGGGGCTTATTCTCGTGGAAGGATGATGAAGACTGGGTGCTTATTTGCCATTTCTTTCTGGTGGAACTATTGCTAATAATTGTTTGAGTATAAGCTGTATGAGTTGTATTTATCCTTGGTCCATCGGTATAAATTAATTTAATAAAATCAGTTTAAGTGCTTTTCTCTCTTATCCTTAAGAACAAATGTTAAAAACAGGCAAGTGTTCTTTGACTCACTTTTAATAGAACAAAACGTGATAAAATAATAGTCTTTCCCAAATACTACTGATATCTAGTAACCTTAACATTACATTGCTTTTGGGGGGATTAAAATGTATTTTTTTCCCTCATCAGTATTAAAGAAAAACAATGTTAGAGAATATTATTATGACCGAAAGAAGCTACATGTTTACATATATTTTATGTACCTTCTTTTTTCTCCAAATAACTACAGTATGTATACAATTCCAATTTTTACATCCAAATTCGGAGTTCTAAACAACACGGTAGCAAATATTAGACAATCAGCTTGTATATTACTCTATCTTACCTTGATTAGCAGTCAATTCTGCAGTAATCTACAAGCAGCAATGAAAAGCAATACTGAAGATCGTTATGGAAATTCCATTTTTTAATGAATTCAAGTCAGCATGTGGTAAATGGTAGAATTTAAATCTGCTTTATAAGAAAGCTGAACAGTGATTTTTCTGGGGTTAGACCATAGGTATGTGTCCAAAGTACACCTTAGTCCTATGTTTAGTTTTTACTGGGATTCAAGAGTTTGTCAGTTTTTTTGCATACCTGTGGGGAGAATTCAAGATATGAAGACTGCAATTTGAAAAGCTCCTGAACTAATTAAGCAATGAATAAATAGAAAGATGGGAAGTTCAGGATGGTAAATTAATTAGAAGAGGAGTAAATCAATCGAAAGGCAGGGATTTGACTACACTAGATGTATATTGGATACTAATTGGTTTGTTTTCTCTACAATTTTGTGTAATTTGAAAGGCTGTACAATCAAAAGAGACAACATGAAAAAGCAATTTTATGTTTGTGAGTCAAAATGTAGGCATCGGCATAGAGAGAGCTACAAAGATAACTTTGGAGAAAGTATGCAGCAATTGTTATAAAAATGTGTTTTAAGCCTGTGAAAAAAGAAATCATTAAAAAGAAACTTAGAGGTTCTACTTAATTCCTTGGGATAGAAGAAGGAGGAAGGGAAAACACAGTCAAGCTTTCAAGGTTTGGTTACTATAGCCTATATCAGTGTTTCTTAATCTTGGCAACTTAAACATCTGTGGATTTTAACTTCCAGAATTCCACAGCCAGCATGGTTGGAAGGGGAATTTTGGGAGCTGAAGTCCAAACATGTTCAAGTTGCCAAGGTTGAGAACCCTGCCCTATATCAATGGATGACCTACTTTGAACAGTTGACAGTTAAGGCATCCCAGCTGTTCATTGTGTATCTATATGGCAACCTTGAGATTGCAACATCTTGAAGCATTCATGAAGAATAACTGCCTCTGTCTATAGGCCAAAACTTCACTGAGATTTATCTACTCTATGAAGATTTAGAAAGTATCTCCTTATCCGAGTACTGGCACAATATAGAATTAGACTGAAGATACAGCATAGAATTTTTCACAGTAACCACTAGATAAAAGCCCAGTTCAGAGTACACTATTCATACTGATTCCATTTATACCTTGCTACTTGCTGCACAATAACTGGCAACATTTTCCTCTGAGTTTCAATTCAATGGAGTTGATGCACTGAATCTGAGCATCAAACCCGAACTGCTGAAGCTTAGGTTTATGGATACTGTAAGAAAGTTAGCACCCACCCATCTCCTAGAAGAATGAAATATTCTAGGAAATATTAAAAAGGCAGAATATTATATTTCCCTGGATGAGAAAAGGAGAAACATGTTTTTAAAGACAAAGCAGCTCCCTGCAGCTCCTTGTCCCCCACTTCAGCTCCAGGGTGATGGAATTAAGACTTTCACCGTCAGGACATGATAGGATTAGTTTCATTACCTTATCACCCAGCAAGATTCAACCAAGCCTGGAACTCAAGACAACCTACAAAGTTACCCCTGCATGGGCCCATGAGAATCTGACAACCAATCAAGATACCTGCCCTTACACAGGAACAGGAAGCTCCAAGGTGGGGCCCAAGAGAGGGTATAAATCTCTCTCACCCATGTGCTAGATTGCCCAGGACCTCAAACCATGTGGTCCTGTCCACCATTAAACCATCTTTCCAAACAGCTTTCATGTTTCCAGTGTCTTTCTCCCCAATTGGAACTGAACCCAGATGGACATTTCTTACAACAATACTTGAGCTACTTCATAAACTGAAGCTGTTAAATATTATGCCTACATGCAAAAGTGCCATGTATATTTAAACCATGATGTGATATATTGATAGATGACAAAGTAACTAAAAATCCTTTAGTTAGGAGGGGGTTGGTTAATATTAAAAAGGCATATCTTGGCTGTTTCTTTTTCTTTTGGGAGGCATTTTTTAAATTTAAAGGGTTTGTGGATCCTGAAAAACTATTGACCCAAACTATAATTCTACCACATTTGATTATAACTATCTTTGTGACTGGACATAGATATCTACTAATGTTTTAATAGTTGAAAATAAAAAAAGTAATGTTAATACTTGCAACAATCCTTATACTTTCTAAAATTTCTTTCTTTGTTGAGGCCCGTCAGCGGCCTGTGCAGTTAGTAGCTGATTCCGACAGCGAGGAGGTTGGTGTGGTGCTGTGCCAGCAGCCTGTGCAGCTGGCACTCGAGTCAGACAATGAACCTCCAGAAGCCCCCATAAGTGAAGAGGAAGAAGAGGAGGAGCCTCTTCTTGATGCACGAGCGCACAGAGCTGTTAAAAGGCAGGAGTGGCTCCTCAGGAGAAGGTCTCCTCGAGAGTAAGGCTTGGGGCTAATTGGCCACTCCCCTCGCCTATTTAAGGAAGGACGACAACGGATGCAATTTGCAGGAAACAACTTCGTTCATATTCCTTCGCGTCTTGATTCCAGAAATGTTTGATTCTGCTCTTGTTTCTCTATTGTCAGTTTTCCTGCAAATTGCTTCTGGGCATTCTGCCAACCACAGTAAGATTACGGTTATTTGAAATACTGTGCCTCAGAATTGAGTTATTATTCTTTGGATTCTTGTCGGCTGTTAATGAAGTTAAATTAACAGCCCTTGTTCAGAAAAGACTGATTTAAACTGTACTTGTGTTCGAACAACTACTTAGAAAGTTCATTAGTAGTCCTTAATTAGTAAACTAAGGTTTGTACGGACTTTGTGTGTGCTGCGTTCTTTGGGGTCCGTAGCTGGGGCAGAACATTCTTTAAACAGCTATAAGAGGCTTCTCTTTGCCTTTCCTGACCTAGATTTAGACAGCCTGTCTTAATTTGTGTGTCCTTATTTTGCCAGTAATATTATTGAGGAGAGTCACAAGCATAGCTTCCAAATCTGTGTACAAGTTGTCCTCAACATACAACTGTTCACTTAGTGATGGTTCAAAGTTACAATGGCACTGAAACAACAAGTGTCTTATGATCATTTTTCACATTAACAACAATTGCAGCCTCAGTATGGTCACGTGATTGAAATTCAAATGCTTGGCAACTGACTCATATTTATGACAGTTGCAGTGTCCCGGGATCATGTGATCACCATTTGCAACCTTTTGCAAGCAAAGTCAATGGGGAAGCCAGATTCACTTAACTGTGACAAGATAGGTTGTAAAATTGGGCTAAATTCACTTAACAAATGTCTCGCTTAGCAACATAAATTTGCTTAATTGTGGTTGTAAGCCGAGGACTACCTGTGCTGAATCCTCCAGATGTGTGGTTTTCAACTCAGAAATATCTAGCCACCTAGATAATCACCTAGTTAAGAAATTCAACCGTTAAATCTATACATCTGAAGTGTCTACCTGTAAGAGATAAACTAAAAAACTAAACTAAAGATACACAGACAGGTAAATTCTATTAATTCCCACTGGAATTAATAGGAGACAGATATATAGTTAAAGGCTTATGAATACCGGATTTCCATAGGAGTGCAGGATTAACCACTGAAGCCAAAATTGAAAATTCCAACAACTCTCCATGCTCTAACCTTCTCGTTCTTCTCTAGGTTCCCCATTCTCCCACAGCTATCAACCAATAATCCTTAGTACTGAGGATGCTCTGTCCTTATGGGCCTGCTGCAGTTCTCCTTCCATTTACAAGATAGTTTGCATTTCTGCAAACTTTGAGGTATCCCCAGATATGCAATTAAGTTGGACATAGATGCTTTGGACTAATGTAAGGATCTGCATTTAGAAATCTCATACTTTTGTTAGTACAAAATGTCCTGTTTAGACTGCATTATTTCAGGAATTCTATTCTATTCTATTCTATTCTATTCTATTCTATTCTATTCTATTCTATTCTATTCTATTCTATTCTATTCTATTCTATTCTATTCTACTCTACTCTACTCTACTCTACCCTATCCTATCCCAGTCCAGTCCTTGCTTAGCACAGTAAACATTCTGAACATACTATTCTAAAGATCTTCTCCCTTTTATTGTGCTGATACTAGAGTTTTTGTTATTATATCACACCTTGAGAAGCCTGCTAATATTTTTACTTGTGTAACATTTAGTACTATTTTGGCTACAAAGAGATCAGCACCTGGAAGTTAATTGGCTGCTAATATACAGAACATAGTTTGTTTTTCATTCCAGCTGGTGACAATTGTACTTACGGTAATTAACTGTGTGAAGTTTTCAAATGATTCTGCAATGTGTTTTCTTATTTGGTATATTCTTAAAGTTACATGAGGAGAGACAATGACTCAGCATCTGGATACTATTTATTTAGCTATTATCTTTATAGGGATAAGCACGATGAAACTGAAAATGTTAAAAAGTTGTATCCTAAGATTAGTCTTTTGAAGTTAACATCAATTGGGTAGAATTTAAAAAAAAACAAGCACATAAACTGTCTTGGTGCTAAAACAATTCCAGCAGACACAGTGACAGAGAAGGAACTACTCTGTGTCTAGCAAGATTATAAGGCTTAATACATTGGATCCAAAACCTGTCAATCCTATCAGATCTATTGAAGGACACAGATAACTCAGAGAGGCAATCCTACTCACATCTGGGTCCTGTGCTTTAGGAATGTCCTCTTAACACTTTGAATTGCACCCAGAAGCTCACTTATAAGCAGTGTTACCCATGTAGCTGAGATGTCACATGAGTACACCAAGACATAACTACTATGCCGCTGCATTCCAAGTAGCTTTTAAGCAACCCTATGCAGACAGTATCGCAGAAAACCATTTATGAAAGGTTTCATGTATGGATGACCATGAGTCACAGTCCTGTAAAGGGTACAACTGGCATACATGTATGATTTCAAGATGCCTTGGGCCTTAGCTGATTGAGAGTTACCCTGATAGAAATTTTGATATATTTTCTTTGTTGTTATCATTTTATGGAATTATTATTACTTTATTGTAATTGATATTACTATGTTGTTAGCTGACCAGAGTCCATATAAATTGGTACATGTTGTAAATGTTGTCAGATAGGTAAGTAATAAAGAGGTTCATTCAAATATGCTGCAGGGAATTACTGTAAATTGGATATTATAATGAAAAAAAAGCTACAGGATGTATTTAATAATCTTTAATACCCTGATATCCTTAAGTAAAATATGGGATATGCAATTTATTTTATTCCTTCCAGGGTCTGTCCAAATGGAAATCAAGAATGTAGTTTTGCTGATCTGAAAGACCTTCTCTCAGAATGGAAGACATGAAAGTGGCAATAATTTAGACACTCTGAAATGTTGGGGAACAATTGTACTATGTTCTCATGTAGCCTCTGGAGGCAGTTCGTCCTTATTAGGTCAACTGTAAGATAAATGCCTGAAGGGACTCAGAAATGAATTGAGTTTTATAGATTGAAAATGATTGTGTAGGGCCATTTTGGTTTTAATATATACCCAGGGGAATCTCCTGGAGGAACATGGGGACTTTACAATAAGAATCATTCCTTTGCTGGAGATCTTTATTTCATAATAATTCACTAGGGTGTGTGTGTGTGTGTGTGTGTGTGTATGTGTGTGTGTGTGTATGCACACACTCATGGGGGATAAAATAGGATTTCAATAAACAAAAATATCAACAACACTGAAACTTATCAGTTTTGGTGGCACAGACAACCACATCAATAACTTCCTAAACAGTGATTCACTTAGTTTCCTGGCACAGTGCCTGAGGAAAAGCTTTTAATGTTTTATGAAAGGCGATTAGCATCAGAGCCATCCAAATCTGAGGAAAAATGCTATTTCAAAGGGCAGACACAGAGACCAAGAAGGCACACCTCCTAGGTTCCATCAGATGCCATTGTTTCAATGACTATCAGTCCTGATGGGGTGGGCAGAAGTAACTGGAGAAGGTAAACTGGAGAAGTCATGAAGGGATTTCTAGGCCTTTATCAGCATTTTTAATTGCACCAGGAAGCACACTGGAGCCGGTGCAGTTTATGAAGCCATGGTATCACACAGATGTATCAAGATATGCCCATAACTACTTACATGGCCGTACGATCAGCTGCAGCTTTGGAGTGTTTTTCAATGTAACCTTATCTAGAATCTACTGCGGTAGTCCAAAGTGGAAGTCCAAACCAAGGCATGAGTGAGTCCCAGTTGGTGCACAAGATATATTTGTGCAAAGACTTTCCTATCACCTGATTTTTAAGCAGGAGCCATGAGTCAAGAATCTCCAATTGGGCTGCAACACCCCTCAGTCTACTTAAGGTTCAGCCTGAACTTGTTTCTTCCTATCCAGTCCCCCACAGCCTCTAATTAGTTTGGTAATGAAACATCTGCAAGAAAACCACCAAACTCAGAGAGCCCAAGGAACCCATATTTCAATTCCGAACTATAAATATTCTCATCTATCAAAACTTTTTGGCCCACAGATTAGAAATAATCGGTGTATAAGACAAAAGATTTACATAGCCTGAAGAGAAATCAGAGCTGATGTAGAGGTCTGACCAATCTGAGAGGCAAGTATCACCACATTCTCCAATTCTTAATTTCTATTGTGCTGCTTTGAAAGCAGTCATAAATATTTGTCTGATGGTTCGTATGTTGAGTGACATTCCTCCATGGCTAAAGGAACCTTTAAAAATCCTGTAATCCTGCTCACTTTAGCACAGAGAATAGCCTCTCATCTTTAACTGTATGTTTCTTGCATTAAATCCATGCTGGACATAAACAGCAGCTATAATTGTTAGAGCACATTATCATCTCTGCAAGTTACATTTATTCAGAAGTGCCAGAGAACAGTCTCTAAATAAGGCTATTATTTGCAAATTGTTGGTAATCTGTAAATTTTGCTATTAATGAAGTTTTCAAGTTGAGCTGGCCCAAATAAGAATTTACCAAAAATTATTCTTTATAAGGATTTAATCAGTTCTCCTGGGGGGGGGAGAGGGGGGATATGCTTCTTTGTCAAACAAAGTATCTTTCTTCCCCAGCTCCCTTGCTTTCTCCTGTGTTGAGAGTCTGCATGAATCTTCCTAGGTGGCTCAATTTCTTTGCCCTGCTCTGAGCCTTCACCCTGCAGTTGCTAGCTCTCTGTTATAACTTCACCCATCCCTCCCTTGCTTTCTCTTCCATAATCTGGCTGAGATTGAGTGCAGATTGACTGCCTGCATCACATCTAGTTGCCAGTCTCACCAGCCTCTTCATCAAGGGAAGGAGACTGCCTTTGATGCAGGCTTACCAAAATTATACATACTTCTTGAGTGCCATCATTCTTTTCTTGTTGATCATGGAGGAATTATTATAGATTTGAATTCAGCAGGACCCCTTCAGCAGAACATAAGCATTGTGCTGAAAGAATACTGAACAATTCAACAGTTGAGCATCAGTTTTGAAAAAGGAAAATGGTATAGTTGTCTTGGTTACAGGGAATTTTTTGCCAAAAAATTTATTTATTTATTTATTTATTTATTTATTTATTTATTTATTTATTTATTTATCAAATTTCTATACCGCCCTACTCCCGAAGGACTCAGGGCGGTGAACAGCCAAGATAAAATACAAATAATACAAATATTAAAAAATCCCTTAAAATTATTAAATATTTTGGCCGAAACACAGATTAAAACACCCAATTTATAAAATCACAAATTAAAAATTTAAAAAAGGAGAGTTAGGCCAGGCCAGCCTGCTGAAATAAAAAAGTTTTGAGAGCATGACGAAACGTGCGCAGGTCCGGGATCCTCCGTATCTCTGGGGGGAGCTCGTTCCAGATGGTAGGTGCCCCCACAGAGAAGGCTCTCCCCCTGGGGGCCGCCAGTCGACACTGTTTAGCCGACGGCACCCTGAGGAGCCCCTCTCTATGGGAGCGTACTGGTTGGTGAGATGCTATTGGTAGCAGAAGGCGGTCTCCTAAATACCCCGGTCCGATGCCATGGAGCGCTCTAAAGGTGGTAACCAAAACCTTGAAGCGCACCCAGAAGACTACCGGGAGCCAGCGCAGCTCGCGCAAGAGGGGGGTCACATGGGAGCGCCACGTCGCTCCCATAACCATTTATATTATTAATACTTATTAGAATATAGATGAGGATAAAAAATTATCACTTCTTCCTAAACTACATCTTGGGAGCAGGAGTTCCTTTGTTCCCTAAAACATAGAGACTCATTTAGTGAACAATATGCCAAATTAGAAACAGATTCAGATGCAATATATGAAGGTCTTTTCCATCATCTACCTCTCATCATTTGTTAGTGGTTAAAACAGCTCATGGATGCAAAGATTCAGGTGATCATATCATATGCAACAGAAGTGGTCAGAACTGTGCAGCCGTTTCATGTTTTTTTTTCCATTGGTCCCATCTTAGAAGAATCAAGTGCTTGGAGCGCAGTTGTTATATTATTTGACAATAAATATGCCATAAGTTCCACAATACCAGGTGAAGTGTCAAGATTTTGCTACAAAAGGCAGTTACTGCAACAGAACTTCGGGGGTTTTTTCCCTCCCTATCTGGATATTGATTAGGTTTAGCATCCTTTAATATCAGAAATATTATCAGAAATAAATATCAGAAATAAATATTTGAGAGACATCTTCTGCTAGATTTCATAAATGACAACTGCAGTTTGTCATAAATGAGGACCCAATCTTGGCGGCAATATGCAAATAATGCTGACACTGTAAACCACCCAGAGAGTGATGTAAAGCACTACAGGCTGCATATAAGTCTTATTGCTATTGCCACCTCTATCTTCATCCCTGGCCCTATTCCTACCTTCTTATAGGTTTTGAAATACTTCTCTGAGAATGAATTTTAATTCTTTCAAATGCAATTAGCTTTGACACAATTTCCTAAGAATAGCTAAAGTTCCTATTCACTACATAGGTAGCTCTTCATTGTACAAATTAAATTAATCAAAAATAGTAAAATGGTAATGATCCACTTGGGAGTAAAATTAGCTCCTTAATGAAGGAAATGGAGTTAAGAAAATTATAACAGAATGATAGCTGATGTGCTTTTGGAAATTATAAATTTGCACACACAATATCCCCTTAGGTAGATGAGTTGAATTGTTAGAAATTTGACCCTGGAGATTTGGCATGAGTACATTCTTCAGGATCTGTTTGTAGATATGACAATTTCCACTACCAATATGCCAAATGTTGTGAATGATTGCAGTTCTAAATTAAATACTAAATAGATTTCTGTGGCAATGGACTTATTTAATCAATTGCTGAGGATACTAAGGGCTAGAAGTGACTTATAGAGGATTAAAAACAGGTAAGTGCAAGTGAGGGAAAAAAAATAAGACAAAGCAATTACACCAAGGAGGTAAAACAGCCTGCACTGCATCACATCTGATGTGGCAGATTACATGTCATCCCTAATTCAATGCCTGTGAGAAGAGCCAGAGCTTTAATGCCCTCCTAAAAAGTCAACAGGGGTAAGGCTATAATGACCTGTGGGGGAGAAAGATGCTGTTCTAAGGTCAAGCACAAAGTACATTTTCTGGGTCCCATAAGATGACATTGCTTTGATGGGGCATGACAAATTCTATCTGGTCTTATATGATGGACAGAAACATTTTATCCTTTGGAAATTGATTACATTGATTATAATACAGTTTTTAATGGAGTGTGCAAGGCAATAGCATTTATTTTCATATTACATGTGGAGAAGGATCATAAGATACATGAGATAACTTCTTCAGCCATGGTATGATGAATCATGTGGTATCAACCTGTGGTATGATATAAATCATATCATATCGTATCAAATTCAGCAAAGCCAACCCAAGGCATTTTCTTGTCTTCATGGAGAGTTGGAATGCATATTTCCTTTCTACTGAGAAACCAATTAGTTATTTTCACAGTGGTGATGGTACAATATCCTTTAGCATATGTTAGCTTTGTGAAGTAGACAAATAGGAAGCATGACCAGATGAGCTATTTCTACATTGTTGTAAGGTTACACTAACAGTTGTGAAAATCCGAAAGTCCCCCCCCCAAAAAATCTCCTTTATACCCCCAGCTACTAGGAAGGGTCCCTTTTGAACTGCTTGCCCCACCCACATGCCTGCTGTGGACTAAGATGCCTTTTATCCAATTGTTCCCCTGGTTGCATCTCTTTGCCCTGTCCCCCAAGGTCATTCCCATATACCATTACAGTGTCTGTCGATGGTCGGAAAGGCTGTCTCCACAGCAGACTGTATAGGAGCTATGCAGCTTTGCCTTCCAACATTTATCAAAATCTGCTTGGGACAGCCACCATTTGCTTGAAGATAAGGACAGCCTTTACACTATCTTAATGGAAACAGAATCTACCACTGACTTCTCTTTAGCAGCACTTAAGACTGTTTCATTATCACTACTGATATAAACCACCAGATGGTGGGGAGTGCATGAAAATACACTCTAAAATGGGTACTATCTATATTTGCAATAGTGGCGAATATCTGTAGCTTGGGTATAGAATGAGGGTGAAGGTTCATTCTCCAAACTTGTCAGCTTCAATTTCTCTTCCCAATTCCTTCTTCTCTTGCACTATCTTTTGCTCCTAAACTAAACTAACACAATAAGCTCTGCCTCCTTCCTTACATTATATATATATATATATACACATGCAAATAGATTAGAAATATGATTAGGAGTATTAGTGGTGACCTTGACTGCTACCACACAAAACATGTGTGATTCCCTAAAACAGGAGGGAATAGAATCATGTCTAGTATTATGTTAGTAGTACTTATATTAACAAATATTTAAATAACTCTGTACTCACTTAAGAAAATGTACAAGATCTTAAAAAGCAGCAATCTTGTTTTTTATTATAATACATAACAATTGATCATTGATAAAAGGAATAAAATAACAATTTGGTTCATTTAGTTATCAAACTAAATTACAGTTTGCTTATCTATGGTTTGTTGAATAGCCAAAACTAAAAATTAGGGCCAGTACAGGGGTGAAATGCTCCCAGATCGGACCGGATCACCTGGTCCGGGAGCAATCTTGGCTGTTGGTTTGGCGATCTGGTAGCGATGGTGGAGCAAAGCTCCACCCATCTGCCCGGGTGTCATTACTTCCTGGTTTTAACCAGGAAGTAATGTGTTTTTTACTTTCTGCGCATGTGCAGGTTTTGTGCATGCCCAGAAGGTCTGTGCGTGTTCATGACGCGCATGAGCGCCACACGGCGTGTGCACTTCCGAACCGGTAAGGAAGGTAAGTAGATTTCACCCCTGGGCCAGTATGATGAATAAACTGATCCAGTGAAATACACTCAAAGGAATTCAGGAAAATCAGGAACTTGTCATAAAAAGGTAAGGCTGAAGTCCCAAATATTTGGAGAAATAGTGTTTGTTGTTGAATAAAAGCATGAGATGTTGCATGTCTTGCAACACTATACATTACAGCAGACACTATATGAACACATGCTAATGTGTTCACTATACGAAACTAGCTGTAACAAGTTTAGGAGATATCTGATAGGATCAGTTGACAAATCTTCTGAATACAGACAGTACTGCCTTATTTCATGTACTTGCACTAAAAGGATAAACGTACAAGGCAAACACATGTTACAGAACTAGAATATTCTCCTGTTGCTACGTCTCAATAAAAGATTTTACAGATCAGTTTTATTTCAGGATGTCTTCTCATCTCTTGACTTTTATTGTTTGTTTATTAGTTGTAAATCTGTTCAGAGTTAAATAGTTATAGAAACTAAGAGAGACTCCAAAGTCTATTAAAATATTTAATATGGGTGTTATTAAAAAGGAGTGCAACATCAGGAACATAGTTTGCGTAAATTAACATGGTTTCCTAGAAACAAAGTCTATCCCAAACATCCTAAACTTAATGGAAAACACTGCTTCCTCTTTATTGCCTAGTGATGATATTCAGATAGACTCATCTGAAGAAAGAGCCAAAATGGAAAGAATGTGATTTTAAAGCCATGAGGAACAAAATTCCAAAAAGAAATTACATATTGTGATCATTCTCAGCTGTTCATGGAACGAAGCCTGTTTGGGGATGTCTGGGTGTAAAAAGATATGATGGAGTAAAGTGTCCTTAAAGAGGGCACAGCTGCAATATTTTGTTGCTGGTTCTACTCTTAATTGACATTTGTTTAATTAATCATTTATTAAGTTATTTGTTTAATTTGCTGTTAATAGACATTGTTACTATAGACAAGGTGGTCATCAAAAATGGAAAGTACAAAATACAAATTGAAAAGTAAATAATAAATAAAACAAACACTTAAAAGCCTAGCAAAATATCTTAGCTGGTCTTCCACAGCCAGATGGTGAGTGTGGGTGCCTAATGCAATTCTGAGGAAATAAACTACCTAATATAACTGAACTTCTGAGAGGAGGGACACCTCCCCGAGAGCTCCTCCTGCAGATAAATGGCCAGTCCAATTAGAAACAGTCCCTTATCTAGACCTAAGTCACGGTTCTCCAAAGTGCTCAATACTGATTCCCAAGGGTCAATGTCCAAAAGGTTGACAGCTATTGCTGTTACTATTATTGTTATTAGTTGTTGTTAGTTGCGAAGTCGTGACCCCATGGACAACGTTCCTCAAGGCCTTCCTGTCCTCTACCATCCTCTGGAGTCCATTTAAGCTCACGCCTACTGCTTCAGTGACTCCATCCAGCCACCTTGTTCTCTGTCGTCCCTTTCTTCTTTTGCCCTCAATCTTTCCCAGCATTAGGCTCTTCTCCAGTGAGTCCTTCCTTCTCAATAGGTGGCCAAAGTATTTGAGTTTCATCTTCAGGATTTGGCCTTCTAAAGAGCAGTCAGGGTTGATTTCCTCTAGGACTGACTGGTTGATCACCTTGCAGTCCAAGGGACTCTCAGGAGTCTTCTCCAGCACCATAGTTCCAAGACCTCAATTCTTTGGCGCTCAGCCTTTCTTATGGTCCAGCTTTCACAGCCATACATTGCAACTGGGAAAACCATAGCCTTGACTATATGCACTCTTGTTGGCAGGGTGATGTCTCTGCTTTTTAGTATGCTGTCTAGATTTGCCATAGCTTACCTCCCCAGGAACAAGTGTCTTTTAATTTCTTGGCTGCAGTCCCCATTTGCGGTGATCTTGGAGCCCAGGAAAATAAAATCTGTCACTACCTCCATTTCTTCCCCATCTATTTGTCAGGAATTGAGAGGGCTGGATGCCATGATCTTAGTTTTCTTAATGTTGAGTTTCAAGCCAACTTTTCCACTCTCCTTCTTCACCCGCATCAAGAGGCTCTTTAGTTCCTCTTTGCTTTCTGCCATTAAAGAGTGGTATCATCTGCATATCTGAGGTTGTTGATATTTCTCCCGGCAATCTTAATTCCAACTTTTGATTCATCTAGCCCCGCCTTTCTCATGATGTGTTCTGCATATAAGTTAAATAAGCAGGGTGATGGTATACAGCCTTGCCGGATTCCTTTCCCAATTTTGAATCAATCAGTGGTTCCGTGTCCAGTTCTCACTGTTGCTTCTTGACCCACATATAGGTTTCTCAAGAGACAAATAAGATGTTCTGGTACTCCCATCTCTTTAAGAACTTGCCACAATTTGTTGTGATCCACACAATCAAAGGCTTTGTTGTGATCCACACAATCAAAGGATTGATCCACACAATCAATAAAGCAGAAGTAGATATTTTCTGGAACTCCCTAGCTTTCTCCATGATCCAGCGTATGTTGGCAATTTTATCTCTAGTTCCTCTGCCTCTTCGAAATCCTGCCTGTACTTCTGATAGTTCTCAATCCACAGACTGCTGGAGCCTAGCTTGTAGGATTTTAAGCATAACCTTACTAGCATGTGAAATGAGTGCAATGGTGCGATAGTTTGAACATTCTTTGGCATTGCCTTTCTTTGAAATTGGAATGTAAACTGACCTTTTCCAATCCTGTGGCCACTGTTGAGTTTTCCAAATTTGCTGGCAAATTGACTGTAGCACCTTTACTGCATCATCTTTTAAGATTTTGAATAGCTCAGCTGGAATACTGTCTCCTCCACTAGCTTTGTTGTTGCTCAGATTTCCTAAGGCCCATTTGACTTCACATTCTAGGATGTCTGGCTCAAGATCTGTGACCACCCCATCGTGGTTATCAGGGACGTTAAGATCATTCTGTGTAATTTTGCCACCTCTTCTTAATCTCTTCTGCCTCTGTTAGGTCCCTGCCATTTTGGTCCTTTATCATGCCCATCTTTGCATGAAACATTCCCTTCATATCTCCAATTTTCTTGAAGAGATCTCTGATCCTCCCTGTTCTATTGTTTTCTTCTATTTCTTTGCACTGTTCATTTAAGAATGCATTCTTATCTCTTCTAGCTATTCTCTGGAATTCTGCATTCAACTGGGTGTATCTTTTTCTTTCTCCCTTACCTTTCACTTCCCTTCTTTCCTCAGCTATTTGCAAAGCTCCCTCAGACAACCATTTTGCATTCTTGCATTTCTTTTTCTTTGGGATGGTTTTAGTTGCTACCTCTTGTACAATGTTGTGAATCTCTGTCCATAGTTCTTCAGGCACTGTCTATCAGATCTAATTCCTTAAATCTATTTGTCACCTCTACTGTATATTCATCAGGGATATGCTTTAGTTCATACCTGAGTGACCTAATGCTTTTCCCTACTTTCTTCAATTTAAGCCTAAATTTTGCAATGAGAAGCTCATGATCTGAGCCACAGTCAGCTCCTGGTCTTGTTTTTACTGATTGTATAGAGCATCTCCATATTTGGTTGCAAAACACATAGTCAATCTGATTTCTGTGTTGACTGTCTGGTGATGTCCATGTGTAGAGTTGTCTCTTGGGTTGTTGGACGAGTGTTTGCTATGACCATCGTATTATCTTGACAGAATTCTATCAGCCTGTGCCCTGCTTCATTTTGTATTCCAAAGTCAAACTTACCTGTTATTCCGGTTATCTTTTGGCTTCCTACTTTAGCATTCCAATCCTCCATGATGATAAGGATATCATTTTTTGGTGTTAATTCTATAAGGTACTGTAGGGCTTCATAGAACTGGACAATTTCATCCTCTTCAGCACCAGTGGTTGGGGCATACACTTGGATTACTGTGATATTGAATGGTTTGCCTTGGATTTGAACTGAAATCATTCTGTCATTTTGGAGATTGTATCCCAGTATTGCTTTTCCTACTCTTTTATTGATAATGAAGGCTACTCCATTTCTTCAGAGGGATTCTTGCCGGCAGTAGTATACCTGATGATCAACCATTCCTGTCCATTTTAGTTCGCCGATTCCTAAGTTGTCGATGTTCAGTCTTGTCATCTCGTTTGACCACGTCCAGCTTGCCTTGATTCATGGATCTTACATTCCAGGTTTCTCTGGAGAAAAAATCTTTACAGCATCGGACTTTCATTTCACCACCAGATGCATCCACAGCTGAGCGTCCTTTCAGCTTTGGCCCAGTCGCTTTACTCTTTCTGGCACTATGAGTACTAGCCCTCTGCTCTTCCTCAGTAGCATACTGGACACCTTCAGACCTGAGGGGCTCATCTTCAGGCATCACATCTTTTTTCCTTTTGGTACTGTCCATGGGGTTTTCATGGCAAAGATACTGGAGTGGGTTGCCATTTCCTTCTCCAGTGGATCACGTTTTGTCAGAACTCTCTGCTATGATCTGTCCATCTTGGGTGGCCCTGCACGGCATAGCTCATAGCTTCATTGAGCTACGCAAGCCCCTTCGCCACAACAAGGCAGTAATCCATGAAGGGGTTGTTATTCGTAGTACTAATAAAATAGTATTAAGTTATTTTCATGTAATAAATGCTTGGGTTGATGAACCATCTGAAACTTAATGAACGCATCAATACTCAGGTACCCAAGATCTTAAATTGAGGCCAATAAAGCAAGTGCAACTGGAACAGATCTTTCACTACAGGGCATCATATGGTCCTTGCATCAGCTAGCAACCTAGTGCCTGCACAACCAGAGTTTCCATAAAAAACACCTTGTTAAGACAGAATGTAATGAAGATGTGGATAACTTGACAGATCTGATTAACTCAGGAATTGTTGCAGCTGATGCTCAATAATATAAATGAACTCCTTACTGCACAGAGTTGCCAGTGATACTCAAGGAACAAGATGTGACGATGGGCCTGCTCTTTCAGGGAGAATACTGAATTGTCTGTACTTCAAACCCTGAATTTCCTATTGACCCAATAGTACTTCTGCATTTTTGCATTACTTCTGCATTACATTCTGCAATAGTACTTCTGCAGATGGGAGGGGAGTTGTTGACTCCCTCTGAAAGGATTCGTAATCTAGGCGTCCTCCTTGATCCTTGGCTGTCCCTGGTGGATCATCTGACGGCCATGACAAGGGGGGGGGTTGCACAGGTGCGCCCTTTCCTAGACAGGGATGCCCTTTGTACAGTCACTCATGCTCTCATTATTTCTTGGCTGGATTACTGCAATGCCCTCTACATGGGGCTGCCCTTGGGGTGCACCCAGAGGCTTCAACTGGTCCAGAATGCGGCCGCGCAGGTTGTTACGGGAGCCTCCCATTACTCCCGTGCAACACCTCTCCTGCATTACTCCCGTGCAACACCTCTCCTGCATGAGCTGCACTGGTTACCGGTGGCCCTTCGGATCTGCTTCAAGGTGCTGGTCTTGATCTATAAAGCCCTACATGGCATGGGCCCAGGGTACTTGCAGGACCACCTCCTACCGGCCTCCCACCGCCCAGTGCGGTCACATAGGACTGCCCTCCTCCGGGTGCCATCGGCCAATGTCGACTGGTGGCCTCCAGAATGAGGGCATTCTCGGTGGCCGCACTGATCCTCCGGAATGAATTACCCACCGGGCTTCAGACAGTCCCTGACCTCCGCGCTTTCCACACTGAACTGAAGACATGGTTTTTTTCAGCAAATTCCCTGATCTATTATGAGATTTTAGTTGGGGTTTTTACATTTGGATGTTTTTAGTTCTATTTATTGTTATATGTTTTTTATTCTGTGAGCCACCCCAAGTCCTATGGGAGAAGGGCGGCATAGAAATCTAAGAAAATAAATAAATAAATAAATTTTCTGGATTGACTTTCAATTTGTTCTATTTCATTTCAGTTGTTTTTGAATATAGGCAACATTCATGTCTCATTTAATGGTTTAAAGAGTATTGATGGAGAGGATGGCAAGCAAGTATTATTGCCATTATCAACACACTATTGGTACTCCTTTCCAACGCTTTTAAGAGCTGTGGTGATGCAGTGGTTAGAATGCAATACTACAGACTGCATGCAGTTTGTCTCTCACTGGCTCAGGGTTAACTTAGCCTTCCATCCTTCCGAGATCAATAAAATGAGGACCCAGATTATTGGGGGCAATATGCTGACTCTGTAAAAACCCTTAGAGAGGGTTGTAAAGCAGGATATAAGTCTAAGTGCTATTGCTATTGCTTTAACTTATTTCCTTCAGTGATGCAGATGTTGACAGGATTCGTCCATGGTGGAATTTTGTCAGTGGTGGCCTTGATGATACAGACTGTTTGTCTCTCATTGGCTCAGGGTTAATTTAGCCTTCCATCCTTCCGAGATCAATAAAATGAGGACCCAGATTATTGGGGGCAATATGTTGACTCTGTAAACAACCCTTAGAGAGGGTTGTAAAGCAGGATATAAGTCTAAGTGCTATTGCTTTAACTTATTTCCCTCAGTGATGCAGTGATGCAGTTGTTGACAGGATTCGCCCATGGTGGGATTTTGTCAGTGGTGGCCTTGATGTTAAACAAACGTTCCAACACTTATATTTTTCACAAAAGGCCTAACAGGAAGGACTAGTAGCAAGCAATAGCCCAATTCTGGTAGCAGCCCAGGAGGATGAAGATCCTAAAAGCCACAAAAAGCATCAAAATATTCTCAGTAATATATCTCAGTAATATATCCCAGTCCAAAATGAATCCAGGTAATCTGTAGCATCTAGATGTGTTTGGAGTTGTAAGCCATCATGTTCTAGGTCACATTCTCTAAAGGAATGTTGAAGATGATCTACAGTTGCATGGATGTAGCAGGCCAAGGCAGGGTGTCTCCAATGTTCATTTTGTAATCATCTCCTGGGGGGTGGGGGAAGAGGAGGGACATATGCATTGACCTTCTCCCTTAAGGATAGGGCCCAATAGTTACCCAGAGGAGAAAATGGAGAAATAATAGATGGTTCTTCAACAGTATTTCTCCAGGTACATTGCACATATCCAAGTATTGACAAATGTAATATTTATACTATAGCGCTAAGAAAAACCATTGGCATCTTTCTCATCCCATTTATACTGCTGTTGACCATAAAGGGTAGGCCCAAAGACTGTTTTCAACCTATTTGGTTTTTTCTTGTCCATTTTCTATATACTGTGACATTCTAGATTATAGGGCAGTGTTGGTGAACCTTTTCGGAACCGAGTGCCAAAATGGAAGACGTGCATGCACATGCTGGAAACCGGAAGAGCAGCCACCCGGTGCGCATGCCACGTGTGTGAAGACCAGCTGGCCGGCGCACTGGAACACAGAAGACCAACAGGCGACAGCTCGCATGCCCGGAGAGATGGCTCTGCGTGCCACTTTTGGCACATGTGCCATAGGTTCGCCATCATGGCTATAGGGGATGTCTACTAAAGAGAAGGCCTTTTCTGTGGTGGCATTCATGTTATCCATGTTTATCAGGATATCTGGCACTTTATTGTTACCTTTCACATGCAAGCAAAATCAATTCTATTCTCATTGACTTTGAGAAGCTATTTGTATTGATTTTTCTATTTCTTTTTATAGAGGTGCTCAGCTGCTATTTAATTTTTTATAGTTTATATTGGAATGTTTATTTATTATGCTTTTATATAGATCTATTTTAGAAACCACCTTGAGGACTCTTGTTGAAAAGGGGACATTAATCCTGTTAGTAAGGGAATAAATAAATCAGACTTAATAGAATGAAAAGTACTTTGAAAAGACAGGTATCTATGTATAAAGGGTATTTTCCTGAATAAGGGGTTATTATTATAAAGGCTCACAAATCTGCTAAATATCAAAAAGGACTATGAGCAGAATATAAATACTTACTAGTCTCCTTTACTAATGTTTGCACAAGAATTATTGGAGAAGCTGAGCTGATTGTTGATAAATAGGATCTATGGTCCTCTGTTATACAACAAAATGAAATATCTTGCCTTTTACCTAAAATATAAGGTAAATATGGTCCTTCAATGAATATTAGGGTATTCTGTCAAGTGAAGGATACATTTGAATTCAGCTCACAATCTTTTGGAATTGGAAAAAGATGCTTAAAATAATTTTTAAGGCATTACAGTTGAAATTCTATACATGTTATTTAAGAGTAAACTCAGTGGCACCATAGTAATTATTTATATACATGGGTACAGCACTGGACTACATAATTATTTCTAGGAAGTTCATTAATTTGAAATTAATGCCATTATGTAATTAAATCAGCATGGATGTTTATAGCCAGGTTTGTTGTTTGCTTTGTTTTATAAAGTTTTCCTTTAAGTGCATTCCTGCCCTATAAATGAACTTGATATATGAATAGTTAACAAGAGAAAGTCAAATAGAGGCTATCAAAGTAGCTAGAGGTACTAGAATTCAAGAAAATGAGAAACAGTCTGAGTGGTTTCAAAATGATGTCAGTCTTAACAAGAACTTGGGCTGATAAGAACAAAATATATCACAAATGTTAGATAATAAATCTAAATGCAATGTACCAAGGGAAGGAACACATTTTAAACGGAACAGTAATTCATAGCAAGTAGAGCAGGAAAGAAATTTGCTCCAGGAGTTATTTTAGTAAAAACCTTGCAGTCATTAAGGCAATGCATGACTCTTGTATAAAAGACAAGTCAGATACCGGAATGATAAAGGAGTAGAATATAAATCACAATAAATGGTAAGATTACTGCAGAAGGCACCTCACATGTTCATTGTAATGCTATAGTTACCTTATCTTGAAAGAGAGCATTGCAATTCTGCTATCCAATCTCAACTTTGAGAAAGGTTTCCTACCAATGCAACTTTTCCTACTGGAGAAAATTTGCAGTACATAAAACATTCAGGAAATTTTAAAAAAAAGAAGTAAATCTGATACTTGATTTCAGCTCTCAGAATTGGCATCACATTCACCTATGTCAGGGGTGTCAAACTCGCAACCCGCAGGCCAGATGCGCCACGTGCTGGCCACGACCATCCCCGTTTTCCCGAAGAGGGAAAAAGTTGCGATACATCACGTGACGATGTGAGTTTGACACCCCTGAGCTACGTACTTTTAACTAAACATATACAAGATAAATCATGTTTGAATAATTGTTTCATAGAATAGTTTCATGGAATTCAGGGACCTAGTTACTGAGGGACCACCTATCTCCAATAGTTTCTGCCCAACCAGTAAGATCATCAGAGATGGTAAACTACAGGCCCCTTCAATTAAACATTCTAATCTATCAAGAGCTAGGAAGTATGTTTCTGTTGTAGCATCTGCCCTCTGTGACAATATCTTCCAGAGGTCTACAGAAAGCTCTGAATAATGATATTCCGCCAGATCTTGAAAACCTGGTTGTGCTCCCAGGTATTGGGGTAGGAAAGTTACTGTGTGTCTGTTAGTTGCTTCTTTGATATGTTATGTTTTTCCCCCTAGATGTTTCTCAACCTTGATTACTGTAAAATGTATGGGCTGGGATTTTTTTCTTCTGATCCTTACAGTACAAAAGCATTGTTTACAAGTAAAATTATTTTAACTATGTTGAGAAAAACCACATACTAATTAAAAAAATATTTTTTTTTGAAAATAAATATTTGCAGGACAGATTTTCTCTCGTGGACCAGTTGTGTGTTAAGAGACAAACACAGCTGTAAAGGAAGCTGACATAGGAATAATAAATTATTATAATTCTGTACAAAGTTTTGCATCAATATTGATGGTTGAGAGAAACCTAGTAGGGAGGGAATCCTGATTTAACAACTTGTTCAATGACCATTTGGAATTTACAACAATACTGAACCAATGGTAGTTAAGATTAATCCTCACAATTATGATGTTGCAATATCCTGCAGTCATGTGATCTCCATTTGCAACCTTTTGATTTTTTTTCAAGCAAGACAAGTGGAAGGCCAGCAGGAGGCCACAGGATGTGATTGTTTAATGAACTGATTTGCTTAACAATGTCAACTAGAAGCACTGGAACTGCTGGTGGTAAGCAGCACGGTCAAATGACATTGCACTTTATTACTATTGTGTCACTTAGCGATTAAAATTCTGATCCCAACTGCTGTTGTTAAACGAGGATTACCTATAATCCTAGGAATGAAAGTACCCTTGTATGCCAAGATCTGGAAAAGCTAAGGAAAGGCACAGGGACTAGAGAGGACTGGACAATTTTTAAAAGGAAAAGGATGTAGAGGCCAACCAGCAAGGGTGGGAAGGGCAAGCAACAGACAAGAGCCTTGATAGTACAGTGGTTTAGTGCACCCTGTTATTAACACAGCTGCCTGCAATTTCTGCTGGTTCGAATCTCTCCAAGGCTCAAGGTTGACTCAGCCTTCCATCCTTTCTAAGGTAGGTGAAATGAGGACCCAGTTTGTGGGGGCAATAAGCTGACTTTGTATAAAATATACAAAAGAATGAAGGCTATTGCTTAATGCATTGTAAGATGCCCTGGGTCTCCGGAGAAGGACGGCATATAAATCAAATTAAAAAAAAAAAAAATCCAAATGTGTGGTGCCCCTAATTTGGATTGAGCACCAGCCTAGTCCCATTGCTACCCAGGCTGCAATTTCTTAGCTTGTTTTAAGAAACAGCTGGGAACAGCATGGGTGAAAAACAGCTTAAGCCTGCAGCATGAAATTGTCCTCACCCTAAGGAAACAGTTGTTGAACAGAGAGCTTCATTTGTTCCTTAAATTAAATCTGTCTCTCCCTTCCCATGTTATTACTGCAGATACAGGATTAAAGACACTCATCCACTTCCTTCCCATCTAGTTTTGTTCTGCCAAACTATAAACAAGGCTCATATGTTTGTACCTGTGTCTGCACTTTGGTAGCTTATGGACAATTGCCACATTCCTTCTTCTTGAGTACACACAAACATCCACGTTTTCCATCCATAGGCATTAACCAAGTGTGAAAAATTGCAGTTTGGTGGCTCCAAACTGATCTGATCTGTAGGGGGGGGGGGAGAGATCCCTCAGGCTCCTTTGACTTTTAAAAAAATCATTCTGTGCCCTCACTTCTTGTTCGTTAAAGCTGCGAAGAAAAAAAAAAAACAAGAGAGGCGGACCAGACCTTGAAAAATGACCATTTCAACAGGTTGTCCACCGAGCACAGGGGTCTCCAAGACAACGTTTAAGACTTACTGACCTCATTTCCCAGAATTCCCCAGCATGGTCAGCTGAGGAATTCTGGGAGTTGCAGTCCACAAGTCTTAACAAGTTGCCAAGTTTGGATAGCCCTGATCAAGAGCCCGATCCTTTTTTTTTTTTTTTTAAAACTAGTGCTCCATTTTGTTTTTTTTAATCTCAGGTCATTCCCCCCCCCTCTCTCGATGCTTCTCGCCATTTTAAAAAAACTCTCGCGGCAAGCTGCCTCCACAAGCCGCATCACGCCGAACGGGTTGGCAACCGAAGCCGCACGTGCACCTCCCGCCATTCGCCTCCTGGACAGCCGCCTGGCAGAGAGCTACACGCGCTGAGGCAACGTCCCTTCATCCCCCCCCCTCCCCCGTTCTCCCCCCTCCCCTTCCGATTCTGAAGCGGTGCTTTGCGAGCCCTCCGCCCGCGAGGAAACTGGCAATCAAGCTCGGCGGGAGCCCTTGACGGAGTAAACCACCTGACGGCCTCTTTTCTCACTGGCTGCTGCCTGTTGCTAACCCACGTGACGACCGGCTGTTGCGAACGGCGTGAAGGGAGACTGCAGCGCTCGCTGGGGGATTTCCCGCCTTCTTCTTCTTAGCTCCTCTGGCCAACCTGAACTCGAGAAATTTAACGGCAACGGAGGTTCCCCGTCGTCGGGCTTTTGATTCAGCCTTCGAAGCGCGCCACGGGGAACCTGCTGTGCTCCAGGTGGTCAGAAGGTGGCGCTGGAGATCCTTCTTGCTTCTGCCGCCTCATTTCCTACCCCCCCCCCCTCCTCCTCCTCCCCCGCCGGCGCCATGGTTCAGAGCTTCTTTTCTTTATTACGCTAAAATTGGTGGACTCATTTCTAAACGTGTAAGAGATGGACGCGAACCAGCTGCACAGCGCAATCCATCTCTGAAGGCTAGCTTGGGAGGTTTAAAAAAAAATTGGAACCAAAATGGGCATCTAGATAGGGTGCCTCTTCCATTTACCTGGAACACAATCTCAGTCAGGGGAGTTTGGGGTGTTTTCAGAGCCAAAATATTTCTCACTTTATTAAAATCTTAAAGAAGCCTTTTCTTTTTTTGCAGCCCCTGGGGTTGGCAATGTGAATAAATACAGGTGGTCCTCAATTTAACAATAGTTAATTGAGTGACCGTTAAAAAGTTACAGTGGCTCTGAAAAAAGTGAGTTATGACCATTTTTCATACGATCATTGGAGCATCCCATGATCAAAATTCAGATGCTTGGCAAGTGGTTCATATTTATGACGGTTGCAGTGTCCCAGAGTCAGGTGATCCACTTTTTGTTACCTAACAAGCAAAGACAATGGGAAATCCAGATTCACTTAACAATCGTGTGACTAATTTAAGAACTGCAATGATTCACTTAACTGCACTCCACTGCACTGCAAGAAAAGTGGTAAAAGGGGGCAAATTCACTTAACAAATGTTTCACTTGGCAACATAAATTTTGGGCTCAATAGTGGTTGTAACTGGAGGATACAGCCATCAGCTGAGCTGTGGACCTCTTGTCTAATCTGGTGCTAGATTTTTAAAACTCAGCCCTCTGAATCTATTTTAGGAACACCCCCCCCCTTCCACCATTTTTATGATAAATGTTACTAACATTCAGATTTCTACTCAAAAATGAAAGGGGAAGGAATTAAACCTTTATAAAACTATTACAACTTGTAGATGCTAAAGACAATGTGAGATTCCACTCCAATCCCCTCTTTTCTCCCACAGCATTTTTCCACTGGTTTCTGTGAAAGTTCAGTAGTCTAAAAGGGGTTTATAGACCTTTTTATTTGACTAGTGAGTTAGTGTAAGCCCCGCTTATCCCACCCTACTCTCATTAAACCCTGCAGTTTCTCAAAGGTCCAGGGCCGGACCTGGGGCCTTTCAACAGCAGAGCAAAGGAACAGCAATCCTATTGCAAAGTCAGCGCTGGGAGTGGCCGCCTCCCAGTGCGCTTTATAGTCCAGAGACAACGCCCACATACCGTCCAGCTACGCCCCCCAGTCACCCAGCATCCAGTAGCCAGCATTCGCAGCCTTCCTATCCTTCCAGTGGCAGCAACACTTCCTCCCTGCTGGAGGCGTGTCTCCGGGCCCTTGTACCGTCAACAGCAATAGCAGTTCCTCCCGACTGGATCATCAAAGTGACCAGCTGGCAGGCTCTCAGGTGGCAAGCGCATCGCAGGTGTCCCGGGCCTCTCCGCAGCAGCAGCAGCAGCAGCAGCAGCAGCAGCAGCAGCAGCAGCAGCAGCCTTCCCTCCCAACTGGAGGACCGACCCATGAGCGATCAGCTGGTGTGTGGTCAGCTGGTGAGGAGTAGAGAGTGCGATACTTGGAAGTCTCACTGGGGCAGCCGTGGCCTCTCCCGTTACTCCTGTCGCTCCTTTGGTGTTATGCTGCTGCTGCCCGGTTGGCTCATGGCCCCCTGCCCCCCCAGGAATTGCGAGCCCGGATCAGGGCTTGACACAGTTCTTAGATCAGTAGCTGTTTTGTGCTAATTATGGATGTCTAGTGAATTAATTGTATTGTCTGTTGTTTAAAATATATATGATTGTTGTCTTTGGTTTTCTTAATAGCGTTTACTGGTTTCTGTTCAATTGTGAAGTAAGTTAGTAACTAATTTTTTTTTGTAATTCTACTACAAAGTGGTAAAGACATGTAATAAATTATATTATTATTACTATTATTATTTAGAACAGTTTTATCTTTCTGAGGTTGAGGTAAGAAGGTAAACTTTCAGGCAAAGTTCTAGGGCGCACCTACTCACAATTTTTATATGCTGAAAATACCAAAGGGTATATGTGTAGGCCAGAGGTGTTTTTGTTAAGAAAGGTCTTGGTAGAGGCATTCAGCATCTACCCATGTAGCAAACCAGTTTCCTGTATTATACTATTAAAACTTGTGCTCAGACCTGGTTACATGATCATCATTTTCAATGCTGTTTTCCAGCTACCTATGAAGAAAGTCAATAGGGAAGCTGGCAGGAAGTTGGCAGTTGCTCCTGCTCCTTTTTTGCCTACATATGGTCTTTCTTTTCCTCTATTTAGGACAGAAAATATCTCTTAAAATGATGACTAATATGTTATGGCCTGTCTAATGTTTCTTAATCAGGTAGCAGAGGGATGCTGCCATAGATATTGATGTGGTCAAGGCTATGATTTCAAAGCAGATGTTACAGTTTTCAAGACTGTTCTCTATTCAACAGCCTAGGCTGTCTCAGTTCAACTAATAATATAGTATAGATAAAAACTTCTGTTTATTATAGGATATATTTGCTGTGTGACTACTGAACAGTAGAAAAAAAAAAGACTGAAGGCGATAAAGTTGCCTTCAAAGAAACAGGCGTATAGCTTGTCTGTCAATAAAGGCATGGAGTGACAAAGGGGCTTTGCCCAGTGTTGGATGATGTGCCAGCTATTGCTTTACCTGGATCAAGATAGATTAGGCTCAGTTTTACACACTCAAATGACCTTTTCATTGGATTACTACGGTGCACTCTATATGAAGCAGCTCTTGAAGTTAGTTTAGAGGTTACAACTCCTGCAGTATGCAGTTTACCTAACTGAATTAAGGTATCTAAATAGGACTTGTAACAAAGGTACTCCTCAAGTTATGAGCCTGCCCAGTACAGTCAGAAGTTGGAAGGTCTGTTAAGCCCACCTTATTTCATGACCTCTATCCCTGTTCTCCCCAATGCATTCCTTAAACATGTGGAAAGTTAAGTGGAGCATGGGATGTTTCTGGGGTGGAGGAGACGGGGGGGGGGAGGGACTTAGTACAGGCAGAAGCCAATCTACTTCAGGCCTCCCAAAGCTTCCACCATCCCCTGAAATAGCCCATGCTCCTCTTCCCTCCCCTTGGGGTCCTCATAGCTGCTTAGGCTTCTCCTCTACCCTATCAAAATAATGCTTGCATAGTTAATACTGGCAGAGCTTTCCTCCCCATACTCTACACAAATTAGGTGGGTTTATACAGACTGATTGAATCATTAATCTTATTTCCACATGTCCAGTTTTTAGGTAAATTGTATTTCTGAGTTGACTGTAGCAGGAGTAAGGAACCTGTTATTCTCTAAACGTTTTGGAATATATCTTCCTTAATACCTTGCTACTGGCTATGCTAATGTGCTTAACATTTGGAATTTAAGTCCAAAATATTTAAAGGCACTAAATTTCTTCCTTTTGTAATTCTGCACTATGGTTTGTTTATTTTGGAAAGACAAGCGCTTTGTAGTCAATCTAATATAAAATAACAGGTCTGGTTTTCCAATGCTTTTGTATTCATATTAATAAGCATTCCTTGACCAGGGAAAGGTTATCCACAAATAAATACCTCCCATACATTCATAATGTAGACAGTGTGCTAAAAGTTAACTCACTGCATAAATTAGGTGTTGCAAATCATTCAGTGCTTTAATTAACAGAAATGGTGTATTTTACTTCCTCTGTAGCATGTTAATGATCTGCCCCTGAGGGCAAGTTGCACCAAGAAATGCATCATTTTACTTTAACATGTGCTTATAGTAGATGGCAACAGAAAAAAAAAGGTGGGAGGGAGGGAATAAAAGAAAATAACAATTATTCTTAAGTAATTAGTTATTAGTGTAAAATGTGACTTCTCTAATAAGACTTATCTGATAAATCAGTCTGTTAAGAATTCTTTCATATCCTTAATTGACCTGTAATCTGGGGAAAAAAATATTTAGAACTCAATATCAAATCCTGCTCCTTCCTGATACACTACCAAATAGATTCATGCATTTTGATCTTTCCCCATCATTTTTTTCCATGCTGTGCATTTTCCTCATTCAATTTAGATAATCCCAGGGTTGTATCATTTGTTTCTCCTGTCGCTTAAAAAAAAAAGTTGTTTTTCCAGACACAAACAGGCTAAAGAAGAAAAGATAAAAGGGCAAATTCTCAGAGTGCACTAAACTATGGTTTGGCTGACCACCTTTTATTAAATAAAACATTAAAAATCTGTCCATATAACACACTAAGTCATACAGTTTGGTTTACAAACCACAATATCTGTTGCATATGTTGAGTTCAAACAAAACAAATCTTGTTTGTGTTTAATGTTATATGGAAATTTGCCAGATTCCATTTAATTCAGGAATTTATTAGCATCCTGATCTGAATAGTTCAGTACTTGGTTGATTATTAGGATGTACATACTGTATATACTAAATTGAATTTCTGAAGCTTGATGTACGTCTATGTAATCTTTTATGCCACTCCACACTTCTGTTGTTTGGCTTCTCAGTTTGCCTGATAATATATCCATATGTTTCTTGTTTCTTTAGCTGCTTTCAACAGGTTAGAATTTCCTTTCTTCTTTTTAAGCAAAGAGCTTTGAGAATGTCTAGCTGAGATTAATAAAAAAAATTCAAACGAGGAAAATATATCATTTTTCTTCTTTGAAACCTTATTTAGGGAACCCAAAGTCAAAGAAAGATTTAAGAGAACAAATGAAAAACAAGGATTAAAATAATCATAACTCTAATTTTAAAAATCATAAAAGTATTTATTTTAAAAAATTCTATATGTTTTACTTTAGGATTTAAGCATTATGTAATTTTAAATGAAAAAAATAGTTCTTTAGAAACAGTGATGACCATTTATTTTTGGGGATTGTATTGTTGAATCTCTTGATTAGTTTGGGATCATAAAACAAAGACAGAGAAAATGTGTGTGTGTGTGTGTGTGAGAGAGAGAGAGATTGGTCTGGTGCCGTGATGGCGAACCTATGTGTGCCACAGCTGGCACTCAGAGCTCTCTCTGTGGGCACGCAAGCTGTTGCCCAGCTCAGCTCCACCTCCGCCTCCCGCCAGCCAGCAGATTTTCAGGATGTGCAGCGGACAGGGCGCATGCAGGAGATGTGTGTGCATGTGCAGGGGCTTGCATGGGGCGGGGGTTGCACATGCACGGGCCAGGGGGAGTGCGGGGGTGTGCGGTGTCTCCCCATGGCCAGTTTTTGAGCCCAGGAGGCTGCAGGGAGGCCTACTAGACCCAAAATGGGGTGTGTGGGGTGCGACACGCCCTCCCATGGCCTGTTTTTGGGGCCAGGAGGCTGCAGGGAGGCCTGGTAGGCCCAAAATGGGGGGCGTGGGGGTTCATGTGCAGGGGGCAGGGGGAGTATGGGGAGGTCGTGCGCGCATGCGCACGGGGCATATTGCATTATAGGTGCCAGCATGCACATGTGCTGTCACACATGCATGTGTGCGCTTTTGGCACACAAGAAAAAGGTTAGCCATCACTGGTCTAGTGGTTAGGGTACCAGGCATGAAAGTGGGGGAGTGTAGGTTCAAGCCTCACCTTAACCATGAAAGCCAGCTGGATGACTTTGGGCCAGTTCCTCTCCTTCAGCCAAACCTGCCTCAAGGTTGTTTGCTGCCTTGAATTATTTGCAAAAATAATAAAGGCAGGATACAAATAAATAAGAATAGAAAGGTTTAGAATTATTTGGCAGAGAGCGGAGAAATTTTGTGGGCAAAGTAGCAATTTCAAAGACTTTAAAAGTTTAGGACTTGATTTTGCATGAAAGCAAAGCAGATTAAAAGGGGATATGGCATGTTATTGTACCATTAATCTTTGGGGAAAGAATCAATTTAGATTGAGAATCATAGGAATTACATGTGGGTTGTTCAGTAATAATTTTATGTGAAATAGTATTGTAATAAATGAAGAATATAGACTTAACAGGCTACGGTTATTTGTAATAGCTGGAAATTCATTACTGTAGTGACATATTGCATTCTGAGCATTATTGATCTATTGTCTGCATTCCAAGAGTACAACACATGAGCTTCACTGGTATGCTCCTTCATACGCTGGATTTGAAGAGGAAAGATTAACATTCACTAAGCCATAAAGCTTACCAGTTGATCTTCAGCAAGTCAATCATGGTATTTGCATACAATACCCATGCTAAGTCACGCATAAACAAGCATGATTGTGTCCATAGATCTCTCCAATGAGTAGCTGTGGCCAATGAAATATATATAGCTCCCTCCATGGCTGATTTATTATCTTGGGTAAATGGGGAACTCAAAAGAGGAACAAATTATAGAAGAAGAAGAAAAATGGTTCTGCTTCTTCCTTGCCATTCTTCTTGGAGTTTCCAGTAACAACATGCCAAAGGAACTGCTGACGAAAGTACCTGAATTTTATAAGTAGTGCTCATGCATGGAGAATCTAGCAGGCAGAGTCTGCCTTTGTTTGAGATTAAAGCGTTGTCTATCTCAGCATGATAGCTCTCCTCTCTGTGGACTAAATACTGTGTAACAGTTTTAGACCTACAAAAATTATTATCATGTTTTCCCTGTTGCCAGTTGAATGAAAGATACACTGTGTCTCCTTTGATTAGCTGTGAACATACTTGAAAGTCCTTTAAAGTCCTTTAAATTGGCCATCCCACCACAGAAATTGATTGTTTTGACAATTGAGACTTGTTCAAAGACAGCAGTAAAGAGAGATGGTTCTCTATAGTCATGAGATGGGCCTGAAGTTTGTGTGGCACATGGAAGGGAATAGCAGAGGGAGCATATTACATGGATACATTACAAGATTCTAGTTTCTTGGGAAGAGCTTGATGCGTATGAAAGCCAACATCAGCTGAAGAACTGGCAGCTGTGATTTCACATATTTGTGCACATAATAGCACAAAGACCTGCAAATAGAAGTAAAAAGATTAAGGCGAAAGAAACTAAAGATAGTACCAAGAGTAATAGGCACCTTGGGTGCAAACCCTAAACATCTGGTGCACCACTTCAGTATTGACAAAATCATCATCCATCAATTGCAAAAGGCAGCTTTAATTGGAACAACTTACATCCTACAAATATACCTTTATTAAGGCAGGAAGATACCATTAAACAGTACTTGCCTATCACATGACCACGGGAAGGACTCGATAGTGGACAAAAAATGCCAAATATACATTAAACATCTGACTGACTGTAAGCAACCATAATAATAATATATTTGTATGCCACCCAAGATGGAATATCTGTAATATGTCAAAATATTACTCATGACATATTCTGTTGAGTTGGAACAATGTAAAACCATTGTTATAGATGGCAGAACTAGACATATGGCTGCTGTTTTCAACACTTACAGCTCCATTAAGATAATGTCTAATGCTCACCATCAGAAGTTGGGTAGCATTTTTCAGACTAACAGACAGCTACCAGACTCCTGATTTGTTCTTGCCCTAAATTCAACATGGCTCTCCTCCTTTAATTATGGCATAGACACACAGGGATAGGGAGATGGGTGGTGGTGGAAATCTCTGTGCAATGAATTATTCTGGAATAATAATGTAATAATATTGCAACTTCTCTTTCATAATTCTTATTGCTTTTCAAAACTGTGAAAGAATGTCAGTGAAGTGCAATTCTGCTTAATACCCTTGCAATCAGATTCAGCATGTCTTAGTTAGTAAGCTTCTATCAGCAAGCTCCAAGATTCTTCCCTCAAAGTTTTTATATTTATTTTTGACATCTTGAATAAAAAGCTTTGAGCTACAAGATGGAGATAATTAGGGTAATTCCAAGTTTGAAATTGCTGCATCTGTAATAACATGCATTTTCTCACCTTGTATTATTATAGCTTGTTGAGGATAGATAGGTGGAGTGATACATATGGTCTCCACAATGTTCAGTGCAAAGTCAAATGGAAAATAAAAACATTTTAACAATGGCCATTAAAAAAAATCCACAGAATTTATAAAAAAAAGCAAATAACTTTCTGACTGCAACTGCACTGTTTTCATATTCAGTTAATGAGCTTTGACTAAATGAAAATTTACTTCCCTCTTAAAATACGTTTTTAAAAACGGAGAAGCCTAAGGAAGGTGCTGGAATAAACTCTCCTAATCTCTCTGATCAGTGCCCATGAGGACTAGACTTGAGAAAAGTCTAAATCCAGCATCTCGTGGACCACATTTTATCTTCCTTTGATGTATACCAGAATTAGGCAATCTGGTGTCCTTTGGATATTCTGAAGGATACCTTACTGTGGTACCATAATCCCTTGTCATTGGCCATGCTAAATAGAATTGATGGAAGATGGAATTCAGCAGCAGCTAGAGGGGTGTTGGTGGATAAGATTTCTACATCATTGGGAGTACATCACGGGTGTCAAACTTCTGGTGTCACGTCATGTGATGTTTCATGACTTTTTTTCTCTTTGCAGAGCTGGGATGGGCGTGGCCTCCATGTGACACATCCGACCTGTGGGCCACCAGTTTGACACCCCTGGAGTACATGGTCAGAATATGTGTCAATTTTTAGATATCTCATTCTCAACAAACCTGGAATTATTCAAAGACAATCCATTAGAAGTGGAGGGTTTGGGGACCGCTGTTTATTTATTTATATTCCATTTTTATGAATAACTCAAGGCAGAAAACATCTTCCTCCACACAAGGACAACCCTGTGAGGTGGTTCAAAGAATAATGGATTATATATCATCAGAAGGAAAGAAAGACAGTTGATTGTGAAAGTTTTCCCCTCCATTTTCTTTAAATCCATTTTTTAGAGTTAATGTATTGTCCTGTATAGACACAGAGCAGAGGGATCCAGAAAATCACATGAATGAAGAGGCATCTTCTGATGTGTGATCTCCCTGCTTTCCCTATACCACTGACTACAATCCCATACAGCCCACATACAGCTCCCTGTCCATGCCACTACAAGTCTGTAATCTAAGGTTTGGCTAGGCTGTGAAGAGTTAATGAGAATGGTGGTCCAAAACATTAGGCAGTGGTTTGCCTAACCTTGGTTTAAATCGATTCATTTCTAAAACCTTGCTTCTATTAACAAGAAAATGAAAATACTTTTTTATTTTAAAAAAGCAACTTTATATTCAGATAAAAAAGAACAGCTATGTAGTGTTTCATGTTAAACAGGCCTTCAAAAAGGCAGTTCATATAATATCTTATATAATTTACATTCCAGAAGTTTTATCTTCTTTTGTGTCGTATTTAGTAATAGAATTCCAGATAATTGATCCAATTAAAGATGTCAAACAAGGCTGTCACTTAAATCAGAGATAAGCATTAATACTAATACTGTAGTATTAAGGATCTTTGGGAGCCGGGCAGCGTACAAATTTAATAATAACATTTATAAAATAAAATAACAGTCTGGTACAGCATATTTTTCCATTGACATCCAAATACTTTTTCATTTCAGGAAATTCTTGCCCTATGAATTGCTCTTTAATGGCTGATAAATATATTCTTGGATTTTATGAATCTCCTGTTATAAAGTATTTGTATTTTGGAAAAAAAATACTATTATTTTGATTTAAATTTGTTTTTAAATTTGTTTTAAATTTTTTTGTAACTTTGGCACAAATATGAAAGGTTTCATGTTCTGGGAAATACAAGGTAAGGAGATTATTTTTGTTACATTGTGCTGGGTTATAGGAGTCTCCTTAAACCTTGTGCTCCAAAATTCCAATCAACATGTCTGGGAAATAACATTGATTAAAGCTTCCAACTCAAAGGTTAAAGGATCTTACTAATTCCCACAGACATGCCTAGCTAACAGCAATAAAGTAATGATACCAAAATGATACCGTACATGCATGTTGGTGTTATCACACAAACACTGCCATTATGCATTTGCAACTCCTGATATCTGAGCCAATAAGATTAAAAGTATTCTGTTTTGCTTGGGAATGGAAGCCCCAATTATTTTTTCAGTGCTATTCTGAAACTGTTCTGTCAGGGATTATCACAATGAAGTCTGGCTGAAACCTGTGCAATATTTTAGGATTATTGCACTGATTATGTGCGATTTTGGTATTGCTATTATAATTCAGCCAAGTAAAACTAGTAAAACTCCTAAAATCAGTAAAACTAATTTTAAATTAATGTTTTACTTTTTTAAAAATTAAAGGTAATTCATTTTCATGCTATCATTTTTTAACAGAAAAATGTATATTATATGTATATTATATTATTTTGTAATCAGGAGAAATTAGTAAATACTAGTATGCAAATAGATGTAACCAGAGAGATTTGTGACAGGATCGCAAAAACAAAAGTAAATGCCAGCTGTCCCCAAAAGCAGAAGTATATGCATTCATGTGTCTATTGCTTGGGAACTGTGGCATAAGGTTTTTGAAAATCCCATTCCTTTGAAAATCATCCCTCCCTGATGTATATTTTTCCTGCAAGGGAAAGCCACTTAATGAGGATTATTTTCATTAAAAAAAAAAGGAGCATTATAGGGCTGCAGCCTTGATCTGAATTCCCCTGCCTGCCTTGTCTGCTTTTACATTTTTTTTTTCAAATAGAAGATTCTGTTCATATGGCAACATAAAACGAAATGATTATAATAAATCAACAATAAAGAGTTGCAAAAAGTCACCAGTTCAGAGCCAAAAATCAAACAACACTAACTTTTGAAAGCTCTGCTGAAAGGTTCATAATTTTAGAAAATGATATCAGGATTTGTGCTTAAAGTAAACTGTTCTACAAGCAGGAGGTTGTCTTGGAAAAACATTCTTTTAGGGCCTCGCAGTTCTTACTTCATGTATAAGGTATACTAATATCCTGTGGGTAGAGTATTAACCATAGGTCTGAATTATTGAGGAAACTCCTCCAAGGAAATCAGTATGGATCAGTTCTTCCATCTGTAAAACTGTCATAATGATTTCTTTCTAACTTAAAGGACTTGGACTCCCAAGTCATTGCAGCCAAACCCTCTGAAGAAAAGGATAAGGGAGCTGTAGCTTACTGATGATGAGAAAGCTTCAAACCATATTTTATTTTTAGGCTTTTGCTGTATCAAAGGTCATTTTATTTATTTATCCATTTAGTTACTGTACATACATAAAGTTATAGGCTCTGCATAGTATATTTTTAAAAAATACATCTACAAACCATGTAGCAATCCAAAAATCATATAATCATCACCAGACCCACCCAAGAATCTACTGAAATAAATTATTTCACAGTTCTGCAGAAAGGAGGGTGCTTGGGAAACCTCTAAAGTAGGAAAGGGGCCACTACAGAGAAGAATTGGTTTTGGAACCACGCTCTAACATCTCTTCTGGATGAGACATAAGCATCTTCTCTATGCATGCCTATATGAAGTACAGTTTCAACCTGGAAGTGATTTTATTTTATTTATTTAATCTAATTTTTATACCGCCCTTCTCCCGAAGGACTCAGGGCGGTGCACAGCCAAAAATAAAACAAACACATATAAAATTTAAAAACAATTTAAAAACATATTAAATAATTTGGCCCCGACATCCTTAAAAAGCAAAAAGCAACCCATTAAAATTAACGTTTAGGCCAGCCCAGCTTGTTGGAACAATAACGTCTTGAGGGCTTGGCGAAAGGTGCATAGGTCAGGGATCATCCGTATCTCTGGGGGCAATTCATTCCAGAGGGCAGGTGCCCCCACAGAGAAGGCTCTCCCCCTGGGGGTCGCCAGTCGACATTGTTTGACCGACGGTACCCTGAGGAGTCCCTCTCTGTGGGAGCGTACTGGCCAGTGGGAGGCTATTGGTAGCAAAAGGCGATCTCATAAGTACCCAGGTCCTAAGCCATGGAGCGTTCTAAAGATGATAACCAACACCTTGAATCGCACCTGGAAGACCACCGGGAGCCAGTGCAGCTTGCACAGGAGAGGTGTTACATGGGAGCGCCGTGTCTCCCATAATCACCCGCGCGACCGCATTCTGGACCAGTTGGAGCCTCCGGGTGCTCCTCAAGGGGAGCCCCATGTAGAGAGCATTACAGTAGTCCAGACGGGAAGTGACGAGGGCATGAGTGACTGTGCGCAAGGAGTCCCGATCCAGAAAGGGACGCAACTGGTGAATCAGGCGAACCTGATAAAAAGCCCCCCTGGCCACAGCTGTCACATGATCTTCTAGAGACAGCCGCGCATCCAGGAGGACACTCAAGTTGCGAGCCCTCTCTGAGGGGGCCAAGATCTCACCCCTAATAGTCAGCGATGGAACCAGCTGGCTATAACGGGATGCTGGCATATAACCAAGCCATCTGGAACTTCATAGATCAAAACCAGCACTTTCATTTGAACTCAGAAATCTACTAGCAACCCATAGTAGAGACCCTGGTTAAACTGGGGGTTTATATCCACCTTCCCTAAGGTATCTTCCGAGTGCCTTTAACTATAGCTCCTGCCATTCCCAGCCAGCATGGCTACATCTGGAATTAGGCTGACAAAGGGACAATGGGAGTTGTCATCCAGTGTATCTGGAGAGCATAGGTTTACGTAGCCAACTGACTCCTCATCTGGTTAAAAGACTCTGGATTAACTTCTCTTAACATGACATACTAAATCATGGTAAGTAATGCACATGGAACAGAAAACAAAGAGTGAGAAAAATCACTTTCAGGATTTTTTTCTCCAGCAGACAATCAGTTAGATGAAAATGACAGGACCAGGCTGCTCCTTGGGGACCCGCAAGAGAATTAATGACTTCATGGGGGTTACCTCAGTGTATCGGCTCCTCTCAGCTGGTCGTTAATCATACGCAAATGCCTCAAGTGCCATTTATTCTGACTTGAACATTTGAAAGCAACCTTAGTCCAGGGAACATCTTTTTCACCCGTGTTACCCTGATGAAATGTGAGTAGTTACATCAATATTATAGATAAAATGACTAGATATGTTGGGGCAGAGCCTCAATGCCCATATTGCGGGGGAGGGGGGATCAAGTACACTGAAGACTGAACACATTATAAACATGTTTGATGGTGAAGGGTGGCTGGCTGAGACAAGGAAAATTTAAATTATCCACACTTCCAGTATATTTGGAATATTGTGGTGCCCCCCCGCCTTTTAAATGAATGCTGCAGTTCTTAGTTCAAGTTGTGACTTATTAGTGCTTGGCTCACTGTGCAAATTATTGATGGTGCAAAACTCATCACAAGTTCATGAGGGCCTATCTTTGTGTCACTCACAACTGGGCCTGTGACCTTTCCATCTGGCTACTGCCTGCTTTCTAGTTTTATATTTTGAGAACAAAATGGCACCAATGCGAAGAGAGAGTGTCAAAAAAATAGCAAAATGAGAAGGCTGCAATCCTGAGCTGGGTATACTGGCATAAATTGCGCTATTCTCAATGCCAAATCCTATCCTGCCACAGGAGAGAGACTTGCATTTGATGATACTTTTAATGATTTAATGCAGAACAAGTTAAGGTAACTGATGGATGGATACCACTGGCTTCATTTCCACACCCACTAAGTATTGTTTGTCAGCAGAAAAAACAACTACCAATAATTCTCTCTAATGTGAAGTAAAGTGAGATTGGACAAGTGAAGATGGGAATGGTTAGATGCTCATCAGGTTGCCCGATTGCTGGTGTGGGGGTGTTCCATCCCTGTGATCAGTCCATTTGGGCTATTTCTGAACTCATCTAAAAATGTTTCTAAAATAATATTAAACCTGTGTCCAGAAGTAGCCTAGGTAGCAGCTTTGATAGAGAGAGCAGGGTGAAGAAAGAGGAGGTGATCCATAATGAGTGAGCTGTATCCTTGATTGGTACTACAAATAGTGGCAGCAAATTAGTCTGGTTTTGTCCTCGTGACCAGTACGATCTGAATTTGCTATGAAAAACATGCAGTTGTGATTGGCCTGACATTCATCGCATAGCATAGAAAGATGCCAAAGCTGGAAAGAAATAGGCAAAAGCCTCCAGATTTCTAGTAATAAAAGCATTGAAAGTGTAACCATGTGAAAACCTTTATGGGCAGAAGCATTGGGAAACTGGTAATGTAACCAATGGAGGTGGAGCCATCAATACAGAACAGGCAGAGTCTGGTTGTCTCTGTTTCTCTATCCCTGTTTCAGTTGACCTGTGTACCACCACAAGGCTAGCACTTTCTAAAGCCTTGGGCTGGAGTTGTCTAAATATTAGCATTCATAACTCTAGCTAGCATGACCAAGGACATCAGGTTGGGGAAATTATTTTTTTTAGTTTGATAAGATTACATTGCTTCCTTTGAGATATTACTTTTTTTTTTATTCCTTAGGTCCAAGGCTCTAGCCCTTTAAAATACTTAATAATGTACTATTGATAAATGTTGTAAAAGTAGTAGACTTGCACTCAGCAGAATAAGACATTACATGTTGACCTCTTACATAGAAATGGTGAGGTGGCAGATTAATGCAATCATTTAAAACAGGAACGATCAGTTGATAGTCCATTAGTGATACCCTGCCCTTGCCATTTTTTTAATCTGTACCTTTCACCTTTCTTTATGCTACAACATTACAGGTCACAATGATTGAAAAACTTTCCAAATAATACAGAAACTAGAATTAGCTCGTAGCCTTTTACAGTATTTAAAATAATAAAACCTTAATGTGGACTAGCAGTGTGTACATACTCTTCCTGCTAGAAGAGGAGGGAGTAGTTGTTAAATAAAGATGGGAGGATATAGTTGGAAAATGACAGCATATTTTAAAACTATCACCGTGCAAGGGGAAGGAATGATGGATACCTGCCCTGCACATATGTTTTCCATCTATTGCTGCTTGCTTCAGCTAGGACCAAGAAAATTCAATTTTGAAGAATCAGAGAGATATTTCTAGTCAGCGTAGACAAGACTTGTCTAATGATTTCATCCATTATTAAAAGTGTTTTCTCTTGTCTTATTAAAATTTGTGAAGGGTACAAGGTTAGTGACCAGAGATGTCACACTGACAAGTCATTTCTGTTCCTCTTATTTGGAGCAGTCTATGCATGGAAAGAGGGACACAGTGGCTAAAACGCTGAGCTTGTCGATCGAAAGGTCAGCAGTTCAGCTGTTTGAATCCCTAGTGTTGCATAATGGGGTGAGCTCCTGTTACTTGTCCCAGCTTCTGCCAACCTAGCAGTTTGAAAGCACGTAAAAAATGCAAGTAGAAAAATAGGGACCACCTTTGGTGGGAAGGTAACAGCATTCCGTGCGCTTCTGGTGTTTAGTCATGCCGGCCACATGACCACGGAGACATCTTCGGACAGCACCGGCTCTTCGGCTTTTAAACGGAGATGAGCACCGCCCTCTAGAGTCGGGAACGACTAGCACATATGTGCGAGGGGAACCTTTACCTTTATGCATGGAAAGATCACCTCATTCAATGTGGAGATTCCACTGTTCAGGGAGGCTTCTTATTATTCAGACAAGTAATTTAGTGCTTGTATAATTTAAATCTTTCAAAGATGTCTCCTAATTTCAGAAATTTAACTCTTAACTTTGGGAGACGTGAATGAGAAGGCTTCTTCAGTATTGGGAGAATGAGAATGCTTGGAGAGAGTTCCTGTGTTCCTGTGAAAATGGTTAAGGGAGTGTGCTTCTAGATGAAGGATATATATATATATATATATATATATATATATATATATATATATATATATATATATATATACATACATACATACATACATACATACATACATACATACAGCATATAATTCTGTTTCTGTTTCCAAAATATATATATATATACATACATACAGCATATAATTCTGTTTCTGTTTCCAAAATTCCATGTCAGAACATGACATTACTAAGATCATGAGACATTAAAGCTCACTTTAATGTATTGTTTCATGCTGCAAATAATTCTGCAACTGATGATGTGATCATTGGCCGAAGAAGCACATTTTATTCTGTAAATATGAAATTATCTATCTATCTATCTATCTATCTATCTATCTATCTATCTATCTATCTATCTATCTATCTATCTATCTGAAGTACAATATTATGAAACAAAAATCTGGAATATTGCAAGAATATGATATTAGGTAGTGATATCTGATTCATGATATAAAAGTAATGTTTATGGATGATTTTCACTTCATGTAGATAGACACATACAAGCACACAGTATTTGTACGGTGCATCACCAAAATTCATATCTCTTTGGTAGAACTTACTTTTAAAACAAGTCCACCCATTCACTGTGAACTAAATTGGAATATAATATAAAGGCCAAAAGGTTATGTGAAGAGTTTGCTTTTTGAGGCAAAAAGGACCTTCCGGTACAGGTAGTCTTCGACTTATAACCATTCGTTTAGTGATGTTTCAAAGTTACAACGGCCCTGCAAAAAATGACTTATGACCATTTTTCACATGCTTACCACGTTGCAACATCCTCATGGTCACACGATCAAAATTCGGATGCAACTGGCATGTATTTATGATGATTGCAGGGTCCTGAGGTCATGTGATCAGCTTTTGCGAGATTCACTTAACAACTCTGTTACTCACTTTAACAGTGCAGTGAATCACGCATAACAACTGTGGCATGCAAGGTCGTAAAATGAAGGAAAACTCACTTCACAACTGTCTTGCTTAGCCACAGACATTTTGGGCTTGGTTGTGGTTGTAAGTTGAGGACTACCTGTACTTGATAACTATGAGAGACATGGTATCTGTGATTTTAATACAGTACAACTGTTGGGTGTTTCTGGTGGATGAACAAGAGCCTATTTTCTATACTAACATGATATGACCTGCTCCTACTGTCCTACCCTTTCTCCATTCCTGTTTTTGGCTTTTCTGGCAGCACAATGTGGCCAGCAGGACAGTTCTCCTAACAGATCTCTCTGTCAGCAGTTCCCTATGGCACTTAACAAAAGAAGATTTCTGCTGATGGATGTAATTTATGCCTCATCCAATCACCCTCAGCTTATGCATCTTTAAATTAGCATGGGGCTGTTAATTGGATTGCGGAATTGTAAGAACAAGTAAAATACGATGAAGCTGCTGGTAGACCCTGCTTGCCCTGTAAAGTCAGATTACAACAAAAAGAAGGAAAAAAAATAGCTTGACAACATAATAAAAACAATGGTTAGTTCCCAATGGAATATAAAAATGAATTCACAGTGTCAAACACTGTCAGGACAACAAACTCTCTCACTCTCTCTCTCTCACTGTGTGTGTGTGTGTGTGTGTGTCTGTGTGTCTGTGTGTAGTAAATCAACCGATAGGCTATTGTGGGAATATAAATTGAATTACAGACCATTTATTCATTTAGGGTGTATCCATTATTTTTCCTCAGCTGTGTTATTATTATTGCATCCAAGAAAAGGAAATCTGAACTGGAGATGAAGGATTCAAGAGAATGGTTATATCCGTACCTAATACAGACCTCAAATAATGTAAACAGAAATTCATAGCAGATCATTGTAAATGGTTGCAAAAACTGGCACAGATGAAGTCCCTTTGCAACATTGAACCAATGCCCTAAAATGGGAGTTGGTTATTAATTTAAAAACATGACTCACAACCTAAATAAACTGCAGTAGCTGGATTAAATTCAGTTTAGATTGGGAGGAAATTGGCTCAAATACAAAGTACGGTATTCCTGATGAATGGGACTGACTAAAAATTGGGCTTCCCACTTGTTTTCTATTGTTTAATTCACAAGTTTACAAAACAAAAGCAAAAAAAAAAGAACATTGAAGTAATGGGGTACCCTGGATCTATGATAAATGTAAATTATGTGGACATTACACACACACACACACACGGTTTAATAATAGAACACTTTCCTTGGAGGTTAAGGCTAGCTATTTGCCATAATTTGTGTGTCTTGTTGACCACCATTGTGTCCTTGTGTCTTTGACAGTTTATATTTTTAATTGATTGTAGCCCTCCATAATTTGTTTTGATAATAGGGAGTTCTACTAATATAGGATAAGTTAAAATATTTTTATAAACAAAATACTTCCATTTGATAGCTCAAATAATCCAATTAATGCCTAGTTCTTGCTGAAACTTTTAGCAATGTCTAAAAGTTATAATTCATTACTATTCTGCATTACTATTCATCTTCTCATCGTTCCTATCACCTATCTCCTCCCACTTATGACTGAATGACTGTAACTTTGTTGCTGGTATCCTTAAGATTTATATTGACTGTTTCCCTATGACTATCATTAAGTATTGTACCTTATGATTCTTGACGAATGTATCTTTTCTTTTATGTACATTGAGAGCATATGCACCAAGACAAATTCCTATTCTATTCTATTCTATTCTATTCTATTCTATTCTATTCTATTCTATTCTATTCTATTCTATTCTATTCTATTCTATTATTTACCTGTATCATTAATTTACATTCCACTTGCCCTCAAAAGAATTTGGACAATTCATAAAAACACTCAGATGAAACAATACCAGGATTATCATAAGTTTAAAATTCAAAGGAATTACCGGCTAACATGAAATTAACAATTATCCTACTTCAAGTCTTATGTCATGTATTTTATAATATGATAATTGCAGCTGTCAAAAATGTCATGGCATTATACTCTATTTATATATTACATTATACAATATGAATATTGTATTATGTAATTTTATAAAAAAAAATGGTGCCTTCAGGTCATCGTTCACTCCTGGCAACTCCCTGTACTAACTTGTGCAGTTGTCTTGGCAGCACTGTTTAGAAGTATCTTGTTACTGTCTTCTTCTTAGGGCTGAAAAAGTATGATGAATCCAAAATCACTCAGCTGGTTTTATGTCTAAGGCAAGGCTAGTACTCATAGTCTCCTGGTTTCTAGCCTGGCATCTTAACCACTACAATAAATTGGCTCTTATAGAATATTAAAATATAGTATTACATTAATATAATATAGGTGGCCTTGACTTGTGACTGGTCATTTAGCAATCCCTCAAAATTATGAGAGTCCTTCTAAAGGACTTATGAGCTAGTTCTGAAATTCTAATGGCCACGTTCCCATGGTCATATCACTGCATGTTGGGCTGTTGGCAATCGACCAGCATTTATAGCTGTTTTCAGTGTTCTGTGGTCACATGATTGTGTTTTACATTTTTGTTGAAAACTAGCATTTACTTCCGGTTTTCAGCAACAATGGCCCATAGCAAACAATGGGTTCACTTAACAACAGGACAAAAAAGGTTGTAAAAATGGGTCCAGTCATGTGGTGACTTGCTTTACGACCATCACTACTTATAGAATAGAATAGAATAGAATTCTTTATTGTCCAAGTGTGATTGGACACACAAGGAATTTGTCTTTGGTGCATATGCTCTCAGTATACATCAAAAGACAAGACACACTCATTAAGAATTACAAGGCACAACACCCAGTGACAGTCATATGGTACAGTAAGCAATCAAATCATACTAGGAAACAATCAATATCAATATAATTGGCAAGGATACAAGCAACAAAGTTACAGTCATGCAGTCACAAGTGGGAGGAGATGGGCGACAGGAACGATGAGAAGACCAATAGCAGTAGTAATACAGCCTAATGTGAATAGTTTGACAGTGTTGAGGGAATTATTTGTTTAGCAGAGTGATGGCGTTTGGGAAAAAACTGTTCTTGTATCTAGTTGTCTTGGTGTGCAGTGCTCTATAGCATTGCTTTGAGGGTAGGAGTTGAAACAATTTATGTCCAGGATGAGAGGTGTCTGTAAATATTTTCACAGCCCTCTTTTTGCCCGGAGCAGTATGCAGGTCCTCAATTGAAGGCAGGTTGGTAGTAATTATTTTTTCTGCAGTTCTAATTATCCTCTGAAGTCTGTGTCTGTCTTGTTGGATTGCAGAACCAAGCCAGACAGTTATAGAGGTGCAGATGACAGACTCAATAGTTATGGCTGTAAAGGATCCATTATGGTCATAAATCGAGGACCACCTGTATTAAGTAATATAATATTGCAATCTAACACTGTATTTTTGTGGGGAAACATCAGTATTTGTCCAACCTTAATGCATTCTCTGATAGTCATTTAATGGCTGTGTTCAGGATGATCTAGTTCCTGTTCAGGAAGGAAGGCCCCTCAAAACACCTTTTGGCCACTGTGGAGATTATGTAGGCTACCTGTTGAGTAAAGTTGCTCGGATGCGCTTCAACGTGGACTCTGACTTGGTAGGTAAGGTTGTGGTGCCTAGGGCATGGTATGCTGGTGTGATCTTGGGGAATTTGAATGGGTGACTCCTGAGGAAGTTGACAAGAACCTCTTGGGCATCTTTTTACTGAATCTCGACTGCTCCTGAGTAATAAAAGCAGTCAAGGAGGTGACGCGCACATTCATGCTGTGATGTCAATCTCTTTCATGAAGGGTATAGTATCTTGTGCCTGAAACATGCTTGTTCCAAGCATAATCTGTTGTTGGAAGAAATATTCATCTGGTTTAGTTCCAAGTGGAGAGAAAGACACTGGAAACATGGAAGCTGATTGGAAAGATGGTTTATTGATGGACAGGACCACATGGGCTGACCACATGGAGTGAAGAGTGGGGATTATTTATACCCTCTCTTGCGCCTTGCCCTTGAGCTTCCTGTTCCTGTGGTAAGAAATGTATTCTATTGGCTGCTGTCAGACTCCCATGGGGCGATGCAGGGGTCATAGCTGAGGTTGTCTGAGATAGGTTTGGTTGAACCTTGCCGGGTGATGCAATGTCTTTAGGAAATTTTGAAATGCAGTGAGCCTTGCTGCTAGATGGGTAGAGGGCAAATCCTATTATGTCCTGAGGGGTCACGTCTTAATCCCATAATCCTGGAGCTGCAGGTCTTTTGTCTTGTAGATAGGCTGACCCAATCTTTCTTAATGGGCACCAGAATATCTGCTGGGGGCAGGGAGCTGGGTTTCTGTTTCTTTTAAGTTTTTTTATTTCTCTTTTAGGGGAAATATTTTATCTTGCCTTTTTAATATTTTTTAAAACATTTCATTTTCTAGGAGGGGTGGGTTCTGACTTTCTATGCTGTCATGAAACTAACAATGTTTGGTGAAAATTGTAGATCAGACTTCCTTAACTTGATATCCTCAAGGATACATTGGAGAGTGTACAGTTGGGGGGGATTATGGCACTATAAATCTAAATGCTATAGAAGACATTAAATTGGTAAAGCCTCTTGTAGAATTTACCTGAACTGGAAATTCACATTGAATAAAGCTTACCCATATATTATTGTTTAGAATTCCTAAACAGGCAGCATTTTGTAGTAGTCAGTGGTGGGTATGCATGAAAACAAGCCAAATGCTCAATATTCATTAAATTTATAATCCAAGAAAGAGAAAGAGAGGTAGCTTTTAGCTACTTCGTTTCAACTTTTAAAATGAAATGTAAGCAGACTTCAAACAGTGTTTAAAGTGGACAATATTATTTTCTCAGCAAGGCAGAGGAAGGGTGAACAAGTATTAACACACATAATTCTTAAAATAATTACAGACTTGACATATCTAAATTAGTTTCCCAAAGAAAATGTGGCAGACTAGGGTTTATTAATTAGAGAAATACCAAAATTGTAACATCCAACTTTATTCTAAGACTACCTGGAATCACAACTAATAAAGTGAAATTCAGTTTCCATAATCTTTTATAGGTAACATTCTCCCCACCTCTGTATTTTCTGCATTTATGGGTAAAAAAAACCCCTCTTGTTCTTTTTGTGCTCCTTTTATGTATTATAGCAGGCAGTCTATTTGCCTTAATTTACCAAAGGCATCCCAGTTTGAAGACCTATCTACATATTAAAGATGGGCTAAATATAAGTGTTAAATAATATGTGGCAAGCGTATGGACTCCCATTTCAGACTGGGAATATCATATGTAGTTTGGAAAGGCTTTAATCTTCCTCCTTTCACAATCATATGTTTCAAAGTCTTCCAACACAGTTTTAAAAAAAGAAAGAACAAGTTATCTTTTTACTTTTCATTTGTGTGTACCCAAGATGGGAGATTAAAAAATGAAGGAGGTTGGGGAGAAGAGGTTTAATCCCCACCAAACTATACATAGTGGCACTGATCTGAGTCTAAAATTGTCATGCTATACTAAAGGGCTTTTTTTTAATTAAAAAAAGGTTAAAGACCTTGTGTACATTGTTTATATGTCATGTAAATATACCATGTAATAAGGGGAGAGCAGCAAGATATTGATCAATTGGCCAATATCTGGATAATAGACTGAGCATCCTTCCTTCCTTCCTTCCTTCCTTCCTTCCTTCCTTCCTTCCTTCCCTCCTTCCTCCCTCCCTCCCTCCCTCCCTCCTTCCCTCCCTCCCTCCCTCCCCTTCCCCTGCCTCTATAAATTAAATATGTACATTTATAAGAAAATTGGTGGCCTCTTGTATATTTTTTCTCAATAATGTATTTCCTTGATTTCAGTAATGCAGAAGTGACTGTTATAAGCAGTATAAGTTGTTATGAGGCAGTGTAGTGAGTCGCATAAAATTCAATAGATAAGCTATCTGGTAGTGTTAGGGAGAGAAACTTCATGGTAGCAAAGGGAGAAATATTGGTTCTTTGTACAGAATGTATGAAAGTTCTCTATTTCTGTTTGTATAGTTAGTGACCATACATTTCTACCTCATTTGAATTATGTTCACATATTGCAAATATTATTTATTTATCTCCCTTTATGCTTAAATTATAGCACATAATTGGTTGAACTTTTCAATTTTTAATATTTCGGCAATTTAACTTGTCTTCTAGAGGAGCCCATTCTTGACCTTCTTTCTTATCAACACATAAAACTTAATTATTAAATATTAACCCATTTATTTATTTATTTATTTATTTATTTATTTATTTATTTATTTATTTATTTATTTATTTATTTATTTATTTATTGGTTTGAATTTATATGCCGCCCTTCTCCGGAGACTCAGGGCGGCGTACAACGCATTAAGCAATAGCCTTCATACTTTTGTATATACCTGCTTAGTAGGGCTTTTGACCCCCCCCAAGCGGTGTTCTTTTTTATACAAAGTCAGCTTATTGCCCCCACAATCCGGGTCCTCATTTTACCTACCTCGGAAGGATGGAAGGCTGAGTCAACCTTGAGCCTGGTGAGATTTGAAGTTGCAGTAATTGCAGGCAGCTGGTGCTACTTAACAGCACTTTAGTCTGCTGCGCCACCAAGGCTCTTAGGCCTTGGTGGCATAGCAGACTTAGGCTCTTTTCTGACCATCTTGATACAGCTCTTCCCTAAATTACTTTCTGAAGAGTTTATCCATTCAAAATTAACAACTATTGAGAAGAATTAATTGCTAAACAGGGATACATTCTCATGCAGCATTTTCTTTTTTGTTGTATTTTATTCTTGAAAAATTAAGTTTAATATAAAAGAGAATGTCAAAGGTTATTATTTTTTTTTAAAAGTGATCTTTCAATATTATGTTATTCCCTGTTGGTTGGAGATGCTGAGACTTGGAACCAATGATATATGAATTGGTAAGTTGGAAAATACTGCTTTAATGTGTTAGTAACTATACTTGAGCTGTGTTATTTGTAAGACACTGAAAAACAAATTGACTTTAATGGCTGACTTCCAGAACAAATTTGTCAGACTGCAAAAGACTTACAACCCACAAATAGCAAGAAGGAGAGGGAAATAATGGCTAAATGCAGCTTCATATATATCCTGCATCTATGCCAATGTGCAGTTCTTGCGTGTCAACAAATCCTAGATCTCACATGAAAGACAGTCACAGACTAATGAAAGACAGTACATAAAAGGGTGCTAGACAGAGAAGCCAGTATTTTTAAACTTAAATTGAATGATGTAGACTGAGCTCTTAAGTCAAGCCTAGCCTGTAGGCAAGATATTTAATTGAATATTCCCGCCTCTTTAAAATTAAAACCTTACAAAGGATTTAGGATTAGGTCTGTTCTCCCTAATGTTTTTCATATGTGGGAAATGTAGTACATTTATATATTCCAATTTGTTGTATTGTCTTAATCAGAATAGCCCGGGCACAAATTTACTCTTTTGCTGAGAGATAGACTGCATTAATCCCTCTGAATCAGAACAAAAGCAGGGGTTGGGCATATAAGCAACCCACCCCAGGTGGTGCAAATCTTCTAGGGAAAGAAAGTCTGTGGATGCCCCATACAAGTAACTGCATTCTATTGTTCCAACTAAACAAGGAAGTCAGGTGATGCAAGCCAGAAGGATGCTTAGCAGCAATGTCTGTTCATTTGTGACTTCTTCTCAGACACATCTTGTTAGCTCACAAGTGAATCAGGTCTGTCATGCAACTCATATTCTGTCACAGTTGAAGTGATTGATGTTAATGCTATTCTGAAGCTATTCACATAAAAAGGTCAACAGTGAAATCAGATCAGCCGGCATTAACATATTCTTTATGCATTTCCTTCTCCAGAGTGAAGAGGCTTGTAAGTCTGCATTTCCTCTGCTTTCTCATGTTCTGATGTGGTTGATTATATTAGAAGCTGCTGCTGTTGCTGCTTCTTTTTTTAAAAAAAGATGAGGAATGTGCATTTTCTTAAAAGGGCCAACAAGCTCTTAGGTGCCAAATATGTCCAGTTAGGATCTCATAAGACAGCTGTCTTCTTAGCAAGCAAGACAGTTACCATGACAACTTCCAGACTTCACCCATCAATTGACAATTTGAAGAGGACTATGAAGGAATTTCAATTAGAGTTAGCACGAATATATTTAAAGAACAGCCAACTTTTTTTAAAAAAAAGTAGAAGAATATTAACCCAAATCATATCAGGTTCCCTTCCCCACACCCCAAAGAAAGTGCTAGTAGTAGAAGATAGATTGTATTTGAAAAAAGGCCAAATGTTAAGTGCCAAAACTGGTTAATATAGGGGATTTTTGAAGATCAGCTTGCATGGAAGATGGTGGGACCAAACTCTTGGCCAAAAAGGAAAATAAAGGCCTAGAATTTTAACAATATACCAAAGGAGTAACATCTCATTTTATTATAACATGTACATGCCCCCCATTAATGTGTTTCTTGAGCATTAATCAAATGAAAAATAAAATATAAAAGCAACAAATAAACAATTATAAAATATAGACTGTCACTATAAATACACAGTATCACTAAAAATATAAGGGAGATCTAAAATGTAGTAGATTGAAGAAGTCTAGTAAAACAAAAATGACATTCACTTTGAATCACAAGTAATAAGACTGTAATAAGCTGTCACTATTCAGAAAAGGTCTTCTAAAGATTAATTCATTAAGTAATTCTTTGCAACTAGGAATGCAGTCTAAAGACATTTTAAGACATACTTGTGTAGGTTCAAAGACCTTCTTTACAAAATTTCAGCAGGGGTGTGTGCGCCTCAGATATAATGAAGAGAGGTATTTTGAGTTTTTGCAGGAATGTGAAAATGTTATTATTATTCATTAAAACAGCCACTTCTTTTTTCAAGCTTCTATTTCAAACCTGAAGATGATGGGGATGCTTCAGTGATTTTCTGGAAATGAGTTGACTTTTTAAACAATGACTTCTGCACCTGCATGACAAAAATGTCATGGCTGCTTTAGTTAGCAGCAGAGAAGTGATGTTTTCACTTCATTTTTAAAACAGTCTTACTGAACAGTGCCATCACTTGCTGATACTTGATAACAATTCTCAGTTGAATCCTGGTATGTCCAGTCAAAAAAAAAAAATCTTTGGAAAGCGTCTTTTGGTGGAGTGACTTACCAAAGTGAATTTATCTTTCTGAGCTAAATTAACGCATCTCCTTATAAAGCAGCTTCATTGTTTTTTCCCCCAGTACAAATAATAGCTCAAAAAAATACCTGGAAACTAGAAGCAGATATGGACTTTATTTTTTGTTTGGCATACAGATTTGGAGGGCGACCAGCTTGCACTCATATCATATAACATATATGATATAGTAATAATAAACATGGTTTGTTGCACTTCAGCCAGATGTTCAGACTGGGTTTGGCATTTTTGTCCACCTATTGAGTCCTTCCCAAGGACCTGAGATAGGTAGATATGTTTTATGGCAGGGATGTCAAACTGGCAGCCTGTGTGCCGGATGTGTCACATGCAGTCCACGCCCATCCCACCTCCGTGAAGAGGAAAAACTTTGTGAAACATTATGTGACAGCAACGTGACGCGGCGAGTTTGACACCCGTGTTTTATGCTGTTAGAGATATCATCGCAGGATAAGCTGTTCTGAGTAAAACTGCTTTTTGCAAAGTGACTGATGGTGAATTTATCAATGCCAGTGGTGCTCCAGGTATTTTGGGATTGCACCTAAGACGCCTATGGTACTACTTTTGCTTATAGTAAATATTATTATTAAACATATATAATAATGCACATTATAAACACATAGAAGTGTATAAATCCAGGAAGATGCTTCCAAAGGAATGAAAATGCTAGACCATTATTCCGGAAATAGAAAGTTGGAAGGGGAAGGGCATAGCAGTAGAACAGTTCTTTCAATTAATGGGCTGAAGTATCCAGACCGAATCATTTAAAGATATTGTCAAAACATCTTAATCTGAACTGGATTTTCTTAAGGCATAAGAAATATAACAGTAAGTGGGTAATGCTCTGGAAGATAGAATACTGTCTGGCCATATCTAATGGAGAACTGGAAGTTATTCACCCTCCCTTTTAATTATAGTAGGAATGTGCTGGAGCCAGGGAAACAAGGAAAACACATACTTTCAAAAACAAAAGAGACAACAGTAGAGGCAGAAAACTGTTGCTCCTGATGGCACTTGAGGCAGGTTTGTTTTGTTTTTGTTATTATTTGGCTTACATACAAGTAAGGGTTTGCTCACAGAAGAATGGTGATTTTTCACCCTCTTAGGCAATAGGCATGCTAAATTCTTATAAACAGTTCTTTCCCCACAATCTTGGATATATGGAAACTGGGTTTTCCTTGCTGTTTTAAATAAACCAATGTGTACACAGTATTCTGAAACTTGATTGTTACACTGTTTATTTTAAAAATGTGTATATTGTGCCCTGCAAAACGGTTTTATTCCTAACAATTATAACTTTTTGTAGTCTAAAATCCAATTTTAAATCAATATTGTTTTGAAAGATAAGAATTGTTGAGATAGAGTCAATAGGACATTTTAAACAGAAAAAAAATATGTTTAATTACAACTTTTTGACTATGATGCCAAAATACAAACCTACAATACACACTCTCTATGTAAAAGATCATACCTCATGCAGAGATAATGTTTTGGGGGCTTTGAGTGAAGTTACATATTAATCTATTTCTAAAAGGATTTCTGTGTAATTTAAATTACAAATACAACTGCTGGATGCCTTCAGCATTTCTAACCTAATAATTTTTAGTATAATACTGTAGGGAACCTCATGCTGTGGAACTAAGAGCTCTTAGATTGTTCTGTTGTAGCTCCTGAATTTCTTCGTTTTAAAGTCATGTTATGGTTAAAAGAGTCTTTATTGTAATGAAATAAATATTTTCTGCTTCTGCATTGTGTTTCTTCCAAACTCTTTTGTAGCTCAGTTATCTAAATATAGTCGTTTTGGAGGCAGGTCATTAACGCCTTTTACATTTTCTAGTTGAAATATTGGCTGATTTTAAATAAGAAATGAAACAATCAGTTCAATCTAAGGGAAACACACAATAGATGCATTAATAGCTGTTTTTGACATTTGTGTCCTTTTTTAATGCAGTTGCTTTTTCTCGCTGTAATTTCAGATTTTTCCTTAAGTTTTAAGGCATCTCTCAACTGTAGAAAAAAGAGCAAATGCAGGATTTAAAAAGGGGCCCGTGACCTCACTGACCAAAGCTAAAGTTGTAAGAAATAATAAATTTCAGCCTTATGTCTCAGGTTTTGTGCAATTCTATTCATAAATCAATCCTTATGTATTATAAAATACTGTTAATATATGTATCTATAGGATGTGCTGTATTAAAATATTGTTTTTAAAAAGTGCTTTGGTATATGTGGGAACATGAATGTAACACCTATCTGCAATTGTTTAAAACTGCAACATCTTTTCCCAATATTATGTAGCCGCTGCACAAGGTATTTACAAGTATGGTAGTAAAATGATTCAATCTGATATGCCAAATCTCTCTCTCTCTCCTTAAAATTCTATAAAGCAAAATTGTATTTTCCTGCAATAATTTGCATTGAAGCTATGGTGTTTGAAAAGTCATTTTGAATTTCAGCTCATGGACTGTTATAAATTTCAAAAAGTCAATTAAAAACTTATTTAGCCAATATTAGTAATGGATAGTAGAAACATTTATGTGGTTGCTAATGTGGATTTATATTGTGCCCAAAGGGATATGTTACAAAGTTTGGAAGCCTATGATTAGTACATTAAAAAGTCTATATTATAATCAGCAGTTGTTGGATGAAGAAATATTTATATTGATTAAAGAAAAATAACTGACACAATGTACTTCAAAGAATCTAAGCAATCTCTACAAGAAGGGTTTAAATGCTATCTTGAGGTGTTTTTTTTTCCTTTTTCAAAATAAAGCTTATGATAATCTGATAGAGTTTGAAGGGACAATGTTTAAAGTAGTCAATGACAGGTATGAGAGAGGATCTGTGCAGTCTTCCCCCTATTTCACCATTCAGCTCCACCCAGCACTTGTCAACTATTAGTCATGTTCTTTTTGGGACCCACCTGTGCAAAACATTTGTGCATAGCCTGGAGCAAGCTTTGACAGATGGCTCACCCTCCTGGTATAGCTATCCATCAAAATTTGCCTCCTCCCCAGCAATGGCTGCATCACATCTCACATGAAAGAAAGGAGTGGATATTTTCCCACTAACTAATGTTTTTTATGTGAGGGAAGCGAGACATATCTGGAGTAATCAATTTATTTCGTTTCTTAACCTATCTTGCCTACATTAAACAAGGAATCAGCATTTTGTGGCATCCCTGTGTAGGGTAGAGATTGTTAATAGGGGCAGCAAATTTTATGCCGTTATCTACTGGCTCCTTGATGGCATCTTTAAAAAGGTATCAATAAGAGTTCAAGAGTAATTATTTTGTCTAAATGATCTTTTGGTAGACAGATTTTTCTTAGTACTAGCTTCATAAATGATTTAAATAAACCCTAAATTACAGTTAGCACACATATTGTAATCTATATCTCATGTGATCACTCTGTAGTGAAAGAATTAGAAGATAACAGTTTTCTGATTTCCTATAATTCAGTTCCTTATACTGCCCTATTCCATTATAAGCGAAATGAAGTCCCCATGGCTAGGGCATTATACCATGTTTCTAACATTTGAATAATGTATATACTAGATCTGTGATGGCAAACCTATGGCATGCGTGCCAGAGGTGGCATGCAGCGCCCTCTCTGATGGTATGAGCCGTTGCCCCAGTTCAGCTCCACTGTGCATGCGTGCATGCCTCCCGCCGGCCAGCTGGTCTTCGGGTCTCTGCCGCGCATGCATGGGGGGGCTGGGTGCATGTGGGGGGCTGCACACACATGTGCGGGGGGGCAGGGGGTATGCAGGGGCCCCGGACACACATGCACAGGGGGCGGGGCATATGCGGAGGGCCGTGCACACATGTGCAGGGGTGGGGCGCATGTGCGGGGCCGTAAGCGCATTGCATTTTGGGGGTTTGGGTGCATGCACACGCATTTGTGTGTGCACACACATGCTTTGGGCACTCGGTCCGGAAAAGGCTAGCCATCACTGTACTAGATTATATTTGAGGCTTGATATGAACCATCCAGTAATTCATATATTCATCATACATAGATCTTGTGTCAATATCATTTGTTAATATGTTTCTAGCCTGGAACCAGGTAGCAAAATGCAATGTTTATCTACTTTTTCACAGACATTTTGAAATGTATTGACAAGGTAAAGTGGCCACTTAAGTATCTCTGAGAAAGAAGGAATGCATCAGCAAAACAGGAACAGAAGAGAACATAGTTTTGAGGGACAATTATAGGAAGAAAGAAGGAAGGAATTTGGAGGAAACTTACTATAATCAGTTAACTTGAATTTTTGCCTAGCTGGTCTCCAGGAGCACATTGTTGATTGGCAATACCAATCTTCTGTTCTTCCTCTTTATGAAAGTTTGCTTTTTAGCCAACCCTTCAAAGAGATTTATTTCATTACATTGATTAAGAGTGTTGGGGAACAGGCAAAATATGAGGCACTTTTGAGATCTCGTGGTACAAACCTATGCTGCATTATGTTACTGAGTAGAAAATGTCAAGTTCCTGAAACTTGCTGTTCTGATGTCAATTAACTGAAGGAATGCTCTGATTTTTTAGTGTACTGATGTGGTTTTCAAGGCATCCAGGTGTACAATCTTTTGAGAACCACAGCATAACAATTATACAGAATTCATTTTTATACTTCAGACATAAGAAACAGTAGAAATATTGATTTATATACTGTACAGCCTTTTCTCCTTAAAACACTATATAAAATGATGAATGGTGGAGAGGTTTTCCCTAGCCAAGTATGCGATGTCAAGTTACCAGTGAATATGTTTAAAGGAACTTAGTGGAATTTTCTTCTGTATCAACTTCATATCAAATCTTTGAATCTTCACTTTTATTTTCATGTTTTGTTAAGAGTCTTTAAATATTAATATATGGGAATCATTAGGAGCAAAAATATTTCAGGAGATGTACTACATTCTTCAGAAGGTAGCTGATTGTGTTCAGATACAGTTATTTCAATTATCAACCCTTCAAATTCATGAGATATAAATTAATCATTTTCATTACTGACCCAAGTTGATTTTAGTAGATCAACTGTATGTATAATGAAATCTGCATCCTAATTCCGGTTCTAAACCTTCATTTTAAATAAAAACTACTGTGAAATACATTGTTAGATATATTATGTCTGTTATGAATATTATTGCATTACTGGTTTGTTTTCATTTGGGATTCTAAAGTAAATGTTTCATTAGCAGTGTAGTATTTACAAATAAGAGAATAAAGCTCCTTTAGAGGGAGGCATCAAGTCCAAGTCACACAAATCTAAATCTAAAAGCTGATTACTTTAAATTGATTTGAAATTGATGTCAGTTTTGGTTTGCAGACTCCTTGGGATTCAGCTGGAAACTCAAGGAGCTAAGCAAAAGATCATCTCTTCTAGCAGACAAATGCAGTAATCAAAATGATCATATGCTCCATCACCTCTTAATTTATTAGCAATTCCTGTAAAATAAATTAAATGTAAGATATAAGTCTCTTCCACAATGCTCAGAATTTTTGAATTTATAGGTTGGGAAAGTCTGGCTTAAATATAATTATAATTAAATATAAAAGGACAAATATCCTTTTTCTTTACCAATGACAAGTGAGTCATATTTTACCTGTTTTGAAACCCTCCTCCAATAATATGTTGTTTTTCCATTTTATCTTGTTCCCATATACTTTGCCTCTGGGTTGAAATGAACAGTTAGTCTGCCAAACGAGAAGACACCATTGATGAAGATAGGGTGTTTAATTTTAGCAGAGGTGGAAGGACTGAAGAGTGGCTAGAGGTTCTCCTGAGATATGTAAGTGTTGTTTTCAATGGCTTAGAGGTGGAGGAAAAGATTTGGGGCTATTCTGCCTTTATCACTGCTTCATCATTACTAGGCACTGGCAAGACATTGATGCAGAATACCAAATTTCTGTACATATTTAGCTTCAGTGTAAATGAGTGGATAAATGAAAGAGAAAATTCAAAATATTTATAGATCAATACATACTTCTGGTTATGGGTGTATAGTATCATGTGATGACAAGAAAGAAGAATCAATTACCTACCATAGAATTTGCAAATGTGTTTCTGATTATCCAGAAACTACATCTTGACCTGCAAATCTCCAAAAGCTGTTAAGGGTGCCTAAGCCACCATTTTCAAGATATCAGGTGGAAGGAAGGGGCACAGTTCCGAAGTAATTTAATGTCAACTGTGTCACCTGACAAATCTGGTGCATTGCATTCAAGCCGCCTTGTAGGTTTCTGCCATTGTTTTTGCTAGATGGAATGAAAAGCAGCAACTGATTCAGAAAGCAATTTATGCACCCCAAAAGCTAGACAAAAGGGAAAAAGAGAGAGCCTACTCAGCTCTTTAGGAGCTTTGTGAGAACTCCAAAGCGAGCCAAGTCCAAATAGCACAGGCTGTTAAAACTGGCCAACCTAAACAAGTCACAATTAAAGCTAGAGTTTCCTCATAAACTCTTCTTTACGATTTTGTGAATCTTAAGGGGCTGAGTTAAGCCTTAATTGTCTCTTGTTTCTTTTGGCCAATTAGAAACACTGGCTCATACTTTCTTTCTCCCTGGTTTTATTTTATTTTGTTTTATTTTTATTTTTTGCTGATCTTATATATTTTAATCTACCGAGTGCTTTATCCACAGTTTTCAAATAAGTCCATCATTTATTTTTATTAGATGAACCACTACAGAGGTTTCTTTTAAAAAAATAATAATAAATCCAACCATTTGATACTGGTATTTATCAAGGTATGAGCAATGTTTAGATATTTGCCTTTTTCTGAAAAGCACTAGGATTTTAACATGTATTTGTGGTACCTAGCAAAAATAGCCTCCTACCTCTTACATAGTTCTAATGCTCACTTGGAAACCTGGGAAAGAGCGAATTCAGTCCCATATATATATATATATATATATATATATATATATATATATATATTTATTCATATTCTTAAGTTTTCGTGGGTGTGCATATGCAAAAAAATTAAAATCTCGGGTGTTTTCCTGCGTCATTATAAATAAGTTGGTTAAAATATTTAAAATCCTGGTTAGCTGAGGTTTTAAAGGACCTTGCAGAGTGCTCTGTAAGGATTTTTAGAAGATTTTAAGCTGGGATTTTAACCAGGATTTTAAATATTTTAACCAACTTATTTATAATGATGCGGGAAAACACCCGAGATTTTAATTTTTTGCATATATATATATATATATATATATGTTTTCTCAGGTTTTCACGGGTGTTTGTATGTAGGTCTTTGGTTATTCGGGTCTTCTCCCACGTAAAATTGGAAGTGTCTTGGCGACGTTTCGACGAAGTCTCATTCGTCATCTTCAGGCTGGTGTTTTCGGCTTCGAGAATATATATATATTCAGGTGGTTTGACTCAGATTGAATAGATTTTAAAGGCACTGATATATAAATCTCAATAAAATCAGTATTTTCTTGCAATTGTGTTTTACTCAATAAGGTTTAAAAAGTGATCAACCATAATACTTTTACAAGTGACAAATGTAGATACATACCTATATTGTAATAGTCATATCATGACCTGTATACAAGAGTAAAATTAAAAAACCAATTGAAGTTCTTGGCATGTTATAAAGGACCACATACCAAAAGTCAATCAAACTTTGAATTTGCCAATGAGCGTTACATCCATGTTATAATAAACCAGAGTTTATGTGGGATTAAGGCACAATAAGTAATGGGGAAAGAACCACTAATAGCCAAACACTATTAATAAGGTCATGAATTTTAGTATCAGAGTAGGTTTTGTATTCTCCATTGACCTTTAGTACGGTATATCAGAGATGCAAAACGTTCACTTCCTTGAAACGTTAATTTTGGAGAAATAATCTTTTTGAGAGAAAACTTTAAAAATATTGAATTATGGCTCTTGATTTAATTTACTCACTCAGTTCCTTTTGTTTTTATTAGACAATAATTCCAAATGCCAAGCATGTAAACATTTGTGAAATAACCAGCAAAACTATGTTTTCAACATGAGAATTTTCAGAGGTGGGAGAACTTCTTGAAAAAAAAAAACCCTTGTTAATGCAGCTCATATTTTAATCCCTTTGGTTATTACAAATATATGCCTATTTAAATGACAGGTTGTAATTAATTTTTTGCAGGATAGTTTTGGGGGGGAAACAGTTTTACAAAAGTTTTCAATTAAATAACAATTAGTACTCATTAGGAAACTTTCCACTTGATGGTAAATGTTTTAATCTTACTTCTAAAGGCCATGATTTACTGCAGCCAAGATGAAAGCCAATTCTGTGAATATGTGCAAATTAGATGTGTGTGTGTTGTGAGTGCATCTGTGTGCATATATAACAAGGGGAGATGGGAATAATGAGCAGTTAAATGTTCTGCTGTATGCAGATATAAGCATAACACTTCTCCCTTCAGTTGTGTTTCAGCTGATCTTGTTAATAAGATTCAATGCTTTTGCTGTTATTTACCTTTGGGGAAGATGACCTGAGACATTTTAGAAATAAACTGCAGTAATACTATTCACAGACACAGGGAATTCTCCAGCTTCCTCAACCTCTTGAAATTATATCCTGTGAGGGGAGAGAAATTCATCTTTACATGCCTGGTACATACAAAAGTTCACTTAAGGATGCAAAATATCACTGGATGGTTTCTCTTTCAACCTTCTGTAACCTGGATCATAAATAATACAGAGTGAATTGAAATAGCTCTGTAGTTAACACAACGAAATTTGTTACAATATTGAAATATAGCCTCAATCCCTTTGTGGCCTTTGCAGAAGAAATCAATTTATTTGCAGGAAGGATGATAGTTGCATGTTATGTATCCTTCAGATTTGAAGGACAAAGGGCAATTGAGTAGTACCTATATTTGGGTCTTTAAATCAAAGATAGACAAAGACACAACTACTTTAAGGAGTTGCATACAGCTGTTATATAAGCATCCCCTGCATGCTCTAGTCCAGGGGTGGGCAAATGTGGCCCTTTTACAACCTGTGGACTTCAACTTCAACTTCAATTCTGGGAGTTGAAGTCCACAGGTTGTAAAAGGGTCACATATGCCCACCCCTGCTCTAGTCTAAAACAGGGGTATCAAACTCATGGCCAGCAGGCTGGATGCATCACGCACTGGCCACACCCATCTCTGGTTTAGCAAAGGGGGAAAATGTTGCAATACAACAACGTGATGTTGCCCCTGGGTGTGAGTTTAACATCCCTGGTCTAAAGCAACTTCTAGTTTTTGAATCTGAAATACTGCACAGCCTTTTTCTATGTATAATAAACATGAATAGTGCCCTCTAGTTAGCTTCCTAATCTGTATGGTATATATGAGTATGTGTGTATAGACACAGAACACAGGTATGTACAGCAACATAGAGGTCGGCCTTATCTAGTGACTATAATTGGTCCTGACAAGTTTGTTAAGCGAAGTAGTCACAGTGTGAAACTGTCTCTGTACTTAAGATCTTAGTTCAGCTTTCTTTTGCTTTACAAACTTGCAAAGGTTGTAAATACAAAAATGGTCATAAAATTATTTTTTCATCATACTTGTATTGATAATCACTGATGATTAGGGGACTGGAGGCTAAAACATGAAGAATGGTTGCAGGAACTGGGTATGTCTAGTTTAGTGAAAAGAAGGACTGGGGTGACATGATAGCAGTGTTCCAATATCACAGGGGCTGTCATAAAGAAGAGTGAGTCAAGCTATTCTCCAAAACACCTGAAGGCAGGACAAGAAGCAACGGATGGAAACTCATCAAGGAGAGAAGCAATCTAGAACTAAGAAGAAATTTCCTAATACAACAGTAAATCATTGCTTCCATAAGTTGTGGGTGCTTTAACACTTTGTCTGAAATTGTATAGGGCAGTGATGGCAAACCTTTTAGAGACCAAGTGCCCAAACTGCAACCCAAAACCCACTTATTTATCGCAAAGTGCCAACATGGCAATTTAACCTGAATACTGAGGTTATAGTTTAAAAAAAAAAAAACTCATGTGATTAACATCTTCTATCTTTAAAAAACCCCACAAAAACAGAGCTTTCAATGATACAAACAACTTTTTATTGAATAGAATGGAATATAACTTCATTACGGTCATAGACCAGCAATAGACATCACTGTTTACAATATATTAAAAAATAGTACTGACATTAATAATAGATAATAACATCTTGTTGAAAGGTAAAAGTTTGCATTTGACATGCTTTTGATTAACGTGACTTTTGTTGTTGTATGCATGCTCATAATTTGTCTAACTAATTTGTCTAACTAATATACTATAGGGTCTCCTGCTTGAGCAGGGGTTTGGATTAGAACAGGGGTCTCCAACCTTGGTAATTTTAAGCCTGGAGGACTTCAATTCCCAGATATCCCAGCCAGCAAAGCTGGCTGGGGAAATCTGGGAGTTGAAGTCCACCAGGCTTAAAATTACCAAGGTTGGAGACCCCTGGACTAGAAGACTCCAAGATCTTTTCCAACTCTGTTATTCTGTTCTGTTCTGTTATTCACTGTCTGGGGCAATCACTACTGGAGAATAGGTATAGGTTTGTGCTTCTTGTTAAGGTGGACCAGATAGTCTATTTCCTGTGCATCTTAGTTTTACTCCTAATGTATTGATGGATAAGTCACATTCCTGTTTTGATATTTGAAAGACAAAAACTTGTTCCCATGAGCATGTAGTTTAGTACGCATTTTTGCACATACTTGGTCACTAAATATGCCGTTTTTTCTTTTTTTTAATTTGATTTATATGCCACCCTTCTCCGGAGACTCAGGGCGGCTTACAATGCGTTAAGCAATAGCTTTCATACTTTTGTATATTTATACAAAGTCAACTTATTGCCCCCACAAACTGGGTCTTCAATTTACCTACCTTAGAAAGGATGGAAGGCTGAGTCAACCTTGAGCCTGGTGAGATTCGAACTTACATTGTGGTGTTAATCACAATGCTATCAGTCTGCTGAGCCACCATTGGCTCTGTATGAGCTTATATTTTAAATATATTTAAGCCTCAATTACAAATGTACAGGTTAATATGTAAAGGTAAAGGTTCCCCTCGCACATATGTGCTAGTTGTTCCCGACTCTAGGGGGCGGTGCTCATCTCCGTTTCAAAGCCGAAGAGCCAGCACTGTCCGAAGATGTCTCCGTGGTCATGTGGCCAGCATGACTAAACGCCAAAGGTGCACAGAACGCTGTTACTTTCCCACCAAAGATGGTCCCTATTTATCTATTTGCATTTTTTACGTGCTTTCGAACTGCTAGGTTGGCAGAAGCTGGGACAAGTAACGGGAGCTCAGATGAGCTAAATTGGAAGCCTGAATTATAACCTCAGTATATTTCTTCACAGTATATTCTAGTTAATATCACTTTATTTTGCTGTTGTGTCTATTTATTTGTCTGTCCATCATCTGTAATGGCTGAGTCATGCTACAAGTTGCTAGAAATTACTACAGAAGAAATGCTTTAGCAGAAGTGGCTACTAACAGGAAGCCCCTGTGCCCCACAGCTCCAAAGCAAATGCTATGAAACTGTTGTCATGTTTGCTCTGGAGCAGCAGTGGAGCTGATTTAAGTTAAGAAATTAATTAGCTTGGCTTTCCAAAAAGCCTGGACTTTGGGGTATGCAGTCTCAGATCAATTTATCCCTCGCATGTGGGAATAATCCTACAACTCCCAACCCTCAGTTCATTTATTGTACAAAACCACAATTCCTTTATAGCTAATTATACATGCTACACGCTTACCAGTTGTCTTCATACTGTTTTGGAGGAATGGAGGAATACCTTTAAGAAATCAGACAGTGGATAGGATTTGGCCGTCATTTTAAATTTTTAGAGCAGTCTGTATAGTGCAATATTCTCTGTCAAGCTGTGTAACTGACTACAGAGCATTCCTTTGGATGAAATGGCGGCCAAAGTAAACTCTGTTAGAAGTGCTTCCAGAAAGTTGGGATCGGTTCCCAGACGAGCATAAAGGTACAAATTATATTTTGGTCCTTACAGTGATCCTAATGCAGGATCTTTCATGTTTACATTTCAGAGGGAAATATATTTTCTGCCAAGGTATATCCTCACTCATCCTTGTCGATGTTTTAACAGTAGAAGAAGAATATGTTTTATGAACAGTTGTGCTAAGGCACTAAAAGGCTTGTACATTTTGGACACAAGGTCAGTCTTGCTTCAAAATTGCAGTTCTGTTCATTTCTCAAAATTAATCCATTCATACAACAAAATTAAACCAAGTCTACTTTGTAACATCTATACATTTTATGAAACCTGTGTATTTTTCTTCTTCCTATTAAAGCTGAAATGGAGCCTTTAAGAGCACCCCACTGAAGACTGGAAAATAATGTTTAAATAATAAACTGAATTGTGCACCTAACAATTTGCTTGGTATATCTTAGTGTTGCTAGGATTCACTTATGATTACAAATTAACTTGGGCATTAAAAGTTTCCTTTTCTCCTTACCTTCCATTGCATATTTCATCCTTTCCTATTCTAACACTGTTTCTATCAGTTGCTGTTCAGTATACCATTACATCCTCTTCTCAAATTGAAAACTTAACATTTTCAGTTCAGTACGCAGAATTTTTCATATTTAATTACCTTTTCAATTTTGTAACCAATTTGTATTTCGTATGCACTCTGTATATACACAGAGAGACATACGCAGTGTCACTTCATATTTCTCTTGAGCATTTTGTTTTCTTGACTTTGGGATTTATTTTCCTACTCTGTTTATGTAAATGATTTATGCATCTGTGCTTTCCAGATTGATTTTATTATCATCTTTGAGTCAGCATTGCTTGTTTGCTTCATGACAGAAAGAATATGATATTAAAGATGTATGTTGAAAGCAACTGGTAGGTTATACTTCTGGAGCTGATAAACCAATTATCAGAGCAGTCACATGGGGCAGAATTTCTGCTAGGCTAAAATGTTTTGACTATAGGTAGAATGGCATGCTTGATTACTTCCTCAGGCTTAAACAATCTGGCTGTTTGTTCTGGGGAAAATGTATTATGTCAGGCTTCTAGGTGATATCCTGTCCTTGACAGGTGTGGTCCCACTATTACATTTTGCTGTTTTATTATAACCCATTCAGACAGCTTTGGATACTGGGTGGTTTAAACATTTTAATAAATGAACAAATGGAATAAAATGTTAGGTGAGGGAGGCAATCTTCTCAGGTGGCCAACTTGGTAGCAGATGCATCAAACCACTTGTTTCCTTAATGTCCCTACTTCCTGTAAATGCAGGGGGAAATGTTGAACCATCATCAATGTTAAGGCATAGTCTAGGCAGCTTCTATCTATGGTATGGGGAAGGAGAATCTTGCCTTGAATTCTTCCATACATAGAGGGCTTTAGTATAAATAGGCTGAAATCTGCTACTAATGATATCTCAAGTAGAGTTCACTGTATTTGCAGATGACATGGCTGGACTGGCATCAAGCCAAGGCAGAAGTTGTTTCAACATTGTCAATATTTTATTTACTTTTTCTTTCTCCCCTTTCTAACTTTTCCCCCACAGATTCAGGGTTTTTCAGATCAGCTGAGCTTTTTCTGTTGGTTGCAACAGGAATTGACTGATTGGCTTGACCCCGAGCCTGACATCATGGGCTGAGAGTGGCTGGCCCAAAGTCACTCAGCCAGTTTTTATGGCTAAGACAAGACTAGAATTCAGAATCTCCAGGTTTCTAACCTGGACTTTTAACCACTAGACCAAACTGGCTCTCATATTTTCTAATTTGAACAGTGATTCTTTTTGTCAGTCTTTTCTCTCATAGATTTAAATAATGAAATGGCTAATTACTTCTCTCTTCATCCTAGTTCCTTTTCTCTGCACAAGTTCCAAAAGTCTTTGGTACCAAACAGTTTGCTCTTAGTAAAGAAAATCTTGCTGATAGAAAGCCAGGAATTTCACAATTACATCTAACTCCTCAGATTGCAATAACTGATTTTAATTTGCATCTTTTTTACTTCTGCTTGTTGGCACAGCAATTGTGCTTAAGCAAGTTTAAGCGATTGCTGCTTGTGCCTTCCTATGGGCGCCACCAAGATTATGCTATAGTTGATAGTTGAAGATGTAGTTGAAGATGATATTTATTCTTTGAGAATGGCAATAAACTTGAAAAATCTGTAATATACTGTAAATGTTACAATAGTCTTGGAATTGTGGTCCATAATAAGCAAATGATTATAAAAAAGATATACTCTTCATCTGGGGGGGGATTATAAACATATTGGTATTGTGCATGATTGTACTACAAGATGATGATGCTGGTTCAATTCTTGCCACCTGCAGAAAACAATCCCAGGTAGCAGATGGATGTGAAAAAATTCTGACTGAGTCCCTCAGGTCCAGTTGTCAATTAAGTGTTGATCAGAGGATACCTTTGGAGAACATGTCATGAGAAATCAAATTGACCACCATATTAGTGGGCTTGGCCCTTTTATAAAATAGCAATAGCACTTAGACTTATATATTGCTTTACAGTGCTTTACAGCCCTCTCTAAGTGGTTTACAGAGTCAGCATATTGCCCCCAACAATCTGTGTCCTCATTTTACCCAACTCAGAAGGATGGAAGGCTGAGTCAACCTGGTGAGATTCAAACTGCTGAACTGCAGGCAGCCGGCAGACAGCAGAAGTAGCCTGCAATACTGCATTCTAACCCATGTGCCACTATGGCTCATGACAGGGAGTTGACAGAAAATAATGACAGGGAGTCACAAAATACTCATAGCACAGTACATGTGAGAATGCTCTTCATCATATCTAGCTTTCTTCAGTAGCCCCACCACACTTTGAAGTGTAGTCACATATCCAGTCACTATTTCTTATTTTGTTAGATTGCCTATTTAAGTCCCAAAGGGACTCTTAAAAATGCAGTATATTCCAGAAGCTGAAGCTTTACTTTGCAGCCTGCTAGCTTCCCAACTAATTTATATTTTACTTAGCATATCTAAATTTTAATAAAACAGACACTACTGAGGTAATTGGTTTAATTGACTTCAAATAAGACTGTTTTCTGTTATATTTATATCCAAACTGTCCTCAAAGGATTTTGCTCTGATACACCTGAATCAGCTGTACACACAACCACCCTGTGAAATAAATACAACTACGAACTCCATTTATATAAGCTAATATATCCTGGAAAGATTAAAGATTGAGGGAAGTTTCTCCAATCTCAGCCCAACATTACATTCAATGCATCACTTCAGCACACATCCTGTGCCTTTGAGTTCACTTCTGGAGGCCACTGTTTTGATGGTGATTTATTACTTATCCTAGATTAATTCCAATTAAATATTTTCAGGAAGTGTTTAATTCAATTTGATGTTTCTGTATCGTGTGTGATTATGCGATTATTCAATTGCTCCAAATGCATATGTGTATCCATCTACTTTGTCTACTCACTGAGAAGCACTGTTATGTCCCAAATGGCAGAAGTGATTTTGGAGGAATGGCTGATGGAGGAGGATGTGGAGGTTACTGGAATGCCCTATGCTTTGCTGGATTCCTCTTCCACTAGTGACATGCTCAGGAGAGCCTGAATGCCAGGCTACCTAGCAGAGTAGTCTAGCATTTGTGTGAAATGCTATTACACCAGGTATAAATGAGTGATTTTGAGTAAGTATAAATGTCTGTGGAGATTTCCAGTCATCCAGGTCATAGTTGTCTCAAAGGTTTTTTTTCAAAAGGCAACGACTGTTTTTTCTTTCAGGAAGTAGAAGAAAAAGTTTCTCTACTCATTCAAGAAGCTTCATCAGATGTGATGGGCAGGGGATGGAAGGATAGGTACAACTGAAGAAGCTTCTTGGATGAGGAGCAAAACATCTTCTTCCTTAAAAAAAACAGTCCAGTTGCCTTTTGAAAACACACCTTTGAGTAAGTATATGTACAGTACTTCCAGTACAGTTAATCACTAAGGCTCTACAGTTAATGCATAAGTTTAGCTAGCAGGATACTTAAGTCATTTAAGAACCTGTTGCTGTAAGCAGCTTTGGCATCCAGTTTCATTTTATACCGGTACTCTTGACTTAGAAGTTCTCCAATTTGCTTCAAAGAATGACTTCAGCCCAAACCTCATTATAAACAATGTCACTCCTGTGTTTTACTGACATGACTTTACGTGTATTTGCTTTATGTCAACTCTTGTTCTCCATTGATCTCAAGACTACCTGACCATGCTTCATGTCTTCCCCACATACATAGTCTTCTATCTATTGGTTCCCTTTTCCCACATGCAGCGTTCCTCTGTCCATGGTTTTTTGTGCTGATAACTTGGCATGCAAGTGCAAACACAATGCTCATCTGACTTCTACCTGCTCTTCATGCTTGTACCTTGACCCATGAGCACATATATACACAATCTTGTACCTTCATTGTAGTGCGTTTCCAGCAGCTGCCGGACCATAAAAAGCACAAGAGTTGGTCTCTTTAAGGGCAAATGATCTGCAGCCATATAAGTACCATTGTATTTTCAAATCAAGTTAGGGAAAAAATGCATCAATTTTAGTGGCCCAGAAAGTTACCTCAGGCTGAGTCAGTATGTTGCTCTATGTGGCCTTATATTGTCAACAGCTGTCCAGGATTTAATAGATATTTTTATAGCCTGAAGCATTTCTAGTCTGAAATAATGATGGAAACTGAATCTTGGATTTTCTACATTCAAAATGTTTCTCCTTCCTGGTAGAGATAGTCCTCAATTTATGACCACAATCGAGCCCAGAATTTCTGTTGCTAAATGAGACATTTGTTGTGAGTTTTGTCCCACTTTATGATCTTTCATGCCACAGTTGTTAATTGAATCACTGCAGTTAAGTTAGTAACATGGTTATTAAATGAATCTGGCTTCCCCATTGACTTTGTCAGATGGCTGCAAAAGGTGAATCACATGAACCCAAGACACTGCAACCATCTTAAATATGGACCAGCTGCCAAGCATCTGAATAATCGTCACAGGACCCTGGGGATGTTGCAATGGTCATAAGTGTGAAAAATGGTCATAAATCATTTTTTTCAGTGCCATTATAAATTTGAAGGCTGACCAAAATGAACTGTTGTAAGTCCTGTTTATCATTTTGTGGGTGTTGTTCGGATAACTTTTTAAGAATCTCCACAAAAGTAATTCTCCTTGTTGTTCCATACTGGCTTTCTTCTTCATCAAGAATATATGAAAGCTTGCACTATTTATCGCTGCAGTTCAGTTTGATCCATGTTATTCCAGGTCAAAATTACGGGTATGTGATCTGCTGTTAAGGCACACGTTCTGAAATAACTCCAGGCCATTTTTTCACTGAATCAAAGCCAACTCATTTTATTTTTTTATTGATTTGCATCCCAATTCCTAAGTCCTTGTACAAAGGACAGTTTGTAAATGCAAATGTGATGGATGGACAGATACATTTATATTCATGAGAGCTAAGCAGGTTAGTGTTATTGTGCACTCCCATGTTGTCAGTAATAATCAGAAAATAGGGGGGATTAATCAGAAGATGTGTAAATAAACAAAGCCTTTAATCTGATCATATCACTGCAGTTGAGCTAAGCTGACAATAAGAGGGAAATATTTTTCCCATAGATAATAGAGTTTTTATCCAAATAGTTATTCTTCAGTTTCTTACCTATAATAATGGAGCAACAGGACAGATAATTTGTTTGCTTACTTGCTATATTTATTATTTCTCTTCTCTTAGTCAGATCATGTGGTTCATTTTGCATGAACTACAATGTAAAAAAAATTCAGTAACAAATGCACATAACTGGAGATGATTTGGGCCACTGGTTTGCATTCAATTTGGGATGGGAGGTTCTTATTTTTTTAAAAAAATAATTTTATCAATTTTTTTAATGGACAGTAAAGACTAATACAAATGAAACTATAAGAAAAAAAAGAAAAATGTTCAGAAGGTACAGAAAAAAGAAGAAAAGAAAAAGTAGACGAAAGAAGAAAAATAACAATAAAGAAGTGACTTCCAACCTTCATCACACTGAGCATAAACTAATATAGTAATTTTTCATCCTCTTTTAAAGTTACAAATAATAATAATAATAAATCTTCTTCTCAGAGCCTAGCATTTATCTGTATACAATCCAGAAATTGTTATCTTTTCTGTCCTGGTTCAGCAACAAGTCCATTATGAGTACCAGAAATATCAAGCAAATAGTTTAGCCCTGATCAAATGGTACTTTTTTTCATATTGCTCTTTATAGTGTTGACCTTTAAATCATTCCAATGGTGGTGAGGATTTGATCTTTCATCAATCTTTGGCATTCAAGTGGAATCTTCAAAGCTGTCACCAACCTACAGTACTTTGCTAATCCCATAAAGATGCATTAACCAGGATTTTTTGTCATAGCTGTTTCATGTTCACATCCTTTTCTTGATTTGTCTTTTGCATCCTCATTTTGATAATCTCAATTTTGTTGTCTTCCAGGCCTTCAAATTCTACAATGCCTATGTCAGATAAAATTTTTTATCATTATCTTCTAAAAGTTTACCCATCAAAATCTGTGTCTTGAGATTTGCAAAAAACTCTTTAAGATCAGAAAAAGTTATAGCTGGCTTAGCCATCTTAACTTTTCTGCCTGGTTCTCTTTAATGTCCATTTGCAACCTTCATCACATCTCAGTTCCTAATAATGGGTTTAGTTTCATTTCATTTGTTTCACACAAGCACAATTGTTTAATTATATATTTGTTCTCCAAATCTTACAGTAAAAATTACCAATATTTTAAATTTCTCTGTCCTCCCAGTCCATTTAAAACTTTCTTAATTCAAAACCCCATATTTTGCTTTTTTGCTGATAGTATATTATTTTAAATTCTTAAATCTCTATTTAAAATCTTAATCCCAGAAGGTAAAATTCACTAGGTTTCAAATTAAGCTTGCTGTTTGGAAGGTCTTTAATATCCATAAAGTGATTAAAGAAAACATTTCTGATATGATTAGAAAGTGAATTTAGCTGGCTTAGTGTCATTATTAAAGGTTCTGTTGCTGATGAAAGCAAAATTGTCATTCCTTGCTCACTCCTAGCATGCAAACGCACCAGAGACTGCTGTTTTACCGTCTCCTTGTGAGAAACTACCACTCAGAGGACTTGTGGACAATCTCCTGTCCTCTCCTTCCTTGGAGAGAGTCAAAGGACCAGTCTACTCACCAGTCTATTATTCTTTACAACAGTCATAATTTCCACCCATTCACAGATATGCCTTCAAACAGACATGACTTGCATTGGAAGCTGACAGTATTTATTTTTCTAGGTGGTTTCATAGAGTCTGCTCAAAACTACCTCTAGACATGTATCTTATGTTCCTAAGATACTTCAATTATTATATCATTAAAGGAGGTATTTAATAATGAAAATAAATTTAATTGAAAAGCTTTTTATAGTTACTAGGCAACTACATTTTGGGTGGCAATTGATTATTGTAATGGAGTTGTAAATTAAACATGGTTGCTTCTGTCTGGAGTTCTTTAAGAGAGTGGTATATTAATTGCTATAAATAAATACTCTTTTCTCTCTTTCTGTACAATGTGGTATATTGGTGCAATGATAAAGAAGATGAATTCTGCTCATAATTAGATAGTCTCCTATTTCAGATGTTCTAGAGCAGGGGTGGCAAACTCGATTTTATTGAGGGCCACATCAGGGTTGTATTTGACCTTGGGGAGCTGGGGGGGGCGTGGCCAGGGTGGGGATGGCCAGCTCGATGTCACTCGTGTTGGGGACACCTGTGGTGGGTTGAGTGTCTGCCAGTGAAAACGGGCTCCCGAGCTCCGTTTTTGGCTGCGACGGTCTCCTCTGCCAGCAAAAACGGAGCTTGGGAGGGAGTGCGGAGTTAGCCCAGGGGTGAAATGCTCCCGGTTCAGACTGGATCGCCTGATCTGGTAGTGATGGCGGCGCGTGGTTCGGAGAACCGGTAGCAAAAATCCCTGTGCACCCCCCCATGCCCAGCTGAGCCACACGATCATCAGAGGCTTTTTTTTTTACTTTTAAAAGCATTTTTTCTACAACCTCTTCTGACGAAAAAATGCTTTTAAAAGTAAAAAAAAAAAGCCTCTGCTGATCGCGAGGCTCGGCTGGGATCGTCAGAGGCTTTTCAAAGCATTTTTTTCTGCAACCTCTTGGCTGAAGAGGTGGCAAAAAAAATGCTTTGAAAAGTCTTTGACGATCCCAGCTGAGTTGCCTGATCGTCAGAGGCTTTTCAAAACATTAGAAAAAATGCTTTGAAAAGTTAAAAAAAACAAAAGTTGGCCACGCCCACACAATCACATTACCCTCCCCCACCAAACCACGCCCACAGAACCGGTAGTAACAAATTTTACTTTTCACCCCTGCTCCAAACTGCACACACCCCAATCACCCCTGGCCCTTCCACTGACTTTATTATCTCACGAAGTGGCCTGAATCTCCTGTAACTTTCCACAAGGTCAAGAAGTAAAGTTGTTGCTTTCAATCCCTCAAAGGTTCCTCTCCCACAGAATCTAAAGGATGCTACCTGGGGAATTCTGGGAAGTCACATCCATATATCTTAAAAGTTGCCAAAGTTGAGAAACACTGATCTGGAGAAAGAGATATTTATTTATTTATTTATTTATTTATTTATTTATTTATTTATTTATTTATTTATTTATTTATTTATTTATTTATTGGTTTGATTTATATGCCCCCCTTTTCTGGAGATGCAGGGCGGCTTACAATGCGTTAAGCAATAGCCTTCATACTTTTGTATATACCTGCTTAGTAGGGCTTTCGACCCCCCCCAGTGGTGTTCTTTTTTATACAAAGTCAGCTTATTGCCCCCACAAACCGGGTTCTCATTTTACCTACCTCGAAAGGATGGAAGGCTCAGTTAATGATATTGTCAATTTCTATTGCAATGTCAATGTCTCTCTAACAATCAGTGGTTGGAGGTTATTGCTTTTAATTGTTTTTATATTGGATTTTTATCTTTGGAGTCACTGAGATGAGTTGGGCAGTCATATAAATTTTCTTAAATAAATGAAGACCAGTTCTCAGAAGAATAAATGGTAAAGAATGGCCTATAGAATCTGTGTTGATTCTATCCTATTTTGTTGCCCTGGCACCTCTTAACATCATAATTTCCTACAAAAACTTGGGAGGAGATCACCAATATTTAACATGATTTTTAAAACGTAATAGTTTAAAAACCACCAATATTTAGCATATTTAAAAAAAATGTAATAGTTCAACCAGATAGATCGGTTAAGATTTATAAAACATTTATATTATATTATATGGGCTACGTTATTTCTGATTACCACTTAAAGTTGTATCTGCACTGGCTGGTGATATGCTTTAGGTAAAGAAAAATCTTTCCCACTGTATACTAACAACCATTGCTTTTTGCTAGAACTGACATGAACCGAATCTGGGACATTTTGCAAAGCCTCTTTCTCTACCATTGAGCTTTCTTAAATGTTCTCTTATTTCTAAGGGAAAGTATATCTTTATAAAATACCAGTGTGTGAAATTTCCTAAATTGAGAAATATGCCTGCAAAAATAGATTAAACATAAGGGATTAGGGATTGGATGGCCCTTTTCAGTTCATTCTAGTTTATTCTAGAAGTGGTTGTTTTTTTCTCCTAGATCCATGATGGCGAACTTATGGCACGAGCTGTCGCCTGTTACTCTTCCGGTTTCTGGTGTGCCAGCCAGCTGGCCTTCACATGCGTGGGAACGCAGGAAACCAGATGAGCAACTGCCCAGTATGCATTTGCATGCCAGGCAGCTTCTCTTCTGGTTTCCGGCATGCATGCATGCACTGGCTGGTGTGCATGTGCATGCCGGAAACCGGAAGATCATCTTCCTGGTGTGTGCTTGAACGCTGGGTGGCTGTTCTTCTGGTTTCCGGCATGTGCACGCTCATGCACACGCTCCCATTTCGGCACTCAGTGCCAAAAAGGTTCACCAACACTGTTCTAGATCTACTGTCAGCTCCGGCGCACCTGGCAGCCCGGGGCTGTCATTCACATGGGGCAGGTGAAGACGGGCTGCTGTGTTCACCGGCCGCCTGAGACTGACCTGCTGCCACCCGCCGGGTCCCAGAACAGCCTCCCGCCTCCTGCAGAGTCTGGATGCGTCCGGACCGACCTGCTGCTGCCTACTGACTTCTGGAATGGCCTGCCGCCTCCCTCTGGGTCCAGACATGGCCTGACATCTATGCTGCGGCTAGGAAACAGCTGAGAGGCTGCCGAGGCTACAGCTGAGATGCAGCATTGGCATCAGAGGAGAAGCTGCCGTGGAGCCTGAACTAATAAAAATGGTGGTGAACAGTGGGAAGGCGGCCTCGGCAGCAAGACCAACTGTGCAGTGGCAGCCTGCAAAGGAGTGGTGATAGGGTCACATGGGGGCGGGCCTGAGCGTGTGATAGGGCAGGGAGGCAGGAAACATTAAAAAAGGTGGTGGGGAGCACTGGGCGAGTAGCCCTGACATTGATTCATTGTTTTGCTGATCCTGCAAGCTTTGTTGGTCAGTTGGTGCCGGAGCGGAGATAAATTGCTGCAAACCTGAACTGTGTTTTCATCCTGTCATTCCAGAACCTGACACCTACATTTGTTTTTCGAACTGACAAGTTTTAGTGAAATACACTAAATGGCATGAGCAAAAACTGGGTATTGTTCACTTTATCTTGCTGTATCTACAGATGGCATCCTTTGTTTTTTTCAAGGTGGTATCAAAAAGGGTGGTCAGTTAGGTGGAAGAATAAGTTTTTGGATTGAATTTTGGTGCATGTACAGAAAAGGACTTGGTCTGGAAGGCTATCACAAAGATTCAGAAACTTCAGAGAAAACTGGCTGAGCTGTGGGTGGTCAAGAGATCTGGAAAGTGGTCAAGAGATGTAGGAAGAAGGAAGGAAAGACCACTCTTGGATTGGAATGGAGTCGTATTAGTGGTAGTGGTGACACTACTGTATTTGGGATGCTAATGTGCAGTGGTCACTCTTATTGGATTGAAGCCAGCTGGAGTTGTAGTAGCAAGCAGTGGCACAATTAAATATGCTGGCCATCTTTGGAAGCATTGGTGGAGTAGCTACATGGAACTGTGAATCATTGCAGATAACAGAGCAGTGGAATGAGATACTAAATGTTAAGATTTCTCCATTGCCAATAATGTGTATTATGCATGTTTTACCTAAAGCATATGTTTTATTTATTTTTTTATGTATATCTCACCTTTATTATTTCTATAAATAACTCAAGGCAGCAAGCATACCTAACACTCCTTCCTTTTCCTATTTTTCCAAAAATAATAACTCTGTGAGGTGAGTTGGGCTGAGAGATAGTGACCAGAGTTACCCAGCTGGCTTTCATGCCTAAGGCTGGACTAAAACTCATAGCCTTCCATTTTCTAAGCCAGCATCTTATCCACTACATCAAAACTGGCCCTCTTCTTTCTGCTGTATCTGGAAACGGTATGCTAGGGAAATCCAGAGAAATGGAATGAAGAGATTGTCACAATAGTTCGTCCTCTGGTATCTGCCACTTGAGGCAATTGTCTCATTCTACCTAATGGCAAGGGCCAGATGTGTCAATCACAGTGTTCTACTCAAAGAACTGCTTCGGTCGGCAAAATTTGGAGGCAAGTTCCCATATTGCCAGGTTTCCAAAAATATTATCTGGAGATAGTCATCCCTGAACAAATAATTTGTTGCTAAATGCTGCAGGAGTCACATTTCATCTGAGATTCTAGGACAAAAAAGCAATATTTGGTTCCTCTTTCTGACAATGAGGGACAGTTATATAACTCAGATCTGTCTCTCACCTTAGCTGATTGTTTCAGATTAATGGGCAAGCAGAGAGGAGGACTGAAGAAAAACCCGGCAGTCTTTATATATGCAAAGCTAGTGATTCATTTTGATGGTATGCTAGATAAAAAAGTAAATCAAATCCAAATTGTGTAGTATTATCTACTGATTGGAAGAAAGGGAAACCTGTAAAGTACAAAATAATCCTATTAAAACAGAGATGGCTAAACAGTTGGCTGCCAATTGATCTCAAAATTATGGCTTCTTATGTATAAGCAAATAGAGGGATTATATTATTAAACAGTATACAAAATGGCATGTGCATGTGCCTGAAATATTTTGGTATATTGCATCTTTTACAATATAGCCAGAAAATCCATGTGGAAAGGGGACTGATTAAAAAAAACCAACAACACACATACAGCAACAGCCATAACTATCCTAAAATACTGAAACTGATCTACCTTTAAGTGTACTTGAATCTTCAGAATAAAACTGCTTTCTGAAGTTGCAGATGCTTTGTACTGCTTCCTGCAGTCAAGATAGGGATGAATTTCTGCCTCTGATGGATAACTGGCTCCATATGGTGATCAGGTCCCATTCTCAGATGCCATGTCATCATCCCCTCCCCAGAGCTCAAGTGGAATCTGGAGGTAAAATGAAGAAGAAAACACAAACTTGGGGAATGGATGCTCTTAGGTTAACTGAACATGAGGGGTCCTTGGTGCTCTCTGAGCTTGGTTGTTTTCTTGGAGATATTTCATTACCCAAACTAGGTAACATCATCAGTGCTTGAAGCACAACAATGTTAGCTAGTGTGGGTAATGAAATGCCTCCAAGAAAACAACCAGGCTCAGACAGCACCAAGGACCCCTCATATCAGTCCTGAACTACAAATATTCTTTATTTAACTAAACATTCCAGTTCAGATCAAGCTAATTGTTTGCTAGCTGAACCCTCTTAATTGCCATTGTTTAAACTTTGCTAACAAATTTGTTAATGTTTTAATTGGGAAATATTTCCAATTTGCAGTGAGGGCATGTTAGGCAAACAAGACACAGTTCTCTCTTTTCTTCCCCAGTTCAGCCACAGCTGAGATTACATTATATGACAACCATGTCCTGCATTTGTCATTTATCACCCCCCAGTATAGTCTTTTTAGACACTCATGAAATGTAATTAGTGCCCTGGCTAATTTTGCCTGTGATAGTGTTTGTCCTGTGACTGGGATAGATGAGACTCCGTTGATGTGTGATTTAGACACTAGAGTAATCAGCTGGCCTAATGCCATGGGACTGCAATGAAGGACATGTGCTGCAAAGTACAGAGAAGCTTTCACTGACTTAATGTAGGGCGATATGTGGTACAAGTTGAACAGTGCCCTTCAGATTTCTTCTTTGTTCCCCTTGATGTGTTCATGGGGATCTGTGTATCCTATTGCTCACACTGCTACATTCTTGATCATAATGTATCAGTATAATGTACCACAGATGTATCAGTAAACCATAAGGTAATTCAGAGCTTTGCCTGAAAAAGAAATAGTCCCAATGTGAAGCAACCAGGTCCCTGAGATTTCTGTTCACTGATCAAGTTGTATCTACTATTGTTTCCTCCCATTTGGAGAACAGCTTGAAAGTCAAGAGTATTTTATAGTCTCTTCTAAAATGCTGTAGCTGGTTTTTTGTTTTTGTTTTTTGTTCAGATACTGATGGATTTTCTTTGTCTTAACCTGCCACCTATTTGCTCCCCTGTCTTGGAACTCTACACACTGCTTTAGCACAGGGAATTGGCCCAGGATTCCCTTGGTCTCCTACTTCATTCCTTTACGTTTACCTACCAATATCTTCACCAACATCTTCTGCTCTCATGCAACCCACAATTTTAGGGCCAAAGGCCTTCTGCACACATTTGTTACCTAAGTAATCTAGGGAGACCCATTTACTTTAAGAATGCTTGGTAAAGTACTTTATCATGAAAGCATAAAATCAATTAAATTGGACAATAAAAAGGTGTGGGCTGTGAATTGCTATGGCAGATATTGTTTGCACCCTCTTTTAAGAGAAGATTGTGATCCATTATTAATGCACTGATGGGGATGATGATGATGAATATGATTGTATTCTGGTGACAAAATGCAAGTTGTTTTTTTTTTTTTTAAGGACAAATACAATTACTCATGCAAATATTTTAACTGTACATAATTGAAAGCAAATTAAAGTCTTGACATTGCAGACCTTTGGAGCTTGGGATTTAGCAACAAAATGAAATGTGACAGCCAGGAATCTAGAGATTCTGCTGATGGTTTCATAGAAGGCAATCAAAGCAGCAATACACACAAAGAAGTGGGTCATTTTTATTCATGTGAAATAAGTTGCTGACACAAACAACTGAAATAAGAAGCATCATAAAGCCAGAAGGGGTCTTCTTGGAGCCTTGTGTCCCTGCTGGGCTGGAAGATAAGATGGTCATTCTCAGGCTATCTGCAGCTGCGGCACTGAATGCAGCACTGTAGCAAGGCAGATCAGCAGCTTCTGTTACTAGAAAGCTGTCAAAAGGCACAGGAAATGGACCCAGCCTGGACATGTGATGAATTAATCATTCTCAGATGAACCAGATCCAGAAGTGGAACAGGCTGCTTAGAAAATTTGGCTGAGATTTGGATTCCTAAGCAGAAAACTTCTAGTTTTGATTAGAGAAGATTCTCTGACTAAAGAGAAGATTATAGAAACAGAAAGAGGAGAAAGAGCTTATGAAGGACACCCCCCTCAAAAAGCACAGATCACGAATCTGTAAGAATGAAAGAGCAACCCAACCCTTTAATCTTATTTCCTTTTATCTATTTTTCTGTCCTCCTTGTTTCCTTTTTTCTGGTTCCAACTATCAGCATTCCAAATTCATGTTACCTTATAATCGTGGCTTGTGCTATTTGTGTTTCTTTGACATTTTGAACTGACTTGGCAATTGATTTGTCGTTCATCTCACACTTATTTCATTTTTTTTTCATTCCAGAATGATTCTTGAAATGAAATAGAACTTTGATCTTATTTTATCTCTTGGAGGAATTCTGCTAGAGATCTGTAGCTTTGGGCAGACAATCCTGTGATATTGTTTTTGTGTTTTCGCAACCACATAGGAGCAGCTTAAGGGCTTGCAGCCCATGTGGTTGAAAGTATGTCCAAGGAACTTCTAACTTAGAATGAATAACAACATCTATTGCAATTACAGATAAGCTACCCAAACTTTTTCCATGCATAAAACATACATAGACAAAGAGAATATAAAACAGCATTGGTAGCATCTCTCTTTCTTTCTGATAATCTATTTTTTGTCCTGTTTCCTATTGAGCCTGTGTGTTGATTATAGCAAAACAGGATAGTTTTATGAACTTCTGCATTTTGTTATCATTGGAATAATAATAATATTCAATACTATTCTTATAAAAAAAGTTTTATTGTTTTATTACTACACTGTAATATTATATCTGTTCATATCATACATTCTTCTTGCAATTTTATATATAATTATTTTTGCAGAGAGAAAAACGGGTAGGCAGGTGAATGAAAAACAAAATAAGCGATCAAGAATTTGATAACAATAGGTAATAATGGCTTTTGATAATAGGAATGCATTTTGATAGATTAAATTATCTGTTTTTCCAGTTTTACAGACAATTTGGAATCTTGTCTTCTGGTTATTCTCTAATACAGTCTCAAAGTTCCACTCTAGTTCTATCTACTTGTTTGCCTGATGATAGTTGTAAGCCACAACCTCTGGTCTGTCCCAACATTTCCTCCTTTACTCTTTCCCCTTTTCTCTTCATTTGTTCACGCTGAGACTTCTTTTCACCAAGTAGCTTCGGTAATGATAATTTCAGTCATTTCATCTTCTTTCGCAGTTCCAAATCTCATCAAGCATATAAAGTTCCCTGAGCTACATTAAGACTGTCAAGACAAATTCTTTGCTCGGCTTCTGATGTTACCATTTTTGCTCATGGGAATAAGTTCATAAATGATTCCCATGGAGAAAAATTTATATTGAACAGACTCATTCTCTCACAGCTACTGCCAAGTCAGAAAACATGACAATTGAGCCATGTCCTGTTCCTGGGGTGGGTGCGTTGACCGGACATTTTCACATACAGGCTTAAATATTTTTTATATTATCACATCTGCTATTTGTGTACAAATGTTTATATATCATCACCTATGCCATTTGTTTACAAGTTAAGTTAGAAAATTGAAAAGAGTTATTTGGAATTTGAAGTGCATTCTAGCTATTGATTTTTCCATTCAAAGGATAGGTGGAAACAATACATAGGATGCATGCATGAAAATGGCCTACTATTATTTAGCCATTCTACACATGACTTTATAGATTTTCATATGTAAAAAGTATTTAAAAACAATTGTCAAGTCTGTTATCCTTGAAGCAAAATGAGTTGATTATAAATTAAACTTATATCCTTCCATCTTAATGTTTTTTCTTAGAACATTACTGGCACATAATTATTAAGGGCCTCCTGAGTTTCTGGTTTCAGTATACCATAAATGAATACATATTTACCAGTGCTCCATAACATTCAAACATTAGGACTCTATAAATGGAGATATTATTCTTTCATGAATGAAGGCAAATATGTGTCCCAGGATAACGTCCAGCACGGAGACGGCATTGGTCGCATTGGTGGATGATCTCTGGAGGGCTTGGGACAGGGGTTGTTCCTCTGTTCTGGTCCTGTTAGACCTCTCAGCGGCTTTTGATACCATCGACCATGGTATCATGCTGCGCCGGCTGGAGGGACTGGGGGTGGGAGGCACCGTGTTGCGGTGGTTCTCCTCCTATCTCTCTGACCGGTCGCAGTCTGTGTTGGCAGGGGGGCAGAGGTCGACCTCGAGGCGCCTTGCTTGCGGGGTGCCGCAAGGGTCGGTCCTCTCGCCGCTCCTGTTCAACATTTATGTGAAGCCGCTGGGTGAGATCATCCGTGGTTTTGGGGTGCGATGCCATCTGTACGCTGATGACACTCAGCTGTACATTTCCACCCCAGACCACCCCAATGATGCCCTCGAAGTGATGTCCCAGTGTCTGGAGGCCGTGCGGGTCTGGATGGGGAGGAACAGGCTTCGGCTTAACCCTTCCAAGACCGAGTGGCTGTGGATGCCGGCGTCCCGGTATAGCCAGCTGGTGCCATCTCTGGCTATTGGGGGCGAGTCACTGACCCCCACAGAGGGGGCTCGCAACTTGGGCGTCCTCCTGGACACACGGCTGTCTTTAGAAGAGCATATGACGGCCGTGGCCAGGGGGGCTTTTTATCAGGTTCGCCTGATACGCCAGTTGCGCCCCTTTCTGGATCGGGACTCCTTGTGCACAGTCACTCATGCCTTGGTTACGTCACGCCTGGACTACTGTAACGCTCTCTACATGGGGCTCCCCCTGAGGAGCACCCGGAGGCTCCAGCTGGTGCAGAATGCGGCCGCGCGGGTGATTATGGGAGCGACGTGGCGCTCCCACGTAACACCTCTCCTGCGCGAGCTGCATTGGCTCCCGGTGGTCTTCCGGGTGCACTTTAAGGTGTTGGTTCTCATCTTTAAAGCGCTCCATGGCTTAGGGCCAGGGTATTTGCGAGACCGCCTGCTGCTACCGATAACCTCCCACCGGCCAATACGCTCTCACAGAGAGGGCCTCCTCGGGGTGCCGTCGGTCAGGCAATGTCGGCTGGCGGCCCCCAGGGGGCGAGCCTTCTCTGTGGGGGCACCCGCCCTGTGGAATGAGCTGCCTCCTGGAATACGATTGATCCCGGACCTCCGGACCTTCCGTAAAGCCCTGAAGACGTTTTTATTTCATCAAGCCGGCCTAGCCTAAATGGTTTTTTAATTGGGATTTTAAATTTTATGGATTTGGGGTTTTAAATTTGGGTAGCCAATGATTTAATTCTTTTAATTATCTTAACTTTTGCATTTGTATGTTTTTTAATTTTGGCTGTTCACCGCCCTGAGTCCCTTCTGGGAGAAGGGCGGTATACAAATTAAATAAATAAATAAATAAATAAATAAAATATTGCAGAATCTAATCTGAGTCGGTAACTGGCATACATTCTGGAGAGTGAGAAGTTCCCTGAAGAGGGGCTCCAGCATGAGTCCGAAAGCTTGTAAGAATAAACATCTGGTCCCAGTGACCAATTCATATTGGAACATGCAACATTATTCTTTGTCTAAGAATAATGGCAGGGACAAATTGGCTCATTTCATTAAAAAATTAGGCAGAATATTGTGTGCTTATTTTACCTCGTATATCTGATTTCATAGGATCAGATCATTCATTCTGTGCTAGCTAATGTGACCACATGACCTTATATTTACTTTTTTAAAAGTGGTAATGCGGTATGAGAGAAAATTTCTTCTAACTATAGTTGCGAAAGTGATGTTGCTTAATGCTGTATGTGGATGTTGTCATGATTCCAAGAATTACGGTCAGTTTATCAGAATATGAAGATTTTGTCTACAGTAGATATTGTTCCCAATATTATCATGCTTTACTCATACCAGTGGTGGATTTCAAAAACTTTCACTACCGGTTCTGTGGGTGTGGCTTGGTGGGCGTGGCATGGTTTGGTGGGAGTGGCTTAGTGGGCATGGCAGGGGAAGGATACCATAAAATCTCCATTCCCACCCCACTCTGGGGCCAACCAGAAGTGGTATTTGCCAGTTCCCCGAACTACTCAAAATTTCCTCTACCGGTTCGCCAGAACTGGTCAGAACCTGCTGAAACCCACCTCTGGCTCCTACTATACATAAAATGCCAAGATAAATCAGGGAGAATGTGCTGATTTATTTGGAAAAACCCATATTCCAGCGTAAATCAGCTGTATGTTTGTTTTAAACTGAGGGGGGGAAAGTGAAAAATTAAGAGCATTCTTAAAGAATGACAAAGCAATCACAAATCTTGTCATCAAGTGTCCTTAAATGAAAAGTATCTATATTGATCTTGCAATGGATCTTTCTTTTTTCTTTTTTTAAAATAAAATTATGTTTTCTTCTTTAATTTTAAAACCAAAACAACAGCAACCTGCCTGTGGTGATTCTGTTTCTCTGTTTAGGTGAGGAAATATCTCTGAAAGGATGACCCAAAGAGTCATGGGTTGTCTAGTAAATAATTAATTTTATGTGAAACAGATTTGATGGAATTTCCAGTAACAGATGCCATTAAGGTGAAGACTCTGACAGCCATTCATATAGGGGAGTACATTCTGTAGAGTAGGACATATGATGAGCCATTATTTTTTAATGCAGAACACATGAAGAGAACAGGTAACATGTATTGACTGCACCGAGAATAGTATTTGCACAACAATGGAAAAGGGAAGAAATCCCAACAGATGATGATGTGATTAGAAAAATATTAGAATGTGCAGAAATGGATAACCTAACACTTACAATTAAGGAAAAGAAAGAAACTGAATACTTTTTGACTTGGGACTTATTTTATCAATGGCTAGCTAACAAAAGCAGGAGTTAGAAACAGGGAAATATATGGAAGGATCAGTGATGTAAGGAAGATATGTTATCTCTTTTATTCATTAAACATGAAACTCAGTCAACTGAACATTTAAAAATGTCACAAATACGAGTGACTGGTGCTAATGGTTGATACAGGTTGCTGCCAGGGTCCTAGGTATCAACCAAGTATCTTCTTAAAATATATGATGTTCCGAGTAGCGCAATTTTTTGCAGTTCCACTGGTGTTATTCAGGAAGCTGCAATTTCTTGATGTGTTTTGTAAAATTCTTGGACATGGTACCAAGTGCCCTGATGACAATGGGTATCACTGTTACATCCATAGCCGTGTAGTTTCAATGGCCAGGTCGCGATATTTCATGATTTTTTCCAGTTCTTTTTCTTCGACTCTGGTGTCTCCTGGTACAGCGATATCAATAAACTGTACGCTTCGGCCCTCAACAACCGTGATATCTGGTGTGTTATGTTCCAAATGACGATCCGTTTGTATTCGAAAGTCCCACAAGATCTTCACTCTCTCATTTTCAATAACTTTTTCCACTTTTGCTCCCATGACTTTTCGGATACAGGTATGTCGTATTTTTTACATAATGACCAATGGACTAATTTAGCAACTCAATCATGTCTATCTTTGTAATCAGCTTTGTGCAATTTTGCTGCATTCACAAATTAAGTGTGAAACAGTTTCAACTTTGTCGTGGCAAAGTTGGCAGTTTGGATTGTCAGTGGATTTTTGTATCTTCACTTTCATGGCATTAGTACTTGTTCTTGAGCAGCGAGTAGTAAACCTTCCGTTTCTTTCTTGATGGTTCCTCTCTTAAGCCATGCCCATGTCAAGTTGTTATCACACTTTCCTTCAATATTTTTCAAGTGCTGTCCATGCAGAGCTTTGGTTTTCCATCCATTTAATCTTTCATCCAACTGTTTTTCCTTATATTCTGCCTTTGTTTCTGTTGTTTTTATAGTGTTTTCCATTTTCACAGCCTGCAGCAATCTTTCTGTGCTTTGGTTCACATGATCATTCAAACTTTGTTTTTCTTCTTCTACAGTTTGATGGATTTGCAATAGCCCTCTGATATTATTGATATTAATGCAAGGAATATTGTTCTGAACACTTTGATTATTATCTCCTAAAAGCATTTGTACCCAGACAACACACTGTTCAATTGAAATTGGAATTTTTGTATGTTATAAAAGAAAATAAAAACTTAAAAAAAAAAAGAGAGAGAGAAAGAGAATATATAATAAAGAAGTAGAATTAGGGCATTGTTTTAAAACAGGATATTAATTTGCTCCAGAAGCTGCTCCAGAATCCTTAGCTCATTTTTTTTGTAATTGATCATTACAGGCAGCAAGCAAGAAGAACCCGCCTCTCCCTCTCTCCCTCTTCTCTGCTTTTCTCTGGTTGGAAGGCTCTTGGGTTCTTCCCCTTTAGCCTAATTCCTACAAAAAGAATGCTTTACTCTTTCTTCTTCTCCTATTAATAGGACTAGTGGAATACAGGCTATGTCTTGTATTATGTAACTTCTTCAATGAACCATACCCCAAAGTCCAGGCTTTTTGGAAAGCCAAGCTAATTAATTTCTTAACTTAAATCAGCTCCACTGCTGCTCCAGAGCAAACATGACAACAGTTTCATAGCATTTGCTTTGGAGCTGTGGGGCACAGGGACTTCCTGTTAGTAGCCACTTCTGCTAAGGCATTTCTTCTGTAGTAATTTCTAGCAACTTGTAGCATGACTCAGCCATTACAGATGATGGACAGACAAGTAAATAGACACAACAGCAAAATAAAGCGATATTAACTAGAATATACTGTGAAGAAATATACTGAGGTTATAATTCAGGCTTCCAATTTAGCTCATCTGAGCTCCCGTTACTTGTCTCAGCTTCTGCCAACCTAGCAGTTCGAAAGCATGTAAAAAATGCAAGTAGAAAAATAGGGACCACTTTGGTGGGAAGGTAACAGTGCTCCGTGCGCCTTCGGCATTTAGTCATGCCGGCCACATGACCTCGGAGACGTCTTCAGACAATGCTGGCTCTTCGGCTTAGAAACGGAGATGAGCACTGCCTCTAGAGCTGGAAACAACTAGCATACATATGCAGGGGAACCTTTACCTTATATGTCTCTATATCAGCAGCCCCCAACCTTTTGGGCACCAGGGACTGGTTCTGTGGAGAAAGGTTTTTCCATGAACTGGAGGGGGTGTGGTTTTGCATGCTTCCTGCATCTCGCAGATGGGGCTTCCCTTGTTTGGGTGGCCCAGTTGCTGACATGCCGCGGATCAGTGCTGGTCCATGGACTGGGGGTTGGGGTCCCCTGCTCTAGATACTCTTTATGGGCTTGGTACGCACATGGTATGCATTGCTAAATGTTAACCACACAGGATATATTAGAGGTTTCCAAATGAATTATCTTAATCTTTCCCCTGAAGAACATTGGGATGATATTATACTATAGGTAGACTAAAGAGATGTAGTAGTTAGAGGGTTGACACACAATTGGTCAGACTATGTCACAAGTAGGATTTTCTATATTGGTCTGGGGTTGGGAACATTTGTACTTTAAAAAAATATTAGCTTGTTTTAGGACTTGGACATCTACTTTCTTTCCCTTTTCAAAACAGTGGGAAATCATGCCATCAGCTTTCAACAACAATATTGCTGAAATTTGGAGACATGGACAGGGAGGGTTCCTGTGGCTATAAAAATGGTGTTTAGGGAGCCATGAATGGTCCTGCCAAAATGATATTATCCTGATTACACTTGTACAGCATATGATAGACAAAGCAATTGGTTGAATCCATTGGATTTGCTGTCCTCCCTGAGCATGTCACTAGTCAGTAGGAAGAACATCTGTCAATCACAGTACTGCAGTAAAAATGGAGTAGGTGAGACACAGGCATAACTATTTTTCTTGCTAAACCTAATTCTTTCAAAACTCAAATCTAATAATGTGAAATGTGAAATAAAATAAAGTGGAAAGAATGATTCATGAACAGAACTGAGGTGAGTGTATTAGGGGACAGTAATGTATTTAGGATTCTTCTCCCACACTTTTCTTTTTTCTGTACAACCACCAGTTGCAGACCTGCAAATTCTTCTGTATTATTCTCTGGATATTAAATGAGAAGTTGTGGAGGGCTGTTCAGTTCTAACATAGATGGCTTCTTTTACCCCCCTTTTAACTTTTCTACCCTCTTTCAAACCATTGGTCCTCTGATGGGTTTGTTCTCCTATGTAGTGCCATGTATTTGTGAAGTGGTTGTGCAGATGTGTACATTGGAGAAACAAAACATCCACTTCATAAGTGCATGGCACAACTTGGGAGAACAAACTCATTAGGACAAGATTCATTAGGACAATGGACCATCCGCATTTGAAAGACAAATGACACTCTTTTGAAGATAGCAAACTCCACATTCTGGATAGAGAGGACCATTGGTGTGAAAGATGGGTAAAAAAGGCCATCTATGTTAGAATTGAACAGCTCTCCCTCAACGGGGGGTGGGAGGTGGGGGGAGGAATATGACGCCACCAATCTCCTGTCTACTTCGCAGTCCTTTCAGCAGTTCCAAGAAAATTCCACATCCATTTGCACTCACATTCAGTTGAACTTGAGGGAGAGATAAACCCCCAAGTGGCTTCAATGGCTCTCAGAGAGAGTGCTAATGACCAGATGACTGCAAAGAAATATAATCCTTCCACACACACTCCAACATCCTGCCAGAACTAAGCCTTCCATCCCTCCCTACACCCTGCCGCCATCCAGCCAGAACTGGTGAAGCTTCTTTGATGAAATGTTTTCTTCTTTCTCAAGAAAACAAAAAACATAGTCCAGTTGCCTTTTGAAAAAGCACCTTTGAGACAACCATAACCTGGATAACTGAGAATCTCCATAGACCTAGTTTGGGTACTAAAATGTCTGTAAGAAAACAACCTAGATCAGAGAGCACCAGGGATCCCTCATTTCAAGCCTGAGCTACAAATATTCTCCGTTATTGATAATGTCAATGTATTTAATTTTTTGCTTTCTGCCAGATCTTTTGTGTAAAAAGATGGTTCCTGATTAAGTACTGCTATAGTGTGCTGTTGATACAATTTAAGTTACTTGAATAATCAGCATCAAAGAGAAGGGGAATTCACATTTCCACTATGTTCCTGCGATTAAGTATTAGCCTGACAGTCTGTGGTTTCTTTGAAGGAAAAATTCCACAAAGGTTTTCAGCATTTCTGAAGCAATCTCAGACTTTTAACAATCTCAGAACATTGCTTGGCTTGTGAAACTGAGTCTATTTAACTCAGTATTATTTTATATAAAACCAGGACAAAGGTTTTTTTTAAAAAAAATTATGTTTTCCTTTGTAACGTTGCAGTTAGATGGTTAGCTTCCTTAAATATCAAATTATAACATCTATAACATATGGCATCCTACTATGGTGATTTTATTACAGTTTTATTATACTTTAATGTTTTATCTCACATATTGTCCAAATACTATATTTGTGTATGTGTATGTGTATCTGCTGATGCTTTATTTAAACTTACATTTGTATATCAGTGATTGCATGACCTCTGTAGGTGTCACATGCTAAATACATAGAAAGAGCAAATATAATGCATTCTACATATATACTGTAGATATATTTAAAACAATCTCTAGGCTTTCCCCAAACCCCTGCCCTAAGAATGTTCCCCTCTTATCTTCTAATCTACAGCCAATAGATAGATCATGATGGCACCAAGTCCAACATGTTCAAAGAGTGCAACCTAGGAAATCCTCTAAATACCTTCAAGGGAGCTGTGGTCCAGTATATTTCAGAAGCATTCCTTTGACAGTGTCAGAAGCTACAGCTGTTTTTAAGTTTAATTACTGTTGAGCTGCAGCCCAGGTCATACTGACCTTCTTTACTGCAGTGTATATCAAAACATTCCAAAACATTAATCCAAATACTTCATTCCTGAGCAAGCCGAAACTCAACGAAAGCCAAGAGCCAATTTTTATGGGATGACCAACTTTCACACCAACAAATCTTTCAAAAGTGTAGCAAAGAGAATTTATCTTAGTAAATGCCAAGTATCAGATGGACCAGGACATACATTTTTTGCATGAAGTCTCCTAATTGCTCCTTCCTCCACTCTCAACCCAAATAATTTCAGATCAAGCAGATAAGTTTTTCAATAATTTGCAGGCAGAATTTTGGAGAAAACCAAGGAGGCATTAATTCAGAAGAAATACACTGGGGAGGAGGGGGGAGAACAGAATATATATATATATATATATATATATATATATATATATATATATATATATATATAAATAAATGTTTGGCTTTATTTTTCATGCCGGAAAGGCCTAGTTATAAATTCTGTTTTTGATAGTCATCCCAGAGCCACTTTAAAGCAACCGATGGCCTCATCAGAGAGACAGTAAACACTAAGTCATAATTACCTCATAAAAGCAAGAAGCCTGTGCTCCTTCCACATGCTCCAATTTTGGTTTTGTTTCACTAAAATAATGTTTTTAAAAAGGATCATAAATCTGTTATGCTCTGCTCTTGGCTTCTTTCAATCCAATTAGTGCTTATATTTAAGGAAATTAAGACTAGAGTCTTGAGTAGCAAAGCTTCTCTTTTTTAGCATGAAAAGTCTAAAGGCTGGTTCTCCACTCTCATTAAAAAAGCCGTTTGTTCCAGGAGAGAATGTCGTGTGGCTGTGAAGGCTTACATTCACACCAAACTATGGAAAAATTTCTCCCCTTTGGCAGCCCAAGGTAACATTTCTTCAGCAGAGGGACTTCTCTTTAACGCACCAGCGCTGCTTTATGAATTACCGTGCAATAAAAGAAAATATTTTTTGACACAATCTCGCCTCAGTTTTAATATCCTACCAGGTGACATCTGACACTGTGCTGGGGAGAATAACGCCTCTCTAGGTAGTCTTTCCAGCACAGCCAGAAAATGAACAGTCAACGCCGTGAATATGGCCAACGTAATTAGCAGAAACAGTGCAAATCATGTTTAAAAATAAAGATGTTGCCAATGTTTCCTACACTTTCCCAGTACCCAATGTTTTATCTCTCCAGTCTTTGCAGCTTGTTTTATTACTGGGAAACTAAATAGGAGGTGGTTGCTGAGAGTGCAAAGGCATAATCGAAAGAATTCATTCCATCAAAAAAAAAAAAAAAAAAAAAGTGGTGAAGAATCTTTTTAGGACAACATTCCCTGATTCTGAAATCAAGCTTCTACTGTAACTTGCATAAATGTGGAGCCAATCTCTGCAAAAAGATGCTCCAAAAACTGAGCTCCAGTTCCTTGTCTTGGTTGATATTCATGCTGTAGTACACATTCTTCTATTGCCAGGTTGATCCATGCCAAGTATTTGTCATTTCTACACTTTTAACAGAAAAGTTGGTCCAGATGGAATCTTTGTAATTTTACATCCTGCCTCATCTACAAGAGCAACCAAGCATTTATGTATAAATACTGTAGCAAGATTTCACTGTGCTATAATACCACCATTCAATGAATCTAACAGATCATAAGCATTTCATACTCCTTTTTTTTCCTTCTTGTGGCTGACATCATCAAGCCAGTTTTTATTACCCATTTCCTGACAAGTAAGAGGTCCTCCTCACATCGCTTAACTTGGTTGTAATAAAAGGAGTGTTTTTGACCATTAATTGCCTTCTTTCTCCTGCATGTAGCATTTTAAATGACATATAGTCCAAATTACTTAATCTGTTTCTTAATAGTTTTTAACTTCTATATGTATTTGTATTTATTATGGCTGTTCACCGCCCTGAGTCCTTCGGGAGTAGGGCGGTATACAAATATGAAAAATAAAATAATAAAAATAAAATAAATTTATATTTCTTGTAATATAGAATTGTAAACATTTTCAAAATTGCTATCCAGAAAAGACATATGTATTAAAGGAAGGCATTGGGGCCATTTTTGTTGAATTATTTGGTATTCCTGTTAACCATTGAAGCATCTCCATGTGTAGGAACTCTATAGACTGGATAGTCAACACCCCTAGATATAGCTAGGAACTGGCTTCTAGATTTGTATAGTATCTTGCATATCAATAAATTTCTGTAGTTAATTGTCACATATAATTTCCATGTGGAGTAGCAAAGCTACTTTTCTAAGCTTGGTTCTTATCTGCAAATATTACATTAGAAACATTGTTTCTGGAAAAAAAAATGAGGAAACTGGCTCTCCATTATCGCTGAACTAACATTTTCCAAAGCAGGGTTGGAGAACTATGGCCCTTCTATGATTTCAACTCCCAGAATGGCTGGCTCAGGAATTTTGGGAGTTGAAGTCCATAAGTCATAAAGGGGACATAGTTTCCCACCTCTGTTTCAAAACTTCAATAATGAGGAATACTGAAAATTATAATTCAGCCATGTCTGGAGGGCCATAGATTTCCCACCCTTGTTTTTAAATGTGGGCAGACAGTTTCTGGAATGTTTGCATTTTAATATTTTTGGCCTCTCAGGGTGAGTGGTAGATGAAATGGAATCAGATGTAAGAAAGGAGACTGACATTTTCATCTGGTTTGTAAACTTTATTGAGGGTAGAATAGGATGGGGGCACCAGAGTTTTGCTCCTTATTTCTCCAAAAAACATTGCAAAAAATGATGTGAGATCCCATGTAGTCCAAGCTTGCAGGTTGCCCATTCCTGCAATAAAAGTTTTGAAAGATTCACTCACTTACTCCAAGCTTATTTAATCTGCATGCATCTCAAATTATGAATAAAGCCTTCAAGCAGCACAAAACCAAACATGTCACAAAATAATACAATAACGCACTGTCAAAATAAATATAAAGGAGACAAACGGGAGTGGAAAAGAAAACCAGCATAATACCTAAAAATACCCACTCAAATATGTAAGCTTTAATCTGACATTGAAATAATGGCAGTAGTGTGCTATCAAACATCAATGGAAAGTGTTCTAAGAATGAGATGTCAACAGAGAGAAAACATTCTATTGCCTATTTCTTACTATACTGAATTTCTCCTGACAAAAGGGGAAAAAAAAGTATAGAAAACAGTTTCCTCTAAGAATGCTTGACAAAGGCAGACTGGAAGAGAAAATACTTTTTTTTCAGGTGTTTGTCTCCTAAATCAGGGGTCCCCAACCTGTGGGCCACAGCCACTAATGGGCCATGGCCTGTGTGGCTGGCCAGTGTGCGTATGTGTGCATGCACTCACCCTCCAATTCACGCTAGTGTCACTATGAGCGCCGCACAGGTACTACTGTTGCCACAAACACATGCACACTCGCAACCCCATTCACACATGCACATGTGTTGTGTAAAGTCGCCTGCCCCCTCCCGCTCCAGGCTACCAACCCAGAAAAGTTGGGTAACTATGTCTTAAATGGTTTAGGGCATTAAATATAGGAATTGCTATCTTGAATTAATTTCAAATGTTTTGAATTTATTGAATGAATTAATTTCAAAATTAAAAAGACATTCAGTGGGCTTCACGAGGTGGACAAGTCACGTTACACACATTATACAATAAAGATGCAAATGAAATCAATTCCATACTGATGTCATTTTACGTGATGTAACTTTTACAATGTCATTTTGAGGTCATTGTGACTGCTACCGGGTGCCTATGGACCCATCTAATTGTGCCAACTAAAATTTTCCTTTACCTTATCTTCAAGGGCAGCCTATACAGTCCAATTGAGGTTACTGCAGTATGGACTGTTGTGGTTAGATTTGTATTAAGTTTGTGCTCAGGCAGTGATAAACAGGTACAAACATATTTTTTTTCAATGAATATTCTCAATTTTCTTGCTAAGAATATGTAGTGCCATGTTCCTGCTCTCACAATTGCAGTTTCAAAGAGTGAAAGATTTTCTTTATTCAATATGAAATCCCAATTGTTCCATCAGCTGGAAGAATAGGCTGCTATGAAGATCCTTTACTTTGTAAAAGATTATCCCCAATATAGCCTGTTCCTTTCCAAACCCAGATTTCACTTAACTTACAGTTGAGAGCTGGCTTGTTAGAATTAATCATATCTAAGACTTGTCATTTTTCAACTAGCACAGCATACTATGGTTAATCAAAAATAGAAGTTCTTTATGGGAAGAGAACTGTACATGCATGTCTTTTCTACCACAAACATATATATGCACCAACTAGTTAGATCTCTAAGAACTGCCCCATCTGATTTTGCAGTTTTAGTTAAGAGCAATTTCATTTTAAATCTAATTCTAACCCTGAAGAGAAAAGTTTTCAATCAGTATGTGCTATTTGTTCTAACATATGCCGGTGAAACATGGACACTGATCTCATAATCTCAAAGAGCCATAGAAAGATACATGCTCGACATTACAAGACAAGATAGAAGGACCTGCACATGGATTAGAGAACAAACAAAAGCATACAATATCATTAAGAGAGTAAAAGAATTGAAATGGAAATGGGTTTGTCACATAGCAAGAAGAGCTGATGGCAGGTGGACCAAGGCAGTTGTAGAATGGATCCCACTTGATAAAAAGCGCCCACAAAAGAGACCTAAAACAAGATGTGTCAACAACATCAGCAAGTATTGTGGACACAACTGGCAAAAGAAAGCTCAAGACCGTATTGGTTGGAAACATGCAGAAGAGGCCTTCATTTGGCAGTGGATAGATAATGGCTAAAATGATGATAATGATAACTCTCATTTTTATTGCTATGGGACTACATTAGAAATAGAAATAGCTCTTAGACTTACATACCGCTTCACAGTGCTTTACAGCCCTCTCAAAGCGGTTTACAGAGTCAGCATATTGCCCCCAACAATCTGGGTCCTCATTTTACCAACCTCGGAAGGATGGAAGGCTGAGTCAACCTTGAGCCTGGTGAGGATTGAACTCCCAGCAGTGAGATGAATTAACGTGCAATACTCCAATCTAACCACTGCGCCACCATGACTCCTATTCAGTCTTTCACAAATGTTTTTTTTCTTGCATAATGTAATTTCCCCTTCCTTTCCTCTGTGGAACTAAAAAAAGAAGCAATAGTTTCAGTAACTTTAGAAAGTAACATTCATTGTTCTTGGCTTAGAATATGATGTACTAAAGCTAAAATACAGGTAAGCCAATAGAAACAATGTCTCCATGTCAGGAATTGCTGAGATTCCACTTTTATGGGTAGAAACAGTCTACTGAAATCTGGTTTGGGGAGAAGGTGTTTTGTCCTGACCTGCAACATACATTTTGCTTCTTAAAAGTTATATGCTATACTCCTGGATAGTCTTGCAATGCAAATATAAAAGGTTGAGTGGTAGTATTCAATTTTTTTTTACTACCGGTTCTGTGGGTGTGGCTTGGTGGGTGTGGCAGGGGAAGGATACTGCAAAATCCAGGGGAAGGCAAGGATATGTAAAATCTCCATTTCCACCCCACTCCAAGGGAAGGATAGTGTAAAATCTCCATTTCCACCCCACTCCAGGGGAAGGATACTGTAAAATCTCCATTTCCACCACACTCCAAGGGAAGAATACTGTAAAATCTCCATTTCTAGCCCACTCCAGGGGAAGGATACTGTAAAAACTCCGTTTCCACCCCACTCCAAGGGAAGGATAGTGTAAAATCTCCATTTCCACCCCACTCCAAGGAAAGGATACTGTAAAATCTCCATTTCCACCCCACTCCAAGGAAAGGATACTGTAAAGTCTCCATTTCCACCACACTCCAAGGGAAGAATACTGTAAAATCTCCATTTCTAGCCCACTCCAGGGGAAGGATACTGTAAAAACTCCGTTTCCACCCCACTCCAAGGGAAGGTTAGTGTAAAATCTCCATTTCCACCCCACTCCAAGGAAAGGATACTGTAAAATCTCCATTTCCACCCCACTCCAAGGAAAGGATACTGTAAAGTCTCCATTTCCACCACACTCCAAGGGAAGAATACTGTAAAATCTCCATTTCTAGCCCACTCCAGGGGAAGGATACTGTAAAAACTCCGTTTCCACCCCACTCCAAGGGAAGGATAGTGTAAAATCTCCATTTCCACCCCACTCCAGGGGAAGGATACTGTAAAATCTCCAGTCCCTCCCCACCCCACTAACCTTTCCAGCTCCGTTCTCCTGTGCAGGGCAACAAAAGAAGACCGAGCTGATCAGCTGGGACTCGGGAGGCAGAGAATAGATTGGGGGCAGGGCCAGCCAGAGGTGGTATTTGCCAGTTCTCCGAACTACTCAAATTTCTGCTACCAGTTCTCCAGAACCGGTCAGAACCAGCTGAATACCACCTCTGAAAAGGATGGAGCTTGAACTGTGATCTCAGGTTGCAAGCGTTGTCATTCCAGTATCATCGTGGTTAGGAATAGACACCGGTGACCTAGATCTATTTCATTCTCTGATGTTAATGTAGCCAGGTACAGCGAAGGCTGAACACACCAATTTAATTTTCTATCTGCATAGGAAAGTTCGTTCTATATAAGCAATGAAAGAGGGAAGGTTGAAATTTTTCTAACTTATTTATTTGGTCTCAGCACCAGCATGGATCAAAAGCTTAGAAATAAGCTCCAAGCAGCCTGATGAGATGACACTAGAGTATTCCAGCCAGGCAGATTTATGGAAACTTTTGTTCAACCTGGATAAGTTTGGTTTGCCTCCAGGGCTCCTGCCGTGGCAGTTGGTGAAAAGAATATCCATGCTGGCAGAATTTTGCTTATTTAGAAAATGCTTTACACTGCATCGAATAAAATATATGAAGAGGACTCCAGTGGTTTTCTTGTTTCTTGTCACTACAAGATTCAGAGGCGCCACTCCACTAATGGAAAAAAAAATCAAAAGAATACTCTGATTTACTGTTATGGATACCCTCAAAATCTCTGCATAAAAGGGAAGAGAAATGAAAGGAACACACATCTGGCAGGAGAGAAGTGGGTAGGTGATGGGGGGGCGGAAAGCATCATTAAATCTATAATTCTTTAGTGAAATTTGTCTCTCATGGAATGTTACAGAGGGTGGGAAGTAGAGGTGCCATCCTGTCCCAAACCTATGCAACAGCTTGCAACAATATTTCAGTAGCAAACAACTGGTAGAAGTGAGAGCCACTCTTGGCCTTTGGATGGTCACTTGTTTTCTAGAATTCACAGATCCATTATAAAGCTAAGTGTGATTGTTGCATGAATTTTCTAAATCAAAAACAGAGGGAAAGGGAAGGTTTTGAAATATGATTAGGCTAATCAGACAATAACATTCCCCTCCTGCAGTTTCCCCACTTGTTCTTGATCTTTCTGTGGCTTTTCTCTGTTCCTCCCCTTATTAATTTGTAACAAAGTTCCCTGCCTGTCCCTCAAGCTCAGCAGTCTCCAGCAATTTAGGATCTCAAGCAGAACCCCTTCTTCAGCCCCACGGTTTGAAATTCTACATCTACGATATGATCCTTTTCAAGATATATTTTCCAGAGATGGGGAGAAATTAATTCAATATCTGATTCCTTCCCCAAACTCATCAGTCCTCCTCCTCCTCCTCCTCCTCCTCCTCCTCCTCCTCCTCCTCCTCCTCCTCCTCCTCCTCCTCCTGTTGTTGTTCCTGTGGTATGGCAGGGCCCACTTAAACTCATCAGTTATATGAATCTTTGATTTTTTTTCAGTCAGGTGTTTAGTGCCCTACAATTCTTATTGAATAGGGTTCTTTTCAGGTCAGTGCTCCATGTCTTCTTGAGGCCGCATCTGGCACTCTCAGGAACTGATTGGAAGAGTCATAAGAAACAACTCTATCTCCATAGCAATCAGAACTGCTAGATGAGGGCTTTGGGGTGACAAAAATACACTTTGAGGAACAAGATGGATGCATGGATTCACCCAATGACTCCTTCGGGAAAATGGGAATGCAAGGGTTCTAGGAGATAAAATGTTCCCATTGCTACCCTAAAAACCATCCTGAAGTACTCCAAATGTTGAAAAACAGCTCAAAATGCTTTAAGTTTATCCCTTCCAGTAATATCTCAGTGTTGTCATTGGGGGTGAAATCCAGCTGGTTCTGACAGGTTCTGGAGAACCGGTAGCGGAAATTTTGAGTAGTTTGGAGAACTGGAAAATACCACCTCTGGCTGGCCCCTGAATGGGGTGGGAATGGAGATTTTGCAATATCCTTCCCCCAGGAGTGGGGTGGGAATGGGGATTTTGCAGTATCCTTCCCTTGGAGTGGGATGGGAATGGAGATTTTGCAGTATCCTTCCCCTGCCATGCCCACCAAGCCATGCCCACCAAGCCACACCATACCCCCCAAGTCACGCCCACAGACGTAAAAAAAATTGAATTTCACCACTGGTTGAAGTCTTCTACAGCTTATAGGCACTGGGGAGGGGGGAATGTCAAGACGGTGGGTGCAACTAAGTGATTAAGGTACACAATACAATGATAACAATAACACAACAACTTGTGAATTCCCCAGCACGTAAGATAATAACAACATCACTTCACCGTCCTATTCAAAGGAGGCTTTTAAAAATCAGTTCTTACTTCTTTTACACCTAAATCTTTGAAGTTCATTTTTTAAAAAGAAGCCACTAAAACGGTAAGCATTTCCTGTATGAAGCATAGCTGCATTTTCAGCAGAACCAAGAATGTGAAGAGTACTATACAGGGGGACTCCACCATCACAAGATCCGCCCAGTTTATGAGAGCATAGCTATAAGTGCTGCTCTACTATAACATGACACTTTAATCGGTTTGCAGGATGGAGTGAGCATGGAGATTAATATTTTGAAACCCACCACAAAGATCTTTTTATATGTGAGTGATGCGTTTCTTATGTGTGCATGATGCAATTATATACGATAAATCAATTGCATAGGATTTTTTTTCCCAATTGATCATCAGCAATGGGAAAGATGATTAGCCCCAATCATACAATGGATTCATTACTGTGAAATGAAGTAAAATATGGACAATGTCTATGGAGATTCTCAGTCATCCAGGTCATGGTTGTCCCAAAGGTGCTTTTTCAAGAGGCAACTGGACTTTCTGTTTTTTTCTTTGAAGACATTTTGCGTCTCATCCAAGAAGCTTCTTCAGCTCTGACTGGATGGTTCCTTCCATTCCCCACCATCCAGTCTGAGCTGAAGAAGCCTCTTGGATGAGAAGCGAAATGTCTTCAAACCCCCACCCCCCCAGAAAGTCCAGTTGTCTCTTGAAAAAGCACCTTTGGGATAAAATATGGACAGTATTTCCTAGCTAGCTGTGGTCACATGCGAAGGAGGCCTGATAGATCCTAGTTTTCACAGCTGCCAGTACACAATGTCAGATAGAATTTGCCTAGAGTTGGTTCTTCGAATCCATAAAGATTATGGTCAATGTTCTGAATTCTCATCTGTACCGTGTCACTGCAGGCCTTTACGATCAGTCTGTTTAAATTAGCAGCGTAAGTAATATATCAGACACCCAGCAGAAGTTGTCAAATGAATTTTTGGCAGGAAGTGTTATTACCACGCCAGTTTCTGTGAATGGCCCCTTACCTATTTTGTTATAATTCATCCTCATGGATCGTTACGGGCATCCCAATTTTCTGAACACGGCCATGCACAAATAAAGCTGATGAGAAGGGAGAGGCGGATGGCCATTACAGTTCAGAAAGGAGAAAATTCTTCACTCTTGTTCCCTGGAGGCACAATGATACAGAGAAAGCAAATGCGGTGCATCCAAATATCACTAACATGTAATATTGTGGGCAGTTAGAAACAGACAGAGAAGCAGAGAGACATTCCGGCAGATAGATGAGTGCATGAAACAGGAAGTGAATGAAAAACATAAAAGCCCATTTGTATTTTTGACAATCCTCACCACCCTGAATATGTTTATGTTTGCATGATAGCTTTGCCTCCATCTAAATCAAATATTTGCAAATGGGGTAAGGGCCTTTAGGGCTCCAAGCTAACCCATGTGTAACAAAAAATGTATGAGTTGACATGCAAATGTTTGATAAGTAGCATGTGTTTTACATAATAGTGAAAGCATGCATCGCCCAGCTTAAACCTCTCTATTTTGAGCTCTTTCAGCTTTTTGAATTGCTGACAACTTGCTGCCACATCTTTTTTTTTTTTTGAGCACTTTTATGTTCTGTTATTTGGGCATGTTTTGCTGTCTAGGTAAATGTTTTCCAAATATCATTTTAAAAACCCAAATCTTGCATTTGTTTCCCAGTCAGTGAAACTATAAAGTAAAACGCTACTACTTCAGTTCTGAACTGCTACCTGGAATTTTGATCTAAAACATATTCATCCCCTGATCCAGAGGAACATGCACAGAGAAGGAGTAGATCCATTAGCTAATCCCCCCATCTTTAAAAAAAAATGCAGAAAAAAGTTAAGCAGGGAAGAACAACTGGAGGATATACAATACAATACAGAACTTTATTGATTAGTCAGTCGACCATATCAGTATCAGCTATGGTAAGATACAATAAAAACAGATAAGGTAAAGGGCAGTAAAATTATATAAAATATTACAATGAGATAGAATAAGATATAACATATAGAAATAAATCTAGAATAAAAATATGGATAAAATAAGATAATTATATTTCAATATCACCCCTACAATCTATTCAAACCAGTCCCACATATGCCAGTCTCAACTGGACCATTTTGCTTAGATATTGTGCCAGGTGAATTGTTATTTTCATATTCTGGATACACTTAAGGTAAGTTGTTTTGAGATGGGGTTCCACCAGGCCGGACTATCAACACAATAGTTTTAAATTGGGGTATTTAAATTTTTTGGGGTTTTAAATCTGAGCCAATTTATTTAATTATTTTAAATTTTATATTGTTGTTTTGTCTGTGTTTTTAAATAGGCTGTACACCGCCTGAGTCCTTTGGGAGAAGGGCGGTATAGAAATAAAATTATTATTATTATTATTATTATTATTATTATTATTATTATTATTATTATTATTATTATTATTATTGGGTCATTTGTTTAGTATATAGACCAAGGTACCTGTCTCTCATCCTCTTATCAGATTACAATCAAATAGGATGTGAGCTACCTCTGCCGCTCCCCAAATGCAGAGACATCCATTATAGGGTATGGAATGGACACTGGAGGATATAGGTAGAGATCTTCTTCTTTTGTTTTTCCTGCCAACTGGTCAGTGGGCAAGATTTTTGTTTTTGTAACAAGGCTTCAGAGATGTAATCCTGTCTAATGGATTGGAGAGAGGAATCATGCATGCATTGCTTATCCGGGCAAATGGATTCCCTCCAAGTAGAAATACTTGCTTAAAAGCCCAATGCTTCTGAATTCTTGCCTATGTTTGTGGCTGTATTTTAGAAGCAATATTTGAACAATTATTCTGCATTTGTTGATCTCATTGTTCTGTTAGGGAATTGCAGTGCAGAACAATTTCTTTCTTCCTGTTAGCTCAAGACTTTAATTTTCTATATGATGGTCAGCAACACATGTGGTGCCTTTATATGACATCAGTAGATCCTCACAACTAAACAAAAATGTTTCTTTATATAATTGATTTCATTTACAGGCCACCCACTCCACCCTACCACCCAAAAAAGCTCTGGGCTGCTCACAACTAAAAAGAAAAAAGCCATGTAAAAGAAGCAACAGACCAGAAAAGCAAAAATACAAAAACAAAACTAATTAAAAAACAAATGAAACCAAATCACACAAGAGCCTTGGTAGTACAGTGGTCTAAGCACCCTGTTATTAAGCTGGTTATTAAGACCAGCTGCCTGCAATTACTGCAGGTTCGAATCTCGCCAAGGCTCAAGGTTGACTCAGCCTTCCATCCTTTCTAAGGTAGGTGAAATGAGGACCCAGTTTGTGGGGGCAATAAGCTGACTTTGTATAAATATACAAAAGGATGAAGGCTATTGCTGAGCACATTGTAAGCCGCCCTGAGTCTCTGGAGAAGGGCGGCATATAAATCAAAATTTAAAAAAAAAAAAAGGTACTTGACAGTCACTCTGTCCCCAAGGCCGGAGAGAACAACCAGGTCTTCAATACTTTCCTGAACAAAATGAGGGTAAAAAAAAATCACTCGAATCTCTGGGGACGGGGAGATCATTCCAGAGGGCAGGAATTGCAAAATGTGGAATTCCTAATCCTGCAAGATAGCATTCTTCAATTAATAAGACCCAGAGTAACCCTACTCTGTTGGACTAAACAAGACAGGCAGAGAAAACTGGAGATTCCTGAAATAGCCAGGCACCATACTATGAAGGGCCTTATAGTTGATCACCAGCAACTTGAGTTGCACCTGGAAACCAAGATGTGCATAGCATGGTAAACCCCCCCCCCCATCACTGCCTATTTCAAGACATTCTGGACCAGCTAGTCAGTTCCTGTGTGTTCCAGTAGTGCAATTATGAGGAAACTATGGCATGAGTCACTGAAGGGCTTACCAGATCAAAAAAGGATGCAATTGTAGCACTAGATGTACCATCTTTGAGGTAGTCCAGACGAGAAACCAAAACCATGAGGACTGTACTAATACTACTTTTATTGTAATGTTACAGGAATAGAATCTTGCAAGTCTGAAAGCACCTCTCCCCTCTCTTTTACTTTACTTTACTTTCCCCAAAACTAGGGCAGGTCCCTTTTGAGATACTTTCCCCACCCCTGCCCCTCAATTGTTTTGTTTATTTATCTGACTGCAGCTCTTCTTCTTGTTTTCCAAGGTCATTCTCATATACCATTACATATCTGTGCATGTGCATCATCTTGGCCATAGCTTTTATCTGCTCTATGATCCAAAATGTTTTTAAAAAATGGTGTCAAGGGCATACTATTTTTAAAAAATTAAAAACACCTGAAATATCACAGGATTTTGCTATTTTTTGAGACTTCAGATGATTTTTTTTTTTTAAAACAAATCATCTAGGGCAGTGATGGTGAACCTTTTCGGCACCGAGTGCCCAAACCGGAATGTGCGCATGCCGGAGTGCCGGAAACCCAAAGACCAGGTGGCCGGTGCACGCATGCACAGCAGCCAGCTGGTCTTCAGGTTTCCAGTGCTCCAGCATGCATGAAGACCAGCTGGCCGGTGCACATGCATGCCAGAAACCATAAGAACAGCTGGTGACAGCATGCATGCCCACAGAGAAAGCTCTGCGTGCCACCTCTGGCACGCGTGCCATAGGTTCGCCATTACGATTCTAGGGACTTGCACCTGTTATGGAGGTAGCACAAGATTAAGTTCTAGGATTTTTGCTCTTGCTGTAGGGAAGAGTGGGCAACTATGGCCCCCTTTTGTTCCAAAGGTGCTTTTTTTTTTTCAAGAAGCAGATGAACTTTCTGGTTTTTCTTTGAGGACATTTCACTTCGCTTCTTCAGAGCTGAAGAAGCTTCTTGGCTGAGAAGTGAAATGTCCTCAAAAAAACCCCAGAAAGTGCAGTTACCTCTGGGGAAAAAAATGCACCTTTGGGACAACCATGACCCAGATGACCGAGAACCTCCATACACAATATGGCCCCCTTTACAACCTGTAGACTTCAACTCCCAGAATTCCTGAGTCAGCCAGGAATTCTGGGAGTTGAAGTCCACAGGTCGTAAAGGGACCATAGTAGCCCATCCCTGCTTTAAGGCATAGGTGGCAGTTGGCAATATTTGAATCAGTATAAAAGTAATCCATTATAAAGTGTGCTATCTCTACTGCCAAGCCCATTCTGCCTCAAAAAACAGGCCATCAGGTGGTGCTGTCCTTACTTTGTTAGTACAAGCCAAACTGAGGAAAATGATTGGTTCCACTTTACAAGAAGGAAGCCATTATTTTATCTTAAGAGAACTGAAACTTTGCAGAATTCTATAGCATAGGGATGAATGAATACGGATATGCCAGTCACATTTCTTTTCAAGGCTGAAGATTATTATTCTTTTTTCCCTCCTGACACGATAATTCTAGCTTTGGCCTGGTCTTGGGAATTCTGCCTTTTATGAGGACTTCTTTTTACAACCATTTTTTCCCCCTTATCCTAGACAGCTTCTTAAGATCCATAAACTCTTTCCAGATAGTCTTAAAAAAATCAGTATGATACAGTTACAATTTCTTTTCTGTTTCTTTTCCTGGTCATGACTTGGCTCTTTCCTCTTAAGTACATGGACCTAGGTAAGCAGGGAGTTCCTCTTTCTGCTCTTATTTATTGTACAATACAAGTTCAGTGGGCCATAAAGTCTCCACTATTCAGGCTTTAATAAAGAATGATTCTCTACTCTTCCCTTCCCCCACTCAGCTTTGCATGTATAACCAAGCCGTGGTCAAAAAATGCAGCTGGTCCTTTGTTTGGCACATTTGGTGAAGAATGACCGTAGGGAAGGGGTGGAACATGGTGGGAAAGCTTTGTTATTTTCCTCTACATTTCAGATATTCAAGGATTAGAATGCAGGCTGAACTGATTTTGACAAGACACTCCTATCCCAAAGAGACCCCATTAAGTCCTGAACTAAAATTTACTCCTTTCAGGATAGGGATGCTTTATAAGTTGTATATCAAACTGAGATTGAATACTGACTAAATATTTTTTAAAAAAACCCAAGATGTTTCTGTTTGTTCGCAACTCATGAAGATTCCCCAAGAGTGGTAAAGAAGCTTATGCTAAGAAACCACAGATTTAGTCTCTGATATCTTCAGTAAAAAGCAGGAAAAAAAAACTTCTGTCCAAGATTCTGGATGTCCAGTATCAACTTGAATAGGTAATACTGGGCTACAGGGGTAAATAGTTTGACTTGGTAGAAGGCAGTTTTTGATATTCCAAGACCTTTTACCAGCCATTTTGAATTCCTACCATTTTGAATTTCTGTAGCAGGCAGCTCATCATGGGACTGGCAACAAAAGCAGAAGCTGAAGAAAACGTATGCATTGAGTGACCATAAAACATACACTCCCCCCCAAATTAAACCTTGACATTTGAGGCAGTTTAAATTATTTCTAATTTAACTAAGGATGGTTGTGGTGAAGGATGGAAATGAAATACCTCGGTAGTTTTCTTTTGGATCAGAATTATCCAGGAATAAGTCACTGGAAGTGTGACTTTCATTCAGCCTTACTAGTATAGTATGTATGAAGTGGGATGGAGATAATTCAAAACTTCACCAGCAGATCCTACTAATTCCCTTAGGTAACACATATGAAAGGCATCACCAGTCAAGCTAAGCCTTCTAACACATCATTGTCTGTCTAACTGAGGAACTCTTGCCCTTCCAATTCTCCCTTTTAGCCAAATTGTAGGAAAAATAAAAAAGGAGCCTTAGATCTTCTGAAGCAAAGCCAGAAATTTGGAATTTAACAAACCCGATGAATATTCTGCAATACACAAGATAGCTGAAGTACTTGCACATGGAGACTATTTTAATAAGACCTTTTCAATTTCAATTTCTAGTCCTAACAAGCATTCAATCCAATAGGGGGAATAGAGTAAAACAAGGGAAGGCAACAATCCTATACTGCAAATCCAAACTAAATAAGTTACAGCTCAGTCTACTTATATATCTTCTGCTTGCATTAAATAGTGCAGTTTAGAACACTCTTCACTGTAGAGCACAGGTATTGCCATAACATGATGTTTCACGATGTTTTTCCATTTGTGGAGCTGGGGTGGGTATGGCCTGTGTGTGACCCATCTGGCCCACGGGCCTCCAGTTTGACACTACTGCTGTAGAGAGAATGGCTGGGGAGAAATTATCCTACTTGAAGATTGTTAAGATGAATGTGCTCGTCTTCTTTCATCTTCTAAATAGTGTTCTCAAAATTTACGGTGCTGTGACCGCCTAAAATCATAAGTGAACTTGCACGACCCCTTATGAATGATTATGATGGTTGCAGGAAAAAAATAAATTTTCTCCAGTTTTTCATTGGGCAATTCTGTGTGCAAGTGATCAGGATTGCACATACGAAGATGGAGCTCTGCCACACCATCTCTGGGCAATCATTAAATTAAAGAGTTAGAAGAGATTTCAACAATCATCTAGTCCAACTCCCTGGTTGGTATAGGATCTATTCAATTATTCTGGACAGATAGTTACCAGGCCTGTCTGAACATACCCCTTCAGGTGGTATCTTACTGGAGTTTCCAATCTCTATTTTACTTAAATTAAAGACCATATTCAGTAACAAGTGACTTTCCTTTCTGGGCTATCACATATATACTGTAGGCAGAGACTAAAAGGATGGTCAGAATATGTGGAGCCTTTAGGTCTTATGTTCTCATAGAAATTCAGTAGAGTGTAGAGGCTTCTTGGAACTTTTTTACTCCGTGTCAGTTCTGTATGAAAGTCATCGTATCCTCAGAAACCCTTAAAAAGCATTATTGTGCATGCAGATCCATCCCACTGTTTTTCCATAAGTTAGCCAGGTTTCATTAATCCTGCATGAATTATGTTTATCTCATAAATGTAAGAAAGCTATTCATTTAACTTTTCCCCAATTAAAACTAAAATTGCACAAAATTTTAGACAGTTTTCGTCTTTGGAAAGGAGAATGTTGGGCAGTTATCCAGTCCCACCAATGTTAGGAGACCTCCTTATTTTCTTTTTTTAAAATCTATTTTTGTATAATCTATACCTATAGTCATCTATATTTCTTTTTTCCTTTACTAAAGAGCTGTGAGATTTTGACACCTGAAAAAGATGGTATTTTCGGTTCCACAACTGGTTTCAAACTGTCCAGGCTGTAATGCAAAGAAACATGAAAAGGCAGACAAGCACTTGTTCAAAATATAGTTGCTCCCGGTAGATCAGTGTTAGAAGTTGAAAGCTGTTGCTCACAACAATTCTTTCTGAAGTCTGCAAAAGGCATGCCTCGAAAGTTAAACAAGCTATGAATTATGCAAGGAGGGGCAGGCTCGAGGAGAAGAGGAGGAATGGATGGGAAGAAAGGAGCTGAAGAAGTTGTGTGGAATGTGGAATCTTGGATGACCAATTTTCAGGCCTGGTGAAAGAAAGAGTGAGAGACATTCAGTAACAGAAAAATTACAGCAAATAATGTGAAGTATGGCATTTAGAAGATAGTACATTTAACAAGACAATACATCTCCTGAAAGCCTAAAACCTATTCTGTGCTTTTTAACTTACAGACCTATTATTAAAGATTTCTCCATAAAGTAAAGGTTCGTGGCTTGGTGGCAGACTGCATTCATTCTCTTCAGAGAAAACTAGGTTCAGTCATTTAATCAGCTGAGGGAGCAGTCTGGAATAGACTTAATCTTCCAAAGCTATGAAGGCTATCACATCAGCACAAATAATGGTGAGTTTACTGGGCAAAAGATTATACTTTTTCAAAAGCTGCAATGATGGGCAAACTTCTCTCAATGTTCTCTGCGCTATGCAGAGACTGGCAGTGAGGCCCCAAAAGTTTCATTGATGCTGCAATGGAGCTATTGCCATCATAAGTCCTATAGGAACCTATGGCATATCAATTAAAATGGATGAATGAAGGAATATGTGATTCTGTGGCAAGTCTCCATACAGTTTAGTAGAGAGGTCAATACAGGAAGAATTCTCTGGAATTTATTGCCTTAATTTAGAGCCGTGGTCTTTCATTACTTACCTTCTCTGTTGTCATCATTACATAGACCATTGATTAAATGATGATTAATCTCAAAATGCAGAATGAAACAAACACATGTATTTTTTTTCTCATTTCCTGCTAGACCAATGACACCAACCATCACCATTCTAATGCCCAGTATTACTTATTCGCAACTGAAGTAGATAAGGTCAGGTAAGAACTTCAACTGTGAGAAAGAAATAGGTTTTCTTCTTAATTTATTTCCTTCTTAAACTTAAAGCCCCAAATATGGCACATGACAAGCCACTTTTTAAGCAGGGCTGTTTAATCTATCAATTTTTTATTTTTGTTAAAAAAATAATAATAGCAGACATGGACTCCCGATGCAAAATAGCATCCCAATTTGGATTAGCATTTGGCAGGAATGTTCTTATGGAAGTAATCTTCTCGCTCACCATTATTTGTTCCCAAGTTGCTCATATCACTCAGAATAATTTACTTTTGCAAAAAAATAAAATAATAAAATAATGAAAGAGTAGTTCTCAGCAAAAAAAATAGTATGAGATTCTACAATAAAATTAGTTGAGAGCAGAACTGAAAGCTATTGTTGTTTTTCCAGAAAACAAAAAAAGTTTCTTTAGTAAACCATATTAAAACAAGTGAACAACAATCACATCTGGATTGAAACATTCCATACATTTGGACTGAAGGATCCTCCCCATCCCGTCTTGCATTGCACATTTAATTGCAGTGTTGCTACACTTCAATTGGACCCAAATTTGTTCCTGCTCCCCCTACTTGAATCACATATGGAAATAGAATTCTTTTTTCATGATCCCCTCCTTAGTTCCTTCCCCTGACGTTCCCCTCAAAGCACATTTGTTAACTTGAGTGGCATTTATGAAATTGCAACCCCGTTAACACAGCAAGTAATCTAACACATGAGCGGCTCATCAATCATTTAATTGGGACATCTTGCTCTCCTCCCAGATGTTCTCTTTCAGTGGATATTATTGTGCTTCTCAAAAAATTTGGATAATTACTGGGCCTATAAATGCAGTGCACAAGATTAGTTGGCTTCAGCCACTTCTTTCTTTCTTCTATAATGACTTCATTGTATCATAAATCACTGGCCCCAAGTCGAACAATAAACTTCTAGAGTCACTTCCTGGTCTAAGAATGGAAGCCTATCAACATTATATACTTTATAATTCTACTCTAATATACATATCCTGGACTATATGTTTTTGCAACTTAAATAGTAAATTGTTTTTGATATACCTTAGTGGAATAGAGCAATATTTTATAAGATAGTGCACTATAAAGAATGCAATTACTGAGTTCTCCATTGACCATATTGGCTAGAAAATCTAGGAGCTGTAGACTGGAAATACTAGAATAGAAATTCTATAATTTTATTGATTTGAGTCACTTATATTCTGCCTTTCCTCCAGGAGCTCAGATGGATGTTTATATTATGTTCTCCCTATATCACTCTGTTTTTTAATCGATATTTTAAAATATTGGTAACAAAATGCTTTCTGGGAAGGAAAAAAGTATTTCTCTAATTTCCATAATTGAATCCTGGGTCAACCATTTCTATTCCCAAAGTTAAACAGAACCAACAATAGATGTCAGAACACTACAGAAGGTGAAACTGGTTTGCAAGACATTGCAACCAGAGTGAGTAGACTCACTTTCAGTGCTTCTTTTTACATTTGTGAAGTTTTGATTATAACTATGTTATGTGCATTGCATTTTTAAAGTGCTAACCTGCCACATAAAATTGACTGATACAGTAAGAAGGTGCATCAGAGGGAGCTAAAGAATCATGGAGGAATCCTAAAATAATGTATTATAGCAGGAATCTCCAAACTTGGCAAATTTAAGACTTATAGATTTCAACTTCCAGAATTCCTCAGCCAGCCAAGAGTTGAAGTCCACAAGTCTTAAAGTTGCCAAGTTTGGAGATCCCTGTATTGTAGCAAACTTTTTAAATCTGAAGCTGAAGACATCTCCAATATTTTTTTTAAAATCCCAGCTGATTCCATATTCCAGCTAATTCCAGGTAGCCCTCCAAATTGTAGTGTTTTGTCAGTCCCTTCAGTTGTGGAGCCATTAGAAAGTATTAACTCCTTCCGAGAAGCCAGTGAGAAAAACTTGTTTCCTGTACCTGGGGGGAACCCTCAGACTTCAGCCGTCCCTTCTTGTGAAGAGTAATGGTTTCTAGTTGGCTTTAGCCTTTGAAACTGGAAACCTAAAGACAGCAAGATAGAGAGGGAGAAGAAGAAGAAATCGAAGAAGATTCTTCAGAAATCCTAATGAAGACTATGCTCCTTACAATAGATTTTTTTCCATCTGGCAAGGCTAGTGGAAGAATCCTAAAGGTGGTTGGTGAGACTAAATGGCAGCATTTCTCCAGAAAACTAAACCAGAAACAAAATGTTAGCAAAATGCTTTTTATAGTTGTCGGCTGAGAAGCAGAGCAAGGAGCTGAAAGCACCTCAGAAATGGCCCTGGTGGTATCAAGTCCCACATCACAGGGGACCAGGGAAGCAAATTTCCCGTAGACTTGAATAAGATGTTTTAATGCAAGAAGTAGAGGAACAGGATTCAAGGATACAGAACCTTAAAATCTGTGACAGGAACTTCTAGCCCGCTTTCATTAGAGAGTTCATTAAGATGGCAAGTCATTGAATCTTTTTTTCCTCAGGATCTCTGCAGCCCGGACTGAGCTGTCATTTATGTGATAAGCTACTAATGAATTCTTCTTCCATCTGTTGATTGTTTTCGTCTAGCTTCCTGTCATTACTTTCTCAGTTTCCCCACAGTCCCTCCCATAATCTTTTCATTGCTCCCAGTTCACATCTTTCAAGGAATTCCACTCAAATAACCAACCAGGATATAGATTACCATAAATACCAGCCTGACTGATGGATGGACCACCTCAACAGTCAGGCAGTCCAGGTAACATGGTGAAACTGTAAGACAGTTTTTCCTATGACCAATTAGGAACCAGAGATATTTCATTGGCAAGTTGCATACAGACAACAATTTCAATAACACAAAAAGATCTAAAGTCTGAAAATTACATCATGTTAGTAAAATCAAAGAGCCTTGATAGTACAAGGGTTTAGTGCACTCTGTTATTAACACAGCTGCCTGCAATTTCTGCTGGTTCGAATCTCTCCAAGGCTCAAGGTTGACTCAGCCTTCCATCCTTTCTAAGGTAGGTGAAATGAGGACCCAGTTTGTGGGGGCAATAAGCTGACTTTGTATAAAATATACAAAAGAATGAAGGCTATTGCTTAAAGCATTGTAAGCCGCCCTGAGTCTCCGGAGAAGGGCGGCATATAAATCAAATTAAAAAAAAAAAAAAAAAGGGGTCAGCAAATGTTGCTGTAAGTTTCAGAATAGATTCAGAAGAGAATAGAATGTATACCCTATCCAAGCAGACATCAGCAAAGTTTGTCTGAAATGGCATAGGTCAGAGGCGTCAAACTCAAGGCCTGGGGGCCGGATCTGGCCTGCGGGGTGCTTAGATCTGGCCCACAGAGCCACCCTGGAAACAGTGAAGGACTGGCCCACAGTGCCTCTGCATGTGGCCCTCCTGAGCTCCGTCTTCGCTGGCAGAGGATTGCAGGAGGCCATCGCAGATGAAAATGGAGCTCAGGAGCCCATTTTTGCTGGCAGAGCGTTTGGGTCACCATAGGTGCCCACTACACGAGTGATGTCAAGCTGGCCATGTCCACCCCACCCTCCAAAGGTCAAACATAACCCTGATGGGGCCTACAATGAAATTGAGTTTGACACCCCTGGCATAGGTTCTCCTGCTTGAGCAGGGGGTTGGACTAGAACTGTGATGGTGAATCTATGGCACACATGCCAGAGGTGACATGCAGAGCCCTCTGCATGGGCAGAGCACATGCACCATGGGCACGTGCACCATCGCCAGCTGCTCTTCTGGTTTCTGGTCTGCACATGAGCACTGGCCAGCAGGTCTTTGGGTTTCTGGTGTTCCAGTTTGGGCACTTGGTGCCAAAAAGGGTCATCATCACTGGACTAGAAGAACAGAACAGAACAGAATAACAGAGCTGGAAGGGACCTTGGAGGTCTTCTAGTCCAACCCTCTGCTCAGGCAGGAAACCCTACATCATTTCAGACAAATGATTATCCGGTCTCTTCTTAAAAACTTCCAGTGCTGGAGCATCCACAACTTCTGGAGGCAAGTCATTCCACTGATTAATTGTTTTAAGCGTGAGATAATTTCTCCTTAGTTCTAGGGTGCTTCTCCCCTTGTTTAGTTTCAATCCATTGCTTTTTGTCCTGCTTTCATGTGCTTTGGAGAATAGGTTGAAGACTTTCAAGGTCCCTTCCATATCTGTTATTCTGTAAAGTAGGACCCTCCATTAGGTATCTTATTTGCAGAACTAAAAAGTAGTCAAGTTTAGCACTTTCCTCAACTCCAGGAGAGACCAACAGAAGCAGCACTTGTGTTGTTTTCTCATGGCCAAATGAGACTATCAAATGCTGTCAACCTGTCTTCAAACAAAGAGTGCTTGAAGCACATGACTTAAAATAAAATAAATTTTCTTTATATAATTTCATCCTTGAGAGCTGAAATTATCTTCTGCAAAAATTAAACATCACTTCTCCCTTCTTCAGTTTCTCTTTTCCACTTTCTGGGTTTTCATGAGCCAGAGTTTGCCATAATAATCCAATAAATTTCCAGAGCAATATCAATCTATGATTTGGTTTGAATTTGACAACATGCATTTAACAGTTCTGCGAAACACAGCTTATGAATTGGGTCATTATGCAAACTATTATTGGCAAAAGAAAGCAGAAACAGAAAGTTAAGACAGAAAGAGAGAAGAAAAGGCCACGAACCAGGAAGGTATAGCTGATTGTAAATTCAAAATTTAGTATAACATATGCATTTAGCTGTAATTTATTTGAGATTCTTGCCCTTTTCCTCTGGCTTCAAGGAACAAATGTTCTAGCTCTTTAATATGGAGCTGTGGGCTGATACTATCACATTTATATTCTCTCCCCTTCTGCTGAACTCTAGAAGCTTAGATACTTTATGTTCAGTTATAATCTTGACTACGCCATGTGACTCATTTCTGAGTTGGAATGTGAAACCCCATCTCAAAATCCAACACTCTATTCATTATACCACATGAGCTCTTGGCTTTCAGGAAAATTAAAGAGATTCTCTTTTACCATTTTAAACTATTCCGTTTTTATTTTTTTAACATACAATCTTTTACATTGACTTTTGAGGAAATGCTTCTGCCAAATCAAATACTTCCATTAAAATAAGACGATATAAAACCTAACACAATTCTATAAAAGACCATAGAATATATGGTAATTACAGCAAGGGTAACAGTATAATAAAACTGGACACCCATTCATTTGAAGCAGAAGACTCAAATTTTTATATCTTATTTAAAATGCTTAGGGAAAGATTTATACGTGTTCTCTTTGGTGGTAGTACTTTCTATAAGAGTAGAACCATCACCAAAAGATGCCCATATCCTTGTGCCTAGCAGAATAATTGTATCCAAAATCTTCATGGACAAAGTGGATTTATCACTGGATCCTTCCTCACTTACTCAAAGCAAGGCACAAATGTCTTTATACGTGGGTTGTTGTTTGTTTTGCCATGTTCTTATGACATTGACTTCTCATTCCCTACTCACATTTGAGTCAGCTTAAAATCACTTTATTCCAGTATTGTAACAGTGTTTACTATCTTTCGTTATTTCTCCCTTGATTGCAGGATAAATTTTAACTCCTCCATTTTGGTTTTGGTGGCATTAAGTGTCATGGAAATGAGTGTGATTTTACAGAAACCAATCATGATGGACATGTTCTCCATAGTTGCCCACCAGCTAGGTAAAATTCCTTGGATACACTCTGTCTGTGTTTCCATTTCCTTGCAGCATTAGTTGGCGATGGAATTTGCTCATTTAGGATCATCCCCTTCTAATTCATCCTATGTCCTCTTTTTATACCTTTTAATGATCAGCCAGGATATTTTTTCACATAGGCTTAGTGTTCATTTGGAGGAGTGCTAAGTCATGTTCATAAATAACCCAAGTGATAGGAGCAGAGAATGGAATATCAACTATAACACCTTCTACTACATTCCACTCACTCCTTAACACTTGTTACCTGTTAGGCAACTTGATAGAATCTACTTTAGGGAAAGTGTTTGGCGTTTCTTTTTTCCTTAGCAGGCAACATTTCATTCAGATGTTGCGGCAAAATACAACATTATCAACCAGGCTTACTCTATTTCTATGTTATATTCTATATTGAATGCTGTGCATGTACATTTGCAAAAGCACCTTCGGTCAAAGAAACATGGGTAGACCAACATACAAGTCTGTTTACTTTGGGCCACAGTCAGTTTGCCACTGATGTATAATTAAAATATCACTGGGGCTGACTGGAATGCTTTCACTCAAGCTTTGCCTGAATTGTGGTTTTGCCTGTTTCCTTCAGATGACATGTAGGTGGTTTGTACCTTCAAAGAACCACATGTCTTCACGGTTCGGAAACTCTTCAGCTAATCTCCCATGAAAGTGTAAGCTTTAGGCTGGGACTGGTTAGTCCCCATGTACCTCAAGACCAAAGATGCAGGCTGCTTCACAAATATCTTGACTGTGCTTTTCTTTAGTTTTATACGCTAGATAAGAGATACTATCAAGAAAAATGTGCCGTCAAATTATTTTTAGCTGTTGTGGTTTTTGTAAGAGCACATGGTAACTGAATTAAGTGAAACCTAGCTAACATAAAGATTTTCAACTGAAGAATATGTGGTAAATAATTATTTTTTTTCTGAGAGGAGTCAAGAGAAGGAAACTAAATTTCATATATCTTATTTGCTTGCTGTAGTAAAGGTCTCCAAACTTGGCAACTTTAAAACTTGTGGATTTCAACTCCCAGAATTCCACAGCCTGCCAAGTTTGGAGAGCCCTACTGTTGGAGGTAACAAGACCAGGGTGAGGGAAGAAGCACAAAGATTGACATAGGAACACTGATGGAAAGAAAGCTCACCAACAGTGTCTTGAACAAAATAACATGCCTGAAAGGATCCTGGAGGAGCTATGAATCTAAAGAGGAACTGAGCAAAATATCAATTCAACTTTGAAATTTGTGTAAAGTTTTTAAAACATCACATCCTTTGTTTGTATTATATGTCTTAGCTTGTACGTGACATTAAATATTGCAATGAAATGCTCAGAACTCAAATAGAAAATTTGTTGTGTGAAGTAATTTTATCTCGTTGGAAGCAATACATATGTAAATGCATTAAGAGTACAGGAATATGCTGTTTTTCATACTCATCTGCACATAAAGATTCAGACAAACTAATGGCTTTAACTATAACTTATTTACAAGTTAAGCCAAGTTGGTGGTTTGCATTCAAGCATTTACATTGGTTTAGATTGATTTAAATAGAGTGCCTTCAGTTTGCCTGTGATATGATAGCATTTTACAACATAGTAAATCAAGTAAAGATTGGAAAAGTAAAAATATTTATTACAGTTTTCTCGCATAGTTCATGTACTGTATATTAAATCTGAAGGTTATTAAAGATGATTTATTATTATGGTGAGGAGCATAAGCTATAAACTGGCTATATATCTTAAATTCAGATATCAACACATTAATAGAAAATTATTTGACTTCTGTTAAAGGAGTTGATTCCAGCTTTATTTGCTGCTGCTGCTGCTGTTGTTGTTGTTATTGTTGTTGTTTTGTTGTTGTTTTGTTGTTGTTGTTGTTGTTGTTGTTGTTGTTATTATTATTATTATTATTATTATTATTATTATTATTATTATTGATTCTTGGCAACTGCCTGGACTAGTGCCTGCAGTTTTTTTGGCATTCTTTGGCACTAGTTCAGAAGTAGTTTGCCATCCCAGGATACAAGAGAGTGATTGGCCCAAAGTTACCAAGCAGGCTTTGTGTCTAAGGTGGGACTAGAATTCACAGTTTCCTGGTTTCTATTGTGGGAAGCCCCTCCCCCCCGAAGAATGAAATATTCTGGGAAATATTAAAAAGACAGAATATTATATTTCCCTAAAGGAGAAATGGAGAAACATGCTCTTAAAGACAGAACCCAGCTCCAGTCTCCTTGCCCCTAAGCACAAACTGAGGAGGCCAGCTTTTAGAAATGCAGATTTGGTAATCCATTCAAGACAGGATATTTTGAAACTCCTTGGCAGAATGGTAGGATTAGAAAACAGCCCCTCACCCAAGATCCAACACAGGATGAAAGCCATTAGCCACAATAGGAATTGCACAATACCCTTTCAGAACACAAGCCCTTTTGTTGTAGTCCAAACTTCAGAGTCACAGAAACCTGGGAGCTCAGATAAACAATAAGTCAGAGGTTGACTAGATAAGTTCAGACAAACACCTAGGATTTGCATTTCATCTTTTGCCTAGAGCCAGCTATGACTCCTGCATAACCCTTACATGACCCCCATAGGAATCTGACAACAGCCAATAGCATACTAAAGGACATATTCTTGCACAGGAACAGGAAGCTCAAATACAAAGCCCAAAGAAGGTATAAAAACCCACCCACTCTCACCTCCATTTTGTCAGCAGCCCAGAATCAAATGTGGTTCTGCTTCATCAATAAACCTTTCTTTCCAATCAGCCTCCATGTTTCTAGTGTTTTTACACTAGTAGTGGGATTCAAATCTGGGCGCTATCGGTTCACTTTTGGTAGCATGCGGGCATGCGCAGAGCATTTTTGATGACATCTGGGCGGGCGGGTGGAGCCTCCTACTACCGCTGCTACTGCTTCGCCCGAACTGGGGCAAACCGGTTGAAACCCACCCCTGTATTACATGTATTCTCCATACACTGCTCAGGCATAGTGTGTGCTAAAACTCTGAATTCCTTACAATTTTTTTCTTAGATACTGAAAGTTACTGCAAACAGATATTGCTATCAAATATAAGCTTATTTAAGTCCCCTTGATTTTAGAGGAAGCACTAAGCATCGGCTTAAATAGCTGCTGTTGAAAGCAGTGGAGTTTAAAAGGGGTTAACCTGGCTAGATTGTGTCAATTAACTATGAAATTGGTATTTGATGAGCTCTTATAAGAAATTTAGTAATTTGTAGTACAGGGTATTTCTGTCCAACATCATGATAATTACGGAGGAAAATGTGCCTCAGTCAAATGAAAGCTGAATATTTTCCTAGATATTTCATCCTTCATCAGCCATGTGGAATATTTCCTACTATATCTATTGAAAGTGAGAAGGCATATAATTTAACAAATCTTCTCTATATCAACTTTTGTGACTTGAATTTTTTTTCTTGGCGATTCTTTCTGAGATAAAAGTGTATATATTTTGCTAATATATTGGCAGGACCTTCACCTCCAACCCGGACCTTAGCGGTTATGAACATAAACACACTTCTCATACATTAAATGACCTTCCACTCATTTCAAGCTTGCCTTCAGTAGTCACTCAGAATTGCAAAAGAAAAAAAAAGTATGTCTCGTTGCTATCTGTTGGCTTTATTCATTTGGCTTTCAAATTTGTTCTAGCAGGATCTTAAAGGGGGGGATAGGAAACCTTGCAATACATCCTCATGTGAGTAAGCACTTTTTACTATGACTATTAGTAAGTCTGGTTCAGATACTATTTCTTTATAAAAAAACACAAATATGCCAACTCCCTGGCATTTCCATTTTGCTCAGGGCACGTTCATTTTCACCAGCAGCAACAGCTAAAGAGCAGGGATACTTCCCAAGAGAAGCCACTTCGTGTTCAGCTGTTTAACTACTCAGTGCAAGAATTCAGTGTTTTCTTCCACAGATTGCCTATGGAAAGGGGGGGGGGGGGCGGGGAAGTGAAAGGAATAATGGAAAAATATAGAACATTCTGATGTCTAAACCCATCGTATACATTTATTTGAAAGGTAGAATAATTGCACAATTAAAATAGAGTATCTTGCCTAGAATAGCCCCATGGACAGATAAGCAGGAAATAAATTTAGCAAATAAATAAATAAAGACTTGTTTGGAAGTATTTATTTCTTAAATTTATATTCTGCCTTTTGTAAATGAGCTGAGGTGTTGTACATAGTGCTCCTGTCTCCTATTTTGTCCCACAACAACTTCGTGAGGTAGATTGGCCCAAATTCACCTGTGAGCTTTTATGGCTGAGAGTGAACTAGCAATTATACAAATACTACAAACCTATCTTTGTGCTTTGGACGAGGAGAAAGCCATTCCTATCCTCAAACACTCTGAGCTGAACTAGATATTTAATTTTGTGAACAAAGATTCACTGCCCCATTCAGCTACATTTGCAAGAGTATGTGGGAGAAGAGAATGAATTATCATCTTCTTTATCTCACTACTGAGCTGCTTCCCTTGGCTTGCTTGTTCAGGCTCTCCTATTTCCAATACTGAAATGGGCTGAGGAAAAATCTCTGAAACTATTGTGTAAAACAAAGTTCAGTGAAAGTGGAGCTGGTGAGATTGGAAAAACCAGTTACTCCCCCCCCCCAGAAAACAGCCTGTATCTCCCCCTGCTCTTTTTCCTTGCAATTATAACACAATGCTTCTGGCATATGTTCCTGCTGGAAAGACCTATGATAAACAACACATGTGTCCCCCACCCCACCCCGGTTCCCAATAGGTGTCATGCAGAAGAAGGCCAGAACCTGTTCTCCAACACCCCAGAGTACATGAAGTTAGAGGAAGGCAAATTCCAGCTTGACCTTCAGAAAACCATCCCCATAAAAGCAACTGGTCAATCCTCAAAGATAGTACAGAGCATTCTTTGCTGGATATGTTTGAACAGAACTTGGACTTCTAATGGAAATGCTTTAATCTGAATTCTTGAATAGGTGATTTGGACTCAGCGGCTTAAAAGCCTTCTTGCAACTCTATGAAACAGTGAAATATTTGGCGGTGACTAGCATTTGCTGCCTTCCCTATAGGAAAAAAACTAAAAACCATCCGTCCCCTGATTTGACAGGCTGACAGGAGAGCAGCTCACCATACAACAGAGTGGCAGGATACCATGGGCTGCCAGACCTGTGCTCTCTAGTAGAGTGGCAGGAAAACAGCAATGTTCGACCTTGTCCTTGCACGTAAGGCACCTCATCACCTTTTGCAGAATGCTAGAAGGGAAGGCAATGTGTGAGTGAGAGGGTACATTTAGGTGTATTTACACAACTCCTGGCCAGATGCAGGATTTGGAGTTATGAAAGTAGAAAATCAAGACACCCACCTTGATACTCTTGAAAATCCCTGAAGTTAGGAATTTTGCCAGACCCCAGGTGATATGGAATCCATCAGGTGGTTTGTTTGATTATTGTTGCCAGGGGGCTGAGGGTTTATTGCAGGGGTTCCCAATGTTTTCTATACCCCGCACCAGAGGTGGGTTCTACTTACCTTTACTGCCGGTTTGCAATGGGGCTGCACGTGCACACTCATTTTGCTCTCTCTCTCTCGCTCTTCTGTGCAAATGCAGAAGCGTTTTGATGACATCAGGGTCAGTGGGCGGAGCCTCCCACCAGTTTTACTACTGGTTCTATAGAACCAGTGCGAACTGGGGGCAACCCACCATTGCCCCGCACTCCTAGAATGCTTCTGATATATTCTCGCACCCCTTATAAATGTAAATAATTATATGCATATAATTATGCACATACACTATACTTTTGAAACTTCTAAACCCAAGTTTTTGCACCCCCTGAAATATCATCTCGCACACCCAGCAGGTGTGAGCACCCCCGGTTGGGAACCCCTAGTTTATTGGGTTTTCTGCCTATAGGCTGGAGAATCACCATGAGTGATTTCTGGATGACCATCTAAATTTTCTTAACCAATCATTAGAATAAATCATATTAGCTGATACAAGATGCAATACACCTTTCTGCCCTTGGATCCAGATCTTGCAGACCTCTCTTTCTATTGGAGACATTAAAAAAAAAATCCCTGAAACATAAAAGACTCCTTTTATTTGAATAACCGGTCCAAAAATATAGTTGAAGTACATTAAGACCGATATCAGTTTCAATGATTTCTGCAGGAGGAGACCTAAGTTGATAAATATAGGTGACAAATGTTCCTGCAATTGCAACACAAACGGCCTAAAGTTTCCTTTTATTGCTGACTTATCAGGCCACATTTGTTAACATTCCAGGCCTGTCTTTCTAAACATTGTCTCCTTCTCCTCCTTATTTCTCTTTTCTCTCCCCTCTCAACATATGACAAATTATAGAGTCACTCCTTAATCTATCCAGAAGGAAAACAGTCATCGTAACCCAGAAAGTTCAGTTCTATTGCCTGCCTGCCAAGTCAAGATGACATGCTTCACATTTTATCTGCTGATTTATTATTACTATCAACCCAGGACAGCAATAAACTTTTTTTTACCAGTTCCTGTCACAAGCTCTGCAGTAGCAATTGAAATGCAATAAAACTAGCAAGGGTTTTGCTAATTTAGGTCTCCCAAAGAGGAAGCCAGTTCTGCAATAGATTGGGAGATTCAGAGAGATTTTGTTAATCCTATAAGGATGGCACAGTCAGGTTAAGATGTAGGAGGGGAAAAAGAGGCCAAAATTTCTGTTTATCTTGGAATGACTCCCTTTATTCCTTCATCCTTGCCCTGTGCTATCTTTACTGAGGCAACAAACAACGATGGATGGGGGGGGGAGTGTTCTTTCCACCTCTGGAAAATTCTGGTTTTGGAAGGTTGGTTTATTTATCTTAGCGGTGGGGTTTTTTTTGTTTGTTTTTTGTTTTGCTTGCTTCAAGTAAAATAAAATATGGAGGAAAAAAACCCCAGAAGTTACAGCACATTAATCACTGTATGCTTGTTTGCAAAGCTGGTGTAAGATGAGATAAAGGCAAAATCCTTTGACAGATTGCTGGTAGAAATGGAAAGGTAGAAGAGGAGAAGGAAAAGAATGGAAAAAACCTAAAGACACACGCTGCACACTCGCAGATGCTGTTAGTGGCTTTCTTCAGATGATGTCATAGGTTATGCTGAATAGAAGAGCACCCCAAAATACCCCTAAACCTAATATATGCAGAGTCTGATTATTGATACACGTACCAAGTGCCTAAATGCAGTCTATGTAATAATAAATGTCCTAGTCACAAAAGAGAATTGCGTCAGTTTGGGATCGCAGCCAAAAAATCTCTCTAGCAGCCAGCAGATGAACTCAGACTGTAAAATATTTACAGGATAGATGGCCAAGCCCAGGAGGAAGGCCCCCTTATTACAGAATTTATAGTCTTCTCACAGCAAGCTGCATTTTCTGCTCCTCAGTTCTCATGTGGCCATCTTTGTGTAGATAGATGAGGATACCACTTTGCAGATCCAACATAATTGACGTCACCAACTGTTTTTTTTTTTTGTAGGCAGAGCTCAAGGTAAAATGTATGGGCTGGGTAGGGATGAACTGCTTTCAATTTAGGAAATCAGAAGAACTTTTAAAAGTTTGACGAGAATTAAGCTTGACAAACAGCGGATGCCCACCTGGCAAACTGACTGATTTTAATAAAAGTCACACACACAGATCTTGTGCATGTGTACACTCCCAGAACTTAAAGGAAGATATCATCCCATAAACAATAGTATAAATTCATGCAGTCATACATATCGGCATACAGGAGTAGGATGAACAACACCTAAATCCCATTAGTACATGTTAGTCTCAGGTGCTTTTTATAGTTGATGCATGAGCTACAGAGAATCAGCATTTCCTTTTCTCCCGTCTCCTGACAGCCTGATTCACTGGCCAGTATGTTTTATAAAGACCTGTCAGTTGCACACCACTTTCAGAAAAAGAAACAAACCAACACTTTCATTCACATCTTGTCAAATACATGTTGAGTGCTTTAAGAACAAAACTGATGGATGGTTCTGATTTACGTTGCAAGGGGTATGGCGGGTGCTACTATTTGCCTGGGAAGTGGAGAATGAATTGAGCAGAATGCTAGGGTAAGAAAGGAAGATAAATGATAGCATAAAGGGCCGTGTGTTAGCTAATTGCTCCCTTATTGCTTATCTATAAATGTACATTTGTGCCTTTTAAAAAGGTATGATGGATCCCGGGCTTTGAATTTAGAACCATCTCTGTTTGAATCCAACATGAAAAGAAAGCTTCTAACTATTGATTTTAAGTTAATATAATTCTACTGGTGGCCATAACTACTACAATATGCAAGTTTCTGTAGAACGAGCCATTGCAATGCAAAAATAAGAGACTGGGATGGAGATTTTCTGTTTAGATTTTTTTTAAAAAAGGTTTTGTGCTATGTTATATTAAAGGTCTGTTGTCCAAAAGGTGATCTAAAGATATCTGAAAACCCATTTTTGGGGGTTTCTGAATAAGGACTGATGGTACTAGATTAGATATCTCTATGAGCGGTCAACACAGCAGTAGAATCTGGGGCCAGCTGACAGATTCTGGCTGACAGAAGAATTTAGGGGAGATCACAGAAATTGAGTTTCTTGTGGTTGATTGTGAGTTGAATCAAGGGATGAACTGTTGTACACTCTGACATTTAATAGGTGAAAGCCTCACTTTCTCAGACACCTTTGGATTTAATTAATTTACAACCTAAGAGAGATATTCTGAATAGAATATCAAAGATCAAAGACTCTCGGTAAGGTGCCCTTTTTCTAAATTTAAGTTAAAATGCTTCACAAGATTGTGATTTAAGAAAGTTTTACTGGTCGTTCTCACTGCATGACCATTCAAAATTACGACTGAAACCCCCCAAAATATTTATGACATGATTTCAAAGATCCTACCACTTTGGGTGCTTGTGCATACACACACACACACTACACACAGAGTCACATGATCCCATTTTGGGTGCTTGGGAACCGGGTTCACAATTTCAGCTGTTTGTAGCATCTCGAAATCATGTGACCAGAATTTTTGTCATTTTTTCTCTCCTATTTCTGACATTTACCTCATGTTTCTGGAAAAAAAAATGCTCATTGGGTATAATGCACTCATTTAACAACCACCGTGTTCGCTTAATAACCACAGCATTCATTTAACAGCTGCTCCATTTGCTTAATGACCTCTGCAAAAAGATCATAAAATTGGATTTGATTGCGTGATGACCTGCCTGATGACTGCCAGGACTTATGATCATAATTCTGAGCACAATTATGGCCATAAATTGAGGATTATCTGTACATTGATTAAGGTAATTTTAGAAAATGAAATTATTTTTTTATGAAAGTGCCTTTGAAAATAGCAACATTGATTTGATAACAAACTGTACCTTTGTAGGAATGTTGATTTTTTAAAAAAAGTTTTTAATCAAATTTCTACACTGCCCCTCTCATCTGAATGATTGTTTATTATTAAAGACAAGATTTCACAAAATAAGAAGATAAAGGTAATATGAGCTAAACTGTGTGACTGTAACAAGGAAGAACAAATTTGGACTAAAGTGTTCTCTATCTTTTCTCTAAAGAAACAAAAAACAGAAAAAGCCTGCCTTTTATTTTTACCATGTAAGTATGTTAATTTACCAGTTAACATACTTTCACTTTCTCACAATGTTAACCACAGGACAATAGGCCAAATTAGGAGGACAGAGAGGATTATTACAGCAATTTACATATAAGGGCATTTTACCAGAAAATATTTGAAGAATCTGACAAAAAAATGATTGAAATGGTTGCCAATAGTTTGGATGCTTTAAAAAGGAAATGGAAGAAGGATTCTCAAGGATTCTCAAGAATAAAAAAAAATTAAAAATGGAAAAAGAAGTTAAGAAGATTCAAGAGCCTTGATAGTACAGTGGTCTACGCACCCTGTTATTAACACAGCTGCCTGCAATTTACTGCTGGTTCGAATCTCTCCAAGGCTCAAGGTTGACTCAGCCTTCCATCCTTTCTAAGGTAGGTGAAATGAGGACCCAGTTTGTGGGGGCAATAAGCTGACTTTGTATAAATATACAAAAGTATGAAGGCTATTGCTTAATGCATTGTAAGCTGCCCTGAGTCTCCGGAGAAGGGCGGCATATAAATCAAATTAAAAAAAAAAAATCTGTAGAGCAACTGGCCAGAGACCTAAAACAAATTATTGACAAAGTGGAAGTTTTAGAAAGTACGACAGAAATTATAGAGAAAGGAAAGTTTATTTTGGATAACTTGACAGTACTGAAATTGAGAGGGGAAAAAAATCATTTAAGGTTTAGAATGATTCCAGAAGAACAAAGAGAAAATGCTAGACAAAAGATAGTTAAATTTCTATTTTGGCTTAACTATAGATCTATAGTTAAACCAAAATAGAAATTTATTGATCTTTTGTTATGCTACATTTATGTTTAACATGGGATATAAATGAAGCAAATGCTCCTCAAAAAAGGGGGAAAAAATCTTTATTTGAACATGTTGAAAAAGCCCCTCCCCCAATTCACAAAAAGATAAAAGGGGAAGGAAGGAAGTGAATTTAGACTTGCAAGAGTCTATTACTGTAACCATTGCAATAAATGTAATTCAAAGCTTATGTATGTCTATTTTCTGACCTGATCTACTTTGTAGGGCTGACACTACTCTTAGTTTTATAGAGCTTTCCTCTTGTCAGCTCTATAAGATAGTTCAGACTAATGCCATATAGTACTTTTATTGTATACTTTTATAACAGTACTTTTATTGGAATGGCTAAGGATCTTGCAAATCTGAATCTCCATGCTCTTGATCTTCATCTGAATAAGGGAGGGGCATGTCTCAGACATTTGCTCAAGATAGTTTCTTGAAATCGGCTCAAGATGTGCTTATCTGATCATTGGCTGGAAAGCAGTCTTCCTCCAGTCCTCAAGGCCATCTTCTATTCCCTCTAGGACTCCATAGTGGTGATAGGTCTAATCTCTAGTTGACAGAAAACTATACTAGCAGGGGAAAAAAAAAAGACAGGATTGTCAGGCCCATAGAAGGTAAACTTGACTCCAGCCTCTTTGAGGAGATTAACTATTGCTTTGCCAAATCAAGGAAAATATACGCTTTGATGTTGTGGATCTAAGTAGAGTATCCATTACTGCTCTCTTGTCCTTACTGCTATTGCATTTCCTTGATGACTTGTGATAATATTTGGTTTCCTTTATACTGCACTGGAATCCTCTTGGTAGATTGCTTCACATTTGCTGCCCTTCTGGCTATGGGAGATGACCTGTTGATTAGGAGAATTCACCCATCTTGAACATCTTGCAGAGATAGGGTGGCATTTGATGACTTAGAACTGATACCTATCATTGTCCCCATATTAGGGCAGAAGATAGTGCTTCTGGGTTTTACAGCAGAGCTACCAGATCCAGGTAGCTCTTGGATAGTGGAAAAGAGGTACAGAAAATTCCAACTTGGTCAGATTTTTGCAATCCAGATAGCCCTGATTTGCAGCAGAAATGTATTTATAGTTCATCCAGCACTCACCAGGGTTCTTCCTATCCCGGTTTAATAGTTCATCCATAGCAGATGAGCTCTGCATGATGAGGAGGTGGCAGCCAGGGACAAACATTATCAGATAGCTTGCCAAGGTGACTGGTTCTGAGAGACTTCTCTTTCCTGTTCTGCTCTTACGGAAGATACCAGAAAGAGAAAAAAAATAAGGAATGGAGCAATAATAATAGACCTATTCAGAGGGGAGGGGAACTGGGAAGGGATGTTCCTGTACCAGCCTGAAGTGGCCAATGACCCTGAACTTATCCCATTCCCGACTGGCTCCAGATGATTCTTTTGCTTGCAAGATCAGAAAAAGTGCAATCTGAAATCTCCTTGAGGTTGTTAGGCCCATAGCAGGTAAACTTGACACCGGCCTCTTTGGGGAAACTATTGCTTTGCCAAATCAAGGAAAATATATTCTTTGTCCTGGGTCTAATCTATGTATCCAAAAAACCATCTAGGGCCTATTGGTAAATGATAAAGGTTCAATCTAGTTTTCACCAGTTGTGCCATTGTGTAGAAAGGATTATATGGGAGAGATTTTTTGGAGAAACAAAAACTGAATTCTACCTATTTAGGACTCTCGGCATGAGGTCAATTTATCAGGTGCTTTAGTGGGTGTTATAGCAAAACTATGTCTCAGTGAGCAATTATTACTCATTCTTAAATTTTTTAATATAGGTTTATTTAGAAAGCTCCCAAATTATGCACGTTTCTTGTTTGCTTTGTTGAGTGTGATAGACAATCCAGCCATTTTGGAATAAACTGAGCTTAATTTAGATGTTCTTCTGAGTAGCTGTAGTCAAAACCACATACTGTTCCAGTTGTGACAGCCTGTTTGCTTTAGAGTACTTTTGAAGTTTCCTAACTGACTTCAAATACTTAATTTTGCTCAGAACACACAAAAAATATTACTTTGAAGTCATCTGGTCTATTTATTTTCTCAGCTCGTTGTGGTTTAAATAGTATCTGATTTAACACACCTCCTTATCAGCATACATTCTCCTATTCAGTGATTATCTTAATTCTTTCTGCCGCCATACTATTTTCTTTTTAATCACTTAAGGGACAGGTGTACCTTTTTTCTTCAAGTCTTTTCAAGTCTTCTTTCCGCTTGTATAATTAAATATTTCTTTGAAGCATCAAACTTAATACACTTATTTAAAACAAAAACTTCCCCAAAGAAGTGTAGAAGATGACTTCATGATTGTTATAGGACCAACCTATAATTGCTATAAACAGCCCGTTCACCTGTCAAAATGAAGAATATGTTTAGCAGACAAGACTGCATTTGTCTTTCATGTGGAAATGTACTCCTATTATGGACTTAATTAAGTCAAGTCAGATCTTTTTTTTAATGGGCAGCTCACCATATCAATATAACTCATTCTCTTAATTGAATTTATTTGTTTATAGCTTGGTATAAATGGTAGAGACAAGAGACTGGACAACCATTTGTCTGAAATAGTGTAGGGCAGTGATGGCTAACCTTTTTCTCTTTGGGTGTCAAAAGCGTGTGTGTATATGCGTGACAGTGCGCATGAGTGCCGGCACCCATAATGCAATGCACACATCTCATGCATGTGCATGACCTCCCCACTCCTCCCGCGCATGCGCATTTGACTCCCTTCCCACCACGCATGCACATGGGTGGGATTCAAAAATTTTAGCAACCTGCATCACGGGCCCATTTCCGGACTTCGGTAACTTCCGGGAGGCCCATTTTTCATCCTCCTCTGGCTCCGGAGTCTTAATTCGAACCTCTGGGAGGGCAAAAACAGCCTCCCCGTGCTCCGGAGGCCCCTTCAGAGGCCGGAAAAGGGCCCATTTCTGCTCTTCTAGAACATGCACGCCACTCCCCCTGCCACTTCCTCTGCCCCCCACACATGCACCCCCCTGCATATCCCGAAAATCAGCTGGCAGGCAGGAGGTGCGTGCACATGCACAGTGGACATGAGCTGGCCGATGGCTCGCATGCCCACAGAGAGGACTCTGTGTGCCAGCTGTGGCACTCGTGCCATAGGTTCGCCATCACGGGTGTAGGGTCTCTTCCTCGAGCAAGGGGTTGGATTAGAAGACCTCCAAGGTACCTTCCAACTCTATTATTCTATGTTCTATGTTGTCTAATCTCTAATCCATTCAAGAACAAATGAAAGTATACAATATCATTAAGAGAGTGAAAGAATTGAAATGGAAATGGGCTGGTCATATAGCAAGAAGAACTGATGGCAGGTGGACCAAGGCAGTCATAGAATGGATCCCACTTGATAAAAAGCATCCACAAAAGAGACTTAAAACAAGATGGATCGACGACATCAGCAAGTATTGTGGAGATAACTGGCAAAAGATAGCTCAGGACTGTATAGGTTGGAAACATGCAGAAGAGACCTTTAACCTACAGTAGATAGACAATGACTAGAATGATGATGGTCTATGTTCGTACCATGGTACCAGTTGCAGGACAGGACATGGGCATGAAGGGTTTGGAAAAGATAGCCGATGGACTTTAATCTTCAATGTATTAGAAGAATCATATACTAGAAGTTGCTAAGTTTTTCCTTCCTGATTAGGACATCTTTACTTGGAAACAATTAAAGGGAGTGCTTCGACAGTGGACATTAATATGCTGGTTGTACCAACAAGCTGGACTTCTTTACTACTCTGACTTGTAGTTTGCAGACATCACCAGTGCAATGGCTCTGATGGAATTAGAAATGGGTAGGATGGAATTTAACCTTTAGGTGAGTTTGATGAGCAGATCACATTTGGATTTTATTATTTATTCATTCCAAATTATTTCAATGTCGGGACTCTGAGCAGCTCATAATATAATAGATGTTCAATATAAAAACATAGCTAAAACTTCACCCTAACAAGGAACTCCATTCACCCTAACCCAAGGCCTGGGAAAACAACCAGATCATCAAGGCCTTATAGAATGCCAACAGGATGGGAGTCACATGGATTTCAGGTGGAATCTTGTTCTAGACCTTGTGTAAGTAGGCTGATTTTTTTTGAAAGATGATGCCTTCAACTCAGTCATCCCAAAGTGCTTTTTCAAAAGGTAACTGGACTTCCTTTGTTTTTCCTTGAAGACATGTTGCTTCTCATCCAAGAAGCTTCTTCAGTTCTGTAGAACTGAACTGAAGAAGCTTCTTGGATGAGAAGCGAAACCTCTTCAAGATAAAACAAAGAAAGTTCAGTTGCCTTTTGAAAAAGCACTTTGACCTGGATGACTGAGAATCTCAATAGGCCTTCAACTCAGTCTTGACTCCTGGAATCTATATGAAGTGTTCTTGGCAACATTTCCTGAAGAATTTGTCTTTACTTTCTTCCTAGAGCTGTGAAAGAGTGACTAGCTTAAAGTCACTCAGATGGGTTGTGTGACCAAAACGAAGTTTTCACCACTATTGGGCTAGCACCATAACCACTCCCCTAGATCAGTTTCAACCTTTTCCTGCTAGAATGCAAATGTTTCAGACTAAATGTGTTCGGGGATGACGACAGACGGACTACATTTTTAAAAATTAATTTGTGTACCTCAGGAATCATTTAGACTACTTAATATAATTTACACTGGAATATTGTTTGAACATGTTGCATATCCTTTTAATTCATAAGACAATGGTCTCATAATCCATATAATTTCTTTCTCATATTTATCATTTCAGAATACAAAAGGAAAAAAATTGCCTGAAAATATTTTGATAGGTTTTTTTTTTCTTCTTTAAGAGGAAAATGAAAACTGACAGTTTAGATTATTAGGGTAAATTTTCTTTTTCTTTTTTTCTTAAAAAAAACCCCTCACTCTCATTACATCTGGGAATAGAAAATGGGCAAAGCAAGGGAATTCAATGAAAGTTGATAAAAGAGTATTAAAACGTAACTAGCATTAAAAAAAAGTGTACCTAAGAGCAGAAAACCCACCCTCCCCATTGGCCCCTTTAATAAAAGTTTTGTTGCTGATGGAAAACAAACACAATAGCTCTCACACTTCTGCTCTCGTGCCGTTTTTGACACACAACACTAATAAGAGATTTTACAACTGCCAAATCAAAAATGACGGCGAAATTCTTGCCAGAGAAGCTAACAGTGGGATTAAGCGGATTAGTCTACTGTACAGGAATCTGAGGAATTTACCCACATGTGCCTTTGTTGTGGATTACTGAGAAGCAATGTTATGGTTTTACATCTCCCAGAAACATATGGGTGAGAGAGAGTTGGTTTTATTTTGATTTGTTTGCTTTTGTCGTAAGTAAGAACAGTTTCCCCTCATACTATAACTGCTATTTAGAGGCTGCTGATGTCAGCAAACACAAAGCTTTGTTGAAAGCAAATATCTCAATATTCTAACTCATTAGCCATCAAAGGTTTTTCTGATGCACAAATGTAAATACAAAATAAACACTGCCAGTTTCTGAAAACAATTAAATAACACGGCATCTTAAGGAAGGCCTGATCTCCCCAGCATCACTACTACTATCTCAGGACAAGCAAGCTAAGATGAAGCTGTTTTACATAAACTTTGCTTAATATCTTTCTTCTTTTAATGAATAACTGTATGTTTAAATATTAGCCTTATGTAAATAAGGCTGTAAATAAGCTATAAATTAAATTAATATAAATAAAAAATGACGAGTGCAAAATGTCAAAATGTAAGTGAGAATCAGGGTAGAAAATGCTGACTAGGTGATATTTTGAGTCACATACTTTCTCTTTACTTCACTTAAATCCTAAAGTTGCATGCTTGGTGGGAATATTAAAAACACTAGAAAATTCTGGATTCAAATACATGCATCTATTTGGAGGATTTTAATAATCAATATACAATTGAAACCAGAGGTTTTTCTTTTGTGGTTTATGAACGAACATTTATAGGTCATGGAATATTGCTTTTGTACATGAGAACAGCAAGATTATTGTATGCACAAAGATGGGGGGGAAATTACATTATTTATAATGGAGGAATGGTTGATGAAGATGATGGAACTTGATATGATTAAATTGATTTATCCAATCAGAAAAAAGACAATATCTACATTTACTGCCGACTCTAAACCCCCTATAGATTTTTTTGCATGAAAAAAGAGAAGAAATAAACTTATGATTTATGATTTTGATGGGTAGGTAGATTATAGAAAGAAAGAAGAAAGCTATGCTGTAACCATTTATAATTGTACTTATAACTTCTACAAAGGAGTTTAAAACTCCTATCTTTTTTCTTTTTTCTTTCCTTTTAATTTTTTTTCTTTCCTTTTAGTTTTTTCTTTGATTTCTTTCTTTTTCTCACTTTGTATTGCTTTATATTAGTTTTTGCTTCCTTTTTTTTAAAAAAAGAAATCTTTTAAAAGTTATGCAAAAAATTGTTGCTTTTGCTAAACTGACCTATTAAATATGCCTTCCATTACTACGAAAAGGAGAGTAGAAGACAAGGAAAAAAGCTGTCCCCTGTTTCACTTCAGCATTAACAGTCTGTATTAGCATCCAATCATAAATTAATACAGCCTTAGGAAACGTAACTGCCACTGCCACGGCATCTCTCATTTGGTTCTAAATGAAAGCTGAGATAACCTACTTTGAGCAGTAATGTGTTCTCAGCATGTGGGAATTAACTGCTCAATATAACAAATACCACTGAATTTTCCATCTTGGTACAGATAAAGAGCAATTCTCACTAAAAAAAAAAAAAGAAAAAGAAAAAAAAAGAAAAGAAAAAAAGAAAGAAAACAAAAAATTATCACACCAGAATTTTTTTTAAAAAAATACAAAAACAAAAAATAAATCAGCTTTTCTTCATGCCCTTTAAGTGTTATAGGTTAAAATCATCTTATAGGATTTAAAAATAGCAATTAAACCTTTCCAGGCCTGCTTTCCAACTCTTGTCGGTAGGAAAACGAAAGTGAGCCTAAGTGCTATACCTAAGTGCCTTACTAATAAGTCTCTGTGAAAAATCTCATTAATTCAGCCTGGCTCCCCAGATCAGTCACTAAAGCCTTGTATTGTCAGTCTTCTTCTGGCCTTTTCAGCATTTCCATAGCCTAACGAGCAGGGTCTCCATGGAAACCAAGCAGTGATGCTTTGCACATCCCTGGAACTTTTTGTTCTTTGACAAAGCTTGAAAAATCACATGCAGCAAGAGAGTTTAACATGGTGAACTGAATCCTGACCCACACTTATAAAATGATGAACTTTGGCATACCAACTTTATTAGAAATGATTTCCTTACAAGATACCTGGTTAAGCTGGCAAACACTGTAACAAGTTAACTTCGTGAACAACACAGCTTTCGCCTAGAGAGAAAATGGAGGTGGCAGTGAGCAAACAAATAAATAAGGGAAGCAAAGATACTACAAGGCTTTCTAGAGGCCAACTAGTTCTGACTTACAGTATAGTATGGATGTGCCCAGAAAATGAAATGGAAAAAGTAATATTTTCCTCTGAATATTATATTATCTCAAGGAACCAACATGCATGTCCCAAAGAGTACTTGATGCAATTTTGTGTACCTAGAACATAAACTGCCATCCATTTGTCAAGGCTGGCCAGCCTCAAAAGTTGTTGTGACCTAGGCTTACTGAGTCATTACAAGACACAATTAGTCCCAAACAAATCTATTTTATTGTAACAGCTGAGAATTACGTTCATTCCAGTGGTGGGTTGCCCCTGGTTCGGACCGGTTTGCAAGAACCTGTAGTAAAACTGGTGGGAGGCCCCACCCACTGCCCTAGATATTGTCATCGGCGATCTGCGCATGCACGAGCGAAGCGCACGCACGCACCCAATCCCATCGCAAACCGGTAGTAAAGGTAAGTAGAATCCAACACTTGTTCATTTCTAGCTGAGTCTCAATTAGTTGCAAAACAAGTCCTTCGGAACCAACCTTTATGTTCTTTGACACCCTGCCAAAGGCCTTACTTGGCAAAGCCCCACGAAGTTCAGAAACAAACGAGATGTCGAATGGAAACAGAGTTAGCAACGTTGCTTTCCTGCAAAAAGGCCCAAGTGCCTTTGTTTCTCTTTTAAGCGTTATGGGAGGGGCCAATCATCTCCTGGCCTTACTCCTGAGTCGTCCTTTTTGCTTTAGCTGCTCTTGCCCTCTGGCAGCTCTGCACATGCTCCTCCTGTTTCTCTGCCTCTCTGCTGTCCAACTCTGGGGGCTCCGGAGTCCGCGCATCACTCCCAGATGGCCCTGGCCCCACCTCTGCCTCCGATGCAGAGCCCTTGTCCGGGCCTTCCCCAGACTCCAGGACTGGCTCATGTTCTTCCCCAGCCTCCTCACTGTCCGACTCCTCTGCCAGCTCCGCAGGCTGCTGGCAGACCACAACAAAAGTCAATGATTTCATGCCATGTGTGATCCATGTCCAAGACCCAATGGAAGGGAAATTTTGTCCCATGCAAGGATTATCTTTGGGTTCCATATTTTTACTTTTCTATGAAATGAATAACCATCTTTAACAAATCAAACAAGCAAATAAAAATGCCTAAAGGGAAGAAAATGTTAAAATAGGGGAGGAAAACCCCAGTCAAGACTCAGCATCTGCAATCATGATAGGCAGCGATTCTGTGATCTTCAACTTGATTTCAAAAGGCCTTTTTAAGAAGCCAGTTTTACCAAGAGCCACCTTTCCCTCCTCTAGTAGCCTATTGCATGGAGAAAAATGAAGATGTCAGGGAAAAAAAGTTTAGAAAAGAAGCTTGAATCGGTGAAGAGATGTCTCATTCCCTTTTGGGTCTACCCACAACCATTACTGGTGTACTGTTTCAAGAAGATTTCTTGTGTGAGAAAGTTGTTATGGAAAAAAAGACATCTCCTGTCCTTGAATAATACAATAGAGCAGGGGTCTCCAAACCTGGCAACTTTAAGACTTCTGCGAGTTGAAGTCCACCAGCCTTATAGTATTGGCTGAGGAATTCTGGGAGTTGAAGTAATACAGGATACTGGAAGATAGAAAAATGGTCTGTCTATGTATCTGTTTCTATATGTGTGTCTTATGTCTGTGTGTTTACTTAGGCTAAACTAGGGGTCCCCAATCTCTGGTCTGGCACTGGGCTATGGCATGCCAGAAAGTGCGTCGTGCAAAAAGTGAAGAACCATCCGCGGGATGCAGGCAGCACGTGAAATCACGCCCCCTCTGGTCCACGGAAAAACCTCTCTCCATAGAACCAGTCCCTGGTGCCCAAAAGGTTGGGGGCAACTGGGCTAAACTCTGTCCATTAACCCCACTATTGCTTACCCTCATAAACAGCAACTTTCAAGTCACTGTAGTCATCTGGGATTTAAACCATTTAACTGAAAATAATTTAGATTGAATCTGTGGAACAACTAACATAGAAAGCAGATGCTCTGAGCTATGCACTTTGGCAAGGATGAGAAAACCCACAAATCAAACTTTGGATTTCATTTTTCCCCTCTCAGATTAATAGGTTGCTCTTCCTCATAGATTTTGAACAATAGTGAATATCCTGCGATCAATGTTTAGAGGCAGGATTAAAGTATGCTATAAAAGGATGTCTCTAATAGTAATTTCAACTGAAACATTTCCAGTGCTGTATATTTTGCTTATGCCCTACCTAGCTTATCTAGAATTTAGAATACTGGGTGAGCTTCAAGCCAAGCTCACCCAGTATTCTATAATCTTATTAATGAGCCAAAGGATATTGATATCTAAAGCTTTTTTTAAACAATCAAATTTCCAAATATGTCCTTGTTTCAGAAGTAGAATATAAGGATATACATTTCTGGATTATATTGCTCCAGATTGTAGGTGATAAGAGTAAGATTCATATAATGCAACTTTTTTCCAGCTTAAAAAAGAAGAAATCTTGGAGAAAACAGCATCATTTAAGAGCCTTGGTGGCACAGTAGACTAAAGTATTGTTAAGTAACACCAGCTGCCTGCAATTACTGCAACTTCAAATCTCACCAGGCTCAAGGTTGACTCAGCCTTCCATCCTTTCGAGGTAGGTAAAATGAGGACCCGGTTTGTGGGGGTAATAAGCTGACTTTGTATAAAAAAGAACACCGCTGGGGGGAGCGCGAAAGCCCTACTAAGCAGGTATATACAAAAGTATGAAGGCTATCGCTTAACGCATTGTAAGCCGCCCTGAGTCTCCAGAGAAGGGCGGCATATAAAATCGAACCAATAAATCTGTTGATAAGGCTAACTTAAAACTATTCTCTCCCAAATTTAGTTTTCTGTGTGCTGGAGATTTTCTTTTTCTTTTTGGAATGGAAAGCATTCAGTCAAGTGAAATTTTATCTGAATTAGTATTACCTGACACTGTGTTTAGGTTCAATAGGCCACTTCAATAATGTAAACTAGAAGCTATATTCCCTTTTGTACTTTGTGTGTGAAGACTTTCCCAGATCCTGGAATCTTTTATGATCTAGGTTCCAGGACCTCATAAAGCTAATTATGCATGATTAGTCTCACATCCCCTTTAGACACACCTTCATTCAAGTAACAAATGTAAGGGCTACAACAATTGAAACTAAAGTGGAAATCAATTGTGTTTTGTTGGAAGTCTCAGAAATTCATCCATTCTTTTTATTGACAATTTCTGTATGTTCCATCTTGCAAATTCCAAGAAATAACTACTTCCTGCCAATCAACTTCCAACCCATCAGTACCTGGACTTTTCATATAATCTAAAATAAATTATCAATAAAAGAGTAAGTCATAGCATCATACATATTTTTAAAACTAGCAGCAAATAGCAATAGACTTATATACCGCTTTACAGTGCTTTACAGCCCTCTCTAAGTAGTTTACAGAGTCAGCATATTGCCCCCAACAATCTGGGTCCTCAATTTACCAACTTCGAAATGATGGAAGACTGAGTCAACCTTGAGCCTGGTGAGATTTGAATTGTCAAATATCAGGCAGCCGGCAGACAGCAGAAGTAGCCTGCAGTACTGCACTCTAACCACTGCACCGCCAAGACTAAGTGTATCACTATAGCAATATTCATTTACTGTATGTTTTAAAAAATATAAAATGTTAACATTCTATCATTTTTAAATGGAATATCTATCCTCTAACACATTCTACTACTACTGTTCCAATGATATTCCTTAACAAACTGAATAGTTCAAAGCCTGGACTGAAAATAGTCTAGCTGAAATAATTGAAGCTGGAAATAATTAATCCATGTCTAACAATAAAAATATGAACCCTCTAGCAAGAAGTTATGTGGACTGCCAAGCTGTGATATTGCTTTAGTGTAAAAAGAACCCTACTTCATTACAAACTGAGTGTCATCTCTATCACAAATTCTTTTACTACAATGTAAAACCAAAGATCTATATATACCAAACTAAAGCCAACTTTGTAGGCAATTGCACCCAGTTGTGATAATGTTATAGTCTTTACTATCTCCTGAAATCTTCATTGATGGTTATCAAATAATGCAAATTAAAAATATGTCGCATTTTAGATGCATATACAAAGGTTAATTTGCTGAGATTCTTGTTGATTATCATGAAACGACATGAATTACAAAACCAGCTGCTTTATAGAGTGTGGAAAAAAAAAACTTTAGCTTTAACTTCTTTTACTGAAACTCTCATTAGTTGTTGTGAACTGCAAGATCAGACCACCTGCTTAAGTAGCCTTTTGTTTGATAAGTATTGTCTTTTGTCTTGAGCTCTTTTTATTGCTTCTTGCAAGACTTTAATGCAATTGTCCCTCTTCCAAATCCAAAAGTTTTCCCTTGTTCCCCAGTTAATTTGTTTAGGAGGAGAGTAACAGCTTACAAACAGCTCTTCATGGGTGGTGAGAGGAGGGAAACTACTGTGTGTAAGGGGGCACGTGATGAAAAATGTGTGGGTGGGATTGTGAACGTACAGATGCATCAATATACGAGCACATTTAAAATGGAAAAAAGACACATGTTAAAAACATTGTTTATATTACTCATGACTGTTGACCCAAATTGAACAAGCAGGAGTTTTGCCTATCATTTGATATTAGAAGTAAATCAGGACAGATGGCATGAAGCCAAGGACACACAGGATATGATTCTCTTCCCATCTGCACACCACAAAAACACAAGCATGGCCTGACAACATCCTTTTTCTGCTTTGTCCCTGTGACATTGTCTTCATCTCAGTTCCAGCTGATGCATGTAACCAGATTAAGCCATCCATAGCTGTAACTATATTAAAGTAGTATTTTCCCCATCGGGCAGCTTCAAGTAGTGCAAAGTTTGTTAGGCTTTGCCACCAATTACCTTGGAGGAAGGTTAGGTCAAGGATGATGCTTGAAATAAAGGCAGTAGGTGCACACTGATGGGGACAGAATCCCCCCCCCACCGTATGGTTTTCTGCTGACTCAAGGATACTTGGAGAGCACAATCAGTTAATAATGGTGAAAGGCCATTTTGGGGGGAATATAGTGGACTAAAGACAACTCTGCTGATATGCAGGCCAAATATCTACAGCATTTACAAGGGAGTTCTTACAATCCTCTCTGGATAAGGAGAGAGACACAAGATTGCCGAAGCTGTTTCTCCTTACGATTGACTTTCAGGTAGAGAAACCTGGTTTCTGGAGGAGGCAGGAAATCGGGAGATGAGGAAATTTGCTATATTTGCTCCAGCTGAAAATGGAGTCTTTCAAAGGACACTAAGTCTCTACACTTCCCTTGCTAACTATTTTTGAAAATTGCCTATTAACAGCTTCAAAGCAGTTAGGACACCTGCAGAACGGCAAGACTAGAAATATCAGGCAAGAGCCTTCAATCCTCAATATGAAAATTTATTTTTTATAATTTTTAAGAATTTTAAATAAACCACAAAAAGCGAGCCAAGGTTTTGGTTAGTTTTAAGGGCTTAGAAAATGCTGGAGTTTTGGACTTTGAATATTAAGACTTCAAAATTATTATTTTTTTAAAAAGTAAATGTATAGCTTGTGGGGAACATGTTTTGAGGTTGGAGATATAAGGCAAGTATCTTGTAATGCCATTTAGAGACCTCTTTGAGGAAATGTGCACTCATTGCGCAGGGACCTTTGTGATGAATTTGATTCAATCATGCCAGTTATGGTGTGTCTCCTTGAGAACAGCTTGTTCCCAGATGAAGATATTAAAGAACAAGATATGCAGCAAAATTTACTTGAGAAGAATATGAATGAGACTCTGAATAAGAATTTGTCACCACATCTAAAGATAAAACTGAATGAGTTTTTTTTTAAAAAATCAGAAGGAAATAAAAGTGATAATCCCAGAGAACAATTTGAATAATTCCCGTTTGTTGGATTTACAAAAGAGACTTAAATAGTTCTGTAACAAGGATCAACAACTGTCTGAATAAGAGCAAGATTGCCCTGCGTGGAAGAAAAAAGGACTACAAAGTTGGTTTATTTGACCAGGAATAAAATGGGTTATATAATTATTTTGGGTGGCTTTCTAGATTTATTAATAATTTGTTTGAAAAAAATGTGGTATACTAGTTCACTTACATTTTTTTAAAAAAACTCTAAATAGTTCACTGAATATTCAAACTGAAGGATGCACCCCTACTGTAGGGAGATAGATAATGGGAGGCCTCAGGGTCTCAGATCTTGAGAAAGAGCTCTAGAATGGTTCTGAAGATTCTGCTCAAATTTGCCCATAATCCAGAAAGGAAAAAACAATTAAGTGCATGGTGAATAATCCTAGTGACTATATTAAAATAGATTTTAATTATATTTTAATGTACATCAAATTTAGATTTTCTTGGTTTCATTCATTGTCTTGTTCTTGTCCCACATATTTTTTAAGTGCCATGCATAGCCAAATGTAATTGAGTGTTGTGGTGGCCTAGAGGGGGAGCTCTTGCCTCACAATCAGGAGGCTGTGAGTTCGATCCTAGGTAGAGGCAGATATTTCTCTCTCTGAGCACACTGAGAATATATCTGCATTGGTGACTGGAAGAACATCTGGCCAGTAAACACTCATCTCCATTCAGTTGCCCAGACTCCACCCCACAAGAGATTATGGGGTTGTTAAAAAAGGATGATGATGAGGCATAGCCAAGTGTAGCCAACTGACTACCTGGATCCTTACCAATCTGGTTTCAGGCATGGCCACAGCACGGAAACGGCATTGGTCGCCCTAGTAAATGATCTCTGGCGGGCCAGGGATGGGGGTTGCTCCTCAATCCTGGTCCTTCTTGACCTCTCAGCGGCGTTCGATACCATCGACCATGGTATCCTGCTGCAGCGGCTCAGGGGGATAGGGTTAGGAGGCACCGTTTTACAGTGGTTCTCCTCCTATCTCTTGGGCCGTCTGCAGTCTGTTTGGGCAGGGGGTCAGAGATCCTCCCGGAGGCCTCTCACTTGTGGGGTGCCTCAGGGCTCGGTTCTCTCTCCTCTGCTCTTTAATATCTATATGAAACCGCTGGGTGAGATCATCCGTGGTTTTGGGGTGAGGTATCATCAATATGCTGATGATACCCAGCTTTACATCTCCACCCCTGACCACCCTAGGGATGCCCTTTCCATGATGTCCCACTGCCTGGAAGCGGTGCGGGTTTGGATGGGGAGGAACAGGCTTAGACTCAACCCTTCCAAGACTGAGTGGCTGTGGATGCCGGCATCCCGGGATCTGGAGGTTCCATCCTTAATGATCGGAGGTGCAACCCTTGCTCCCTCTGATAGGGTCCGCAACTTGGGTGTCCTCCTGGATTCTCGGCTGTCTTTAGATGACCATCTGACGGCCGTAACCAGGGGGGCCTTCGCACAGGTCCGTCTTGTGCACCAGTTGCGCCCGTTCCTAGACCGGGATGCCCTCGCCACGGTCACTCACGCCCTTGTTACCTCTAGGTTGGACTACTGTAACACCCTCTACATGGGGCTGCCCTTGGGATGTGTCCGGAGGCTTCAGCTAGTCCAAAATGCAGCCGAGCGGGTAGTTACGGGGGCGTCTAGATACTCCTGTGTAACACCTCTCCTGCGTGAGCTGCACTGGCTACCGGTGGCACTCCGGATACGTTTCAAGGTGCTGGTGCTCACCTATAAAGCCCTTCATGGCTTAGGCCCAGGGTACTTGCAGAACCATCTCCAGCCGTTCTCCCATCGTCCTGTGCGCTCTCACAGAGTCGGCCTCCTCAGGGTGCCGTCGGCCAAACAATGTTGGCTGACGACCCCCAGGGGGAGGGCGTTCTCTGTGGGAGCCCCGACCCTCTGGAATGGATTGCCCACTGAGCTCAGGACAGCCCCCGACCTTCTTTCCTTCGGTCGTGAGCTGAAGACATGGCTCTTCCGCCAATTAAACCGATCCGTTTGGGGGTACACTGGTATAATTTTAAATCATTTTTTAATTGGGTTACTGATTTTAATTTGGTATTGTATTGTGATTTGTATTGAAGTTGTCATTTTGTAAGCCGCCTTGAGTCCCTAGGGAGAAAGGCGGCATATAAATCGCAATAAATAAATAAATAAATAAATAGTTGGTAGCCTGAAAACAAAGTTGATGTTAAGGACTGGTGGATTCTATTCCTTTCTTCTCTCAGTTGTTCCCTGATGGGTGGGAACAATTGATGGGTGAGCCGCAATATCGAATTTCAGAAACGTGTAGGTAAAATGCTGTTGCAATAACCATAATGACTCCAGAACTTCTCTCTCTAGTTAGCTATCATGGCTATACAAAGAGCAAGATATCCAACCTTCTTTCCCAACCTGATGCCCTCCAAAAACACTGGATTTTTAACTTTTAGACCCTTTAGCCACTATAGCAATGGAAGGCAGCAGGTTGTTGAACGATGTTTAGTACAGCATTCAGAGAAGGCAATGTTGTTTAAATATTATGATTCCAGCTTACATATGAATGAAAGAATTGCTAATAATTGTGGTGACAACAGCAGTGAATTTGGGGAAAGGGAGAACTCATTACTAGAGATTCAGCTGAAGTATATACTGTAACTTTTAAAACTATGCGTTTTATTTGCATTTCACATGTAACACTTTTTTTTTTTTTTTAGTAATTTCAGCACAAGATTCTTTCCAAGATATTGAATGCATGCTTATGCCTGCAGACCAAGACACAGCTGGCACATCTAATTTTAGGCCTACCAGCTTTGGCAATTTCCATTTAGCAACGAAACTGTGTACAGAAGTTTTTGCTACGCTAGTGGAGGATAATGGAAATATAGGCCTACCCATTAGAAGAAACCACTCTGGAGAAGGGTGGCATATAATTCTGGACAGTGTAAACGCACAATATAGACTCAAACATATATAATGTTGCTAGATTTTGCATGGTTGTTGTGAGTAAAAAAATCTCCTGAACATAAAACATCATGTCCAAATTTCCCTTTTTAGAGAGTACAATCAGATACAAACAAGAGTTGATATAATAAAATGCATACGAAATTCTAAATAAGATTAGTTTAATCAGATTACTTCTCGGGTAGGATCTCAGGGTTCATTGTAGGTGAGAAAATGAGACAGAGGAAGCTATAAATATATCATCACTTTGCTTCCTGACCAGATCTGTTCTTGACATTTTATTCATAAGATGTTATTAAAAACCTGCCTGAGATGTCTTTGAGAAAATGTCCACAGAAAAGCTTGCAGACTTTTCTCTTTAAATATTCAGGTATTTTTTTTATTTGATTATACAACTGAGTTCCAGAATATAGATGTGAGTTATACCAGGTACTCCTCAATTTATGACCACAATTGGGCCCAACATTTCGGTTACTAAGCCAGTTGCTAAGTTACTGAGTTTTGCCCCATTTTATAACCTTTCTTGCCACAGTTAAGTGAATCATTGTACTGGTTAACTTACTAACATGGTTGTTAAGTGAATCTGGCTTCCCCATTGACTTTGCTCGTCAGACGGTCGCAATTTACTAACACGGTTGTTAAGTGAATCTGGCTTCCCCATTGACTTTGCTCATCAGACGGTCGCAAAAGGGAATCACATGATCTTGGGACACTGCAACCATCATCAATTTTGATCACGTGACCACAGGTATGCAGCAACTATCATCTGAAAAATGGTCGTAAGTCACTTTCTTCAATGCTGTTGTAATTTTGAATGGTCACTAAATGAATGGTTGTAAGTTGAGTACACTCACTGTATTTCAGAACATAATCTTCTTTTGCTGCTCATCACCAAGCTCGGATTGAGGAGTGTGTGTGTGAAGCAGGGATGAAATGCTCCTGGTTCAGACCGGATTGCCAGATCCGGTAGCGATGGCCATGGGTGGTTCAGAGAACCGGTAGCAAAAATCCCTGTGCCTCCTCCCCCCCATGCCCAGCTGAGCTGCACGATTATTTATTTATTTATTTATTTATTTATTTATTTATTTATTTATTTATTTATTTATTTATTTATTTATTTATCAAATTTCTATACCGCCCTACTCCCGAAGGACTCAGGGCGGTGAACAGCCAAGATAAAATACAGATAATACAAATATTAAAAATCTCTTAAAATTATTAAATATTTTGGCCGAAACACAGATTAAAACACCCAATTTATAAAATCACGAATTAAAAAATTTAAAAGAGGAGAGTTAGGCCAGGCCAGCCTGCTGAAATAGAAAAGTTTTGAGAGCACGGCGAAACGTGCGCAGGTCTGGGATCCTCCGTATCTCTGAGGGGAGCTCGTTCCAGATGGTAGGTGCCCCCACAGAGAAGGCTCTCCCCCTGGGGGCTGCCAGTCGACACTGTTTGGCCGACAGCACCCTGAGGAGCCCCTCTCTATGGGAGCGTACTGGTCGGTGAGAGGCTATTGGTAGCAGAAGGCGGTCTCGTAAATACCCCGGTCCGATGCCATGGAGCACTCTAAAGGTGGTAACCAAAACCTTGAAGCGCACCCGGAAGACCACCGGGAGCCAGTGCAGCTCGCGCAGGAGGGGGGTCACATGGGAGCGCCACGTCGCTCCCATAACCACCCGCGCGGGCCGCATTCTGGACCAGCTGGAGCCTCCGGGTGCTCCTCAAGAGGAGCCCCATGTAGAGAGCATTGCAGTAGTCCAGGCGGGAAGTAACAAGAGCATGAGTGACCGTATTTAACGAGTCCCGATCATCAGAGGCTTTTTTTTTTTTTACTTTTAAAAGCATTTTTTCTACAACCCTTCCCGATGAAAAAAATACTTTTAAAAGTTAAAAAAAAAAGCCTCTGATGATCGTGCGGCTTAGCTGGGTTCATCAGAGGCTTTTCAAAGCATTTTTTTCTGCAACCTCTTGGCCGAAGAGGTGGTTAAAAAAATGCTTTGAAAAGTCTCTGACGATCTCAGCTGAGTTCCCTGATCGGCAGAGAGGCATTTTTTAAAGAGCTTCTCTGACACCCCACCTGAGTTCCTGATTGGCAGAGAGGCTTTTCAAAGCATTAGAAAAAATGCTTTGAAAAGGTTTTTTTTTTTTAAAAAGTTGGCCACGCCCACCCAGTCACATTAACCCCCTCCCCCACCAAGCCACACCCACAAAACCGGTAGTCACAAATTTTACATTTCACCCCTGGTGTGAAGGGCTTACAAATATTGTAGTGTTCTAATCAATGCTTTCTTTCAGGGTCACTTCTGAGGAGATGGGGAGCTATATAAATTTGATTGACTGATTGATTGATTGATAAATATAAAATAAAATACTCTATACTTCCTCCCCATTTCTAATTTTTTAAAAAAATCTGTATCTAACGCTCAAGACATTATTTATGACCACTGAATAGTTTAAGTGTCGATTTGTGTTTCCCACTGCAGATCTTTTGCATCAGTACACATCTTATGGTTTTTGCAAGCCCACTAATCCTTCTTGCTTCAACCCTGCATACTAAATTTTTGCCTACTTTAGGAACACTATTTTGAACATATGTTCAAAAAAGATGTAGAGGAGCACACAATTTATTTTTATACCAAAGGCTATGCCTGTATGGATAAAGGCTGGGCACTGCACAATTTGCTTGCAGCTAAGAAGGGATGCAGCAATGGGATGGTGATATTCTTTACCATCCATGATTTTTCATGATTCCTTTTCCTGTTATTTAATATTTGGGACTGCTATTTGGTAGGTGGTGTCTAAGCAAAGTTTTCTATAACTGTTATTTGTGTTAGCCAAAATGTTTCAATGTCTATGCAGATTCTCAGTCATCCAGGTCATGGTTGTCCCAAAGGTGCTTTTTCAAAAGGCAACTGGACTTTATTTTTCCTTGAAGACCCTTCGCTTCTCATCCAAGAAGCTTCTTCAGTTCTGACTGAATGGTGGAGAATGGCAGGATTTATATTGCTTGCAGTCATCTGGTTGTTGAGGTCACTTGGAGGTTCCACACCAATTTGCACTATTCAGGTGAGGGCACAGATAAACCTTCAAGTGGCCTCAACGGCCCTCTAAAAGAATGCAAATGACCAGCTGTCTGCAAGGAGTACAAATCCTTCCATTCCCAACCATTCAGTCAGAAGCGAAGAAACTTCTTGGATGAGAAGCAAAACGACTTCAAGGAAAAACAAAGTCCAGTTGCCTTTTGAAAAAGCACCTTTGGGACAAAAATGTTTGAATGTTTTCTTTGTAGTGTAATTTCTGGGGAACTTAAGACATGGTTTCAAGGTTGGTAGAAAGTGTCTTACATTCCATTTTGCCAGCTAAATCTGTCTCAGGCTTGTCATAAATGAATGTAAGAAATGCTTTCCTTTCCAGTTCTCAGTATGCCAGGCTATAACTCTCTCACCACACGTGCAAAACAATCTGTGTAATAAAAATAGTCTACAGCGATGAAATAAAAGATGATTATATGCAGCAATAATAATGAAAGAAATCCATTATCAGTCACTACCCTGACGTTCTTAATTTTTTTTTAAAGCAAGAACTTCTCAAAACATAAATATATTAATTTTGCATGATAAAAGCAAATTAAAGAAGGATCTTGTGTTGCCAGGTTTATCTATATATTCCTGGAAGATTTCAGGGTCAAACAAATATTTCCCAATTCACTTCTTCTGCCCCACATAAGACAGCAAGTCAGCAGGCAAAACAATACTTAATAATTTGCCAAGGTTTGTTGCATTTCAGCTGTTTTCGGCATACATAAATAAAAAATGTCTCAACGTGATTTAATACTGCTTTTCAGCAGCTGTGCTTGTAAAATTTAAAAACCTGCCAGCCAACATCTAGAAACGAAAAAAAAATTTTTTTTTTCTTTGGAGTTTCCCCCATTTCTCCTGAGGGGCTCTCTCTCAAACCTGACACAACTTGTAAGGTGGTAAAGTTTGAAAAAATGGCTAGGGGAGTTGGTGATGTATGTTCTTGAAATGAATAAATATGACAACAAGGATTTGATTAACAGTTAACTTACATTCACTACATGCAGGATTTGATGAGGGCCGAAGATAACAAGTTACAAAATATTTTCACAGGAACAGCTGCTGTGGTGCTGGTGTGCTTTAATTAGGAAGGAGCTATCAACTAGGCAATACCAGCAAATATATGTTCATACAAATTTCTGAATTAAATCTGAATTGCCCGAACAAAGTTGTCTTAGGGCTCGTATATAAGGCAGTTTTAAGCTGCTTATCTCCTATGTTGAAACTGGCTTAAACTAAAACCAATTTAATCCATTGCTGTCCAGTTTTATCTAGATCAGTTGTGCCCAATTCCGGTAACTTTAAGATCTGTGGACTTCAACTCTCAGAATTCCCCATGGCCTTAAAGTTGCAAGGCCAGAAGTCTTAAAGATGCGAAGGTTACACACTTCTGGTCTAGATGGTGGCCAGCTAGCCCATATTTTCATTACTTCTTTAGCCTTTTCACCAGCGATGGGAAAGCTACTTTCAATTGCTTTTCTTTTGTGGTTGCAACGATAGACCTCTTGTACAGCTGATACCCTCCCTTCTTTCATACTTGGCACTGTCCCATTTGGCACATCCATTAATGAGCTATCAAAAATTAAATTCAGGGCCACAAATTGATTTGCCATTCTTCCTGTCACTTGGGTTAGAAGGAGAGACTTAGTATCGGTAGTATAAGGAAAACTTCATCTTTCATTGGTCCACTGATGAGCCTGTTTAAATAGAAAAGATAGTAGAGAGTAAAAAAAGATGACCTTGATGAAGATAAGCCAGACCTTAGAGCAATCAAGCAGAAACTGAAATGCAAGATTCTGTTATAATAGTCCATCTTAATAAAAGTAGTTTTAAGCTTCCTTGGATGCTGTGTCTTGGTCTGGTCTACACTATGGGGCTGATATAAATCTTTCAAGACTCTGCTTTACTTCCCCCCAGCCTCTTAAACTCCTGTGAAACTAAGGAAGTATCTGAGTCATTTCCTCCTCCCCTCAGATTGTTTTGGGCCTGAGTCATGCTTTTTACCTCATTATTATGAGCAAGGATCTGGCTCATAAAAAGAATTGCAGAAAAAACAATTGCTACCAACCTGCGTTCCATTGAGGACCTGTATACTGCACGAGTCAAAAAGAAGGCTGTGAAAATATCTACAGACCCCTCATATCCTGGACATAAATGATTTCAACTTCTACCCCCAAAATGACGCTATAGGGCACTGCACATCAGAACAACTAGACACAATGACAGTTTTCCCCCAAATGCCATCACTCTGCTTAACAACTAATTCCTACAACACTGTCAAATAATTTACTGTTACTGTTACTATTACTATTATTCTTCTCTTCCTATCTATCTCTTCCCACTTATTACTATAACCATGTTGCTTGTATCTTTCAATTTATATTTTTTTTATTTGTTTCCTAGTACGATTTGATAGTTTATTAGTAACCTTGACTATCACTAAGTGTTTTATCTTTTTATTCTTGATGAATGTATTTTATTCTCCTTATGTACATTGAGAGCATATGCACCAAAGACAAATTCCTTGTGTGTCCAATTATACTTGGCCAATAAAGAATTCTATTCTATTCTATTCTATTCTATTCTATTCTATTCTATTCTATTCTATTCTATTCTATTCTATTCTATTCTATTCTATTCTAATGTCCATCAAAGTCACCTGCTTTTTTCTCTACTAAATACAACATCTCACTGGTCCCTTGGAAGAAGAAAAAGGAAGTCCCTCTCTGATCCACTCTTATGTAGTTGCATATGTAGATAGGAACTGATGAAAGCCCATAAAATGCATTGAGACCAGTCTCACAAAACACGGTGGCATTAAAGCTTCTTAGGCCTGTTTTTCCCCTCAGATGCAGATATCCTGAAAATGACCATGGAGGACAAAGACCAATGACTGGTGCCTATATGCGTGTGGTAGTAGCTCCATACAGCGACTAATGGGTGCAAACATTGATTATATTGAATTAAAACGCAGCAGAGTAGCTAAAGCAGCCAAGCTTGTGGTGAATCTAGTCAGGAGACCCTATTTTTGAAGCAGAGAAGGAATGCATACATACAGGCTGCCTCCATGCCAAGAAAGGGGGGAGCTGAGGCCAACACTGTCCATTCAAGTTCTCTCAATGTGTCTATTGAAGTGCTATTCACCCATGGTTAGTAGTTTGTACAAAAGGGACCTTATTGGCTTACTGATTTTGGGGCAGAGCCACCTCTCAGTCAGATCTACCTTATGGGATAACTTGCTGTGAGGATCAAAATAGAAGATGAGCAGGAAAGGTTCATAGATATCATCTGAATTTCTTGGAGGAAAGGCAGACTATCAAATTCAATCATTCTCTCCTATGAATAAATCTAATGGCTCTAATAAACTGTAGTTCTTTCAACTACAGGTAGCCCTCGACTTACAAGTATTTGTTTAGTGACCGTTCGAAGTTACAACAGCACTGAAATAAGTGACTTATGGCCATTTTTCACACTTATGACCACTGCAGCATCCCCATGGTCACATGATCAAAATCTGGGCATTTGGCAACTGGCATGTATTGGAGTCATGTGATCAGCATTTGTAACCTTTCCAGCTGGCTTCCGACAAGCAAAATCAATGGGGGAAGCCAGATTTGCTTAATGAATTTTGATTTACTTAACAACTATAGTGACTTGCTTAACAACTGTGGCAAAATTGTTGCAAATTGGAACAAAATTCACTTAACAACTGCCTTAGCAATGAAAATGTTAGGCTCAATTGTGTTCCTCAATTGAGTATAGCTTTCTGCTAGAGCAAATATAGGCCTACTTTTCAAAGCTGCTGTTAGAATTAGTGTGATATCGTCTGTCAAGTGTTAGGAATTATTGAAATTCATTCTATAAATTGTGAGCTATAATAGTATAGTATGCGGATTGAGAAAATTTGATTCACTGGAACTGCAAACATGCAGAGGGTTGTTTTATAAGTTTTACTATCAGTTTTAGCCCTTGTTTTTCCAACACTGCCTGCTATTACATCACATTATTATTCAATTTTCATTTCTTTTTTGCCTGCCTATTTGATCTTCCTTCTCTTTACCATTGTGCTCTCTCTCTACCCCCCCCCTTTTTTGATTTATAAATCAAAAAAGATTTATAAAAAAGCAAAAAGCACTTATTCTAGTGACAGTTCCAGCAGTAAAGGTTCAAGTGAAGATATATTTCCAGTGTTAAAAATAACACTTTTGGCGGGTTTTATCAGTCACATTGTTCTGTACTGGTAACACATTTATAATAATAGACGGTTATGCTGCTAAAATTACATTCTTTCTTGCTATTCCACACTACTCTTAAGGGGTCGGGGGAAGTTAAACAAAACTTTGAAAATTCAATAGTCTGAGGTCAGCCATATCATCATCTTCCCCCAGTGGAAGTAGCCTATCTAATTCCCAAACAAGCAGAACATATAACATGAAGTATCCATATAGCCAGGGGAAAATAATTCCCTGCACTAAATCTTCTCCTCATGCTAATAGTTCTTTCTGCTCCACTGTGAACAAGATGGGATTGTGAGCACATGCTTACAAGCGGTCTGTTGGAGTTGGCAGTCTCCATGAGCATCTCATTATAATCCAGCACTGTCTCAAATGCGCTGGCAAAGGGGAAATCATTGTTTATGTTTTCAGGCACTGTGTATGAATGAGCACACCAATGCGTGCAAACACATGTGTGTGTTTAATTAAACGGTACAACTGTCAAGAATCTGACTTCAAAGGTGATAAGCAGCTGTTTCTTCTAAAGCATTTGTTAAGGCTTTGAATCTTTTGAGAAGTATGCTGTAAGTGCTTTTTAGGTTAGGAGAAGGAGAGAGAATATCTGGCAATGATGCCCCTGGATGATAAAGCCAGAATTAAATTTTCTGATTCATAGGAATGTAATGGTTTCACAGTAAATTGCCTGGTGCCTCTTTCTGTGTCAATTCTCTCTAGGCTGCATGCAATAATATCAAGCTTTTGGACTGCAGGATATTTCCTTACATTCTGGTGCTGAGTGCTTCTTAAATCAATATTTAAATTTTATAAGTTAAGAAACTCAAGATATCAAACCATAGTAATGCAGCATTTTTCCCTCTCTAGATTTTTAGCCTGCCTAAAGTCCCAGGAATAACTAAAAACATTCAGATGTGCCCAAAATTTAAAACAGTGCATGTAAAAATAGGGGAAGTGAATATTTCCAGAGTTTTGTGAAGCTTCTTCATCTCTGCTAAATGTAATTATAAGGTCATACAAGCAAATGTTCAGCTGCAGATTATATTCTTTTCCATAACTGTATTTGAATCATAGGTAATCATAGGCACGGTCATTCATTCCCTCGTCACTTCCCGCCTGGACTACTGCAATGCTCTCTACATGGGGCTCCCCTTGAAGAGCACCCAGAGGCTCCAACTGGTCCAGAATGCGGCCGCACGGGTGATTATGGGAGCATCATGGCGCTCCCATGTAACACCTCTCCTGTGTGAGCTGCACTGGCTCCCAGTGGTCCTCAGGGTGCGATTCAAGGTGTTGGTGACCACCTTTAGAGTGCTCCATGGCTTAGGGCCAGGATATTTATGGGCTCGCCTTCTGCCACCAAGAACCTCCCACCGGCCAGTACGCTCCCACAGAGAGGGACTCCTCCGGTGCTGTCGGCCAAACAATGCCGACTGGCGGCCCCCAGGGGGAGAGCTTTCTCTGTGGGAGCACCTGCCCTCTGGAATGAGCTCCCCCGGAGATATGGACGATTCCAGACATATGTACTTTCCGTCGGGCCCTCAAAATGTTTTTATTTCATCAAGTCGGGCTGGCCTAATCTCTCCAATTGTGTATTTTAATTTGGATTTTAATGGGGGATTTTAACTGTCGGGCCAAATTGTTTAATTCATCTTTAAATTGTTTTTATATTTTGTATTTGATGTTTTTTACTTCTGGCTGTTCACCGCCCTGAGTCCTTCGGGAGAAGGGCGGTATATAAATTTAAATATTAAATTAAATTAAATTATTTAGAGGTTGCCTTAGTGGGGTAAATGAATTTGTTTGTTTATATCCCACCTTTATTATTTTTACAAATAATTCCAAGCAGTTTTATTTATTTATTTAGCTTATGGCACTCAAGGCGGTGAACATATCTAACACATCTTCTTCCTTCTTTTTTCCCCACAGCAACAACCCTCTGAAGTGGGTTGGACTGAAAGAGAATGACTAGCCCAGCTGGTTTTGATGGCTTAGGTCATGGGTGTCAAACTCAAGGCCCGGGGGCCAGAACCAGCATGTGGGGTGCTTAGATCTGGCCTGCTTGGCTGTCCTGGAAACAGTGGACTGACCCACGATGCCTCTGCCAGCAAAAATGGAGCTCGGGAAGGCAGCCCTCCTTAGCTCCATTTTCGCTGGCAGAGGGTTGCAGGAGGCCGTCACAGCCGAAAACGGAGTTTGGGAGCCTGTTTTCGCTGTCAGAGTGCTCAGGCCACCACAGGTGCCCCCGACACAAGTAACATCGAGCTTTCTACGCCCACTCCTGGCCACATCCACCACCCCCGGAGTCAAACACAACTCCGATGCGGCCCTCAATGAAATTGAGTTTGACATCCCTGGCTTAGGTGAAGCTTGAATTCACAATTTCCTGCTTTCTAGCTGGTATCTTAATTACTATATATGCTATGCTTTTACACAGCAGAAATTTGGATTCAAGACCTGCCCGCTAATAAGTGTTTCTCAATTGTGGCAGCTTGAAAATGTGTGGATTTCAACTCCCAGAATTCCTCAGCCAGCAAAGTTGGCTGAGGAATTTTGGGATTTGAAGTCCACATATTTTCAAGTTGCCAAGGCTGAGAAACACAGCTCTAATATTATTTGATTTACACCCAGCTTTTCATTCATGAACTCAATGGTGGTATACATTTTGCTTCCTTAATTCTACATTCTCCCTGCCAACAATTACCCAATAGAGCAAGGCTGTCAAACTGGCGGTCTGTGGGCCGGATGTGTCACATGCAAGTCACTCTCACCCGGCTCCGCAAAGGCAAAAAATATCACAATATGTCGCGATACGTCATGTGACGCGATCAGGTTTGACACCTGTTTAATAGAGTAAGTTGGTGTGAGAGACAATGAATAGCCCTGAAGCACTCATTGAACTTCTGTGATGAGAATAGAGAACCTAGATTCCCCCAGTCTCTAGTCTAGACCAACCCTTTAACAGTACTTCATACTGATTCTAGTTCCCCTGTTGTCCTTAAACCCTTTTCCAAAAAGAGGTTGAAAAGTTTGGATCTCCTCACTCCACTTACATATTGCACCACTAACAAGCCTCTATTGTCCCAAGAACACTGGCAAAATTAATCTTCCTCTCTACTGATGGATAGGTATGGTATATTTATGGCAACTAGTCTTGTGAATGGTTTGATGCTTGTTTGCATATACTCTGCAGCATTTTAAAAATCTAAATAACCTCATTTGAAGTTTCCCAGTGTTTCCCCTCAAAGACACAAAGCTGTTTCAGATTACTGGCTACCCTACCATTATATAAATTGACATTTATTTTTCTGTGTTTTTTTTTTTAAATTATATTCACAGATTTGTACTCAGTCCAAAATAACTAATATTCTATGCGATAATAAATAAATAACAGTATTACTGTTTGTATTTGCCTTTCTGCCCAGAGGGCACTCAAGGGGCTAATAGGAAGAAATCAACAGTTCAAATTTGATAAAAACAGCTGAAATCAAAGTTAACGAATAGAAAATCCCTGGCTAAGAAAAGCAAATCTTGACTTCTTTCCTAAAAGCACAAATAGTAGTATTTAAGGGCAGCTTTTAAAGAAACACATTTTATAGCTCTTGGGAGCTATAAAGAGAAGTCTTTTTTCCTGCATGCCTGACAAATTGACCTTGGAAAGTGAAAGCATTTCCATGCCTTCCAATAGTTCCAGTTTGGCCAAAACATTCAGGGCCTTTGGCAGGTCAGTCATCTGAAAAGGGCATCTTTGTGTAATCTTTGTAAATTGGTTCTGTGATTCCAGCTGGCTTCGATAGTTGCCATCATCTCAGCAGTAGCAATGAGAGGGAAGGCTGGCAATTCCTCACCCCAGGCAAAGATCTCAGAGGGACACAAATATTTACAGAACAAACCAGGCAGTATCAATGAATAATCAATATTCAACAACAATATGCAGCAGGGGCAGAAATTAAGACGTTTGGCCACTTCAAATGTATTAAACGCCCCCTTCCAAACCATTAAAATTCATGACTCTTCAAGTTCTCACCCGGATATAAGCCACTGTATATTTCCACTGGAAAACACTGTACACTTCCATTGGGGAAAAAATTATTAATGTCTTGTTCTATCCCCTCAGATAGATGCATGAGAGACAGATTTTAAGGTGGAGGGTAGGTGGTGGGAAAATATATAAAAACAATTTGTGCAGCCCATTCATTCATTAAATCTTTCTTGTTATATATATAAAAACCTTTATTAACATTTAAAATCCAAAAATACAAGTTAAAATACATCTATAACAAAAATACATCCGTAATAATTATACAATTCATTGTCATTCTGACAGTATGTAAATTCTTAACTTTGTTCATCTATTCCCGCATATTCCTACTTAATCGATATATTTAAACATATTTTGTAACTTATTTTATTCTATACATTCCTTATTTTCAATTTCTATCCATTGATACCAATTTTCCCAAGTTAAGTAATATTCCGAGTCTTCCTTATTATTTAGTTCTAAAGTAAGTTTGTCCATTTCTGCACATTTGAAAATTTTCCGGATTATTGCACAGTCTGTTGGTATAGAAAATGTCCACTATATCATTAAATCTTTCTTTTATTCTGATTACTGTATACATCTTTAAGGGCCCACTTCTGATGACCGCACCATTTGAGTAGATCCTTATTCAAATAGTTAGGCCTCATGCTTATATAGCTTCTAATCTATAGCTCATGCTTATATAGCTTCTAATGATCAAACACCAGAACTAACATTTTAAATTTTATCCAAAACATAAGAAATCAAAGTCTCGTCCCCAAACTGCCTCATTAGTGGTCATTCTAAATGGTCATATAAGAAGTGATGGTGGTTCATGTAACTTTAATAACAACAGTTTATAGCTCCTTGCTTTTCCCTGCAGTCTTCCTTCCTCATGCCTTTTTTTTTCAAGAAGGTCAGAAAAGATATATTTTCTGGAATATTTAATAATATAAAATCACCCTCAAGGTAGCTGATAATCATAAAGTACTGCATAATCTATTAAGTTCTTGAAAAGTTTATGAGAAATAGGAATGCGAGTGAGATTGTGGCAAAATGTACTTGACCATCAAGTCCCATCAATCAGAGCTGCGGGATGATTATTATCATCTACTTTAAAAACAGAAGTTTTGCAGATGTTCTTTTTGTGATGACAACTCTTTCCATGACAAGGGATGATGAAACACTTTAAAATTTTGCTTACTCAGCCTGTCATAGTTTGAGATCCCTTGGAATCTCCCAACGTGAAACCAGTGTGCACATCTGCAGAATTTTGAGTGTGAACTGCAATCTCTGTCTACCTTTCCTCTGTTCCATTAAAAATGCCAGTCCCTTTCCCACTTCCATAATATGGGATAATTAATATTGTGCATCTCTCTCTCTCTCTCTCTCTCTCTCTCTTTCTCTCTCCAGCTGGTCTACCCACTTTTTTTAAAACAACAACAACAACAACAACAACAACAACAACAACAACAACAACAACAACAACAGCTTTCCAGCTGCTTTCAAGCTGCTTTCAAGCTGATTGCCATACCAGCTCTGATCATAGTAAGAGGAAGAAGAGAATTTGGTGTAGGATTTCCCACAACTTCTGTTTCTGTTTCAGCAGTAACAAGAACAGTTCCTATGTTTCTTCAGCCTGATAAATCAGCCCCAATTTCTTTCTGAAATGGAGGAATTATGGAGTAGTGCAAAGTATGGATTAGCCCTTCTGTTAGAGCTGTTGGAAAAGTAACCAACTTTTATGTACTTATGATAAAGAATACCAACTACCACTACATAATAGCTTAGTATTCAAAACCATTTCTGTTCAAAGCTGCAGGCAAGAAGGTTTTGCATCTTGAATGGGGGAACTGACATAGCTCATTAGAGAGCAAAGATTGAGAATGCAAATACTCCCAGCCTCAGTCCTTCCCACTCCAAATAGAGCTAGCAAAGGGCCCTGAAGAACTGCAAGTGGTCAGCTTAAGAAGGACTGAATGTGCCCAATGAAGGCAAATTCCTAAATTCTGTCCCAGCCCAGAGTTGCATTTTGTGTGTGTTGCTGTTTGGCTCTTAAAAGGACCGCAATACCATAAATATGAATATAAAACAGTTGCCAAGTGTATGAGACTTGTGCAAGACATGTGGCCAGTGAAAAATTAAGGAGCAATATGGGCTTGTTTCTGCAGACACCAGGAATAAGAGATATCTTAATGGATGTTCATCATCGCAGATGGGGACTGTAGCCAAGAAATTAAAAGATGCTTGCTCCTAGGGAGGAAAGCTATGGCAAATCTAGACAGCATACTAAAAAGCAGAGACATCACCCTGCCAACAAAAGTGCATATAGTCAAGGCCATGGTTTTCCCAGTTGCAATATATGGCTGTGAAAGTTGGACCATAAGAAAGGTTGAGCATCAAAGAAGCAAGGCCTTTGAACTATGGTGCTGGAGAAGACTCCCGCGAGTCCCTTGGACTGCAAGACTGAAACCTGTCAGTCTTAGAGGAGATCAATCCTGACTGCTCTTTAGAAAGCCAGATCCTGAAGATGAAACTCAAATACTTTGGCGACCTAATGAGAAGGAAGGACTCACTAGAGAAGAGCCTAATGCTGGGAAAGATTGAGGGCAAAAGAAGAAGGGGACGGCAGAGAATGAGGTGGCTGGATGGAGTTACCAAAGCAGTAGGTGTGAGCTTAAATGGATTCCAGAGGATGGTAGAGGACAGGAAGACCTGGAGGAACATTGTCCATGGGATCGCAATGGGTCGGACACGACTTTGCAACTAACAACAACAAATAGATGTTCATTCTTCTAAAGGTGTAATGACCTACATTTGCCATTTACTTCAAAAATATCAAAAAGTATGCAACCTCAACAGCTTTGCTACCACAAAATTCAGGAGCAGAATTCATAATTCATTCATACTCATTTGCACTATTCACCCTATTCAGGTGACCCTGAGGGCACGAATAAATCTCCAAGTGGCCTCAGTGACTCTCAGAGAGAGTGCTAACAACCAGATGACTGCAAGGAATATAAATCTTTCCATTCCCCATCATTCAGTCAGAACTGAAGAAGCATCTTGGATGAAAAGTGAAACATCTTCAAGGAAAAACAAAATCCAGTTGACTTTTGAAAAAGCACCTTTGGGATTATGCATATGGATTTTTCAAAGCCAGTAAAGGGCTGTAAAAAGTGAAGATAGATAGCAAAAGAAATAGAGACCAATTTCAATACAAGAAAGGAGGCGAAGGACTCTGAGTGAGATTGCATAAATGAAACCAGTGACAAAACTGAACTATGATATACTTGATTGACATAATTTTCTAAATTTGTACACATATATTTCATACACTGAGTTATAGGCTAACTAGGTAAACTAACTTCATAAGACACATGATAGTAATTGTGATTGGGTAGTTTTCAGTTCAGCATTTCATGTGAACACAGACTGAATGGGAATATATATGCTGATTATTTTAGTATTGTTACTTGGTCCTCCCTTTCACTGAAATAACTGAGAATGGCAGTCCTGGCAACAATCCTGAAAAGTACATTAAAAAGGTAGACAACTCCTGATGCAAAACCTTGATCCCGTTAAATAACTTGGCTGAGATAGATGTGAATCTTAGCCATCATGGTCAAAGTCCAAATCTTTGTTAGCTACACCACTTTGTTTCTTTTCTAGCCTGTTGTGATTTTAAAAATTAAAAATTTATACGTTCATAGGCTTTCTTGGCATACAGGAATATTTGAGATTCTATTAAAAACACTGCATTGCTTTAGTATTACTAAAATGTATCCTTTTATTCACTGACATCATGTCACGGTTCATCATGTCAGACAACAAAGATGAATGTTGTAAGCAACATATTTTGAGAATTATTGATTACTGTGAAAATGTCAATAAATAAACTGTCCATGGCTTCCCTAAACAGTCAGAATATTAAGAAGTGAGTGAGAAAAGTGCAATTTACCAACAAAAAACTGAAATGTTTGACATACACTCACCTCGATGGGCAACATATAAATTTAATAAATAAATAAAATAAATAGATGCTTAGACTTAGTTATGGAAAAGAGATGATAAGATGAAATGTCAACTTACTGGTCTTTTCTCTGGACATTTATTATTTACACTATGTGTAAAAATATTGCTACCTTAGGTTGCTAAATGTCACTTTAGGTAAAGGTAAAGGTTCCCCTCGCACATATGTGCTAGTCATTCTAGGGGGCGGTGCTCATCTCCATTTTAAAGCTGAAGAGCCAGTACTGTCCGAAGACGTCTCCATGGTCATGTGGCCGGCATGACTAAACATCAAAGGCGCACAGAGTGCTGTTACCTTCCCACCAAAGGTGATCCCTATTTTTCTACTTGCATTTTTTATGTGCTTTCGAACTGCTAGGTTGGCAGAAGCTGGGACAAGTAATGGGAGCTCACCCCATTATGCGGCACTAGGGATTCGAACCACTGAACTGCCGACCTTTCGATCGACAAGCTCAGGGTCTTAGCCACTGAGTCACTGCTTCCCTATAAATGTCATTTTACTACCTGCCTAATAGGAAAGAACTCAAAAGTAAATACAGGTAGTCCTCCAGTTACAAGGTTAAGTGAATTACAGCAGTTATTAAGTTAGTAATGTGGTTGTTAAGTGAATCTGGCTTCCCCATTGACTTTGCTTGTCAGAAAGTAATAAAAAGTGATCACATGACTCCGGGAGACTCCAATATCATAAATATGAATATAAACCAGTTGCCAAGTGTATGAAATAGAGAGTGCTTGCATTTAAGATGCCGCAAATGTTTCTGAATCAGCAAGCATGTATATAAGACTGTGCACATTTTATAGGTATTTGTGGGTTGTTGGTTTTTTTGGCCATTTCTCAGCTTCCCACTGGTGGGAGTAGTACTTATATGGGAACACAAGAAATGCTTTCTCTGGAAATGGTACCTTATTTATTTAATTTATATAGTCACCCAGTCCTCAAAGGTGATTCTGGGTAGTATACAACAATAAACTAAACAGCCAATATAAAAGAGATAAAAATGTAAAAATATCCACATGTAATAGATAATAAAAAAACAAAATTGCTAACCATGGGCAAAAGGAAAATTCAGTTAGAGAATGCTCTACTAGGACTGCTCTCTCTCCCCCCCCAACCCCCAGATTTTTAGATCTCAGTGATGGTAGCATGATTTTAATCAACTTGCAGGTTACGTGGCAATATAGATTTGGTAGTGCTAATCTTTCTGTGTGTTTATTGCTTAATTATTGTTTCTGGATTTTATATAATATAATTCGGCTGAGATCCACTGCTAAAAGGGGATTATAACTGATTTCAAATTAGATAGATGAATGGATGGATGGATGGATGGATTAGAGAGATAGATGGAGAGATGATAGATAGGAGGGAAGGATATATATATAATATACACACCACATACATACATACATATATGCATATATGCATGCATGCATACATACATATATGCATACATACATACATACATACATACATACATACATACATATTTCTCCCTCTCCCTTCCTCCCTTGTGCTTGTGCAGTCTGGAAGTCATTTGTCACTGCCTTGTTCCAGGAGTTTTTCAGATTTGGGTGAAACTCTGTCCAAAATAGTTCTTGTGTATAGATTTGGATCCAGATTTGTCATTGATGGAGGCCAATAGAAAGGAAGGAGTTGTTACTCTGCTCGATCTGGAGGAGCTTCTAGAACACAATGAGATTATTCTCCCCCGCCTCCTTAAGCCTGCTTGGCTTCCGAACCTGGGCAGCACCAACCAGAAGTTGCCCTTTATTGAGAGACCTTGAAATGTACCCATATATACCTACATAAGCAGCACAGTTCTTGCACACCGCACTTCAGTCAGAGAGAGATCTGAGCAAAGTTCCTCTGTAAGATGAACAGGGCCCAGCTTCAATCGCTGAGCCACTCCTTCCCATCAATGTGCGAGCACACACTCTCTCTTTCTCTCCTGACACTGCTTTAAATATTGCCCTAGAAGATACACTGTGCAACCAACATCTTCTCTTCAAATTCCCTTACCCATAAAATTACATTGCACTCCATATGCTCGAGAGAGGCTGGAATCTGAGCTGCTCTACATGCCAGATTTCCCACCGCGATACCACCGCCTGTCTCCTAGCGTGTGATTTCTCAAGGCTTTCACACAACAGCAATCTTGCCGCTAGCATTCGCCTACCCGTCATCTCCCATTCTGGCCATGGCTGTTTCTGAAGCCTTGATATAGTCGTTGTTAGACTTTGGCTGTCTCCTCTCTCCCCCCCCTCCCCAATACTGCCAGCAGAGACTTTTTTTTTTTTCTTGCATATGAGCAGCTATTAATGCTTCTGCATAAGGCCACTTAATTGGGCTTTGCCGGCATTGATTCCCAACCTCTGTTCTGTCTCCCCCTCCTCTTCCCTTCATGGCCATTTAGAGGGATGTGCTGAATCCAGCATGTTTTCTGCATTTGAATGGAGCAGGTAAAAGCTTGGGTTTCAGGTTTGGTTAATTGGAAGGGGGTTCATGGTTTTGAACTAAGGGGCAAGCTTAATCAGGGATAAGGATGGGAGGGGGGAGGGAAGGCGATTCTTTTCTTTATGAAAATTGCGGGACCTCCCCACAATAATTCCTCTTCAGCTGCTGCCTCGCAGATGGACCTTTTAATTGAATTTTCTTACAGGCCTGAGGGAGGAAGTTCATTTCAGGTCAGGTGAGAGAACTGAAGTGAAGCTAATGGCTGCAGTTGCTTTTCAGCAGGAGCAGAGGAAAAGTGTGTTGTTTTGTTTGCTCCCCTTGTGCTGAAAATTTTTCAATTAAAAAAAAAAACCAAATAAAACAAACACACAGAAGCGGGCTGTGTTTCTAAACGTGACACAGTTTCTTTTCTTGTGTAAGTGACATCAAGACTGTGGTGATAATAATCACTTGGTGGTTCTCTTGTCGACTTTAAGATGCTTCAGTTTTAAGCTGGCAAATAAATATCAAGTTTGATCAGGCCTCGCTGTCTCGCTCAGGTCACGTTCCCTGGCTGGAATTATATATCGTAGTCCAATATGTCTGAAAGATACCAGTTCAGGAAAAGTTGAACCGTAGGACAATATGAATTCTGTTCGCTATCCAGTGGTGCAAATTACATTGTGAGAAAGATGGACAACTTTATAATAAAAAAGCTTATTTGGAGGCTGCAGTATTTACAGAGATCCAACTTAAAGTGAATCTCTTCTTATTCATGCATAGCGTTGCCTAAGTCCTGTCTGCTTCTATGTTTAGAAGCTGTAAAGAGGAATAAAGGGCTGTTGTTTATATACACTGAACTAGGACACAACCTCTTTCTTCTATCCTGGCCTGGTGATGGTGCCTTCATCCCATCCCTAACCCACCTCTGAGGCAGCTTAAAATTGTCCTTAATTGCTCTGGCATTAAGCTGGGGCTTTCTCCTTTAAGTAGGCAAGAAACGGCAGCAGTTCTGCTCTGAATGCAATTTGGTGCTTTCATCTACCGCTCACAGTTGGTGTCACAGTCTGGAGACTCCTGGGGTGAAATCAGCCCAGCAACTATGCTTCCTCCTGCTCTGGCCATGATCTTCCGTTGCTGCTGTTCATCTTTGGGCAGTGTGAAAAATACGATGCTGTGGACAATCTCCTATATCTACCAAGTCTTCAGTTTAGATCAGGGGTGTCAAACTCGATTTCATCGAGGGCCGCATCAGGGTTGTGTTTGACCTTGGGGGCCGGGATGGGCGTGGCCAGCTCAATGTCAGTTGTGTTGGGGGCGCTTGTGGTGGCCTGAGTGCTCTGTCAGCGAAAACGGGCTCCTGAGCTCAGTTTTCAGCTGCGACGGCCTCCTGAAAACCTGTGCCAGTGAAAACGGAGCTCGGGAGGGCCGAGTGTGGCCCTCCCAAGCTCTTTTTTGCTGGCAGAGGCACTGCGGCTCAATCCTTCACTGTTTCAAGGGCGGCCCCACAGGTCAGATCTAAGCACCCTGTGGGCCAAATCTGGCCCACCGGCTTTGACCACCGACCCCTGGTTTAGATCTTTGGATCAGCCTCAAAGTAGCAAACTGTACAATCTATGACAAAAACAGGGGGAAGTGTTGGCAGTCTCCTGCTTCAGGGCTCACCTACCAGCTGCTCAGATTTAAAACTAGCTTATCAGTGACAGAAAAAGAGGGAGGATTTCGCTTGCTTTGCAGCACAGTCTTTCATCCTCAGCGCCTGTTGGCTGTTTTATGGACTTGCAAAACAGCAGTTCTCCCTTTTCTTACCATGTATTCCAATCCAAATACAGGTAGTCCTCGTCTTACAACCACAACTGAGCCCCACATTTCTATTGCTAAGCATGACAGTTGTTAAGTGAATTTCCCCCCATTTTACGACTGCTCTCGCCACAGTTTTTAAGTGAGTCACTGCAGTAGTGATGTTAGTCACACGATTGTTAAATGAAATCTGGCTTCCCCCCTGACCCACTTGCTCGTCAGAAGGTCACAAAAGGCATTCACATGACCCCAGGACACTGCAGCCGTCATAAATATGAGTCAGTTGCCAAGCGTCTAAATTTTGATAGCATGACTGTGTGGGTGCTGCAATGGTCATAAGTGTGAAAAATGATCCTAAGTCCGTTTATTTCAGTGCCGTTGTAACCTTGAATGGTCACTAAATCAACCGTTTTAAGTCGAGGACTATTTATAGTCTGGGGATCAGCTGCCAGGGCTGAGAGGCCAAGCAGGAGAAATGGGGTAGGTTCCATAATCCTGAAACTCTTCTGCTTTATCAAGAGACTCACAATTTGTGCTGACCCACAGTTTCATTGCTAATCTCAGTTAGGTGGAGTTAATTTAATGAGGGTGAACCTTCACCCTCATCCTACACCCGAGCTACAGATATTCACCACTATTGCAAAGTTAATTTAATATTAGGTGAAACTCTAATTCAAACTAAATCTAATTATGTGTAAAGAAGCTTATTATGCAAAAGGTGGTGAATATTCTGCCATGGTAGCTTGACAAAAAGAGTTTCTGTTCCTTCTAGGATGTAGATCTACATAATGATACCTTTCCTTGACTCTTCCAACACTTGGCAATAGTGAGTTTATTTTAAATTTTCTGGAATATGAGGAAGTATTCCAGGGAGTCTTGTACAAAGAGTTCTGTGGACAGTTTTATCCCCTTGGAGACCAACTTTTATTTGGTTTTTGAGAGCAAAGATTGTAGAAGATGCTCTTTCGTGCTTTTTATTATTGTTGTCTTTGCTCGCTCACTTTTGAGAGTTCCAGATAGAAACAAACAAAAGGTAACAAGCTGTTGGCATCCTGCTGTGAACCAAAATAACTGCCTTGAGGATCTGGCGTCAGATGCACCCAGTCAACCGCGGCACCGAGACTGATGGGCAGATGCTGCCCTGTAGGAGGAGCAGGAAGAATATTTGACCTGAAAATTTCAGCTATTACATATACTACTATGTTTAATAAGATTGCCCTTTTGAAAGGCAAGAAACACACAATTCCACCCTGACTCTTCACTAAGATACCCATGTTATTATAACTTCCTGGGATCTCTTTCAGCTTTCATTTAAAAACTGCTAACTGTTCTTTTGTTTGTTTAAATTAAATATGAAGTCATACCAAGAAAGGCCAGCTGTCTTGCCAAGAAATGCATCAATACTTTTATAGTATTGATATTATCTTAATTAAAAAAAAACGGAATGAATAATGTGAAACCACAATCTCCCACAACAATCCAGCTATTGTGACTGCAGATTGCTATTGCTTATCATTTGCAGTTGTACCTATCATTTTTAAAGAGGAAGGGGGCTGCACAAAACTAACAATAGTTATTAGCTGAAGTAGCTTCTCTTGTTTGTTTGCTCGTTCATTTATTTCAATGCTTAATACCTACTCAGGTACGCTATAATAATATATAATATATAATCAGGTACGCTATCCTAAACAGGTAGCAATGAACAATCAGGAAAAGCAATACAACAACTCCAGAACAATAAAACACTCAAAGCACAACCATATCAGAACAATAACACCCTCCAGAAATTGTGAAGACGCTAAACACAAAATATATAAAACTGAAATAAGATTTAGTGAGTAAAATCACTGTAGTAAGATCTCAAAGCTTAGGTCTTCTAAGGAAAGCTAAAATCAAGATCACCCTTAGTATCTTGGCAAGGGACATTTTATAATCAAGGTCTCTCAGCTGAGAAAGTTCTCCGTGCTTCAGCAAGTACAACCACCACACAGACAAACATACATGCAGGGTCCTCTTCAAATATCAATATCCTACTCTAATTTATTACAATAATCTAAGGTTACTTAGATTATTGAGGTTACTGCTGAATTCAGCTACTGTATCTAGAATATCCTTATTCTGGAATGGACTACAGCAGGGGTGTCAAACTCAAGGTCGGGGGCCAGATCCAGCCTGTGGGGTGCTTAGATCTGGCCCGCAGGGCTGCCCTGGAAATAGCAAAAGACCGGCCTGCGGTGCCTCTGCCAGTGAAAACCCGGCTCTCCCGAGCTCCGCTTTTGCTGGCAGAGGGTTGCCGGAGGCCATCTCAGCTGAAAATGGAGCTCGGGAGCCCGTTTTCTCTGGCAGAGCATGAGTGATGTCAAGCTGGACCCGGCCATGCCCACCCCGGCCCCCGAGGTCAAACACAACCCTGATGTGGCCCTCAATGAAATTGAGTTTGACACCCCTGGACTGCAGCAAGCAAGTCAATATAGGGGGCAGATAAGCATTCAGGGCAAGCTTTGAGAGCCATTTTGGTCTAGTGTTTAAGGCCCCAGACTAGAAAGAGGGAAACCATGAGTTTGAGTCCCATCTTAGCCATGAAAGCCAGCTGCATGTCTTTGGGCTAGTCACCCTCTCTCAGCCCAACCTACCTCACAGGGTGGTTGTCGTGGGGAAAATAGGAGGAGGAAGATATGTTGGATATGTTCACCGCCTTGAGTTATTTGTAAAAATAATAAAGGTGGAAATACGTAAGTAAGTAAGTAAGTAAGTAAGTAAGTAAGTAAGTAAGTAAGCTTTTTTTCAAGCAGAGTCAACCCATCAGTCTATTATATGAGGTCTCTAATGTATACCAGTCTTTGGCATGTGGCAGAAGCATATAAGAGAAAACAAGGTCCTTATGTAGATGTGTGGACTTTTGGAAAACCGAGTACAGGTTAAACCCTGGGGTTCAGTACTTACGTACTATTTAGTTACAAATACAACTTATTGAGATGTGTGACACCACTAGACATCACTGCTTTTGAATTGTATGCCTGGATGCCTAAATACTTCCTTCCTATCTATTGGCCAATACCCCTCCCAACTGCATTTTAAAACAATGTCTGTTTTTTTTTTTTTTAAATTGGAACAGCAAATAATAAAATTTATACTCATACCAGCAATCTGGCATTCTGAAGTTGTGCCAGTAGAAAATCACTACTTAGTAGCATGCCATTTACCAACTGGCCATCCTTTTCAAAATAATTAGCATATTATATATTATGTATAGCATCTATATGCCATCCTCGACAGCCCTGCGCATTTAAAAAGACAGCATAAAAACGATACGTACATTTTACAAGCACCTACATTGCTCGGTCCCCATCCTGGTAGGTTTGGATTGCAGATGCCTTTGAATTCTGAAGCAATGATCATACAGTACTACATGAAGGCATAAGGTTTTATTGAAGATAGCAATAATAATAAGATGAGACAGCAATCAAAGAATATTAAAAACATACAAAAGACAAAGAAAGACTTTATGGTCTTTCTGTTGGTTGGAAAGCCCCAGTCAGAGGACAGTAGATAGATCCCTTCAAAGCCAGCGAATCTGCAGTACCCTCCCAGCTAGATCTGCAGGAATCCCATGGGGCTTGATGACCTCCTTATAGAGGCTCTGAAGTATAATTGAGCTCAGTTGCTTTTTAATGATCTCATTTTACTGGATTTTACCAAGTCTTTCCCTTATCTTGCAATGCTTTGCCTTCCTGCCAGAAATGAGACCATCAAGGTTCAAGGTTGAGGAGTCCTGCCAAGCACAAAACCATCAACGTTAGGAGTACCAGGTGGTGATGAGACTCAATCTCAAAGTTAAAGATACTGGATTTGTTTTTCAAGGTTAACTGCATTGAAAATGAGACCATCATCCCACTCTACACAGGTGTCTTAGCAAGGACAAGGTAGAACCTGAGCACAATACTTTATTGACTAAAATAAGTGCTTGCTTAAATCTGCACTACATATCTAACCATTACACGAGAACATAAAATCATATAGGGTTCTATATACCATACATGTAAGGCAAAGAGGTTGACACCACTATCCAGTTTTTTCCTGTCAGTCTTCTGAAACTATCACCTGCAGTGTGGTTAAGGAATGGACCTGTTTTGACTCCAGTGACAACTTGTTCTACAAGGCCAGTGGTGGGATTCAGCCAGTTCATACCACTTCGGGAGAACTGGTTGTTAACTTTCTGAACAGTTTGGTAAACTGGTTGTTGGAAGAAATCATTAGGGCAGAGAACCGGTTGTTAAATTACTTGAATCCCACCACTGTGCAAGGCCCTACCATGGAGAAAACATACATCAGAACCAGAGGTAATATTCAGCAGGTTCTGACCAGTTCTGGAGAACTGGTAGCAGAAATTTTGAGTAGTTTGGAGAACCGGTAAATACCACCTCTGACTGGCCCCGCCCCCATCTATTCTCTGCCTCCCAAGTCCCAGCTGATTGGGAGGAAATGGGGATTTTGCAGTATCCTTCCCCTGGAGTGGGGTGGGAATGGAGATTTTACAGTATCCTTCCCCTGCCATGCCCACCAAGCCACGCCCACCAAGTCATGCCACACCCACCAAGCCACACCCACAGAACCGATAGTAAAATATTTGGAATCTCACCACTGATCAGAACTGAACTTAACCTTAAAGTACAGGACAGATTGAGCAGACTGTACATAACAGAAATGCATTGAAATGAGAAGTATGTTCTTCCAGGCAGTATTAGAAAGTGAGCATTCTTTGTAGAGTCACGAGAGTGGACTTTTCAAAACTGACTGCATAAGTGGAACATATTATCAGCATTCATTAAGATAACAGAGGACACAGAGCCATCAGACAACAAAATTCTAGGTGCTTGGGTGCTATTTTAAAAATATATTTAGTAATTTTTTTTGTAGTGCTGAGAGCTTCCTCCAACTTAATTTCTGATAGCCTCTGAAATTTACATACAAAATGTATGCATATGATTAGCAACCTACAAGATTGTCTAGTTCCTAAAAGATAACCAATAATTTATTTTTTGGCACAAATCATAATTAGAATGATCTTCTATGGACTTTTTATCTCATCTTTCATCATGTGCCCAAACTATATTTCACCTAAATTTATTAATTATCCTGTAGAAATAAAGAAGCAGACAAGTACTCTTGCTTATCTTCTTAAGACTTATACAAGGGGCACCGGAATTTATTTATTTATTTATTAAATTTATATTCCATCAATCGCGCTGCTTGGGGTGACTTTTTAGAATTGAAAAGACCTAATCAGCTTTACTTTAAGTATTTAATCTTATAGTTCCAGTTAGTAAATTGAATCCAAATTAAGCAATGTTTGGAGTAGATCCATTGAGATCAAAAGGATTAACAATTTCCTTCTGATCTGATGGGTCATTATTCAGTATGATTAAGTCTGGATATGTTTAAAAGAATTTCACACTGGCTATAATCAAGACTAGCAACCAAGTTAAAAATGGTAAATGATATCCAGATATTATATACACCCATACACCCACAAACACACACACAACTTTCTTACTCACCAAGGAATCCTCCAGATTTTTGGACTTCAAACATTCCTAATTTCCAGCCAGTATGGCCAAGTATTAACACAAGAGTGTTGAGTCAATCTAACATATTTTATTTTTACATTCCGGAGAAAGCTTCTTTGTTATTATATATAATATCTACAATAGAGTCTCTTTCTCTCTCCCCATCCCCCATCATATATACATAGTAACATGTGGATTAAAAAATGGATACCACTTTACACATACACGACAGGAGCAATAATAGAGCAAGATTACATGTCATCCGTGAAAGTACTTTAACTATCTGTCATTGTAATCCATGCATTGGTTTATGGATCCAGGATCCCAGAGGGAGTGTCAGAAAATACCTACAATGTCTCCAAGCACTGATGTACATTGCTGTCAATGTACTTGACAGATGTGCAAACTCCCATGCCTCTAGGCAGTTCCCTTGAGCCAGACAGCTGCCCTGCCAAGCAGCAATTTATGTGCAATTAAGAAGCATCCAAACAGCCCATTGTCACATCTCAAGTTTCCAATGGCATTTGGGTCAGTAATAGTGCTTTGAAAAATAATCCCACTGCATAAACTAGTGTAATTATGATAGCAAATATTTTTCCCAAACTAGGGGTCAGAACCCGCAGCTCTGGAGCCGCATGTGGCTCTTTCATCCCTCTGCTGCGGCTCCCTGTCACTGGCGACGCCACAATCTGGAGAGGAGCTTCCGGTTAAGGGCGGGGAAAGCATGGTGTCCCAGGAAGAGACTCTATGACAAGGGGTGGGTTTTCTGGTCGGCTCCACAATTGATAGGGCTTTTGGTTAGGACAAGTAGAGGAAAAAGGACACCGCACTAGGAGAGACTCTATGGTGGGGTAACCGAACTTCCGATCTGCTCCAGAATTGAACGGGGGGGCTTCCACTTAGGACCTTTGTGACTCTTTGAGGGATTAAGGTTACTGACCCCTGCCCCAAACAGAAGCAAGGTTAGCCTGGTGCCAAAGAAAGCAGTTTGAAACATTTAAGATAATTCAGCAGTTTCATCAGCAGTTTTCATAGGCTTGTTCTGTTCAAATTTGAGGTTTGAGAAGCAACTGATCAAACTGAACCTTGGAAATTAAACATTAAAAAAAGTCCATAGGCTTTTAAAAAAAGCATTAAACATTTTTAATGCTTTTTAAACATTAAAAAAAGTCCTATAATAACAAACCATCAATGTTCTTGAAGCTTCTTCTTAAAGGATTGTAGAACCTTTTAGAGGACATTAACTCTTCTAAGTTCTGCTAGAATTCTTCAAGACTCTCCTCACAATTTCTTTCTGTAAGATTCCCCCCCCACACACACACCTCTTTTAAGACAGAAATAGCTGTGATGAAGAAGCGAAGTAAGCAGACAAGATCCCAATTGCTTGTACCGAACCAATGCAGAAAGTGTGTTACTCCAATTTAAAAATTAAAAAAGAAACTTGCAAAAGCCTTTTGAAAAATAATCTCTCACTTTTCTGATGTCCTAAACCTAGCCTGACAATAAAGAAAGCTGGGTTTGTAGGATGTTAGAAAAGTTGTTATAGTTTTGTCAAGTTTGCCCCCCCCCCCACCCTCAGGAAGGTTCCCATCATTTGCTTCGGTGAGATGTCAGGCTATATAGGAACATGCTGTCGTTGAACTTTGTCTCTTCTGGGCAGAACAATGGTTACTTATTATTGTACTAATAATTAATCCATTGATTCTAGGCTAAGACTTTGATCTGTTGCCATTTTAATTGATCCACTCCAAATTTATGAAATTAGCTATCTTACCCTGAATTAGCACTTGGGCTAATTCAGGCTACCCTGAATTAGCACTCTTGTAGTGTGTATGGAAAAAGGCTATGAGGGTCACCCATACTTTTCCAGCTGTTTTTAGTGGGATATTTTGATTTCCTTTGACATCAGCAATCTAGGAAGTAACAGGATGATTTGTTGGCTCTGAAAGTTATGGCTGGGTGAGGTTTTCTGAAGAAAAATAGTGAGAGAAATTGAAATAAATCCTATCTTAGATGTGTAAAGCTTCCCTTGAATGAAATGTTTACTCTAAAACTAATTGTTTGGTCAGGTATTCAAAATTCACTTCAACCCAGGTTGCTAATGGAGTGACTAAGGTTGAGTACAGCTTTGTGTAATGACATGTTTGCTTTTTAACTCTTAAGTTCTATTAATCATGTTCAAAAACAATATCTGTCAGAATACCTGATATCAGGACAGACCACCCAACGAAGTGTGACTTAACATAGTTTAAGTTCTCATATCCAGGTTGAATAGTTTCACAGTCATTGAGAATGATGAGAGTTATACTGCAATATATAAGTCTAAGGCTAACACAGAACAAGCATTTTGGATGACCAGTGGAAGAATTCCACTGGCAATGCCAATCAGGTAGTACTAAAGCAATATTAATTATGTGAAAGTATTCCATCATAGATTTCTTTGATGAAATTCTTTATTGATGCTATAAACCAATAAAGTAAGCTTTTTTTTAGCCTGAATGGCAACAGTAAATAGAGACAGCTGCCATCCACCGTGGTTGAAGTTTGTAAAAGCCTTTGTATATTTCCAAAAATTGAATAAAAATGAACATCTTTTAAAAAATTTTTATTAAAAGCCTAACAGGGGATAGCTACTAATGTTGTTATAAAAATCATATACATTGCAAAAAGATATATCTAATTCCCATTCAACACACATAGATTTTTAAACACATTTAAAAAGAAAACATTTGATGGAGTCAAAAAATATGTGAGTGTATAAGGCATTCACACAATTTAGACATATTGTAGTATTCATTCTTGAGTCAGTATGAGTTATACTTCCTCCGAGAAGCTCAATCAGGCTGAAATCAATTTATAAACATGAAAGATGATACAAACTTTTTAAAATGCATCTGAAGCAGATTAGGCTCCCCCCAAAAAAAATAAATGTATGGAAAACTTTCAGAGACGTCATTTGTGCCCAAATCTGTCAAGTGGGCGGATGAAGCTGGCATGACTAATAGAGAAAAAGAGAACAAGGAGTTGGAAATGCAAAAGGCTGAGTCATGCAAGGCTTTGAAAAGAAGCCCTGCATTGCATGTAGATGGAGGTAGATGGTGACTGGCTCAAGGACGAGGGAGGCTGAATGTCAAGCAAGGAGGATAGTCATGGCTACAGCCAGACTTTTACATGAAAAGGATTTTTTGTGATGAATGAAGAAGCTCACTAACTCGAGGGGACAACTGGTCAAGATGAGAAGATGCAAAAATATCTGAGGTAGATTATACATATAAGGAAAAGATGGAAGCTGACAAGGAATAAAGGCCTTTAAGAAAGGCTGAAATGTGTGTGTGAGTGTGTTTTAATGAAACCTCTTTAAACAATCTTTCCTCCAAAAATATGAGTCCTTATTGAAGAAGCAAAGGAGAAATTTTAGTATTTTTACCTTGTTTCCCCAAAAATAAGACCCTGTCTTATATGTTTTTGAACCCCAAAATAAGTGGTTGGCCTTATTTTCGGAGGGGTCTTATTATTTTGAGGCATGTGGAGCAAGATGGGGCTCCTTTTGCCATTTTACCTGATTTACAGCTCTGCATTTAAATATTTTCAGGGAGGGCTTATTTTCAGGGGGTGGCTTATTTTAGCGCATGCGCTTAAAAGCCCGATTGAGCTTATTATCAGGGGATGTCTTATTTTCGGGAAAACAGGGTACAATACTACGAAGTCTTGTTATCGTTAATCAGGAAGGATGTGTGTGGATGAAGGAAAGGGATAGAAAGGTGAAGTCTTTCATCTTCAGTGAAAGTCTAAGTACCCCTTCTCCATCCTAGCTCTCTCCTGAGACCAGTGGTGGGATTCAGCCAGTTTGCACCACTTCGGGAGAACCGGTTGTTAACTTTCTAAGCAGTTTGGCAAACTAGTTGTTGGAAGAAATTATTAGGGCAGAGAACCGGTTGTTAAATTACTTGAATCCCACCCCTGCCTGAGACACATCTTGGATGGGAACACAGGGAATTGTGGTCCTGGTACCTGGGCAGGGAGGATATGATGCTGGGAAAGGAGTGAAATAAAAAAGTGAAAAGCTGTCTGGAAAGAAGAGGGGATGATTATATACTGCTCAAAAAAATAAAAGGAACACAAGCAGAAGACATCCGAAATCTGAATGAATGAAATAGCCTTATTAAATACTTTGTTCTTTACATACAGTAATTTATACACTGCTCAAACAACTAAAGGGAACACAAAACTACTGTATGTGTCTTCTGCTTGTGTTCCCTTTATTTTTTTGAGCAGTGTATATTTCCTTTCTTAACAATCTCTTTAAACACATAGAAAGGGCTTCTTCAGCATCAAGGGAAAAACCAAATGCAGGATGGAAAGAAGAAGCTTTCCTCAAGCCCAAGAAGACTTTTGAGGTATTATACTCTGGAAGCAAGACTGCATAAAAAAAGCTAGAATTCAGAATCAGCCAGCTTGCACTTATCATAACAAGAATTTATTGGCCATCCATTTTGAATTCAATGGTGCAGAAGTCGGTATCCAGCTGGGACTCCTCCCAAGTTAATGAGATGAAGTGCCTGCTAACAGAATTCACAACAAATGGGGGAGGAGTTGAAGATATATCCAGCACCACCCTTTTCCAATTGAAACTTGCTGTTTCATATAGCCTTGGTACTCCTGAGTTTGCCAAATTCCCAAGTACAAAGAGAAATCCATATGTTATGCAGACGACATGTTACATCATAGATAGAAGAGAAGCTTTATGCCATATGGGCTGGATGAGGATACATATCCATGGAGAAGAAGGATCAACAGGAATAATTACCACCATCTTATTAATAAGGCCTTATAATACTAGAGCTGTATTATTATATCAACATTGTTTGCTTATGTACTTAAGCACCTGACTGGAAATTGTTCTCTAATCTTGCCCGAATGGACTTCTCTGTGTTTGCTAATGGAGCAGATGGTTAATGCTAACAATAGTGCCTGCTTGCACATCTGTTTCTTTTAACAGGTGATCAGTTTTCTTTAGTTCTTGCAGAGTTATCCTTTGAATGATGGAGGAAGCAAGCATAGATCAAACTCAACTCTAGGAGGGCTTGATGAAGACTATATATCCAGCAAGTTGACTTGTAAACCAAAACCTGTTTCTTCATCTAGGTTAATCCTATTCAGGATGACGTGAAAACATATTCTACATTTCCCATATAAGAAACATTCTGAGTGCAAGTCAAATACTTTTCTTTTAGGGACTACCAAGCTCATGTTGGAATTTGTAACTCCAGTTGTGTTGTTTGGCTGATTTTTTGGAATGAAGAATATTTTGAAAGTTTATAACTTAGCTGGATTGCACAGGCCCGCCAAGTTCTCCCATTAAATAAATACGTCATAATTCAGCAGGCTGCTGCATATTTCTTTGCTGGGGAAAAGGAATTCAATGGTGATTTTGCTAACCAAATAAACCAATTAAATCTCTGCCAACATAGATCATGGTTGACAGAAAATATCTGTTTTCATTTGTGTACTTTTTAGAACTCCAGCAGCATTTTCTTATCTTAGCTATTTTTGGGGAATAAAAAGGCCACTGCTAGCAAAATTATAGATCACTCTTACGTATAAACAGAGCATCAGACGCCAAAGTTATTTCAAAAGGACAAAAAAGTCCTTGGTGTAAACAAATGCTTTCTTTTATTTAGGGCTCATCAAAATGGCTGTGCACACAGTTGTTGAGCTTTCCAAAAGTATGTTGACAGAAGTATATTGGCTACTAGTTGCCCTAGTAGCTGAGCCCTGCATAGGCCTTTAATACCAATGCTGACAAATAGTGCTGTAATAATAATAATAATAATAATAATAATAATAATAATAATAATAATAATAATAATAATAATAATGCACAATATATTAAGGAAACTATGCTGTAGCAACTATGAATTCTTGTAGTTTCCTTTTCTCTCCCATCAGCCAACAGGAAAAACAACCACCCATCAATTATGCAAAGAAGACCAAGGTCAAATGTTCTTAAATCATATGTTCTAAAACCAGATCTAGCGCTCCTTCAAAATAACATTTAAAGAGTAAAGGTAAAGGTTTCCCCTGTCCAGCTGTGTCCAATTCTAGAGGACAATGTTCACTTCCATTTCCTAGCCAAGGAGCCAGTGTAGTCCAAAGATACTTCCATGGTCATGTAGCTGGCATGATTATATGCTGAAGTGCATGGAACGCTGTTACCTCTCCAGTGCCCACCAAAATGGTACCTAGTTGCATTTGCAAGCTTTTGAACTACTAGGCTGGCAGGAATTGGGCATTACATCTTTGTAGATAAGCAGCCTGTTGGAGGTACAGTCAGATACAGAAGTAGTCATGTGTCTGATCTTTCTCCTATACTCAAGCCAAAGTACCTATGGAAAGCAGTGCTGGTGTCCAAAGAAGAGAAGTGGCCAATAGAAGCTGGTCAGGTCTATTTATTTACTTACTTATTCATTTAGAAAATCAAATAAATATGACCAATTAAATCCTATAACAACATAGATCCAAACACAGAACCAAAAGACCCCACAAATTTTTCATGTACTTTTGCATTTGCTGGACTCAGTCCTGTGGTGGGTTGCTCCCAGTTCAGACCGGTTCTATAGAACCGGTAGTAAAACCGGCAGGAGGTTCTACCCACTCACCCCGACGTCATCTTCTGCGCATGCTTCGCGTGCGTGTGTGTGCGACCCCATTGCGAACCAGTAGTAAAGGCAAGTAGAACCCACCCTTGGCTCAGTCGTATCTTATGCTTGAGTGAAGAGCCAAGACTTCATAGCCCTTCAGAAGGCTAATGGGGGAGGGACTCTCTCAGGGGGGAGGCTGTTCCAAAAGGTCAGGGTAGCCATGGAAAAGGCGCATCACAGAGGTCCCATTAGGACATTGTAAGTGCCCCAGAGCAGGGGTCTCCAACCATGGCAATTTTAAGCCTGGAGGACTTCAACTCTCAGAATTCTCCAGCCAGATTTGCTGGCTGGGGAATTCTGGAAGCTGAAGTCCGCCAAGCTTAAAGTTGCCAAGGTTGGAGACCCCTGCCCCAGAGCACACATATTTGGAGGCACTGGTAAAGCCCATCATTCTTAGGGACTGGGAAATTGGAAAAACACTGGAACTGCATTTACTATTTTAAAAAAAGCAAAGAGAGAAAGAGGACGCTTATAAAGAAAAATAATATTTTTTAAAATATTCCTGCTGAGTTTGTAACTGTCAATATCTGATTTACAGATGAGAATTTTACTAACTGTTGTGGCTCTGTTACTGGAGCCTGTGTCATCATTGGGAGAGGACTCCGAGAGTGAAGGGGAGGAGTTGGCAAGGCCTCCCTCTCCAGGACCCTCCTCTCTGGCAATGCCTTTGGTGTCCGCTGAAGGGCAAGAGATAGGGCCAGGGCCAAGCATGTCCACGCAGCCACAGATGGACAGTGATGAGGGTAATGAGTCTTGGCTGGACCCACGCCAGGGTCGCAGAGATAAGCACGCACAACAGAAGAAAGGGCGTGCCCGAGTTTAGGCTGAGTCACTGGACCACACCCCACAGGATATAAAAGGGAGCGTGGTGGCCAGTCAAACCTTGTGATGAACAAAGCTGAAAGCTTCCACGCCATTCTGCATTGCCAGACTTTTGCTTTAAGACTGGATTATCTCTGGACTTGATTGTAATTATTGAGCTGCTTTCCTTTGATGTATCAGAAGTGGGGAGAAGTTATCTCTCCTCTTTGTAAATAATAAACTCTTGGCAGGCAGCCACTAGGTTGTTGCCAAGTTCCGTTATCATAAGGAAAAGGATTTTGCCGGCTGGTTTGGTCTTTAACTCCTGAAAGTCTGTTGGGGTGTGTGCGTGGGGTTGGGGACAGAACACTAACCTTTCTGATGTAATACATCTTTCCATAGGCATTTTCTAAGACTATGCAAACTATTAGGAATAAATAAAATAGGAAGAAAGGGTTTTGTTTTTTTTTTTAAAAAAAAGAAATGGTGTGCCTATTTTAATTTGTATATATGCTTTGTATTTACTTTGTATATATACATTTAATTTGACTTTTTGTATGTATATATAGATGTATGTATGTCTGTTTGTATGTATGTATGTACTATATATGGATGCACATATATTATATACATATAAAAGTGCATATTCTCCAGGAAGGCCTACTCACAAGGAGAAAAATGACTGGTAATCATTTTCCCAGGAAGGCATAACAGCAGGATCATTGTCCAATGGGGGATGCAGTAGCCTGCAGTCTGCACTGAATACCTTATAAGCTATTGCCAAAGCCTAAACAGGATTTTGATAAGCTGGTTTGAGAGTTAAGTTGGCATGAGCACAGGACAGGAGCAGTTTAAGCAGTAAGTGCAGATATGCTGTCTAAATGCTGAACAATCAGAAAGGCTGAATGAAGAAAAATGAATGATGATGCTGCCAGAGAAAATTGTTGCGCACAGCTTGGACTGCAAGCAACACAAATCATTCAATATCAGATGAAGTAAAACCAGACTGCTCATTGGGAACACTAATAACAAAGTGAAAGCTTAAATATTTTGAATAGATAATGTGAAAGCGAGAGTTGCTGGGAAAGAGTGGAAAATCAAAGGCAATTGAAAAAGAGGCTGACAGAAGACAAGGTGTTTAGGTATTATAACTGATGACACATATAGAAGCTTGCAAGGACTCATAGAAGCAGTTGGTGACAGACAATCCTAGAAACATCACATCTTTCAGGTCCTGAAAAGTGAGAAGTGACTGAATGACTGAACAAATGTTTTTCCATATATATATATTAATTGTAAATTTTTGCAGCACCTCCCCATTTCCTCTTTATTTCTCCTACGTATCTTATGTGAACATTCTTTTTCTTGCCTAAACAATCTAAAAATACTCGGCTCTGCTTCAAAGATCATCTATTGTATTTAGAGAAAGATGCTAGCTTCCAAACTGGATTTGCTGGGCAGACAACTGTTTGTTCTCTAACAGAGCTGAGGCATTGGATGTAGAATAAGTTCCTCCCTTACCTTTGAGCGAAATCTCCTCCTTTATCCTTATCCTAGAAAAGGTTTTTCTATAAATAGAAAGAACTAGAAACCTTGTCCCAATGAAGCATAATCACAGTTCCTTATAGCAATACAACAGTCGGGCCAGTTGATATGGACTTCACTTGCCTGTCTTCTCTATTTGATCCTGTGACGTTTCTTCAATTATAAGAGAGTTGAGTTGAACAATGAAATCTCACATGTACAGAATGATATTTGTCCCCTTTTCATAACCCGCAAAGAAGATTGAAAAGAACAAGGATCCTTTGGAATATGACAACTTCTGACATCCAAATGGATGGAGGCAATTGTGGAAAAGTCTACAACATAGGAAGAGCCAAAGCCTTATAATTCAGCTCCTGATCTTCTATGTCAGGGGTGTCAAACTCAAGGCCCGTGCACCGCATCCAGGATGCTTAGGTTTCGCCTGTAGGGCTGTCCTGGAAACTGTGATGGACTGGCCTGCAGTGCTTCTGCCACCGAAAACGGGCTTGTGAGCTCTGGTTTTGGCTGTAACAACCTCTGCCAGTGAAAATGGAGCTTGGACGATGCTCTCCCGAGCTTCATTTTCACTGGCAGAGGATTGCAGGAGGCCGTTGCAGCTGAAAACGGAACTCGGGAGCCCATTTCTGCTGGCAGAGCACTCAGGCCACCACAGGCACTGACACGAGTGACATTGAGCTGGCCACACCCACCATGGCCACACCCATGGTTGTTGTTACAGTGGGGTCTGGCACTTAAATCTTTAGAAATGAGTACTTCAAGGTCCTTGACAGAGTGAGGGTCATCTACAAGGTCATGTCCATCTAATTTGTATTTTATGTTTTGATTTTTTTTTGGCCAATGTGCAAGACAGAGCATTTGTTGGTTGAGATTTGAAGTTGCCACTTGTTAGACCAATCTGACACAGTCAAGGTCTTTTTGAAGGGTAGTTGCATTGTCAGTGGTGTTGAATAGTTTAACATCATCACTGAAGTGAATGCAGTTGTTTTTAATATGATCACAAAGGTCATTTATGTAAATGTTGGACCTAAAACACTGCCTTGGGGAACACCACTATTAGCAGGTACAGGATTTGATACAGAGCTTCCTATTTTGACCACTTGTTATTTGTTTGACAGGAAGGCAGCTATCCATTTACGTAGGAGTCCAGAAATGCAATAGGATTTTAGTTTTAGAAGTAATTTGTCATGTACCACTGAATCAAAAGCTTTATAGAAGTCTATGTAAATTGTGTCTATTGCTTTTCCCTGATCGAGATGTGTAGTCCATATGTTTTTGCAATGTTGTAGTTGTAGATTACAGTATAATTTTTTTTCTGAAACCAAATTGTTTGTTGGAGGGTGGAGGGTAATAGATTGGTTTGATTTGTCTCTAGGTGGAGGGTAATAGATTGTTTAATGATTGATTCCATGACTTTGCAGGTGACGCAACATAAAGAGGTGATCTGTAATTTTCAACTAGGCTAGGGTCTCCCTTTTTGAAGATAGGGATGACCGTGGCTTGTGACCATTGGTAGGGCAAGGAGCTGGTACTGAAAGATTTTTCAAAAATTATGCTTAGAGATTCTGCAATTGCAGTGGAAAGCTTTTTTAAGAAGTATGCACATAGTCCATCAGGTCCAATAGATAGAGATGGTTTTAGATTGTGTAGTACCTTTTCAATGTTGTCTTTTGTAAAATCGATATGTATAAAATCATGGTAATCGTTGTAATTTTCTGTAGTACGACTGGGAAATATTGGGTATGTGTTGTTGCTGTTTACAAAGACTGAGCCAAAGAACGTGTTAAAGAGATTGGCTTTAACGGTTTTGTCAATACAGTCTTCGTCATTTGGTCTTTTTAGGGGTGGGATGGATCTCAAATTTTTAAGTTTTTTGTTTATAAAATTATAGAAGGCACGGGTTGATTTTGTGCGTAGAAGGTATATGACTGAATTGTAAGGAAAACAGATTTCAGCATTGGACCATGACAACAACCAAAGAGTTAATATTTTGGTTAATTACGGGACTTTCAGAGTATGAAAGTGATACTGTAGCTTTGTCACGGTTGTTCCTCTATCAATTGATTGAGGTACCAGTGGGATTTCACTGTGATTTTAAATGCTAACGTCTAATTATGGCTGGTGCAACCACTGGCCACCCAGTCATTGTTACATATAACTGAAATACAGCAATTCCTAGTGACACTTTGATTGTGCAGTGCAGTCAGCTCCGATCATCCTTTTGTGTCTCTTGTGTCTGACATGTGGATCAAACCCTCTCCATTGTGCTGTGTCTTTCTAAAGAGAACAAAGAGAAATTGACAATGAAGTGGCTGCCAGCCCATTGCCGTAGTCCATATATCTACGCAGCTGTCATTACGTAATCTGAGTAGCTCTGCTAGCCCAGAGGAATATAAATTGTCCATCGGAGAGGTGAGGGATTTAACGCAAAAAAGTTTTTGTTATTGCTGCTTAGCACGGCTGCAGCCACAGCAACAGCACACAAATAGAAATTCAACTGTGGGAGGCTTTAAAATGTACTTTGGAGCTCCAGCATCCAAGCTCAGGAGGACTTTCTTTTCATAAGAATTATCCTGAGTAGGCACTTGACCCTTCACCTGAAGGAAAACAGAAAACATATAGTCTTCTCCCAAACAAATGTAGTGATGCAATATCTTGTAAAGATGAGTATTTTGCTGATCCCTTCTGCTCCTCCCCTCCCCTCTCCTTCCCGGTGATCAGGATGTGCAGTGGGTGGAAAGTGAGAGAGATTCTTGAACATAATGTAAGTGCCAAAGCTGATAAAAGTGTTATGTTAAAAGAAATATGTTAAAATTCACGATTAATTAAAAACAAGCATTATAGTAATGTGAGTGTCACACTAAAATTGTGGAATGGAGAAAATCACCTCAAGGAAGTATTTTATGGAAAATGCATTAGAAGACATTATATTCAAGTTTATTTACTTAGTGGAAACTTACTTCCAAATAATCAGATACTTGATTTGTATCATGAATGCTCATGATATATTTTTTTGGTAATATTATCAGCTATATTAGTAATATAGACTGTGTAAATCTATATGTGTGAGAAGTCATTAGGGCACGTGTAGCACCCATTAAATGAAATACCAACCAGATGATTATTAACATCATGTATTATCAGAAAAGTAAGATTACAGAATCAGCAGTAATAAAAAGAAAACCAGCAGTACTTATAGAAACAGACTGGTGCAAGGTTGGCAGATGGCAAATGGGATTTTTTTTTTGAAAAAAAATCTTGAACTTTTAAAAGTAACCTACAACAAGTGAAACCGTTTGATGGCATATCTATCAGCAGGCAATTAAACTTAAAATATTGAAACACCAATAGGTACCATGCTGGGAGTTGTGGATACATTATTTCCTAATAAAGCTAGAAAAAGGATGAATGATAATTTTGCAGTGCTGATATGAATTGATGCTTGGCATCAAAATCTTTTCCTAAAACTGCTTGAAGAACAAAGCTTCCTAACTCTTTGAAATGGTTCGGGTTCAAAGAACTTTACAAACAGCTCTCATCATTGATAGGAAAGTGTGTGTGTGTGTGGGGGGGGGACTGAACCACTGGAAAAAACATATCCAAATTCCCTACTTAATCATGTGCCAGCCAATTGGTGTTGACTCAGTAACCACATAGATTCCCTTCTTACCACCATGTATTTCTCAAGTGTTTATTTTTCATTATTATTTTGCTTCCAGAATGAATGCAAACTTCACCGTAATCCAGTATGGGATTGTATCCTGTACCTGTATAACTAGTATGCCCATAATATCATCAATTTCTCCATGGATAAATCCTTAAGGAAATATTCTTTCTTCTTATAATTTGTTTTAATGTTCTAGCTGCATTATCATTTTTACAGCTGACTGCTATAGAAGGCATGGTAGAATTTTCCAACAGCGAACTTCAATGTATGCTGATTGTATTACTTTCTGAAATATTGACATGACCCCAGTTATTACTATTTTTAAATAAAGAAAACTATCTGAGGGTATGAAAGCAAAGCGTGTAAAGTCCGTTCTTGTCAGAAATCATTTCCACTTCTGATTTGAGAACCATTTTTTATGTCTGTCAAAATTTGTAATAAAAGGGGTGGGGCTTTAGTCTCACAACTGTAGCTGCCATTTTGACTTTTTCACCCCTCTTGGGATGCCCCTGCCAAAGCATTGCAGGTCTCCTTTCCTCTTTCCTCCACAACAAAAAAGACTGTAGTTTCTGCTAATGCAGCATTGCCTTCGAATTGTGGTTAGATGTGTATATGATGGTTTCTGGGAGTTCCTTGGTTAGTTCTAACTACTCGGTTCAGAAGTGATACCAAGCTGTGATATTCCATTTTTTCCATCCTGACATAGAAATCTTCCTCAGGATCTTTCTTTCACATATACTATTTAAAGTCTTGCTGACAGTAGACAAAATAAATCTGTCACATGTTTGGCACAGTCTGCACCTCCCACCTTTTCCTCATCTAAACCTCAGCTATGATAGTTGCTCTCTAGCAAGTCAACCTTCTGTTCCAGTTTGCAATGGTGAGGAACTTTAGCAATGTCAGCCATTCACTAGCATATCATGCTTATTTTATGACCAGAGCAGCTGCCTACAAAATTCATTTTCAAAGATAGGCATTTTCCCATCAGGGTTCAACTCAGGACTGAACCTGAGTTGAAAGCCTAGCTCGCTGCAAGCTGTTTTGCTTTGCTCTCCTTTCTTCATCTCCTTTTTTTCCTCTTTCTTTTTCTTTCTCTCTCAACCCCCTCCCCTTTTCTTTCTGCTGGGCATTTTATACTCCAATTATTTTACATTTCCCTTTGCGATGGTATTGAAAGCACTGCTAATGAATCAATGCAAATTAAAGTTCTGTTGATATCTGAGCCGAGCATGTGTTTCAGGTTTAGAGCTGTGCCTGGCTATCAAAGGTATCTTCTTCTGTCAGGTAGGGAATGCTGTGACTCACTTGCAGCTGGGCAAAAGAGATAGAGCCGAGGTTTTGAAGAGAGACACAAGAAGCAAGTTAGGACTGGGGGAAATGCCTGTGACGTTTTGTGAGAAGCTGTTGTAGAAATGGGGAGGCAAAGGATGCAACACACACACACACACACACACACACACACACACACACACACACACAGAGAGAGAGAGAGAGAGAGAAGAGAGAGAGAGAGAGAGAGAGAGAGAGAGAGAGAGAGAGAGAGAGAGAGAGACCAAGATTGTTCTGCATAGTAATAGATCAGTTAATTTATTTTTTTTAAAGGGTTTTTTTTTAAAAAAAAAGTGCAATTATAAACTGGAATATTATGATCTATTTGCTAGATTTATATCTCCCCCATTAACATCTTCATGGGGAAGGAATGAAAAGAAAACAAGATGGCGGACAGACAGGGGCATAATGGAAGTTGTTAGATACTGACAAACTGAGGGTTTTCTCTCAGGTCCGTTGTTTGAGTGGGAAGAGCCGAGGTGGCGCAGTGGTTAGAGTGCAGTACTGCAGCTACTGTACTTCAGCTGACTGCTAGTTCAGCAGATCAGCAGATCAAATCTCACTGGCTCAAGGTTGACTCAGCCTTCCATCCTTCCAGGGTGGGTAAAATGAGGACCCAGATTGTTGGGGGCAATATGCTAATGCTAATGCTAATGCAATATGCTAATATGCAATATGCTATTTGCTAACTTTGTAAACCGCTTAGAGAGGGCTGTAAAGCACTATGAAGCGGTATAGAAATCTAAATAATAAAAAAAAGAATACTCAAACATGATTGGTTGAACTCCCTGACAGCTCCCTATATAAGGGCAAGCTGTCAGAGAGGTAAGCTGCTGGATTGTACATAGTTATTGAATAAACAGCTGTCGTCTGAAGCCTGTTTCCAGTCTCTTCACTCACCCAACTTAACAGAAGTGTTGTCCCTTTTGTCCATATGTTGATTCACAAAGGGGCGGGGCTTTATCATGCAGTCATGGCTGCCAACATCTTGCCTTTTTTTTTTTTAACCTTCCTTGCAGAGCACTTGTCCCACTCTTTCCTCAGGAGCTTTCCTTCCATTCCCCCGCCCATAACCAGGAGTAGTTGGGGCTGAAGGAAAGCAATTGGCCCAAGTCCCTCAGGGGCTACTTGAACTTGGTCTCTCTGGTACCAGTCCAACACCCTAACCACAACACTATTGTCTATTCCTTCCTTCCTTTCTGATTCCTAACTACAAAATTTTCCTCTAGGCATTAATTTGTTCAAGATTTTATCTTGCCATTCTCTTTTTTCCTTGTTGGTGTCATATCAGAACATATACCGTGTTTCCCCAAAAATAAGGCCCTGTCTTATATTTTTTTAAACCCTGAAATAAGCGCTTGGCCTTATTTATAAGGCCTGATCAGGCTTATTATCAGGGGATGTCTTATTTTCGGAGAAACAGGATAAACACACACACACACACACACACACACACACAACCCTATACATTCAGTTTCATCTCTTTTACTCTTTGCAGCCTTTAGAATGTTTCCACTTCAAAGCAGCATCTGATTCATGGCGGGGGGGGGGGATTGTTCTATTTCTGTATTATTTTTAAAAAGAGTTTGGAATATTATATGATAGATTGCATAGCCAGTAAAAAAAAAAACCCAAGGGAGGGAGGATAACATTAGTACGTGGCAATAGGAAGTTTAGATTGAAATGCATTTTACATGTATATACATATATGCAAATGTTGATATTCTTGGTGCAATTTACACAGAGGTCCCATTATGCCTCCTTAGTTGTGCCTCACTTGGACACATAGAAATTCCCAGAAATTTCCTTGATCATTGACCAAATGCAGTTTTTTTTATTTTTTTGAAGATAAGAACAGAATCTGGTCTAAAGTGTACTACTTGAAAAGTACTGCCCAGTCAACTTCCCTGTAATCTTAATCCATTACGTTTAGCCCTCTGGGTAGTTAGTTGAAGATGCCCTTGAATCTGAATCTCCTCAGTTCTGGCCCAATGCCCCCACAATGGTCTCATGCACTGGATTTCAGTTCCAGAGAAGAACATCACAGTGATCAGCAGATTGAATGAAGAGATGGCCTCTCACTGGTTGAAGCTTTTTCTATAATGACAGTAGTCATTGTGTAATTCCTTGATCTATATAAAAAGAATAATGGTTTTTCTAGCCATCAGAGGTATAGCACAGCATTCCTAGATTCAGTGTCTTCTAGATGGGCTGGACTCCGCTAGCTTGGATTATTATAATGCAATATATTTCGATGGCATACAGGTTGAGTAAGGTAGATATGAGACAGAAGTGGGATTCACTTACCTTCCCTACCAGTTTGCAAATGTGAGCGTGTGCACGTGCATGTGTGCTTCGCTCGCTCACGCCACCTTCCACGCATGGTTGGCTGTCCACGCATGCTCTTTGCTCACATGCACGCCTTCCATGCATGCGCACGGCCTCCAAAATGTGGTTAAATAGGATGGCATTACATGCGGGCGAGTGGGTGGGGCCTACCACAGTCACTACTGGTTTGCCCGAACCGGACAGAATTGGCTGAATCCCACCACTGATATGAGATATATGGATTTACGGTTCCCCTTTTGTGTAATCACACCATACATTGCTCAAGTCTATTTGCCCAGAATCAAAGCCCTGAATTTATCTACTATCCTCTTTTAATCTGTAAAACTCGGGTAGAGAGAGGGTTTTTTGTTGTTCATTTCCAAAGTAGATGAAGCTCTGGAGCTCTAAAGTGTATTGCTCAGTGAGGCAGGAGCAACAAGAGCTCAGTTGACCCTAAAAAGCTAAGTAGAGTTGCATCTGATTAGTATGGATGGGAGACCCAAGGTTGTAAGTCAGACAGTGCACTGCACATCTACAGTGTATTTCTGCCAAGAAGGCCCTTTGGACATAAAGCTCAACTTGAAAGAGATGTTATTTATTTGTATTGTATTATCAGGATAAAGCTGTGTGATGGTCTAGTGGTAAAGATGCTTGCCTTGCACTTGGAAGGTTGAGAGTTCAATCCTAGGTAGCAGGGTTTTTTTATTGTATTATCAGGAAGTTTAATGTAATGCAGTTAGTCCTTCTTATGTAAGAATCCATAACAGATCCATCACAGAATATCCATAACAAAATCCCTGTGGAGATTTTTCTTCTTCTTAGTATTTACAAGTAAACTGCCCAACATGATGCATGTACTGAGATGACAAATCTGAGCACTGCTTGAGATTCTCCTAGCTATTAACTCTATAGGCTTCATAATTTTTTTATGTTGTGCTCTTGGCTGTAAGGAATAAAAAACACCAAGAATAAATCTTGCCACCAAAATGTATGTGTCAGAAAAATCTTTTGCAGCAGTAAATTATGGTGAGCAGAGACTGGAACCAATTTTGCAAATTAAGGCCTAGTAAAAGTTGTCAATTTCTTAAATCCCTGGTTTTTAAAACCATGTAATGAAGGATTGTTAAAGAGAAAATATGTGCATTGGTGGCATGCATTAGCCAAAGAAATGAAAAGCATCTGTAAAAAATAATAAAAAGAGTAAAAGGTCAAGTAAAATTTGATTTGTGTTGATTTCATGGACATCAAGAAATGCTCCTGTAGACTTTTTCTTCCAGGTTTCCTTTTCCTTTCTTCAGTCACCCTTACAGCCCTAGTATACCATATAGTCTCCCATCTAAATGCTAATCTGGCCGACACCAGAAAATACTGAAAATCAGGCTGAACTAATTTTTTTTATCATTTGTTGAATGAGCTTTCTTCCTCCTGGGGTTCCCACAGATATGTGTACTTCATTTCTCAGGATTCCAAGCCAGCACAGTCATTGCTGAAAGGTGAAACATGAAGTATGTACACTACAGTACAGAGTGCACTGATTGGGAAAGACTGCATTAAACCATTTTCGTTACATTAAGAAGATGGTCCTACCACATGCATGTGAGAAAACTACATCTCAAGAGGCCATGAGATTAGATGTCTCAATGAGCATTCTCACAATTCCAGTTATGGTATCTTGGTGAGATGGCAATACCAGGAAAAATACAACTGTTGAAAACGTTTGGGACATAAAATCTCTCTTTCTCCTGACTCTGAAGTAATATGTGTGCACCGATGTACCCACTGAATTTTGTTTCTTGCATGGGGAACATATCTCCTTACATAGCCAGCTTCTTCCAAAATTTGCAAAGTATTTTAGAGCTTTCCATTGGAGATGCTTGCAGTCACTAGGGCTTTAATATGGAAGGGCCAACATTTGCTCCAAAATCATCCAATGAAATTCATAGATAAACAAGAGTATTGGTTTTCTTATGTTGGTCCCTACAGCTAAAGTTCCACAACCCAGATCAGCACCCCAGGAGTAGCAAGGGACAAGGATAGCTTAGCAAAGACTTACCAAGGGCCAATGGAATTGACAACTTTATGTTGGGTGAATGTGGACACAACAGCCAGGTGGTCAATGACAATAGCTCTTTACTTCATGTTGTGAATCCAGCAACTGACCCAGGGAAACAGCTCCATTTATATACTTTACAGTCCTGGCAATCAGTCAATCAGCTGAGAGCAATTATATTCAAACTTTCCCGCCAAAACTATATACATAACAACAACAGTCAACAGAAGGCCACCACAGGAATGATCTGCTACCATAAGAATATAGGAAGAAATTGTATTTCCCTGTTTAATTGTCCAAGTTTTCTCTTCATTTATTTAACTGTAAAAACCGGCATTCCCTAGTGCATTGTGGAATATCAGTGAGGCCATGAGATTAGAGATATGTTGGGCATTTTTACAGCAAATATTTTGCATGGAGCAAAATATTAGAAGGTGAAAAAACACCTGACATAATTCTTTTTCATCCTGAACAGACTGGTGACTTTTCCTCCAGAAGCTGGGTCCCCCCCCCCCCCGCCCCAATCCCTAGAAAAAACAATACCGGAACCAACATTTCCCCTGGAAATGGACAGATAAACAAAGTTAATTTAAATTGGCCTCCTCATCCCCATTCTGCACCATATACTCTTTATTAAATCATCGTCATCATTCTCCTGGGGTGACTGCATTGACACGTTAAACTGTTCAGTTGGAAAATTGTGCTTATTTCCAGTTTAGCATTGGGATCGAAATAGGAAATTTATAATCTTATGATGGTGTCAGATTACACCACAAAAAGATTCAGACTCAAGAGTATTTTTTGTTGATGTTGGCGAATAACATTTTGGGGTGGTTTTGTGTATGTGTGAGTGTCTCTCTCTCTCTCTCTCTCTCTCTCTCTCTGTGTGTGTGTGTGTGTGTCTGTCTGTCTGTCTATCTGTCTGTCTGTTCAATACATCAGAAAGCAGAAACAAGCTATAAATTGTAGGAGATCAGGAAGAGAAACGTTAATTGTCTCCTTCTTAACTGAAGAAATATACTTGTCATCATCTCTAAGACGATCCCATGGGACCTTGTGCAAGACTTTCAGATGAACTTGGTACACATCAGAGCAGCAATTTCAATGCAGGTTCATTGCTCTGAGTTTCGCATCTAGACCATTTCATCAACTGCTTGGTAGTAGAATAGGTTGATGAGTTCCTATAAAAAAAAACAAACATAGTGTTTGAGATAATGGGATGTTAAAATAAATTATTTTTGTTTTTTATCCTTTAGTGCTTTTGCTTCAAAAGTACATCCTCTCTCATTGAGCTCTGGCCTCTTTCCAGCAGATAAAACAGAAGTCAGACCAGAGGGAGATTTATAAAGACAAACATATCATTTGAAATATCTCCTGACAAAGAGGGAAATGGGGACACATCACTAACGACATTGAAAAGCCTATTGGAGTTGTATGTTGTGATGACCATCTACACATGGTGCAATAACATAATTATAATAATTGTATTATTATTTTATTTAAGGTTTGGGACCAAACAAAGGGGGAGACTAATCTGATCACTGTGACAATCAGTATAGAAAATGTGATGTTTCACTATCTTTCAATTCCAGATTGGCTCCCTTAGGACCTCATGAAATCAGATATTGAACCTCGAGGCCATATTGTTTAAAGCTGAGTGTGATGCCTTTTTTCCAAGCTGAATCTAACCATCCAGAAGGATCAGAGTGGCCAAAGAGCCTTCTGCAAAAATCAATTTAGCCCAACATCTAAGAGATGCCTATGGGAACCTATAAAAGCAAAACCTGACTCTTAAACATAAGAGAAAAATTGGGTACATTCTTGGGCAGGCCGAAAGGAGCTTTCAAATTTCTTTTACTTGAACTGCTTCAATGAATCTGAGATCTTCATAGAGGTAAATTGGGAAGTTACATAAGAAAAAGCCGATCATTCTATTTCTGAATATATGAATAACCATGAGCACATAATTACATTCTCCAGTCCTTGCAAAGTATATTCTTGCATTAGTAGTCCTATAGGCCCAAGCTGTGAATGACACTTTTATAAACATTAAAAAGAAAGTGATGAAGTGAATATCCTTGTTTCATTCCCTTTTAAGTAAGCTTTAGTGTATAGAAACAACCTGGAGGGTATCTGAATTGCACTGAAGCCACAATTTTCTAATTAACAATTAAAGGTAGTCCTTGATTTACAACAGTTCACTCAGTGACCATTCAAAGTTACAATGGAACTGAAAGAAGTGATTTATGGCCGTTTTTCACAGTTACAACCTTTGTAGCAGCTGTATGATAATATGATCAATATTCAGATATTTAGCATATTTATGACCATTGCTGTGTCCCAAGGTCATGGGATCACCTTTTGCAACCTTCTGAAAAGCAATTCAATGGTGAAACCAGATTCACTTAACAACCGGGCTATTAACTTAATAACTGCAGTGATTCACTTAACAACTGTGGCAAGAAGGTCTAGAATGGGGCAAAACTCGCTTAACAACAGAAATTTTGGGCTCAATTGTGGTCATATGTCAAGGACTACTTGTAACAAAACTTGTGTTTTGGAAACAAATCAAACTTCACCTTTCAATTCTATGGGATATTAACATATTTTCCCAACAAATAGTATAGGACTAAATAGTGGCTAAGATTGAATATAGATTGAGTATAGGTAACCTCTGGCCTTAATCCTACTTGCTCTTCAACCAGTAGCTTATTCTGAATCATCCAGTCTCAGAGATTCCACTCTTGATGACTAGAGTACCATTAGCACCTGGGTTTAGGGTGCTAAGTCACTATTAATTGACTATATTATAATAAGCTCCTTTTTTTAAAAAAAAATACATGCTATTGTCTGGAGTCAGTCTTCACAAAGTGGCAAGCATGATAAGTATGTCTGTTGACGACTAACATGTGCCAATTATTGTTTCTATGTTCTTTAAAAAAGCTTTATGTGATTTTTTTTTAAAAAAATCAAATACTAACTCCCCCCATAATTATCATTATTAACTTTGTGAGCCTTATAAAATTCAACTCATTTGGCTTTGGCTATAACACAGTTCCCATCAAAGTTTGAGATTAAACATCTGTCTAGAATGCTTCATTGCAGCACTTGCTGTTATCTCCTGAGTCACAATGGTCATTTGATGAAAAATGTGCAATAGCTCTGGGGCATCTTCAAGTCACTACTTGATCTTGCTGTTAACAATTATCCAGTCCCAAATCCCCAAAGCAACAAATGGATGGCTTGATAGGGAGTTCTTCAACTCAACCTCTTGGGTCCCAGTTTGCAAACTGAGACTCATGCACATGAAATGACGTAGCATTTCTTGGGAAGACGATGAGCTGGATGGATATCCTAGGGCACATTCCTTCTTTCCAAAAGCTTTAGAAATAATCATGACAGACATGTTACCATCTAACCGACAACTGCAGCATCAGTCATCTTGAAGGAGGCAGTAAATAATGAAAGCCTTGCCTAAAGAAGAACGGGAAACGGGAACAAAAGCACACTGGGAAGTAAGTCTGAATTGAGAGGGTGAAAAGGGGAGGGAAGGTGGATTGAGAAGACCTCTATAGGAAGGATTAGCTGAAAAAGGGAGATTAAAAAAGAAAAAGAGAAAGGATTGACACACAAAAGGCCAGCTAGCTATTGATAAAATTAAAGCAACCTTTGTCAACCTGGTGCTTTCCAGATGTGTTGAAAGAACAGTTGCCATCCTTCCTTGGTGGCATCTCCAGCCAATATCTCCAGCTGCGCCTTTGCTGATGGCATATTTGACACCAAGCTTCTGAGGATGACTGCCCTGGACAGAGAAATTAATATGGGAGCATGCCCTTTTCAAAGTGTCCTTGTCCCAATTTCTTTTTAGGTCCTGTGGTTTTTCAACAACCTTTAAACTGACACAATGGAGGCCAAAGAAATATCAGAATGACACAATTCACACACCTAGGCCTCACATAGGGTGCTGTTCAGTAAAGTAAACTGGATGTGACTAATTAATAATGCTCACTTCCAGTTTGAGAAGTAGATACAGTCGAAAGCCATGTTTGTTAGATAAAAACTGAACATATATTCCAGGTCACAGGTCCTGGAAGGATGTGCTATCCTTGTTGGCAAAGGAAACTGGAGGGAGCTTTAGAATTTTATCTTTCTCATTGCTGCTTTAATGTATTTTTCTCCATGAAGCTGCATAAAAGATACTGGCATGTGGCTTTTAACATTCATCTACATTCTGCTTTAATAATGAGGTCAGCGACTGGCCTTGTCCTCACAGATTTAGGGTGAGGAAGCTTAAGGAAAGCAATTGGGAGATTCCCCTAGCAACACTTGCTGAGGGGGGGGGGAAATCACAATCACTTTCCTTAAAGGAAAAGGCAGATTTTGGCAGATAGTTGGCCATATGTCAAAACCTGGTCCTAAGCTAAGGTGACTGTGAGGTGAGGGTCTTCATTAACAGCTCTCACAGGTAGATCAGGGAGATTTTTTTTCTCTCTTGAGAAATGTGAGGGAGATACTTGAGGGACCGTCTCATCCCACTGGGATTGGCCCACCCTACCCGTGCTGGCAGAGGAGGCATTGCTGCAGGCCCCATCAGCCTGGCTATTCCAATCCAGGTGAAGGGCCTTCTCTGCCAGGGCACCTGCCCTGTGAAACATCTTGGGCCCCCTCCCATGGTGTGAGGTTGGCCCCAAATCTCCTGTTCCTGTTTAGGAAGAGCCTAAACAGTCTGCCTCTGCTAGTTAGTTTGTTGCTTCAGTAGGGGAGTGTCACAGTGGAGGTGGTTGATTGATTAACTGCAGATCCCACCCCCACCTCCACCCCCATCCTGCTCCTGCCCTTCCCATCTTTTAATTGGGCCATAGCAATGGTGGGTTGCCCCTGGTTCGGACCAGTTCGCAAGAACCAGTAGTAAAACCGGTGGGAGGCTCCGCCCACTGCCCCGGATGTCGTCATAGGCTCACACACGCGATCCTGTTGCGAACCGGTAGTAAAGGTAAGTAGAACCCATCCCTGGGCCATAGGTTTTGGATTTTGTATCAACTTATTTATGCTTTTAATTCATATAATTTTATTTTTTATTATTGTAAGCCACACAGAGTTACCTTGAGATGGGCAGCCTATAAATTTTATAAATTAATAAATAAATGTAACACACTTGTAGAAGTCATACTTCGAAAAATGAGCAGGGAGAGAGGTGGGGAGGGAGGGAGAGGGAGATGGGGGGAGAGAGATTATAATCCATAATTGTATGGATGGATGTATTAAAAATGAATTGCTTTAAAAATACGTTCTTCTAATTTTGCTTTCCCCATTTATATATGCATGTGTCAACTAAGTACTTACACACAAACCACCCTTTGACAAGCCCAGAAGTACTGAGAAGTGTAGTATTCTATATGTGCTTCTCAGACAAAAAGAAAAAAGGAAGCAGGAAAACCCAGAGTTCACTCACAGCTGAAAATGCCCTGCCTCATATGGCTACCCCAAAGCTGATCTCCTAGATAGGTTCATGAAAGGACCTTCACACAAATACCCATACAAATTGTTATGGATGCGAGCAGTTGAATAACCAGATTCCAGTCTATTTAAGTTTATATAAGATTTAAGACTTTTTCGTGTGGTTGTTGTTAAAAATAGGATCGCCAACATGATCGCCAGTGTCCGATGACAGATATGGCACAAGAAGAAGAAGAAGCAGAAGAAGACTGTCCATTTAAACCAGATGCACACAATAACTAGCATACATAGTAGAAAATGAATAGTGCATGTTATAATCGCCTTCCTCATCTACTAGCAACAACCAATGTATTGTGGCTGAAATTTCTGGACCGTCTTCAAAAGATCCTGAAGTGCCTTACAGCCAAGAGATGTGATTGGAGTACAGGAAACCATGACAAAGTCTGCTTTTTCTATGTAGAATCACAGCTAACATACTACACAGAGCAGATAAAAGGCATTCCTGACTAGTAACACAACAAATCAGGTCACATTCAGCAGAAATTCCAAACCAGAAAATGGGATCCATGATTAAGGGAACTGCAATATCACCCAGAACTGGTTATATTTCTCAAGCCAAATCATCCTGGTTTCCCAGCCATTGTCTCTCCAACTTATCAAGATTAAGTTTCAAATTGTTCAGCCTCATATACCCCAATATCTCTGTTCACTGCATTAAGATTTCTGCAATGTCCCTAGAAACAGCAGGAAACAGTGCTTTTCCTGGGAGTCTTTGGGAGGAAGGATGCTAAGCTTAGCAGAATTAGTAAATCAGTGGGGTAATAATGATGGATGGGATTGTATTTGTTTGCAATGCGTTATATTTATGCTTTTATGTTGCATATTCATTTCGTTGTACTGAAAGTCTTCTATAGTCATTCAAAGGGGTGGCATACAAACTATACATGTGTGGTTAAGATAGAGACATAAGAGTTAGGGGTCTACATCAGGACGACACAATATCCCAAATTTCTAAATGTCTTAAAAGCAGAGGAAAAGAATCCTTAAGGTCCCTTAGAAAAAAAGCCTTGAAGTAAAATTACCCAACCCTACTCTTCCAAGCTGATTGTAGAACCCCTCCCCCCCAGACACACAACCTGTGCCCCTGAGATCCATTCCACCTGGGCGGTCCAGACAAATATCAACAATTAATGGCACTCATATTTACTAAAACCTATGAGAGAGGTGAACAACTCCTTGGTGGTTAAGGCCGCACGTGATATTTTGAACAAAGAATGGACTCAGGAATTTCTGGTGGGTTTTTTTCTTTGCTTAAAGGGAGGCTATTGTATTAAGCCCATTTTAGATTTGCATTGCACTTTTCACACCTGAAAATCGGAAGAAACCTAAGGAGACTCTGGAGGATGTAAAAAGAAAAGAAAACAGAAAACGAAAGAGCTTCACAGGAAGAAGGTTGCTTATCTTGATCAATACTTCCCCTATCTAACTTTATGCTAAACATCTGGAGAATCAAGTCTATTTTTTACTCCAAACCAACACAGAAACCAGACTGAAATAGATCCGAATAATTTGAGCACGGCTTTTAAAAGCACCACTAGTTTTTCTGCAACATGATAAGGAGGAGAATACAAATGGTCCGAAGAGATCCATAAAGGTTTGGCTAGGTCAGGAAGGAACTCACACTTCTTGTACCATAAATGAGTTTTTAAAATGAGTTTTGCACATTAAAGGTTGGCCCTCTTTTAGAAGTCATACGGAACGTAGTTGGACAGTGGAACGCCAAGAAAAAAAGCCCTTGGGCTAACTTCCATGGACGTCTCAGGATGAACGAAATGCACTGCGTGCTGTACTGTTGCTAATTCCTTCCTTGGAAAAGAACATCCAGTGATCTGCCAGAATTTTCAGTGTAATAAGCACTGAATCCACTTTCATAATGTTGACAATACACAGCTATATTTTTAGTTTCTGCCCAAGGGTATCTACAGAAAGCCTGGATAGTATAGATATCACATTTTCAAGTAAAAAGTCAAGAGCAGGAGGGGTGTAAAACTCCAGTCTTTCCTTTCTGAAAGTTAGTGGTAACATGAGGGGAACGATAGGGTAGATAAACTACAGAGCCAGGCTTATTCTGAAAGAAATAATCAGTTTCTTTCAGAATTATTATGAGAAATAGTCAGTTTTCAGTGGCAGATTTCACCAGGATGGAATATTTTTATCCCTACCTCTGTGTAACATTAACATTTCAATGTGCATGTATGTATATATGTGTTTATATATATGTAGGAGACATTTATGTGTCTAAGTATAATGTAAGTCCAAATATGTGCGTGGAGTTGTTGTTGCATAGAAATGTTACAGCTTCGGGTTCTTTAACATTGAACTGGTGTACCAATGTCACTCTGGTACTTCTCTTGACGTCTACCAAGGATTTTACTATACTTGACTTTTTAAAAGAAGGATTAGATTTTTTTCATGTTAAACAAATTAAAGTGGAAGCCAAAACACTTCAAAGCCAATCTCTAGCATTTTCAAGAGTGCCTCTGCCATTCACCTAAGCCACATCTGTATTCTTAGAAAAAATGGTGGTTGGCTGCAGTCCAGTCATCGTTTAGAAATGAAACATTTGTCAAGAAAAAAAAAACCCAAGGTAAAATCTGAAGGGCCAGATTAGGGACAGGTAATCATGGAGAAAAACTATCATGTGGTTGCTAAGAGTTGACAACAACTCAATGACATGTAATCGTTATCATCAATCTGGGATGGGTAAACAATGGTGAGTGGCAAACATCATTATAGCCTGGCTCCAGATAAATTGGTGTTTGTGACAGACTACAAATGCCAGGATGGGCATTCTGGGTGGACTACTACCACCCAGAATTCCCATCTACCTAAACTACCACTATAGGAGTAAGGGAAGATACGGGGGGCGGGGGGAAAGGGGGTACGGGAAGATGCTGTCAAAGTCCCTCATGTATCGATTAACCAAGGAGACCAGAGATCTATGTGCAATACATTGTGTAAGATGTACACTCTTAGGACCTGTTAATCAATCTTTCCATTATGGAAAAAAGTTGATGAGAAGAAAGCAAACAAGTAGGGACAAAATTAGGCCTTCACAGGTGGTTAAAGTCAGACATGCACCTACAGAGCTGCCTCTGTCTAGCGAGGGGCAACTAACGGCAACCTCAAATGACAGGAGCTGGGTGTGGAAAGCCGAGTCCAAGGACTTAACTAATCTGCCTCCCTCAGGTACAATTAAAGCTCTTGCTTCTGTGCCAGTGCTGAAATACATTTCAATTGCTGGATGATAAACTACTTAACCTGGAATGAGAAAAGGATACAGTATTGTTCATCACCCTAAGGAGCTTATTTAGGGCTGGGTTTGTTGCTATCTAATACTTCAAGGTCAAATGCCTATCTATTTCCTTCGGTTGGGTTGAGCTAATATATGGCAGGATGAGTTAAGTCATTGCTTTGTTATACAAGGGAAGAGTAATCTGGATATGAAGTTGTAAGATTTGAGCATGTCCAGAAATGGGATGAAGTATCATTATTGTGGAAAGACAAGATACATCAGAATCAGCTCCTAGTCTCAAACGAATTTTCAGGTGTTTGGTGGCAATGTTGGTTAGGAATATTGAGCCCAACACATTAGGAAGCTGCCAAGATGGGGGAGATGAAAGTGTCTCACAAACCCTTTTCTTGTAGGCAGCAGAGAACAGCTTAGAGCAAAGAAGCCCAGTACTAGCCTATGCGTTTAATTTTTAATTAATTTAACTTTTTAAAGCCCATTAAAAAAATTTCATCTGTGTACTCAAGGCTGGTGTACTGATTGAGTAATGAATATTAAATTTTTTGCAGAGGGATGCTAAAATATCACCAAGAGCTAAACAGGCCCAAAGTGATCTCTATTCTATCACATGGTGTTCCCCCTCATTTTTTTTTTTAAACTCCGCATCCTAATTCTTGCTTTCTGCCTTTACTCAGCTGGTGCTTTCTCTCTTTTTGATCTGTGTCTTAAGGGGAGGGGATCCAATTCCACTAATCTCAGAAGAGCAATAACAGTGGGAAGCCTATAAAATCTCATTTTCTGCTTGTCCTAGGAAACAGAAAGGTGGGGAGGAAAGGAGCAAGAGATTTGAGGGCGTGATAGGACAATGAGAGTGAGTGAGAGAGAAAAAGAACTGGGAGAGAATATGAAAAACACGGAACTGACCTAGTCTGTTTAAGGAGTTGCAAGGGGGTGGAGTAAGGAGAGAATATGGCATTTCTGGTCAACTACACTGGGGGAAAAGTAACTCTATTTTTCAATTAATACCTGCAACAGGAAACATAGCTTAACTACAATATCTTGACATCACTGCTATCAATTCTTAAATTTATGTGACAGCTATGAAAAGGAAAGAGGAGAAGAAGAAACAACTAGTAAATATAGTAACATACAAAGAGGCTGCAAACTGGAAGGCTGTGCAAAACATTTTTAAAAGATGAACTGCTGTGTCTTCTACAAAGCTTGTAAAAGCTGCTCCTGGCTCTTCTGTTGTTTTTTTTAAAATATATATTTATATTTATTAAGGATTTGACATAGAATAAAAGACAAATCTAAAGAAAGAAAGAGATAGAAAAGAGCCTTGGTAGTACAAGGGTTTAAGGCACCCTGTTATTAAGCTGCTTAAGACCAGCTGCCTGCAATTACTGCAGGGTTCGAATCTCGCCAAGGCTCAAGGTTGACTCAGCCTTCCATCCTTTCTAAGGTAGGTGAAATGAGGACCCAGTTTGTGGGGGCAATAAGCTGACTTTGTATAAATATACAAAAGGATGAAGGCTATTGCTGAGCACATTGTAAGCCGCCCTGAGTCTTCGGAGAAGGGCGGCATATAAATCAAATTAAAAAAAAAAATAGAAAAGTGTTAGATCAGGCGCAGGAACAGAAGACGTGACCAGCTCGATACATGTAACAACTTTATTTACATAATAACAAGTAAAAGAAAACTGCTGGCGCGCTGCCGGAGCTCTCCTTATATTCGCTCCCGGCAGACGCACCGCCCCTAGACAGGGATTCAAATCTCCCGCCCGATGGCTGGCAGCCAATCAGGGCGGATGCCCTTATATGGACATAACACTCCTCCCCCCTTAGTCTGAACTGTCAATCTCGTTTACAAAAGTCACGTAGTCGCGCAGGTACGTAGGACGCCTCGGCACCCTAGCTGACCTGCGCAGTCTCACTTGTTCTCCGTCTCCGACCTGGATGGACGGGGCTCTGTCGTCTCCGGGCTCCCTCTCCGGAACCGGGCTTGGTTCGGCTGTCGAGTGAGCGGGGTCACCCATGAGGCATGATCGATCGGTTCCAGTACGCCCTGGGCGATCAGCTTATCCAGCTGTTCATCTACTTTCGGCCGCAGGGCAAATGGAACTCGGCGGGGCTTGAGCCTGATTGGGGTGATTCCCTTGTCCAGATTAAAGGAGATTGGCCTCCCCACAAATTTCCCCAGCTTACCATCGAAGACTTCTTTGAACTCTTCGATGATGGAGTCGAGTTCGTCCCTGCGGATCTCGTGGATGCCCTGAAGTGAAAGTCCTAGAGGCTTGAACCACTCCACGCCCAGCAGGTTCGGTCGGCTGTGCTGCACGATGGTGATGGGCAGCTTTCCATCGAAGTCGTTGTACTTCACATGGATGGTTGCTCTGCCTAGGATGTCGATGGGGTTTCCATTAAAGTCCACAAGTTTGTCTTTCGGGGCTTTCAGCTGGGTCCTTTTGTATGCCGGTTTCAGCTGTTGTAGGTGCTGCCAGTCCATGATGGAGAAGGCGGATCCGGAGTCTACCTCCATCTTGCATGGAGACCCCTCTGCTAGCAGCGTCACGTGGAACTTGGTGGTCCCCTCGTCGCTTGTGTGAGCAATGGTGGTGGTCTGGTGCACCGTTCTGTTTCGGGGATATTCCTCCTCCCCGCGCCGGGACCGGTTTGAGGACCGTTTGGATGTCCTCTGGTTATCTTTGCGATTTTCCCGGAATCGCGGTCTGGGCGGCTCCGGGGCTGGGTCTGTGGCTCTGCAGGCCTCGGCGATGTGGCCCCTCTTCAGGCATCGGCGGCAGGTCGCGTCCCTCCATCTGCAGGTCGCTCTGGGGTGGTCGCCTCTGCAGCTGCCGCATCGCTCTCCGCAGTCGCCATGCGGTGGGGTTTCCCGCCTGGGAGGGCGGGACACCTTGTGGACGGCCATTTCCTCATCAGACTCGGATTGAGTGGTTGCCTCGTCTGATGAGGTTGGGCCCGACTTGTGGATCTTATGGATCCCTCTTGCTTTTACCATTGCAGCGGCTGCTTGTTCGGACGTTTCCGCCGCTGTTGCCTCGTCGAGGACGTCTTTAAGCGGAATCTTCTTCCTGCTGAGGAATTTCTTCTGCAGCCCCACATCTCGCATTCCAAACACAATGCGGTCCCGGATGGCATTGTCCACATTGTCGAACTCACAGTTGGCAGCGAGTTGGCGGAGCGCTGCCACGAATTCTTTGATTGATTCACCTTCCCGCTGGTTTCTTTGCTGGAAGGTGAACCTGTTTGCGATGGGGGTGCCTGTAGGTGCATAGTGCTCCTGTAAGACGTCCTGCAGGTCATTCCAGGACATCTCCTCGATGTCCCTAGGTGCCACGAGGTCCATTGCCATCTCTAAGACGTCCGATCCGCAATGAGCCAGGAAGAGGGCTCTTTTCCTCTCATCATCGAGGTTCTGGTATCCATTGCCTCGCAGGAACTGCCGGAATCGGACCATGTATGACCTCCACTTCTCCCGGGATGGGTCGAACGGGTTCAGCGCGGTCATCGGGGCTTGCGGGGTAGCCATTCTGGAAGTCGCTGTGGTGGAGTGACTTCAGCTCTTGGGCGATCGTGCCGTGAGTCTTTCTCAGGTTCTCTTCTCTAGTCCTTCGTCGCCAGTGTTAGATCAGGCGCAGGAACAGAAGACGTGACCAGCTCGATACATGTAACAACTTTATTTACATAGTAACAAGTAAAAGAAAACTGCTGGCGCGCTGCCGGAGCTCTCCTTATATTCGCTCCCGGCAGACGCACCGCCCCTAGACAGGGATTCAAATCTCCCGCCCGATGGCTGGCAGCCAATCAGGGCGGATGCCCTTATATGGACATAACAAAAAGAAAGAAATGAGAAGAAAGAAAAAGTTACAAGCAAAGACAAGAAAGAAAAGGAATAAAACTAAAGTTGTGACATGGCTGCGTCTACGGGTGGATTCAGCACCCCCAGTTTGCTTTGCTGGTGGTTTTAGTAGAATTGGGAACTGCGCATCCACAGGCACAGATACTCAGAGCAAAAAAGAGAACTTTTCAAGAGAGGTGATTTGTCCATGCGAGCGAGCATGCATTGCAACAAAACACCTATTTTGAATGCTTTGCAGAGACTCACAAAGTTTGATTATATGCTAAACAGAAGAGAGAACCAAACTTTAAGCAAGAAATGTGATTAGCATTGGCAAAAATAAATATGTGTGTGTGTGTGCTTTTCTTGCATTAATCTCTTGGAAAAAACTTTGCCTAATTCCTAGCTTTTAATCTTTCATCTTCAGACATATTTTTTTGAACCATCTTTTTAGAAACGGTTTGACATTCATGGAAGTATATGACACATACACTCCCACCGCCCATAAGATCCATTCAGCGATCTTCAGGCTTAGAGGCAATTGATGAAATCTTTTAAAGGTTGTCTGCTATGTTATGAATACTGCAGCAATTTGGCAGGCTGACTTAGGACTTTATTTTCTTAAAATATTTCTTTATCATCCATCAAGTACCCATATCTTGACAGCATGCAAGAAGAAGCAAATATCAAAATTAATATAAAATAAAATAAAATTATATATAGAAATGTGTATGACATACCACCTCAGCATGGGAATGTAATTTAATGCAACAGCATGTCCAATGTTCCCAGACAGGAATGCAACATTTTCAACATGATTCCTTTTTGAGGATTCTTCTGCAGCACAAGGCAAGACAAGGATACTAAGAATTAAGTCCATTAAGTTCTTTGAAACTTATTTCCCAGTTCTGATGTAATCCCAAAATAAACATTCCTATCCACCCCAAACATACACTATGGAAAAATGCTGGCCATCAGTCCTGAAAATGCCTTATATGATCACAGTAATGCTAAGGGAAAGGTCTCTCATGCTTTCACGGTATCAATTACCCCATTATTTTTACAAATAACATTATGGTACATCAATTCTCTTCCATACTCACTTTTTCTATCTGAACTTTGCTGAGCTATCATAAAAAAAGGCAGAGTCAACTACCATTAGCTTGGTGCTTAAAGCAACGAGGACAACAACACAACTCCCAATCTATAAATCAGGCCATCTTCTTCAAGGGTGGAGGTTTGTAGCATGTGCTTCCCAGGGATGGGTTCCACTTACCTTTGGTACCGGTTCGCTCTCATGAACCTTCTGCGCATGCGCAGACCATCTGTGATGATGTCCAGGTGGGTGGGCGGAGCCTCCCGCCACCGCTCCTACCAGTTCACCTGAATGGGGGCGAACCGGTAGTAACCCACCACTGGTCCTTCCTTGATTTTATTAGCAACATGGCTTTAAGCTTTCTGTTGCAGAGGAAACATCTGGCTTGACCTGTCATGTCTGACACTTTTAAAAAAAACCCTCAATCAATTAAATATTAGTGACAGTACTTTAATAACTAGCTCTTCTCTTCCCCACACCCCTCCTGCCTAAGGCCAAGAAGGAGATGGCAAATTCCAAGGAGGATGAAGAGCAAGGGAATACTGTTGAAACCATTTGTCTAAATGTAGCTCTCTGTGAGAGAAAAAACAGAAGCTGAAAGCGTGTAAACTCATGTCATAACTATTTGGATAAGATCAAGGTTAGATCAAGGGGCCTCTTGGGTCAAATGGCCATAAAAGAGATCTTAATCCAGGGAAACCACCCTCAGTAGCATTTCTTTCCTCTTCTGGCCACTATTTTGCCTTTTACTGCTATATTTCATGCAGATTTAAATCTCCACACAGAGATTTGTCTTTGGGGTTGTTGTTGGTTTTTTTTTAGATGTTCCTCTTGATGCACAATTGAAACAAATCCAAATAGAACCTTCTCCCCTTCTTCTCTTTCTCTCAGTACAGGGAAGCCAAAACTGAGCAGCAAATATAAAGTTCTTTTCCAAGCAATTAGGTACTAGCTTCCAAACCAAAGAGTTCCTTGCCTAACTGGTCCTATTATTGTAAAGGAAGTCACTCAAAGCATGTCCTGCTTTACCTTTGAAAATGTCGAATGTTGGGTTTAGAAAACCACTGCCGCTAAATAGGTTAGAGAATTGTGTTGAGCCAGTTCCCTTATTTATTAGGCTCTTCCTATGGGGTCAAATTCAATTTAGTTTATGTCAGCTGGTTTCCAAGAGTACGTTCTATTTTTGTGAAAGGAAATCTTTGTGGTAGCTAAGGGAAGACCACAGGCGACCACCCATAGATAGCTCTACTGTTAAAAATTAACAGCAAGAAGCACCAACCCCTGTGATGAATTCAAGCTGCCCACGGAAGTTCTCTTAGATGATTCCATCCAGGGAGGGAAAATCCCGAAACATTTTTTTTTAAAAAAAGAATAATTGCTTCACAATGTCCAGCATTTTATTTCCAGATTAACAATGAAAAGCACAGCCATAAATTTCACCAATATTCTTTTAATATGACTAACAGCAGTGTTTGAAACAGAGGCACTTTAAATGGGTCCTCTGGACTCACATTGCCAATAGTCCCTCATGCTGAATGCATTTTTTGGAGTAATGGAATGGATTTCCTTTACCATTAATGGAGCCCTTATCTGGAGTTAGTGCTTAATAACCTGCAGATTTAATGGGGGAGATGGAGAAAGGGTTTTGCAAGAAAGATGTGTTCTACTTTGCTGATTTCAAATAACGCACACATTCCTGAGTGCAGAGGATATAAGTAAAGCGTTTGTGAGAATAAATGGAATGCTGCGGGAATGGCTCACTTGAATGGTTCATTGAGCAGACAGTAGGACAAAGTTGGTTATATAATACAGTTCAGGGTAAAGATTTAAGGAATGTCGTAATATTAGAAGTGTGTTATGGGGAGCACAATGCATGTGCAGTTTTGCATGAAGATAGGGCTACAAACTCAAATGATTTGTCACCTGAAGTTCATTATCAGACCGTGCTTCATCCTTTTCCCAATAATCTTTTAATCTGAGAACCTGTTCTCAGTGGCTCATATCATTAAGGGTTTGGGATTGTCACCAGTGGTGGAATTCAATTTTTTTTTTTACTATCGGTTCTGTTGGCATGGCTTAGTGGGCGTGGTGTGGCTTGGTGGGCGTGGCAGGGGAAGGATACTGCAAAATCTCCATTTCCGCTCCACTCCAGGGGAAGGATAATGCAAAATCCCCATTCCCTCCCCACTCCTGGGGGAAAGATATTGCAAAATCTCCATTCTCACCCCACTCTGGGGCCAGCCAGAGGTGGTATATTGCTGGTTCTCCGAACTACTCAAAATTTCCACTCCTGGTTCTCCAGAACCTGTCTGAACCTGCTGAATACCACCTGTGGTTGTCACTAACATCTATTAGCATTCATGATATTTCCCACATTTAGTATCTGGACCATCTAATATTACTGTCACAGTAGAATTCCCATGGTGTTGCAGGCATGACACTTAAGTTGCTTCAGTCTTATCTCAGAAGATGCTGACAGTTTCATAGAATGGCTTCAGGTCTCGATCTTTCCCATTATCAGTGAGAGTTTCTCAGGGTTCAGCACTGGTTCGCTTAGTATTTTCTATATGAATCCTTGTGCTAGACTCACTGATTTCATGTTCCCAATTCACTTATCACAACTGTGATGACAACTTTTATGTTTATCCTTCATCCTCTGCTCCGGACAATGCTAGAACCTCTTTCCAAGTGCTCAGGCAAGCAAGGTTTCTGACTGGATATGCTGTCAGTGTCTTAAATTAAGCATGGATATTAGATAGCAAATTGTATTTCTTGTGTTGACACATTGCCCAATTAGATATGGGCATATCTAATTCTGCTAAGGGCTCATGTGCTTTTGTTCCAGTTATTGGATGAGGAATGCTGGGTTCTCTTGTATACTCTTGAATAGCCATGATTACGGTTGACAGCTTTTCTTATCTGGGTTTGGTACTTTAAAATAAATTCCAATTAGAATTAGGCTTGGGATTGGATCATTTGAAATTTAAAATGAGCCACTATGAAGTTGTTTAAAATAAATCTTACCTGGTAATTTGAGTGTAGAACTGTAGTTGGTGATATTACATGTCAAAGGCCTTTTTGTTTGTTAGAAACTCTTTATTTTATATTATGATATACAGTAATTCTTGATATTAGTACATTATAATATTAATTATTTCTTCATTCTATGTCTTTACTGCATTTAGTTATAAGTTGCTGGAAAATTGTTATAAAAAGCAGAATATAAAAATGCAATCTCTTCCTCCTCCTCCTTCTCCTCCTCCTTCTCCTCAGATATTATGTGATGCAACAAGAACTACAGGTCTGACAATTAATTGATTAAATATCAAGCTAATTGTGTTTGGAAGAGAAGATAAAGTGAATAATTGCAAATGATACATAAATGGCAAAGAATATGAGTAAGATATTAGTCACAAACAATAAATCTGGAACAAAGAGATGGAATGTTCCACTTTTAAAAAAATCAATAGGCTAGTGTTTTAAAGAAATTCAATATGGACCCTATGATATTAAGTTGTGATTCATTCAATATAATATTTTCTTTACTGGACACTTCAGAGGATGTTTAGCAATGGATGATTTTCAGCTTCATTATGTTGGAAGTGCAGTAAGGTGGAAGGGATTTTCTTGGGAGTTAATAACATATACAATACTAGACTGAAGAATCCACCATAAAGCTAAAAATCATAAAATCAAATGCAGTACAAAATACCAATAAAAATAATGTACCATTGGTATCTTAGTCATCCATAGATCTTCTAAAACAGTTCAGTTTTAACACTTCTAGAAAGCCTATAGTACTGAGGTTAGTCAGATATTCACCAAAATATTACAACACAATTGCAGCGATTGAAAAATAAGACCACACAAACATTGGTTCTTGTTACTTCATAGTGGTGGGGAACCCCAAGCATCATCTCCTGGGATACATAGATCAGGTTGGTTGATTCTTATTGCATCGATCAATCAATCGATCGATCGATCAATCGATTGATTGATTGATTCATTCATTCATTCATTCATTCATTCATTCATTCATTCATTCATTCATTATGGGCCATCAAGTAATTTCAACTTTAGCAATCACATACACAGCTTTTCTCCATGAGACCATGTCCCTAATCAGGTCTTTCAGGTCTTTCAATGATGTACTCATCGCCACTGTAACTGAGCCCATCCATCTTAGTGCTGATGGTCCACCTGTCTCAGCTTTAGAGACTTCTCCAGAGTGCTAGGTCTTAACATCTGAGTCTGAAGCAGGGCAATCTAAGCTCGATTATTTGGGTCTTAAGTGAGAACTCCAGCTTGATTTCTTTGATAATCTATTGGTTTGTATTCTCAGGAGACTTCCCCAACATCCAAGTTCAAAAGCATCCACAGTCTTCCTGAGCCATTTCTTCAAGTCCAAATTTCACTTCCCTAGAGTGCCATGGAGAATACCATGGCTTCTTGATTGCGATATTTGAGGGTAAAGACATATCACAGCATTTGAGTATCATTTCATGGCTACAATGCTTGTCTCTGACCTCCTTCTTGACTGCTGTTTTCTTTACTGTTGATGATTGATCCTAAAAGGCAGAATATATCACTTCACTTTAATATATTTATTTGTCAATTTTGAAGTTGGTTGCCATTATTTTGGCCTTCTTTACATTTAATTTTGATCCCATTTTTTTTCACTGTGCTCCTTGACTTTTATTACCAAAGCCTGCAAATTCTTTGTATTTTCAGCTACCAGGATAGCCTCATCAGTATGATGAAGTTTCTTTTTCCAGTTTTAAAATCATGCTCATCTTCTTCCAATCCAAATTCCCTTTGTGGGAAGCCCCCGCCCCTTAGAAGAGTGAAATATTTTGAGGAATAATAATAAAAAGGCAGGATAAAATATTTCCCCTAAAAGCGAAAAAAAATATTAAGGGAGACAGAAACTCAGCCCCAGCTGAGCTGGGGCAGTTTTTAGAAATGCAGATTTGGTAATCCATTACTCCCTTCAGCAAAGTCTGAACAAAGGCAGAGTGATAGGATTAGCCCTCACTCAAGATCCAAACTAGGACAAAACCATTATGCCATAATAGGAATTGCCCAACAATCCTTTCAGAACACAAGCCTTTTCATTGCATCATCTCAGCAGTCCAAACTTCAACCAAATCTAGGGGCTCAGACAACCTATAGAGCCAGCTATGACCCCTACATAACCCCTACAACAGGCAATAGAATGCACGTTCTTGCACAGGAACAGGAAGCTGAAGTGTAAAGCTCAGACAAGGTATAACCCACCCAACCCCACTTTCAACTCTATGTGGTCAACTGCCCAGAACCACCCCTGTGGTTCTGCTTCATCATTAAACCATCTTTCCAATCAGCCTCCAGCCTTCATTTTGTCTCCAGTGCCTTTCTCTCAACTTGGAACTGAATCAGATGGATATTTCTTCCAACACCTTATTATATATTCAGCATTAAGGTTGAATGAATATGGGGAGGATAGACAACCTTGTGGGCACTCCGTGACCAACCTGGAACAATCTGTTTCACTGTCTGTATTATAGCTTTCTGATTTATATATAAGTTCCTCATGAGAACAATGAGATGATTCCCATTTTTCTAAGCACATTCCACAGCTTGACATGCTAGAATAAAATAAAATCATCTTACAATCAATGAAACACATACCAACTTCTTTTTGCTATATTTTAGTTTTTTCAGTTAGGAAGTGTGCAGCACAATAATGTTTTCCAGGCTTTTTAAAAGCCATCTTGAACAACTGGCATCTTTTTCCCCCTCCATGTAGGCTTCCAATCTGTATTATTCTATGCATTATTTTGCTGGCATATGAAATTAAGGTAGTTCGGACTTGATCTTCAAAAGCAGCCACATTTAAAGTGTGTTGCAATCGTCTAACTGTGTAGCAATGAAAGTGAGATTCTCCTGCTTCAGATAGGTGAGCAAAAGCCACCCTAACTGTAAGGTGTAAGCCACTTGCGCATACCACAGTAACTGTAAGCCCAGGAGGAATCCAAATCATAGACCTGCTTTCATAAGGCAGTGCTATCCCATCTTTAGACACTACTGGCATCTCAGGTGACTCTGGTGTACAAACAGCAGTTTCATGTTGTTGAGAATCATCTTCAGCTTTTTTTCATATTAGGGAAGAGCTGAAAGTTCCTGTTGATGTTGAAGGTGGGAGTACCACTGACAACCCCTTTCTTTTCCTCTGAATTTGCAGATGTGGCAAGGAGAGAAATAAGATGGAGAATGACAGAGTAGGCATCATCAGCACAATCAAAATGGAGCAATAGGCACAAATCATTGGACTAATTATACTCTCATGTAAATCTTAAATTCTGGAGAGTAACAATAGTAAATTTTGATCTATAAATGTTGCCATACTCCATTTCAAACTATTGGTTGATCTTTTCATGCAAAGTCCTTGCAGTTGGGATTGACTTAATTTTGGAAGCAATTGCCAGTAAAGTACAAGTGTGAATTCCACTTTAATGTGTATATTTTGTGCCACAATTAGTTTTCAAAGTTAAATAATTGTTATTATGCATTTAAAGTTAACCTGCATTCTAAGACAATAACACTCCTTTAAAAAAATGTAATTACCTTCTCATTTTCCAATAAATGGCAACAATTGCCTAAGGCCAGATAGAAATGTTAAATCATTCCCTTTTCAAGAGCCCTTCCCATTGGTTATTGTTCATAGTGAATGAACAATTGTAACTCATATAATGAGTGAACTACAGAAAAAGGCTCTGTTGTTTAATAAATCTGTTAAATAATCTGTTGTATAAAGGATGTCTTTGGGGCACCTAGAATTATATTAATTTATTACAACAAAAACATTTCCTTTTAACTGTTTTTAGACCTTGAGCTCTTTCAAACGGCAGATTTTGCACCCAATTCTGTTTTGGTAAATGAAAGAGAAATACCATTCTGGGGAGCAGTTGATCAAACCTTTACTGTTGAATTGTGATTCTTTTCTTTGGTGGTTACAAATTGACGTTCGGTTCAGTAGAGGTGGGGAAAAAAGACAACTGCTCCCAACCAGAAAAAGAAGCAAGCAACAAGACAGCTTAAAGCCACAGATTTTTCTAACCCACAGAACCGACCAGAAACATCTACATGGAAATCCCAGTGTAATGAATTAGCTGCCCACATCTGCTACCGGTAATATCACACAGGAGAAGTTGCCAGTGGATAGAGCCAAACATGAAATATGAAAAAACTGTATTGCTCTAAGGGCAAAGCTGCAGATGGAAATAAGAGTACTTCACCTCCCTGGTTCTGTGGGCTGTGTCACTTTGAAATATGCTTATACTGTTCTGCCAGAGACTGTAGTTTGTTGATTTGTGCTCCATCACAGAGGAGGCATTAACATTTTCCTCCCCACAGCTGTTTTACTGGTGGCCCTCCAGGTATGCAAACAGAAAATGATTTATGCCCGTGATCACAGGCACACAAAATGGCAGTGTGTATCCTCCATACCGATTTGTTTCAGACCTGTCAGCAGAGAAGATGCTGAAATTTTCATAACGCACAGTTCACATACATTGCTGAGTTGGGACTTATAATCTTGTTCTTCTCCCACAGATCTCTAGTGAGTTTCGTAGTTTGATACAATGGCTCTCTTTAGCTTTCCGTTGTTTAAAGAGAAGTGGGGAAAACATTGAAAAAGGAGGAACAAGAGAACTTTTAAGGCGCAGAAACAGCCTTTCAACAAAAGTTCAGCGAGGACAGTTTTACTGATTTTTTTAAAGAAGAATTTTCCTGCTGGCTTTTTGAAATGTTTGTTATTCTCTAGAAATGTATGTTTTTGACATGAGTGGGAGACTTTATGAATTCTAAGAGCAGATCCAGGCCAGAACAGGCCAGCGACCATTTCTTGAGGTTAGAAATACATGACCTTGCTTGGTACCTGCACTTCAGCCCGCCATGTAGGCAACCTTGTTTTCTGCATCAAGGTAGGACTTTCTGCTTTGGGTGGACTCAAGTGGCGCTCGGTTCCTCTGCCACCCCCTTCCACTCCAACTGACTGCTGCAAGCTGTGAAGGAAACATCCCTCCCTATGCTCATTGGATGATGTTTTGTATGATGGCTTCTCTGAGCCATCATGAAGAGACGTAAAAGAATCCATATTTCATAACTGTTCTCCAAACTGGTTTTCTCCAAGTAGAACCAAACTACTTCTCTAGTACTCAGCAGATAATTGTCTCTTTTGTTTTTGTGTATGTCTCCAAAACCAGTTGTCATTCAAATTGACAAAATAAAATTTTAACTGTTTTCCATTAGGTTTGCTTTAGAATTGTTTTATCCAAGGAAGAGAATATTAACATGGATGCAAAACATTTTTTCCAACTATGTTGCAGCTTCCTTGATTTTCCATCCTTCAGTTCTAGGGCACCTAAAGCCACCATAAAGGATCTTTTCTCATGGGTCTTTTCAATAGCTGTTTTACTGTCCCTGCCTTTGAGAAATGGTTGGATTTCTCCTCCTGGAGTAATTTGGAGAAATCCTGCATTTTAAGATCTCTGGCTTGACAATTAGATAAGAGATTTTTAAAACGCATTTTTGCCCCCTTTTCTTCTTCTTCTTCTAAGACTATGGTGTTAGGGGTTTAAAGGTGCTCCAGATCATTTTGCAGGACCTTATCTAACTTTGTAATTCCTGACACTAGGGTTCCTGTGAATAAAAATACCAGCACAGATGCACCGAGGCAATTCTGTTAGACAGCATTAGAAATAGCACTTATATACTGCTCCACAGTGCTTTACCGCACTCTCTGAGCAGTTTACAATGTCAGCATATTGCCCCCACCAATCTAGGTCCTCATTTTATCAACCTTGGAAGGATAGAAGGCTGAGTCAATCTTGGGTCGAACTCCAGGCTGTTGGCAGAGTTTGCCTGCAATACTAAACTTTAACCACTGTGCTACTAGGGCTCCTGATGATGGGCAGTCATATTTTGATGAGGTGGATCAACGAGAACTGGGATTACCTTGTTCTTTCTGACCAAGAAAAGGAATCCAGAGATGTCTTTATAATGCAAGAAGTCAACTTGATGCAGAAAGTAGTCATGGATTCTCCTAGAAAAGTCCCCATGGATTGTCCTAGAAATCCAGTAGGATATAAGAAGCTATCAGAATGTTCGTGCTGTGAACCATTACCTTATCCCCAACTGGTGCATATGTGTAAATAAATTTCATCTCATAAAGATGACCTCATCTTAAAGAAACTGAGCCATGAATCAACACTAGATCTTCTGAAATAGTTATCATTTGGAAACTGATTACAGATGCATATATATTTTTTTCTTTCTCTATTGTTAAAATGAGCATGAACTCAATCAAAATTGCTTGATATTTCATCTATCAAAATAAATTGTGGAAGCTAATATATAATTTTTGTTCCTCCAAAGTATAGAGGAAACACTCTCTATCCACCCTCTATCAAGACTTAGCCCGACAACTTTAATAAGTTTTATATTTCTAGAAGAATTACCTTTCTTTTTACGTAGCCCTAATTTCAACCTCAATAACAGACTGAACGGCAAATAATTTCCTTTCCTGTGAGGAAACACCCCCCCCCCCGGCAAGATACCAAAATTTGATAAGGACAATAAGTTTGCAAAGAAATACTCTGCCTAAAAACAGTGCTGGGCTAACTTATAATGGACTGGTTCATTAACAAAGCATTTTGAAACACCCCCCCCCCCATAGAATTAGAACTGCAAACAATTGTCAGGTTAGCTTAAAATTGCACAGAAATTCTCTTGCCTTTGGCAACTACATAAAAATTGGCTCTTGACTGTCCTTTTCGGAAAACACACACACTCATGCCACACACATATTCCACCTAGGGGATACTATTATAGGCTAAGCAGATCTTCCCTAGCAGTTTGATATTCCAGCCTGCAATTCGCCAATGTAAATGTTTACAACATTATCAGATGCTATCCAGACGCGGATAATGCACAGCAGGTCTCTTGCTGGTTTATTTACTTTGAGGTCATTCTCTGAAATGTTTAGAAAGCGTAAATCTTGCTGATAAATAAAATTTCAAATTAGTCTGATCCAGGTTTTACATGGAGTCTGGGGATAATGGGCCCCAGATACTTAAGGGAATAGCTGAATGACTATGTTGTATGGCAGTTTATAAGAGTCAGCATCACAAGCCATCAGTTTATGTACCAGAGACAAATTCCTTGTGTGTCCAATCACACTTGGCCAATAAATAATTCTCTTCTCTTCTCTTCTCTTCTCTTCTCTTCTCTTCTCTTCTCTTCTCTTCTCTTCTCTTCTCTTCTCTTCTCTTCTCTTCTCTTCCCTTCCCTTCCCTTCCCTTCCCTTCCCCTCCCCTCTCCTCTCCTCTCCTCTCCTCTCCCCTCCCCTCCCCTCCCCTCCCCTCCCCTTCCCTTCTCCTCTCCTCTCCTCTCCTCTCCTCTCCTCTCCTCTCTTCCCCACCCCCTCCCCACCCCTCCCCTCCCCTCACATTATTCTATTCTATTCTATTCTATTCTATTCTATTCTATTCTATTCTATTCTATTCTATTCTACTCTACTCTACTCTACTCTACTCTACTCTACTCTACTCTACTCTACTCTACTCTACTCTACTCTACTCTACTCTACTCTACTCTACTCTACTCTACTCCATTCCATTCCATTCCATTCCATTCTTCTTTACTTTTTTGGACAGCTGAGTGCTTCACCAGTCAACATACAGGCTAGCCTCAATTGCAGCTACCATTGGTCATTATTGCTGGCTGCCATCTGTAGGAAGGGAACACCACCAAGACAGTGTCAAAACCTCATCAACTCATGAAGGGGAAAACCCAGACATAAGGAAATGACCTTCCCAAAATAGAACACATAGATATCAGAGTCAGATAGAATTAAAAAGGAAATCCCAGGAAACGATACACAAAGACTCTAGACAAGATCAGGAAAGAAACTATTAACAGCAGAATAAGACAAAAGGTATGGCAGGGGATTAACCAAGGAAAAGATTTAATCAATAACCCAAAGCAATATGATAAGAGTCAAACCGGGGGTAAGGGCTTACCAAATAATAACATGATCATCTTAAGGGAGGAAGCAAATAATGAATCAGGAGAAAACAAAAGAATACCAAATCAGATAACACAAACACCATCTAGTCTGAAGTAGGAAACGATCAGAATAAGAAAAACAGAGCACACACACAAAGGAAACATAGACAAAAGTAACAATAGAAAACAAAGGATTCCCTTTGATCAAAAGGGTATAAGAATGTATGCTTACCTGGTAAAGATGTCAGCTCACCCAGGAACGCTGGTCTGCAACATCGCTCGATCTGACTTCCTGAAAAATAAAGAAAACTTGCTTTCACGCAGCTTGCTTCTCTCGCGATTTTGCGCGGCGCCAGAACGCTCTCCCAGCCGGGAAATTCGAATCCTCGGGGGGGGGAACCTCTCCTCCCTTCTAACAATTGGCGTCCACGAAGAATTCCCAGCCAACCCAGCCACCGGACGGGGCCTGGAGATTCATCCCAGCCGGCACGGACCACTTTGTCCGGGGAAAAATCCACGGACCCTGCCCGGAGGTGTCGGGTAGTAAAGGGAGTTTTGAGCCTTTGCCTCAACAGCTGCTTGAAAGCAGGTAAGTACCGCTTTAAATTACAATAAAATCCCTAGAATACGGGGCGTATGAAAGTGTGTGAGTGAGTGTGTGCATGTGGGATTTCACCTGGACAGCAGCCTGATCCTACCCCTTTGAACGATCCCTAGCCGCACCTCTGCCTACTGCTAGCTCCACCGAGCCGTGACCGGTAGAACAGAGAAAGCAAGGGGGGATCGCCAAACGTAGGACTTTCTGCCTAACAGGGAACGAAAGCCGAGCGAATAGAAACGCGTGGAAGGGGGAAATAAATTGCGAGAGGGAATCCCAGTGTACGTCTCAGAAGGTGCAAAGCCCAGACACGGAGATAGTGTGAGGAGGGGCCAGTACTCACTGCTGGGGTCAGCAGGTCCTCCCAGATCCCCTTTTTGGATCTGAAAACTGTGGCGAGTTCCCTACGGAAGGGGCCCGTACTTCGTAAGGGAATCGAAGTCCTTCCCAGAGCTTTTTCTCTGCAAACTTGAGGCGGGCCACCCGGCTAAGTCGAAGTGATCCTTCAGGTGAAAAGACAGGGTCATGGGTAGCGGTAGTTCGCGGGTGGCAGGAACCCCGATTGGAGAGTTGCTCGAGGCCTGGGACGCCAGGCGGATGCCCATTTTAAATGGCATGGATCGAAAACGAGCGGAAAAATTGTGTCAAAAGTGGGCTTTGCTTAGAGACGAAAACGGGAAACAAATTTGGCCTGATAGCGGTACCTTCGATATAAAAATCCTAAAAGCACTTAGACCCAGACTAAAGCCCAGCCACATACCCTATTGGTATTGCTGGGCCGAACTAGCTAAGAATAAGGAATCCTTCATAGAAAATAACACACCTAAGATAGAAACAGATAGAGAAGCGAAGATAATGGCCCCCTTAATAAGCAGACCCGTACCAGGGAGACAGAGGGGCGAAACTGACTACATTCTAACACACACACCCTTTTCGGCCTCAGATTTAGTAATCTGGAAGAAAGATGCCCCAACCTTCAGAGCAGACCCCCAAACAGTGATCAGGACCCTAAAAACCATTATAGATAGCCACAATCCATCATGGGGGGACATGAACCAACTACTGCATGTTTTTTTGACAAAAGATGAGTTGTTAAAACTTTTTGAAAAAACGGATCAGATTGCTAAACAACCGGTCATAAGGGTCCCGGGTCAGGCTACCCGCCCCAGGGTCGCCTGGCCCCTTGAGAACCCAGAATGGGACTATAACGATGACACCCACTGGGGCACTTATACCAGGGCAAAACAAAACCTACTGGAAGCCCTGGAAGAGATCGGGAAAAAACCCCTGAATTGGTCAGAATTCCAGCGAGTTACCCAGAGGGACCAAGAGAACCCCGATGCCTTCTGGGTCAGGCTTATAGAGGCAGCCACAACTTATGCCCACCTGGATGTGAACTGCCAGAAGGACCAGAGGATTTTAGCTTCGGCCTTCGTTGACCAATCTGCCCGAGATATTAAAGAACACTTTCACAGAATAGTCTCTAACTGGTCCACCTTAGATATCTCGGAATTGCGCAGAATTGCGAATTTCATTTATGACCAGAGAGACAGACTCAAGGAGGAAGAAAGGGAAAGGAAAGAATTAGAGAAAGAAAGAAGGAAAAGGACAGAAAGACAGGAAGAAATGCAGATATTCGCTGCCATACACAGTAACAACAGGCAAACCCAAGGGCGGTTTCCCAGTAATTGGCAACGATGTATTAGGTGCGAGAAGACAGGATGCCCAGCGTATAAATGCCGCCACTGTTTCCGATGCGGGGAATTAGGACATTCAAGCAGGGACTGTAACCAGCCCCCTCCCCGCCGACAAACAGGACCCCTCCGAGACTTTAGACATAGGGACAATCCATTTAATCAAGACAGCCAGAGAAACCATTACCGCAGGGAACCACCAACGGCACCCCTACCTCCAAACACCTCATTTTATCACAACGAACGAACTAATCCAAACAATAATCATTGGGAGATAGAAAGGGAAAACAACCCTCAAGCTTCATGACTAGGAACAGACGAGGGTGAATTCTCAGCTACCCTCCAAGGGCTTGCGATTCCCCTAAGGAATGGTCCGGAGGGAGAGCCCATGATTTCCCTCCTCATAGGGGGAAAAGAATATGACTGTTTGGTAGACACCGGGGCCACTGCCTCTTTAATTGTCAAACCACCACACAGAAACTCAGTAAAACCTGGAGCTCATGATAAAATAATGGGAGTGGGAGGAACAGCTATCCCGGTAGAATACACAAACGATGTAACAGTTGAAGTAGGTCCCTTTTCATTGAAACATTCTTTCACCATATGCCCCCAATCTCCAGTCTCTCTTCTTGGAAGGGACCTCCTATGTAAATTAGGAGCAACCATCAGGTGTGGGAAAGGGGGCCTTGCCTTAGACATACCAGGAAGGAAAACCTTTCTACTAGCCACTCAAAGCACATTATTACATGCAGATTTGGCAACCCTACCTTCCTCTTTATGGGGATGGGATGCGACAGAGGTAGGACTCCTTAAAGGAGCCACACCAGTTACGATCAAAGTAAAACCAGGACCACCCCCCTGCATACCACAGTATAAAATTCAGGCTGAAGCCATCCAGCCCATACGCAAGCTGATAAACGCCTATTTGGAGCAGGGAGTTTTGCGCAAATGCACCTCCCCATGCAATACCCCAATTTTTCCTGTGAAGAAATCCACAGTGGACAAAGAGGGAAACCCAATATTCAGATTTGTTCACGATCTAAGGCTAATTAATTTGCATGTAATTCCCCGAGCGCCGATCGTACCGAACCCGGCCACGATAATTACGGAGGTGCCGGCTTCAGCTACCCATTTTACTGTTGTAGATTTATGCTCTGCTTTCTTTAGTATTCCCGTGGACCACGCTTCCCAGTACCTTTTTGCTTTTACCTGGGAAGAACAGCAGTACACATGGACCCGCCTCCCTCAGGGCTACACAGAATCCCCCACCCTATTTTCCCAGATCCTGAAGGCAGACCTCTCTTCCATCACCCTGCCAGAAGGATCAACCTTAGTCCAATACGTAGATGATCTCCTGCTAGCCTCTAACAGTGAACAGGCATGTAAAATTGACACCTTTCACTTGCTGAAATCCCTGGCTGAGAGGGGACACAAAGCCTCACCCTCAAAACTACAATACCTAAAAAAGGAAGTAACATACTTAGGTTATATCATTGGCCCGGGGGTGAGGAAATTGGCTCCAAGCCGAGTAGAAACCATATTATCAATGAAACGCCCCCACACTAAACGACAAGTCAGAGCACTCCTGGGGGTTCTGGGATTCTGCCGCCCCTGGATCCCGTCTTTTGGGGAAATGGCGAAACCTTTAATACAATTAACAAAACAGGACATGCCAGACCCCATAACATGGACTAAATCTCTAGAGCAAAACCTCTCAAGAATTAAAAAGACCCTGGCTTCGGCTCCCACGCTAGGTCTCCCAGACTACAACAAGCCTTTCACCCTATTCATTCACGAAAAACTAGGCATTGCGTCTGGAGTCCTGACCCAGCGCTTCGGTCCAGGGCAGAGACCAGTCGCATACTATTCTGTTAGACTAGACCCGGTAGCCCAAGGGACACTCCCATGCTTAAGAGCAGTAGCGGCAACCGTTGAAATAGTAAAAAGAACCAAAGATCTCGTTCTAGGGCAACCTCTGACATTAAAAGTGCCTCATGAGGTTTTTGCCATTCTTCTAAAATCACAGACCCAAGCCTTCACGCAACAACGCTTAGCACAATACGAGGCTGAATTGTTTACTTCAGACCACATAACATTTGAAAGATGTAGCACCTTAAATCCTGCTACCTTGCTTCCCACGGATCAAACAGATGATCACTTACATGACTGCCTCCACCTAATACAGGATGCAGAATTGCCTCGCCCAGATTTAACCGACACCCCCTTGCAAAACCCAGACTTAGAAGTTTTTACGGATGGCTCCTCCTTCATTCATGAGGGAAACAGGGTTGCTGGAGCTGCGGTAGTATCTCTTTACGAGATCATTTGGGCAGAACCACTCTCCGCCTCTTTTAGCGCCCAAGCTGCTGAACTCATTGCTCTAACGAAAGCCTGTGAAGCAGCTAGGCATCTATCTGCTAACATCTATACAGACTCCAAATATGCATTTGGAGTCTGCCATGCTACTGGAGCCTTGTGGAAACAGAGAGGGTTCCTAACATCAGCAGGAAAACAAATTGCACATGCCACTCAAGTCTCCCAACTATTACAAGCCATCCAGCTACCGAAAGCCCTTGCAATCATCCATTGTAGAGCCCATCAAACAGATGATTCCATGGTCACTAAAGGAAATCACTATGCTGATACAACAGCCAAGTGGGTAGCTACAGAACCCCTTCCCTACAACATCGCTGCCCCAACAATGAGAGTTGATCCTGAAATTCAGTACAGGGACTTCCTAGAGCAGGGAGAAGCACAGATGTGGGAGGATAAATTAGGGGCAACATTTTCAGATGAGTTTTGGAGAGTCCCAGATGGTAGACCTATTGCCCCACGCCGCCTCATACGCTTAATCTGCCAGAGGCTACATGCAAAAGGTCACTGTGGGACCCAGGCTATAGTGGATGCTGCTAGGAGAGTATGGCATGCACCAGGTATATACACAGAGGCAACCAGAGTAACCAGCAGTTGCCAGACATGCCAAGCCAACAATAGCACATCCCGAAAAGCCATCTATGAGGGAGGGAGGCCATGGGCACAAAGACCATTTGAGGCAATACAAATGGACTATATCCAATTGCCCAGAGCCAATGGATACCAGTATGCCCTCGTGTGTAGGGACCAGCTGACACACTGGGTGGAGGCTTTCCCATGCCGCCATGCCACGGCCCTGGAAACTGCCAGACACCTCATTAAAGATGTAGTGCCAAGATTCGGTGTGCCACGAATCTTAGATACAGACAGAGGGACACATTTCATAGCACAAGTCCTAACATACATATACCAAGCGCTAGGCATAACACAAAATCTCCACTGCCCGCGTTCTCCACGTTCGTCGGCAGGGACAGAACGTGCGAACCGCGAGGTGAAAACACTATTAAGCAAGCTTTGCCAGGAGACACACCTCTCCTGGCCACAAGTCTTGCCCATTGCCTTATTCTATATAAGGACGAGACCGAGAAGGGACATGGGAATCTCCCCTTTCGAGATTCTGTTTGGCCGTCCACCTGACACGCTACAAGGCCTTGACCCACAGTCTCTCAGCCTGGACAGGGGGGATATGGTCCTTTCTTCATATCTTTCAGCCTTACATAGGAGACTACAGGAGCTGTGGACACAGAGTGCCCTGACACAGACGCTGCCCCTGGAGGAAAACCTGCACCCGTTCGAGCCAGGTGATAGCGTGTGGATCCAATCCTTCACAAGGACCTCACCACTGCAACCAAAGTGGACAGGACCCTACCAAGTTCTGCTAACAACCCAGACAGCTATCCGAGTAGCAGAGAAGGACAGCTGGATACACTGGACACACGCCAAACCTGCAGTGGTGGACAACAGCCCAGAGATCCCTCCAATCAGGCTGAAGAAAAACCCAGGCACAGAAGAATGGACCTTGCAAGCATTTTTTGAACACAACGAACTTGACCAGTAATATCATCTTTAACACCATTTTGGCTATCTGGATACACATATTTACCTTTTTTTTTCTCTCTTTTTTTTTTATTATTAGTATTTGTTTAAGGGGGGGGGATCGAATTGTACAATGGGAAAACAAAAATCTATTGCAAGCATGCTATGTAACCTTTATGGTATATTGTTAATTGTAACTCAAGTAACAGGGTTCCTAGAACCAAACCTTATCCCAGAAAAAGGGAACATCTGGGAATATCTGGCAAAAGAGATACTGAACACCACAGAATTTTGTTTAGCCGGTGGGAAATCAGTAAAAGACATTTTAAAAACATGTTTAATAGGAGTAGCAATAGGGCCACAGGCTATACTCAATCACACATGGCTTAGACATTTCCCTATCACACAACCATACTCAACCATTTATGAGTGGGGAAATATTTCTATAACAAAAGATCTTGACATGTACACCCTCCATGTGGCTGCTGTCTCTGCCTCATCCTCGTGTTTTGAAATCTATGGGTGCAACAAATTGGGAAATGGAAATTGCATCAATTTAAATAATACTGAATTGAGATGCAATAATACAGAGCAGATCCCTTTCTCTTATAGCTACTTGAGGCTTCCTCATGGCTGGTTCATACTGTGTGGACTACAAGCCTATTCATATCTGCCAGCCAACTCAACAGGAGGGCCATGCACCTTAGGGAAACTGACCATGCTAATGCCATCCCTACAGAGACGACACAGGAGAGCCTTTTATTCCCTAGAGGCAGACTGTGACTCTCAAGTAAGTTTACTCACTAAAGCAGAATATGTTTCATTGGCTGTTTCGCTAGTGGGAGTGCCAGGACTAGCAGTCCGGAATTCCAGAAACCTAAATAGCTTGGCATGTACCCTAGCAAAAAGTTTAAATTCGACTTCCCACGCATTGGATGCCCTAAACAGAGAATTGAGACAAGTCAGGGAGGCCACCCTTGAGAATCGTGCAGCAATTGATTATTTATTACTAAAACACCATCATGGCTGCGAAGAATTTAAAGGGTTGTGCTGTTTTGACTTGGAACAAAACTCAAAACTTGTAGACACAGAAGTCAACCACCTAGAGGAACTGGCACAAAACATTGGCCATAGCCAGCCATCCCTAGATCTTTCTTGGCTTTTTTCTTGGTTACCAGACTTCTCTTGGCTCAAAATCGCCCTAACAGGTGCGGTCACTATCTGTGTACTGGGAGGCCTTTTGTGTTGTCTCTGTCATTGCATCCCTCCCTGCCTTAGCTGCATAAGGGCATGTAAGCCAGATCTTCCCCAGAGAAAAGCAGGACATAATCAAACAGCCCTCATGATGGTCCAGATTGATCAGGAGTACCAGATCTACTCCGATTCAGAAGTAACCCAAGGAATAGAAGACAAAGAGACACCCATTTAACACATGCACACACACAGAAAAGAGAGAAAAAGAAGTGGGGATTGTAGGAAGGGAACACCACCAAGACAGTGTCAAAACCTCATCAACTCATGAAGGGGAAAACCCAGACATAAGGAAATGACCTTCCCAAAATAGAACACATAGATATCAGAGTCAGATAGAATTAAAAAGGAAATCCCAGGAAACGATACACAAAGACTCTAGACAAGATCAGGAAAGAAACTATTAACAGCAGAATAAGACAAAAGGTATGGCAGGGGATTAACCAAGGAAAAGATTTAATCAATAACCCAAAGCAATATGATAAGAGTCAAACCGGGGGTAAGGGCTTACCAAATAATAACATGATCATCTTAAGGGAGGAAGCAAATAATGAATCAGGAGAAAACAAAAGAATACCAAATCAGATAACACAAACACCATCTAGTCTGAAGTAGGAAACGATCAGAATAAGAAAAACAGAGCACACACACAAAGGAAACATAGACAAAAGTAACAATAGAAAACAAAGGATTCCCTTTGATCAAAAGGGTATAAGAATGTATGCTTACCTGGTAAAGATGTCAGCTCACCCAGGAACGCTGGTCTGCAACATCGCTCGATCTGACTTCCTGAAAAATAAAGAAAACTTGCTTTCACGCAGCTTGCTTCTCTCGCGATTTTGCGCGGCGCCAGAACGCTCTCCCAGCCGGGAAATTCGAATCCTCGGGGGGGGGAACCTCTCCTCCCTTCTAACACATCTCTGTTCCCAACTACAGAAATAATACTATGTCACAATACATGGCGAATGATAAGTAAGCTGCAAAGCTTAGAAATTAATGGCCAAGTGGTTGAGAGACTCTAGGGAGCAGAGTAAAAAGAAATGAATCCTTTTAAAACAGATATGAAAGAGTAACTTTCGGCTATTTTAAATTTCAGAAGGTAGCCTAATTTCTAGTGCATGCAAGCACCAACAAGGAACATTCAGGGCCAAAAAACTGCAGGTCCTTTTAATGCACTCCTGCAGCTTGCCTGATTCTATAACAGATACTTGAATAGGCTGGAGTTTGGTTTTGTAGAGTTTGTTTGATAATTGCGGCATCAAATGGCACTTACAGAACAATGAGTCTAGCAAGCTGATCCTATTATACGATTAGCAATAGCGTCCAAGCAAACCTGAATAGTTAGAATGTTTGTTTCGTCAACGGGTGAACGCTGTCTCAGTCCTAACGTTTGCTGATAAGGAGCCCGTCAGAAGATCAGAAAGTCTTTTGATGCAGCAACTCAGGGTCAACTAAATCAATTCATTCCTCATTCTTGCAAAGTTGACTTTTGTTTGGGCAAATATTATATACGAACCAGCCGATCATTTATAGCAAGATCGGCCCTTCCATTACACAGAATGAAACAGCTGCCAGAGGCATTGGCGCTGGAGTTTTCATCAAAGGGCAGTAAATAGTTACATATTTAATTTATTATTGTTCTATTTTTTATGATCCTAGTGGGAAAGTGTTGCCAAAATAATTTGACAGGCCACATAGATTATGTACATATATATCTCGGGGTATATAATGGTATGTGTGGAAGGTGTGGCATTTGCTGATCTCTTTCAGCATTGAAATGTCTTTATTTAGCCAAGCAATGACTCTTCACCTTTTAGTTATAACCAGTTGAAGTCCCCTCTCACCACCAGCATCTAAAGTGGCGATCTTTACAAACTTGGGATCTGAACAGCAGGTACCCTGAAGTGAATCGATCCGTCTTTAGGTGGCCTGCTTTGGGTGCTAGGCCTCACCTCATAATCACCAGGGGGGAAACATATTGTATCTAGGAATACAGTCCCTGCCCCACCTTCAAGATCCTCAACATATATGGTTCTTATTTTATCCATTTTGAGATGAAAACACCTTCTTTCTTTGTAACTAAGCTTCTTGTACAGCAAGAGCAATACTGCGGAGTTTCCTCTTCTGGTGTCTGAGAAGTTGCTTGCAGATACTCCCTGGTGTTACGTACCAAATAAAAGCATATAATCTTCAAATCACCCATATCTCTTAAGCTTCTGAAATCTCATAGGATTTTGACATTCTCGGTTGGAAATCCAATAGAGAGTTGGCAGTTCTTGAAGAAAAACCTCACAGAATTTCACAGAGGCATAGCAAAAACCTGGGAGATTTGGAGTTTTTAAAAATAAAAATTGGGTCTGCTGATGTCACACGGAAGCACGATGTCTCGTGGTACGCACAGACACACTCCATTGGTAGATATGTTGAGAACTATGATTCTCAGAATTGCTACCAAGGATTACCAGCAGAATACTAGGAGGTGTAGCTCCACAATCCATCTCAAAGGCAGTGGACTGAGAGATCTTATTTATTTATTGCTTTTATATATTGCCAAAACTATCAAGGACTCCTGTTGAGATGTTTTATCAGCATTATAGAAACAGGGTTTCTGCTGCATATTACTCAGCTCGGGAGTCAAATGAAGAGGTAATGAATAAATGGCACCATCTGAGGGCTTTATATGCAATATGGATAAAAAATAAGATGAAATAAAACAGATCATAGCTCCTCCTTCCTAGATACAGGGAGAATGAAAGAGGTATATTTTTAGTTCTGTATATGCTACTGCCAGTGGGGGTTTTTTTGTTGTTGTTTTTGGACTAATTCCAACATAGATAATTATAGTTTGCTGGCCTGAATTCCTCTTTGGTTTCTATATTTGGATACAGAACTTCCTCCCACTGGTGCTGCACAGTGAGTCATGCAGCCAGCAGAGAGGATTTTCACAAGATCGTTAGATTACAATGGCCAAAGACAAGCTCTTTCTTCACCTCCTTACAAGAAGGACAATTATCAAGAATATTATAGTGACATGGGTATCTTTAAACAGTAGCTTGATCAATTCGTACTGAGAATAGGAGGAGTGTAAGAAAGTCAAGTGCCCAAATGCAGAAGAACAGCCTTTGTAGCCTACATGAGCTACAAAACTTACTGTGTGGCATCAGAGCATTATCATCTTCCAACTCAGTTATTGGATTTCACTGGTTTAATTAATGGTAATATTGATCTTCTGTGCTGTGTTTCATTTTGCAAGTTCTGGTAAACTATCTAGAGTCTCTTAGGTTTCAGGTGGTGGGCCAATCCCATAAAGTAACCAACCAACTCAGCCGATCTCAAGATGCTGTGGTGAATATTATAGCCCGAGCTGAACTTAGCATAAATGTAATGCAGGCAGTCTGTGCAAGCATCTTTATGGAGAGTGGTCTGGACTTGAATAATGGCATTTACTCAGCAGCAAAGGACAAGATATTATCTATCTCAGCAGGCATCTTGTTATTAGAAAGCTTAGAAGAGATGGGAACAAATTTCAACTGTACAAGACCTAGTAAACCTCCAGAACTACTAAGTGGATCAAGAAGTGGTTCGACAAATATGTTTTGAGTATCAGAACAGGTTTATTTTTTCCAAAATATTTTTCACACACAAATCCCCCCTCTCCCTCCCTCCCTCCCCCCCCTCTCTCCCACACACATACACCCCACCCAAAACACCTAATGCTTATAGCTTCATTCACTGCAATCATATAATTTATCTGGAGGGGTATTTTGTTATTACTGGTGTCAGAAAGTGAGAATTAGAAATCTTTAATGAATTGCTTCAGATCAGAAGAACTTAATTTACTGTCCGTGCCTTTCTGCCAGAGGAGCCAAGAAGTCAGACAAACACTTCCTTTTTTCCAATTTTTCTGAACAAGAATAGAAGGGCAGACAGAAATGCTTGATTCCATCCAGGACTAAATTATGTACATGTCTATAATGGATTTACACACCTTTCAAAACAGCATCTAATGAATTTGTTCCCTGTATCAATAGGTTCAAGCTGGTTACTATTTAGATATGTTAGTACAGGAAGCAGCAGGGCTGTAGGCTGGACAGGAAAACTATTTGTCCACAGGAGTCAATTCCTTTTATAGGTAGTCCTTGACTTACAACAGTTTGTTTAGTGATCGCTCAAACGACGCTGAAAAGACTTATGACAGTTTTTCACACTTCTGACCATTACAGCATCTCCATGGTCACGTGATCAAAACTCAGATGCTTGGCAACTGACTCGTATTTATGACAGTTTCAGAGTCCTGGGGTCATGTGATTAGCTTTTGTGACCTTCTGACAAGCAAAGTCAATGGGGAAGCCAGATTTACTTAACAAAGGTGTTACTAACTTCACAACTGCGGTGATTCACATTACAACTTTGGCAAGAAAGGTCAGAAAATGGGGCAAAACTCAGTTAAGAGGTGTTTCACTTAAAAGCAGAACATTTGGGCTCATGTGTATCATAAGGTGAAGACTACTTGACTGTACTACTATTTACAAGCTTCAGCTGCAATAGGAGTAAATGTAGATTGGGTTGTTTTTGTATAACCACATTTCAGAATTAAATTATAGCTCAGAATCACATGATCAAAGATTATATGAAAGTAGGGTAAAGAACCTGCAGCTTTTCAAAATAAACTGAACCACAATTCCCAGAATTCCTCAATACCCACATTCTGGGAGTCATATTTCAACAACAGCTGATAGGCTATAAATTATCTATCATTATATTATGGAAAAAATCTGGGAGGGAAATTAAGCCCAATTGAAAGCACTGAAGAAGCTTAACATAATTCATTCGGATGGATGTTTTATTAAAAATTATAACACCATATGCATAAAAAAGACCTCTAATAACTGCTATGTGGTCTGGAACTAATCTTAAACTTCTTCTTCCCTAGTTCCAGGGAATATCAAAATCTCCTCTATTCTTAGTGGCAAATAGAGCATGTACATTTCCATATGGATTCTTGCTACTGGCTAACAATGTTTAACAATCCCAAATGTGAAAATAAAATTAATCCATCTTTGCTATTTTGGGGCTTATTAGGAGCTGATTTATTAACACTTTTAAGACCATATATGATTTATATACAACTAGATAATTTGCTGTAAGGAGGCCAGTTTGGAAGAGGAACAAATTGCCACTCTTTCTCCAGTTCCTAGGCTGTTATCCATCATAGATGCCTTAGTAGCTCTTTATCTAAATAAAAGCACAAGGGGATATTAAGAAGCCATCCATTGCTACCCTGGATGATCACATAATAAAACAAAGGGTTTGGTATGATGGCAGAATTTAAGAAACTGCTTAGACTTGTATCATGACAATTACCAAATGCTTCTTGCGTTCCTCTCTTTTAAAAAATAAAGTTGTTTTAAAATTAAGATTAATTTTGTTTTTAAAATGTTTTAAAATTAAGGAGGATGCATGTGCAGCTTTTAAATATTCATATGTTCACGGAGAATAATCTGTTTGCTTTGTAAATGTATTCAGCATCATTGTAATCTCTCTCTTTCTTAAAAAAATATTCACACAGTTTATGAAATCTATATTGCTCTATCACGTGCTCAGATCTTTATGGGTCCCTGGGCTCATAAAAATATGAATGGAAATTCACTCATGTTCAACCATTTTCTCAGTACAAATAGAGAGGGAAAACAACCCTGCAAAAGAATAGAGCTTTCTGGAGTCCTTTAAGCTATTTGAGTTCATGGTGTGTTTTATGGGACTATGCTGTGTAGCATTTTTCTCTTGAAAAATGGGTCATCTAAACAATCTATTTGCCAGCAGATGCTCTGGATGTTTCATAACCAATGGAAAATACTCTTGGGAAGATAAAATCAGATTTTTTTTTTCCATTTAAAAGTGGGCCAATCTCATACACGTACAATCACATTGATTGTTATAGAGGTTGTGATGGGAAAACATCCTCATTGCTTTATTAATCATGTCTATAACAATCTGATATGAAAAATGAGTTGTCCTGATAATCATGTTTTAAACTTAGTTCCCTTTTCAAACAGGTTTCAGTACCATCTACTGGTGAATATCTGAAGGATGCTTGGTTACATGTTCTCCTGCAGTCTATCTATCATACAAATTGAAAAAGGGGCATTGCTTTCCCCATGAACTATCAGTTAATACTCTGCAAGGCATATTTGAAATATAGGACAGAAGTATGATTTTGATCTTTATTCATATAGAAAAGTTACCTTCTGGGAAAATTCCAGTTGAAAATTGCAGGTAAATCTTTCTCTGCAACCATGGGCAAATATAGGAATCAATATTTTAGACTGGACATAATTTGCACACAAATTTTGATTTCTACACAATGAGGAATACACATTGAAAGAAATGCTCTGGCACTGTTTGCCTTAACATGCTTGGGCCTGGAAGCTATGAGTTCACTAGGCAAACAACAGGTGTATTCTTCACTATGTGCCTGCTTACTCTCTTGTAAACCCTCCCTCTCCAATCTTTCCATTCTGCAAGGAGGGGAAGAAGAAAAAGAATGGGACAGGAATAGAAGAAAATGCTTAAAGAGATCGCTTGTTTAGGCAATCTTTCCTGTTCTTGATCCGGTTTATTTATTTATTTTCCTCACTTGCAGAGTAGAGAGTATTACAAGAGAATATTCCCTACTGTATATTTGCTTATTCTCTTGCAATCTTTTTCTCTCCAATCTTTCTGCTTTATAAGGAGGAAAGGTGGGGCAGGCACTGGAAAATGTATACTAATGATTGTAATGGTGAACAATCTGCACCGTAGTCACAATTTTTTTCCCATATCATCATAACTTTAAATGGTCATTGCATGAGGCAATCAGTAAGTGAGAACTACTGTAACAATACCCTCTGCAACATCCAGTAATAAAACTAAAACAATTGAAAGGCACTCTCAAATACCTTGAGAATGTGGCAGAAAATCCTTATTTCTTTTGAGGGGCAATACTGTAATATTTGAGCATTTGTGATAAAGCATGACACAATGTTTGTACATTAATAGGTTTACTTTATTAATTCAATAAACAAAGCCTCTATATGCATCTGGCTGCAACAGAGATATTTTTGAACTTCATTGTTTTCTTGTCTAGGAAGTTTTGTTTTGTTTTGTTTTGTTTTAAACTGTGTTTTAATTGTACATTTGATGTTTAATTGTACATTTGAGAGTATTTTTTGAGTTGGGCAGCCAGCAAATTGGAAAAGAAGGGAAGGGAAGGGAAGGGAAGGGAAGGGAAGGGAAGGAAAGGAAAGGAAAGGAAAGGAAAGGAAAGGAAAGGAAAGGAAAGGAAAGGAAAGGAAAGGAAAGGAAAGGAAAGGAAAGAGTAGAAAGAAGAAAAAGAATTATGGGTGCACACACAGCCTCTCCCCCAATAACACTGTGTATTTGTGGATATCGATGAGATCTTGATCTATGTGAGAAGAAGATTTTTAAAAATCATCTTGTCATTGTTTTCAGACTGAATTCGAAGCACAGAGCGCAATACTTTCAAATGTTGGCAAAAAGAAAGAGACTAATTTTTTAAAAGATCTCTCTCCCTCCCCCTCCTTCCCTCCCTCCCTCCCTCCCTCTCGCTCTCTTTCTCTCTGTTTCTGTCTCTTTCTCTCTGTCTCTTTCTCTGTGACATTTTTAGGAGGTGGAAGAAGAAGATGATGATCCTGGACTTCACACATGAAAGGAGTGAATGTCAATATTTTAAGTTTTCCATTCTTGTTACTAATTTTGTTTATTGGGACATTGACTTCAATGGTGAAAAAGAAAAGAAGGAAAGAGGTTGTAATAGGTTGCAGGGAGAAGCTTGAAGGGCTGCTTAAATACAGTTTTGAATCCTAGTTTCTAACAATGGACCTATAAAAAAAATTAAACAAAAACATTGTAATTGAAAGTCTCAGCTCAGCTGGCAACAATTTTGTAGCTTGCTTCCCTGTGATGCCTTTGGTGTTTTGACACTTTTTCATGACAAGTCTGCAGCTTTCTTGGGTGTTACTGCTCCTGACTCCGGGGTATAAGACCGATTTCAAAGCCTGAAGCTCTCCATGTGCCAAAAGTGCAGATGTGGTATAATGATTCTGGAGTGTTATTCATCAGCTGGGTAGATCTGCCATGAACTAATTCATCAGCTAACATCTGGCATGAACTAATTCATAAGCTAACAGGATGACAACTATCACCTCTTAGAATAATAATTCTAATGTGTTTTATAAAAGTCTGTGCGTCGATACAATGAACTCCTTAAGAGCCACCATTTGATTCAAAGTTAAAATTGGACTCCCTGAAAAAGCAATAGCTAAAGATGTAAATGTCCTTTAGCCCTATACTGATAAACACAAATACCTGATATTCTTTTTATAAATGCTATAGCATTGCAAGCCAGAATATTTCGATTAGAAATCCCATCCATCATGTTAGAAATCCATTGTGTACACATTTAGTGAACAAAGAACTTACCGTTCTGCAGAGAACAAATATGCTAATGTCCACTAATGAAAGTTATTTTAGGAAAAGTAAGATACTTCCTGAACCTGCACTTCTCCAAATGCCAGATTGCATATCATATGCTACTTTTGCAGATGGAAGTTTGTTTTTAAATAGCAATAGCACTAGCACTTAGACTTATATACCGCTTCATAGTGCTTTACAGACCCCTCTAAGCAGTTTACAGAGTCAGCATATTGCCCCCAACAATCTGGATCCTCACTTTACTGACCTCGGAAGGATGGAAGGCTGAGTCAACCTTCAGCCAGTGAGGATTGAACCCCTGGCAGTCGGCAGAATTAGCCTGCAATACTGCATTCTAACCACTGTACCACCACGGTTCTTGCAGTGTATAGTAGCAAAATGATCAGATCCGGTTCTCAGATGAGGCAGAAACTGGCATGATTACTGAAATAACAGAAGTTAGCTGATAAAGTTCAAGTACTAAATACTCACACAAACAATTGCATAGAATAGAATATGTACGTATATTAGAAAATAAAGGCCCAGTCAAAGATAATGACTGTTCAACAATCAGGAACATTTTACTTGATTCTGAAAGCATGAATGATTTTTTTTTAAAAAAATAAGAGTATACAAATCCTATATATTTTTTCCTTATTCTCTGAAATAAAGAGGAGGAACCCAGGTGTGGTCTCTGGATGGTGGTATTCTCAAACTGTAAAGAAGATTAAGAATACAATAAAACCATAATTATAGCCTTAGCTAAATGATCCTTTTTGGTTTGACTGAAAGGCTCCTGAACTCAGTTGTTCCGTTAGTCTATTTGCAAATCTTTGACTGGCACAAGGCAAGGCCCTGGAGTTGCACTGCTTGCAAATTAGCAGTGCAAAGGAAAGCTTTACAGCCACAAAAGGGAGGATTGTATTAAGCAACAGAATAACTCATTCCAAATGTCACATTAGTTTTTGATCAGGAAATGTGACTAGCGAAAGCCACCTTGAGTAACAAGGGATATTACATTTCATATAATTAAGGAGCACAGCCCAATTTATGTATACTCAAAAGAAAGCTTCACATATTACCCCCAGAGAAGTAAATTTACATTTGCAATGGAACAGTCTACATCTATCTGCTCAAAAGTAAATTCAAGTTCAATGGGCTTTTCATCCGGGGAAACATATAAAGCACTGCAGTATATAATACCAGGCATAAGTGGGTATGGATTGAAGTGAACAGCCTCAGTTGGGCACTTTTCCTTTCCAGGAATAGATAGACAGACAGATGAACAGACAGACAATAGATAGATTGATTCCCAGGATCGCTGGGAATAGTGATATGACTGGTGATTTTTGGCCTAGTCAAAATGGGTGCCTATGATTTTCTTAATTATCTTTTGCAGAAGCTTTGCCCTTTTGGGAAAAAAGAATGCTGCAAAAAATTGATGATCAACTGCCAAATTTCAAAGGGGAAAGGTGGGTATTGGGAGGCCCATTTATGTCCTATAGACCACAGGTCTCCAAATTTGGGAACTTTTGTGGACTTCAACTCCCAGAATTCCTTTTCCCTTCTTTACCTTTCCCCTTTCCTTTTTGTTATGTCCTTATAAGGACATCCGCCAGGGGATTGGTTGATTCCACCAGCGGGAGTTTTAAATAGCTGTCATTGGCCGGCTGGCTTGCCGGAGCCGCATAAAAAGAGGCTCCGCAGCACAGCCGGCAGTTCTTATTCTACCTAATAAAGTGCTGAACAGACTGAAGCTGAGTTGCGTCTCTTTTCCCGGTGCTGATCTAGCACTTTTTGTTTCCATTTGTATACCTATTACATTATAATGATCTCGAATAATATTTTTAAAAAGAACAAGAAATGAATATTTACTTGAATTGCGCAACTTGATTATTTTGCATATCTAAGCTTATTTCTGAATACTCCTGATGTTTTTCACAGATGTCCACTGGCTGTTGGGAACTAAGATGCACTTGCTTCTTAGCTTTACATCTTTCTGTCATAGACACAATCAGAATAGCACAATCTCTTTCCCACAGTATGGATGTCATTTCCCCAGAGCATGAAAAGTTACTTTCCCTGTTTCAACCTTCTAAAGAGGTTCCAGATTTAATATATGTGGAAGAAAGTGTTCTCCATGGAAGAAAAATTTCCTCCAGTGATTCCAAAGCTGCACCCACCACATTCAATCTCATGGGCTGAGTTATATGCATGGAACCAGGAAAGCCTTGAAGAAAGCAAGCATAAAACTTATATACATTTGTCTTTTTACTCTTCATATGAATAATAAAGAAATTATTGTGAAAATAGAACAGAACAGAACAGAACAGAATTCTTTATTGGATACACAGGGAATTTGTCTTTGGTATATATATTCTCAGTGTACATAAGGAGAATAAAATATATTCATCAAGAATAAAAAGATACAACACTTAGTGATAGTCAAGGTTACTAATAAGCTATCAAATCATACTAAGAAACAAATAAAAACAATACAAATTGAAAGATACAAGCAATATGGTTATAGTAATAAGTGGGGAAGAGATAGATACTAGTAAGGAAGAGAAGAAGAATAGTAATACAGTCTTAGTAAATTATTTGAGTGTTGTGGGAATTAGTTGTTAAGCAGAGTGATGGCATTCGGGATAAAACTGTCATCGTGTCTAGTTGTTTTGGTGTGCAGTGCCCTATAGCATCGTTTTGAGAGCAGAAGTTGAAACAATTTATGTCCAGGATGTGAGGGGTCTGTAGATATTTTCACAGCCCTCTTTTTGACTCATGCAGTATACAGGTCCTCAGTGGAAGTCAGGTTATATGGACGTGGAATGTCTCATGTACTTTTTCTTATTTGCACTTACCCCTATGAATCTCCTGTTTCTGGGAAGTTCAAGAGGACTGAAGTAAGGAGGTGTTGCTTGCTTGGACTTTGTGGAATAGCCTTTCCCTGGAGATCAGACAGGACCCCTCTTTGTTGATTTTTCAGAAACTTCTAAAAACAGATGTTTCAAAGAGTTTTCTGCTGAGGTGGGGTTGCCATCTATAATAGATGACCTTGGGAGACAAAAGAAAGAGTTGGACAGGCAGCGTGTAAAAGATATCCCAGCGCACCAGAGGAGAAGAGGCAGGGGAAGTGTTTCAGAAGTGAACCTTCCTAGCTTTGTGGTGAAAGGAAAGGAGAGGGAAATTATTTTCAGACAAGAATCTGTTAATCTACCTTTCCAGAATTCATATTCATTTACCTTCTGTGACCCACATGTTCCTGTGAAATGCCAACTCTGAATGTATTTTCTCTTCTACTGAAAAATCTATCATTCTTAATCAGTTCATTAATTTTTCTCTGTGAAGCCCATTGGTTCAGGGGTGAAATGCTCCCGGTTCAGACCGGCTCAGGCGAGTAGGTAGCGATGATGGCCGGTGGTTCGGAGAACCAGTAGCAATGGCAGCTGGAGGCTCCGCCCACCCGCCCCATTCCCTGACTCCGGCCTTGCCGCAGAGCCGCTGCCTGCTCGCCCTTCGCCACGTGGTGTATCCTACTGCTCACCTTTCTCCCGCGGCTGGCTGTCAGGGAAGGCAAGCGCCCAAAAGTTACTGGAGTCGATCACTCTCATTGAATGAGCCGCTCTGGTCCATGCACCGGCTGCACAAGCGCACAGTGTTTATTTAATTCAGCTGTAGGTTGGGTGTGTGCTTGTGCAGCCGGCGCGTGGACCAGAGCGGCTCATTCAAGAAGAAGAGTGAGCGACTCCGGTATCTTTCGGGCACTTGCCTTCCCTGACAGCCAGCCGCGGGAGAAAGGTGAGCAGTAGGAATCAGGGAATGGTACATTCTCCGACTCCGGGGAATGGGGTGGGTGGGTGGAGCCGCATGGCGAAGGGAGAGCAGGCAGCGGCTCCGCGGCAAGGCCGGAGTCGGGGAATGGGGCGGGTGGGCGGAGCCTCGGGAGAAAGGTAAGGACATGCTGGCAGAATAGAAATTTAAAAAATTTTCCCTACCGGGTTCTGTGGGCATGGCTTGGTGGGAGGGGGTCTTGTGACTGAGTGGGCATGGCTGAGTGACATCAAGTTGGCCCTGCCCACTCAGTCACAGGACACCCCCCCACCAAGCCACACCCACAGAACTGGTAGGGAAAAATTTTAAATTTCACTCCTGCATTGGTTGCTATCAAAGATAATTCACATTATTCTTGATCACACAAATGAGCTCTTTCTGGTTTACCATCTTTATATTTTTTGGGCTCAGCATCACACAGCATGCATGTCAGCATAACTATCACCATAAGCAACATGTGTTTGCAGTGAATTTCAATTGGCCAATTGAATTCAACTTTTCGCAGTCAAAATCTCAATCACACTGCGTTGCTCCAAAGTGCACTGCTAAGTAGTCATTTCAGGTTTCCATTTCACAAACTACAACAACCGAACCTTTTTTTTTCACTGCAATTTTCACACTGCAAGCAAAATGAAAGAACAGATGGTAAAGAACATGTCAGAGCTTCCCATGTATTAATGCTGCCATCTGTTGATGACTTATATCATTGGAGGTGTTACTTTTCATTCATTGTACAAACTTTCTTAAATGTATGGGTTGGCCAGGAAGATTTTCCTTTTGCAGTACTGCCTAAGAGCTTTCTGTTTTGTCAAGGTATGAAGAGTGAATAGCTGTAAGCTGATGAGAAGTTGTAAGCAGAGGCAACCGGAAGGTGATGCAATGGAATGAAGCAGCAGGGTTACTGCCACTTTAAGGAGCTGGGTTAGAAGCTGCCTATATAAGGGAAGCCATTAGAGGGCATTTCCCTCTCCTCATGCCTTCTTCTCATGCATTATACTCATGTTCTCTCGTCATGTATCTCAATTGCTCTCCGTGTATCAGTAGCTGTAAAGGTATTTAACCACTTATAAGTCTGTAAATATTTAGCTGTAGAAAAAAACCACTGTTATTTATCTAAAGGCTCTGTGTGCTGTGTTTTGCTCCTGGGTTTATCTCATAATACTAGTTACGCTGCCTAAACTCTGACATATTTTATTTTTAAAATAGTCTGCCTGCTAACAGCCGTACAACGTTCTTTCTGAAAGAGGTTTCTTCTTTGAGACTTCCTGGAATGCCTGGAATAACCTATGGTTAGCAATAGCAATAGCACTTAGACTTATATACTGCTTTACAGTGCTTTACAGCCCTCTCTAAGAGGTTTGGAGAGTCAGCATGTTGCCCCCAACAATCTGGGTCTCATTTTACTGACCTCGGAAGGATGGAAGGCTGCGTCAACCTTGAGCCTGGTGAGATTCGATCTGCCAAACTGCTGGCAGCCGGTGATCAGCAGAAGTAACCTGCAGTACTGCACTCTAACCACTGTGCCACCACTGCTCTTACATGGGCAATCCAGGAAATGAATGAGAGATACAAGTTTCTCTGTGAGGAGCTTTGTATGTTTTGAACACGCATTTCAAGAGTAAAAAAGGATGTTTGAAGAGATTCTCTGGTCACCTCATATGTTTAAAAATATAAATACAATTCCCATTATACTTTGGGATTTTCACAGGAAAATGTTGATTTTGATTATATCAGAAATCATGGAGATTTTTTTTTTTTTTTTGCTTTATAACATCCCAATCTGGAAGAAGAAGGTATCTGCAGCTTGCCAAAACTAAGGAGTTTCATATGTATCAAGCTATTAAGCAGTACTATAACCAATAAGTATAGTCATATAGTGTTGGCTTAAAAAGTAATGTAGCCAGCCAAACTAGAGTAACATTATGCCATACAAAGCCCTTTAAAAGATTAGGTAATTGTGGCTTCAGAGTACCACAATTAAGGAGCAGTCTGACTGCAGAAGTAAGCATAGCTCCTGCATATAAATAAGTCTCTTGAGCAAAGCATATGAGTCCACCAGGAATAGGATGTTATAATTAGATTTAATATAATGTATGATCATTAAAGCTATTGCCACTCTGAAAGCAGCTGTTCTTACTCATATCTTCTAAGCAATCCTTTCCATCAGTTTTAGATTAAGTTATGTACCAAAGGAAAGGAAAGGAAACAAGAAGAACATTTACAATGTTTTGTTTTATAGGAATGTTTACATTGCAACACATCCGAAATCTTGACTAACTCTTCTGATAGTCTGCCATGAGTTTCAGGACAGGAAAGTGAAGCCTTCACTGCATCAGTTTTCTATTAGCACAAGATATCTTAACTTTTGCATCAAATATTCCGTGCTAGTAGTGTTCTTTTTTGCAGTAAAACTGAGACCAATCTTTAGAACAGTGGTTCCCAAGTTGTATACAACAAGCATTTTCTTCTTTGGTAAGCAGGCAACATCACAGAACTGCTTAAAAAGATAACTTACGGAGTTATCTTATACACAGTCGTCATTTTTATCAATCTTGGGCAATTTGGCTGCCTTGACCATTTCTCTGAAAATAAAAAGTTTCAAAAGTAAAAAAGGTATTGATATTTTTTTCTGCTTAACCAGGGATGTGCACTGGTACCACAATCAGTATATCCCAAAGATGCTTTTTCAAAAGCCAACTGGACAACCATGACCTGGATCACTGAGATTCTCCATAGACACAATCGGTATAATTTCTTATCTTGAATTCATAGTTATCTAACCTAGCATTGAAAATACTGACTGGTAGGGTCAATCCAGAATTACAAACTAGATTGTTTCCCCTGCCCCCCAAGTGTATTTGCAAATTTTGTTGACCAAACTATAGCTTTTCTGCATGTTGAAGTCACTTTGGCCACAGGTTGCTGAACTTTTATCCTCAGATTGTGTATTCATATACAGAAATATTTGCCTCCCTGAAAGCTGCTGTAACCCTCCTAAGTGCCCAAGGCATAGGATCTTGTAAGGCTTCCAGATAGAGAATTTTAATGTTGCCCATCTCCAATAAACTCCAGGCCATTTATGTTCAGGCGATGACATATTTCATGGGCACTGGTTCCCATTTACATTTGCAAAGGATAATTGGACTGAGTAGATCACACAACAACATGGAAAAGAAAATGAAGTGCTGAAGCAACTGAGGTTATTTAAAACATCCCGTAAGTGGGTAGCTATTTGAAATACATGAGAACCGTGTAGCCTGCAACTTTGGCTTGAACTTCCTCCCTGAGAGAGCTCTTTCTCATAAAACTTCCAGCCTTTCCACTTAAGGCTTGGCAAGGAACAGCATGAGAATCACCTCCCTCATGAGTCTTTGGCATTCTGGTTCTACTCCTTCTTGCCAGAATCAAGTGAGGAAACATATTCCATACTCCAGTCTTTACATTATCTAGACATTTGTTTACCAACACACATGATTTGCCTTTTTTTTAAAAAAATAAGATTCCTGTTGGGAGTAGCTGATAGTTGCCGAGTGAGAGAGAGAAAGAGAGAGGTAGGGGGAGGGAGAGAGAGGGTGGGAGGGAGAGAGAGAGGGTGGGAGGGAGGGAGAGAGGGGGGAAGGGGGGAGGGAGAGAGGGTAGTAGGGAGGGAAGGAGAGAGAGGGTAGGAGGAAGAGGGAGGGAGAGGGGGAAGGAGGGGGAGGGAGAGAGAGGGTAGTAGGGAGGGAGGGAGAGAAAGAGGGTGGGAGGGTGAGAGGGAGTGAGAGGGAGAGAGAGGGAGGGAGGGAGGCAGTTCATGCTTTCCAAATTAAGCAGCTGACATTTCCATAGTATGTACACTGTAGTTGCTAGACACTCGTTTTAGAATGCCCTGGGGTCTCTCTGTGAAATCCAGTCAATGTAACAGGATTATTTTAGGGATCCCTAAAATAACCCTAGGGTATCCCTAAAATAATCCACTTTTCACAAGAAAGAAATGAATAGCCATTACATCACATTTTTCAAAACAAGGAAACTAACCCACAATGCCAAATGCATAAAAGAAACAGATTGTACTGTCATATTTGGAAGAGGAGATTCTGAAGCTCCCATGACCTCATGAGAGTGGGATCCAAGCAAACAGAAGACATAATATGTATGAGCTCTGTTTCTCTTTACTTCCATTTTGACATACACTCGATATATTGGATTCTGATTCCCATTTTCTTTTCAATTGTTCACCATATGCATGAACCATGATACTTGGTTTGTCTGTTCCCCCCACTTTCTAAAGCCAGGGCACATATTACAGGTAGTCCTTGATTTATGACTACAATTGAGCCCAAAATTTCTGCTGCTAAGTCAGACATTTATTAAGTGAATTTTGCTCCATTTTACGATCTTTCTTGCCACAGTTAAGTGAATCACAGCAGTTGTAAAGTTAGTAACACAGTCGTTACGTGAATCTGGCTTCCTCATCGATTTTGCTTGTCAGAAGGTCGCAAAAGGTGAGGGACACTGCAACTGTCATAAATATGAACCAGTTGCCAAGCATCTGAATTTCGATCACATGATTATGGGTACACTGGAACAGTTCTAAGTGTGAAAAAGGGTCATAAGTCATTTTTTTCAGTGCCATTGTCATTTTGAACAGTCACTAAACAAACTGTTGTAAGTCACAGACTACCTATAGTTCTGAACAAGCTGACTTTTGCTGAAACCCTGATCTGGATGAGGAGGACGTTTCTGAACCTAAGCTAAGAGAACCCAAGCTGAGGCCCACAGACCTCCTGCAAAAGTTGTCACAAAGTTGAATTTTGTACGAGAATGAGAAAAATGATTAAATAATGAAATAATATCAACTCTACCCAGTTAGTTTAAATTAATGATATTCATCTTAATTGAAATTAATTTATTTTACCCTTTCTTCTGGTCTTGCCCACACGAAATGAGACCTTTTGGTGCCAGTCAAAGCATCTCCTCCCCAATTGTGCATCTTTACCCTCATGTCCACTTGCCTGGTTGAAGATGACTTCCTAACTGTTTCCCGAGAAATGTGTCAGTCTCATTCCCACCTGATTCAGTTTGAAGTTGCCTTTGGGTATTTTGGTGCAACAGTACTGGTGTCCCTTGTCTTGACACACAATTTCCCATTTGGAAAAAGTAGGCCATTTCAGGGAAATGCCTGGGGATGACAGGGTCAGAGTCAGCAATCAGCTCAATTCAATAGATCTAACAATAGCAATAGCACTTAAGACTTACATACTGCTTCACAGTGCTTCACAGCCCTCTCTAAGCGGTTTACAGAGTCAGCATATTGCCCCCAACAATATGGGGCCTCATTTTACTCAGAAGGAGGGAAGGTTCAGTCAACCTAGAAAATCTGCTGTTGAATACCTATCCCATTGATTCTGGGTACATAAAATTATTCTCTTTATTATTTTTAAAATTATTCTCTTGCCCAGTCTTAATGGAGCCAAGTTGTGATATAACAACTTTCATGTTTTAAGAATATAGTTCAGCATCAATATCCTGAACAATACAATTGCTCCCCAAAATTGTACTGAGATGCATAGTAATTTGTAACCAAAAAGAAGGCTACAGCTAGAGTGTAGCTAGAGTGAATCCGAAAATCCTTCAAATTTCTTAGAGTTTTTAAAAAGTCTAATGGACTTTTTAAAAGTCTAATGTTTTTAAAAAGTCTAATGGAGACCCTTTTATTCCCATTTTAACTCTGCTGCTTTCTCCTGTTCTCTAATCTTCAGTCACTTCTCAACAACTATTGTGCATTAAAAATGAGTCACTGCTCTGCCAACCCCTAAGATACTGCCAGTGAACTATCTGAGATATTTTAAGAGAGAGGTGAAGCAAAATTACGGAAGAAAATCCAGAACAATCAGCAGAATACCGATATTTTTAAAAAATAGCAGAAGAGATCTGGAACCATTGATATAACTGCTCAGCAATGGAATACTGGAGAAATATGAAGCTGTGGCTCATCGTCGTATAGGGAAATAGTGCAAGATGCATGCCATCAGTGAAATCATTGTGTTGCACTGGTATCAGAATAGTGTAACATTCATTCAGCCAATATCACTTGGAAATAATGGTAAATTGCTTGAATTTGTGGTCTTGTGAGGCTTGTTAGGATGCTCTGCAGTACTCATCACAGTGACCAAGAACGGAGGCTGTACGCTTGGTCTAGCATGGAAACCAATCAGCAAAGTACAGAGCATTTAATCCAGTTCCTGATATACTGTATCAATATATAGCATTTAGGCAAGAAAAACCCAATGCACAGGTATAGTATCTGTGGTACCTGGTTCAATAGTAGTAATTACGAGAGGGATCTTGGAGTCCTAGTGGGCAATCACTTAAATATGAGCCAGCAGTGTGCTGCAGCTGCCAAAAAAGCCAACACAGTCCTGGGTTGCATCAACAGAGGGATAGAGTCAAGATCACATGCAGTGTTAGTACCACTTTATTATGTCTTGGTAAGACCACACTTGGAATACTTCATCCAGTTTTGGTCACCACGATGTAAAAAAGATGTTGAGACTCTAGAATTGAGTGCAGAGAAGAGCAACAAAGATGATTAGGGGACTGGAGGTTAAAACATATAAAGAATGGTTCCTGGAATTGGGTATGTCTAGTTTAATGAAAAGAAGGACCAGGGGTGACATGATAGCAGTGTTTCAATATCTAAGGGGCTGCCACATAGGCTTATACTAGGTTCTACCAGGGAATCCAACAGACCCATCTGGCATGAGAGGAGTGAAATGTGTGGGTACGTGAGGGGAGGATTTGCTGGGATTACTTGGACTTCACATTCTCTTTATTGGTACATAGTAAGATCCTGTCTGAATACAAGATCCTAGTCTTCAACTTTGAGGCTAAGCATTGCAATATAGAAAGTAGATCCCTACACTCATGGCAAAAACAGGAGTAGCCAAAGAGACCCAGAGATTCTAGCTACTGTTCCATTTCCCTTGGGTTGACCGCTATGCCATCAATAAACCTTTCAATGGCTTATGGGGATTAAATTTACATATGAGTAGACAATGAAAACATAGCTGTGTTTAATAAAGCATAATGTTCCCATATAAATATACTGCATTAATGACATCCTTACATAAATATACTGCATTAATGAGAGCCTTACAGGTAGTCCTCAATTTATGATTGGTGGCTTAGCAACTATTCAAAGCTATAAGCTATCTACAAAAAGGGAGTTATGACCTGATTCTATAGTCCTGATGGTTCCTTCTGCCCGGTGATCATGTGATCGCACTTCAGGCGTTTGGCAACACGGCCTCATTTACAGCCAATATCTCACAATCATGTGACCATGTTTTATGATTGTTTTGCTGAACACTGGTAGTTATTTCCTGTGTTTGATAAGATCATGCCATAGCAAACAATGGGTTTGCTTAGCAACCACCACAAGGTAATGAAATTGGGTCAGTCGTGTGTTTGACTCGATTTATGACCATCATGACATGGGCAGGCTTCATTACAGTCATATATCAAGGACTACCTACCTGTATAAGGAATTCTAATGGGAAACAAATAACATGCACCTCATGGCTAAGTTGATTGATTACATAACCATATTTTTCAACATACTCTTATGGAACACATAGCAGGAATCCATCAATTTGTTTTTAACTATGTTTCAGGGTATCTTTAAGACTTTTGGAGCAAATGAATACATATTATGCATTATTTCTTTCCATTCTTCTACCTACCTACCTACTTACTTACCACAAAGTGTCAGAAATGCAATGTAAGGAAGGCCAAATCCAGAGAGTGCTTTGCAGTATTTTTTATTAAAGTTACATGAATATTTAGTGAACTGCACTGTTGCAATATTTTTCAGGATCAGACTCAATAATATTAGTAAGAGTTAACGGTTTAAATAGAGTTTCTTTTATTTACAATAGGCATTCTATATTCACTGAATATTCACAGATAGAAGCGAGGAAAAGGGTGTAGGTAGCTCCTTATATATACAATGGGTGGAGCTATAAGTAGGAGTGGTGAATTATGAATACATTAAGAAGTGAAGAATAAGTTAACCCCTGATACCCCATTCATATACTATTTACACATTAGAGAATAAGGCATTTACATCTGACAAATCCCCCTCTAAATGCCGATTCGTTATACAACACCAATTACACTCAGATTCAGGACAATACATGACATACAATTTAGAAGTTAAATATTTGTGCTGCTTAGAAGGTAAGGGCTTTGTCAATATGTCAGCTAATTGTTCTGAAGTATCACAATGCACTGCTTTAATAAATCCATCCTGAGATAATTGTCTCACATGTTTAAATTTTATATCTATATGTCTGGACCTTTGTCCAATGGCATCAGATCTAGATATTTCAATGGCTGCTTTATTGTCTTCATGCATAACAAAAGGCAAAGTAGGTTTTTTCCAAACATCTGAAATTAAATCATTAAACCATACAAGGTTATTTGCAGCTTTGGATAAACAAACATATTCCGCTTCCGTCGTTGAAGTGGCCACTAGTTCTTGTTTACCAGTGTACCAGTAAACTGGACAGTTGTTTAAGAGAAAAATATAACCAGATGTACTTTTTCTGCATGAGGTGTCTCCAGCCCAGTCCGCATCTGCGTAACATGCAAGCCTTGGTTCTTTATTATCATTAGGTTCTAATATTAAGCAAAAGTCTAGTGTACTTTTCAGATATCTTAAAATTCTTTTAACAGCTTCCCAGTGATACATTGTTGGTTTGCTGACATGTCTGGATAATAAATTGAGTGGTAAGGCGATATCCGGTCTAGTCCAATTAGATATATAAAGAAGTGAACCTATGATTGATCTATAAAATGTGTTGTCCTTGAATTCAGGGGAAGATTCATCAGTATTTCTAAGAAAATCAGTTTGCATAGGAGTGTCACAAGGTTTGGCATTATTTAAATTGCATTTATTTAAAAGTTCTATGATCTTATTGAGTTTGAATCCCCTTCTAGTTTTATTAATTTGGACACCAAGATATTTGTTCACTTTGCCTAGAGATTTCAACGAGAAATGTTCATTTAGCTTATTTACAAAAGTTTCTCTTCTCTCTTTATGCTTTCCTATATATAAAATGTCATCTACATAAATCAATACAAATTCAATGTAATCATCACCCTTTTTGACAAAGAAACAGTTATCAGCAGTGGTAGCGTTGAAGTCCATGGTTTTAAGTACTTTTACTAAACAATCATACCATCGTTTACCAGATTGTTTTAACCCGTATAAACTCTTGTTCAACAGCCAAATTTCATTTTTGTTTGTGTATTGACTGTGAGGTGCTCTTACGTATATTTCCTTATCTAGTTTTGCGTGTAGATACGCAGTCTGTATGTCATATTGAAATACATCAAGATTGAGTGCTGATGCTACCACTAGAGCTGTTTTTACACTCTCTGTTCTTACTGTGGGGGAATGCGTGTCAGTATAGTCCTCCGGATATTTCTGTGCATAACCTTGTGCAACTAGTCTAGCTTTGTATAGAGTATTGCCTCCTTCTAAGTTCTTAATTTTATATATCCACCTGGTACCAATAATTGTTTTATCTTTAGGTGCAATTGCAGGTGTAAATACATTTAATCCTTGTAAACTTTCCATCTCTTTCTTCATAGCTAATTCCCATTTTTCTTTTTCTTCACGAGGGAGCTTTAACACTTCCTCATATGTATTAGGTGTTATTGGCTCACCATCCATATGCATTATGTAATCCTTGTATTTATTTGGCATTTGATTTCTGTTGTTCCTAATGATTCTTTCAGGTTTACTATTGTTATCATGCAAATATCTTGCTTCCTTTTTTGTTAGTGTGTCTGTCTTTATTTTGTGTTGGCTATTTGTCCAAGTTTTGGTTTTGTTTTTATATTTGTTGATGTTTTGTTTTTCTATGGTCTCTTTCTCATGAGATTCTGTGTCTTTGTATTTATTTGGAAATATTTCATTAAGATGTAATTTAGACCAGTTGGCCTGTTCATGGAACACAGCTGTTCTGGAAACTATAAATTTGTTATTATTATCAATGAATCTGTACCCTTTAGTGCCAGTCTCATATCCCATAAATCTGAGTCTTCTGGATACGTTTTCTCCTTTTCTTCTCAACTGCTTAGGTATGTGTACGTCTGCAGTGACTCCAAATATGTGCATGTGTGCTAATTTTGGTTTCCTATTATACATTACTTCATATGGTGTCTTATTTACAATACTGGACCAGGTTCTATTTTGTGTGTAATTTGAATAATGTAAGGCTTCTGACCAGAATTGTTTGCTTAAGCCAGCATCTTCCAGTGTGCATCTAATCATGGTTTGTAATGTGGAATTCTTCCTCTCTGCAATCCCGTTCTGGAACGCAGAAAATGGACTAGATGTGTAATGTAGCATTCCTCTATCTTTTAACCATTGGGAGAATTCCTTAGACATGAATTCACATCCCCTATCTGTCATAATTTGTTTTATTCTGATATTGTGTTGTGTTTCTATGCGTTTGTAAAATTCCTTAAATTTTTGAAAGGTTTCATCTTTGTGTTTTAATGTATAAACAAACCCATAGCGGCTATAATCATCTACTATTGTCAGGAAGTAACGTTTTCTATAAGTGATTGATGGAGTTAATGGGCCAACTAAGTCCATGTGTACTAAATCAAAAATTTTGTTAGTTGATCTAGTAGATTTTCTTGGCCTGGGACTAGTTTTTAGTTTTGTAGATTTACATACTGAGCATTCCAAATAGTTTTCACAATTTTTTATTTTGACACCTTCTGCGTGTTCAGTCATTTTTTGTACTACAGGAAAACTAGCATGTCCTAACTTCCTATGTAAGATGTGAGCACACTCATCATGAATTGGCTTACCTATTTTTGGTTTTTTTTCATTGTGTGCATCTACGTGATTATGAGATATTTTACATTCATCATTGTCACTGTTGCTAATATTTTCATCATCTACTTCAATACAATCTTCCATATTTGAATCAATGTTATGCAACCATTTTTCTTTTGTTATCAGATAAGGTAGGCCTCCTTTAATCATCACAGTGCCTATATTTATTTTATTCTTCTCCAAAGTCGCTTTTCCCTTTGAAAAAACTATATTAATGTCAGAATCTCTACTTAGTTTTATGGCACTTAGTATGTTATGAGGTATTTCAGGTATTAACAATACCCCCTCTATTTTTCCTAGACCAGGCAGGGTTACATTCCCTCTACCTAATACTTGAACCTTTTCTTGGTTAGCTACCTTTATTACAAATTTATCTTCTGCAAAAGAAGACAATATATTTTTGTTATTAGTGGTGTGATTAGTTGCTCCAGAATCAATAAGCCAATTATTGTTCTCATTTTGTTGTATTTTAGTGTTGTCTTGTTTATTTAATCCATTCAGTGAACCAGATTTTCTATCCTTTGAATTATCTCTGCCCCCTCTATTCTCTTTGTAATTTGGTGGGCTTCTATATCTATGTCTATCTATTGAAGACTGTTTATAATTGTATTTGTTTCTATATTCTGACCTATGTCTTTCCTTTGAAATTTTGGGACAATCTCTTCTATTGTGTTCCCTGGATCCACAATTGTGACATTTAAATGTTTCATTATATTTTTCTTGGAAAGCTACTTTCCTATATGGTTTGTGTTCTGTGTGATTGCTAGAACGATTCCTTCTTGAATTGTCTTCTGCTATCAATTTATTGGATAGACTTTCTATGGATAAATATCCTAGATTGATAGTGTCTAAATGTGACATAAAACTGTCCCATGATGGATCAAGTGAGTTGATAATAACACTTTTCATTGTTTGGTCTGAAATCACCTCCCCCCTCAAATGCAGCTCAGCTCTTATTTTGTTTAAGGATATTAAATGCTCACTTATGGAAACCCCTGGTTTTACCCTAGATGAAAAGAAATCCTTAGACATTCTTGTGGTGGTAGCTACACTGTCGCTGTGAAACAAATTGAACATGCATTGAATAATTTCTGAAACAGTCAGATTTGGCTTGATGCTATGATACATTGCAGGAGACACACTAGATATTATTAAGAAAAATGCTCTATGGTGTAAACAATCTATTTTTAAAGTCCAAGGTCTTTTTGGGGGACTAGTAATAAAAAACAGTAAGTTTTCCTTCATAAAGACAACCTGGAGCTGTTGATACCATTCTTGCAAATTAACGCCATCAACCCTTAGCTTTGGGAAGTCATTGGGTAAATTTCCGACATTATTTTGTCCATTACTTACAATCTGAGGTAGTCCGTGGTCTCGCAAGTGTAGAAAATTGCAAAACGGCATGGGGATGCTCGCAACGAGTCTGCATGGTCTTCTCGTCAGTTCATGTCTTCCCGGACCGTCTGCGTAGTTTTGCGCATGCGCGTTGTTCATTTCTTCTTTGGAGTCGTCGTGGAAGGTTCTCTCCATTGCGGCTCGCTCGTTCTGTTCCTCTTCAGACGAGTCGGTCTCTGGTTCGATTTTGGGAGTCCTGATGACGGTGGCTGCTCTTCTTTTTCTTTTGGGAGCGTTGGCGCTTGTTTCGGTCTGTGGTGTAGGGCGGTATCGGCAAGGCTCTCTGGGTTCGGGCGTCGGCGCTCTCGAAGTCAGGATGGGAGCGGGCAGGTCTTGAGGCATCGGCTTGCTCGTTCGTTTCTTCGGTAGTTCTTTGGTAATTTTTAATTTTGGTCCAAATGCAGCAAAAAGCGTTTTCATTGCTGATTTTATTTGGGAGTTTGTTGAATCATCTTCACTTTCTGATTCTGATTCTTCTGAGGGGTTTGAATCTTCTTTTTCATTTTCGTTGTCTGATAAAGTTTTTCGCGCCAGAAATTTTGAATTGAGCATTTTGATTGGCTCTGCTTCGCTCACCTTGGAGGCCTGTTGAAACCAAGATGGCTGCCATTCAAAATTTCGCGCTGGATCACCGTTTTTCTTCTTCGTAATGACTTTTTCTGCAGTCATATCACTCACTATTTTTGGGTCTTTAGACTTCTCATTAGTGATGTTTTTCTCTCTCGCTGCTCCGCTGTTCTTCAGCATATCTTGGAGTTTCGCGATGAGGCTTTCATCATTCTTCTGGCTCTTTAATAGTTTTAATATCTCTGACCTGAGTTCGTTATTCTCTATTTCGATTTCCTCCTGGTCATCATTTTCATCTATTATTTCTTCGTCTTCAGTGGTGTATTCTTCTGATTCTCTCGAAATTGCGTTTGTGGATTCGTTGATTATTTCTTGTTCTGTTTCCATTTCTTTGCTGTAGGCCCTGGTGTTGGGCTTATCTTTCTTAGACATTTTTAAGTTTTTATTGAGTCAATTAACCATCCTCTGCTACCAGCTTGTTGCAATATTTTTCAGGATCAGACTCAATAATATTAGTAAGAGTTAACGGTTTAAATAGAGTTTCTTTTATTTACAATAGGCATTCTATATTCACTGAATATTCACAGATAGAAGCGAGGAAAAGGGTGTAGGTAGCTCCTTATATATACAATGGGTGGAGCTATAAGTAGGAGTGGTGAATTATGAATACATTAAGAAGTGAAGAATAAGTTAACCCCTGATACCCCATTCATATACTATTTACACATTAGAGAATAAGGCATTTACATCTGACATGCACAAACAATGGGAAACCTGGGATGGTTGTAGTATATGTTTTCTGTCCTATTAACCAAATGGTATTTTCTCCTCCAGCAAACAGTTGCCTTTCTTATCACCAAAGATCGCTACTGTACGGAATAAAAATAGTCTTTGCACTGCTGACATCACCTGGTATTTCAAAGGGAAGAGAAAGAAAAGCAGGAATCACTTGAGGCTGACATGTCAATATCTTCATTTGTACTGCCTGCAAAAATGAGTCTGTATATCAAAGGAATGACAGAATCCATACTATTACTAACAATCTCTCTATTCCTGTAAAAGCGAGAGCAGCACCTAAAGAGCAATGTTAGATAGCTCTAAGGCCTAGTGTTCATCTGGTGTAATATTGTCCCTCGGGTAAAATTGTTGTGGGTATGTTCTGCAATTTCTTCTGGGTGGTCTGCCTGTACTATTCATCAGATTCACATCATGGAAGAAGACCATGTACACCAAAAATAAAACAGGACACTACTGAACAAGAAAATAACTTTTAGTGACAGATATTACAGAACAAAGGAAACAACATATGTCAAGGGCAGGACGAGAACAATTTGGGTGGGCTATAGGCTTTCTACATGTTGCCTGTTTCTACATCCCAGTGCCATTTCCTGAGACTGCAATCCTATTATGCAAACTTCTGGCTTGACACCTTCAAGTAATAAAGCTGACAATGGACCTTGGCACTGGGAGAAGATAGTACAAGGTTGATTAGTCACTGAGTAACCTAAGCCACTTGCAGCAGTGTCATTTGTAAGATAGCAAATATCTGGTTGCTTTGTTGATCACTATTCCAAGTGCCAACAGTGCACTAGATCCATGGTTGCACACAGAGGACAATCTATCAGAGCAGTCCTTGTATAATGCCTGAGAGGTCCTGTGAAATGAGGAATTGATATGTGCATGCTCCCATCAACCACTTTGCATCTAATCAACCACTACACACAATCTGCCACACATCCAACTGACACAATGCCAATGGCCAGTTTGGTACTCAGTCTACCTTGGGCATAAAAAACAGAATACACAGCATGTATATGTCAAATATTGTCCCTTCCCCCAGTGTAGAAACTTAGAATTTTAGTGATCTTTGGTAATTCTCATCTTACTATACTAGACAGCAAGGGACAGTTGGAGTAGAGGCTATGTGGATGGTAGTATAGCTGCCTCTGAAGGAGTGGTGAATATGGATATCCCTGTAGTGGAACACATATTCTTCAAAGACAAAAATGTATGTGTTGTATAACATACAATATTCAGAGTTGATGACCTCAGTGCTTCATTTGACTATCCAGGATGGCAGAGTTGGTGCCCCTCCCTGCAACTATCTGCACTCTCCAAGTCTATCTTCCCATAGTACTAAGGGAGGCAAGTTAAATGGCAGTTGTGTGCTGCTCACCAAAGGCTCTTGTTGATTAAGAGCTGAGGTGGCGCAGTGGTTAGAGTGCAGTACTGCAGCTACTTCAGCTGACTGCTAGTTCAGCAGATCAGCGGATCAAATCTCAACGGCTCAAGGTTGACTCAGCCTTCCATCCTTCCGAGGTGGGTAAAATGAGGACCCAGATTGTTGGGGACAATGTGCTATTTAGTATACTGTCTTTGGTGTAAGCTGCCCAGAGTCCTTGGAGAGTGGGTGGCATAGAAATGTGAATAATAAAATAGAATAATAAATTAAATACTGTAAGGTGTAGAAAATAGTCAGAATGGTATTGCATATTTCATCATTGCGGTGACATGCCAGGCTTTCCCATGTTTGTAAGGCTGCCTTTGACTTTCTCTGCCCTTGCTAGTTTCCCCTCAGGCCTTTCTTTGGGGTGGACATCCTGAAGAAAATTGGAAAATATTTTAGTGGTGAGTGTCTCCTTCTAGGTGAACATCCCAGTTGCATGTTTCAGCAGGTCATGAACTACAGGAAAGGGAGATGTTAGCTGCTAAAAATTAAAGAAGATGAATCAGTAGCAATATGTTGTATTTTTCCTTCTCAGAATGGACAGTCAAACCACAATGGATTTGGAGTAACCACAAATTCCAAAGAGAGCAGAAAGTTGATGCACCAGCATGAATGGCTATAAGTTCACCAATCTACAAACAATCCCTGTAAAAGATGACATTAACCAAATTGCAATTACACCCAAACCACCCCTCTTTTTCACGAATATTATATGTAGAATGCTACAGTGGAACTCTTACAAGGATACATAAAGCCTGTATGGCTGTTTTCTTGAAGACTATTATTATGTAAGGATTTTCAAGATTATTGGAGAGTGGGGGCTGTGCTTCAGTTTTCCAAAGTAAATGGTACATATCTTAAGCTACCAGTTCTTCCTCACGAGAGCAATGTTTTAGACATCTAAGTAAAAACCTGCAATACCAACTCATGTTGAAGGGCCATTAATTCAGGCATTTCAACTGGTTGAAAATATGATAGCGACCTACTATTATGCTTGGCCAGCAGGAGATAGAAGATACTCTTGAGCCATTTCAATTTGCTCCCAACTAGTTGCCCTTCCCTTGGGAAGCTCTTCCTCTTTCTTGTCTAAGCAATCCACCCTCCAGAAGCTAAGGGAAGGCAATTATGTCAATGAGCATCCCCTTCTTCTGATCACCATCAAAACACCAAGACAAGGATGAACATGGCTTCTACTTCCCCACACCACTAGATGACCTCTAGGAGCCATAATTATTGGAGATGAGGATGCAGTGATGGCCCTTAGGAAGAAATACAGAAAAAAACACATATTAGTGATGTATTGATTTGAATGCTCAGTAACCTCTACACACCAACAGAATTGTATTAGCATCCAATAGCTTTCTACAGGGATGTTAGATGTGACTCTCCAAAAATAACTTCTCCTTCAAATATACCTCATTTACAGTCTCACATCATGTGGTTCTGTTATTTCCAGTTATTTCTTTAGAGTTAACAGGAATATTGATCCCGTCAAGAGTCCTGTGAAAGAACAATTTATTTAAGATACTTCGTTTTTCCATTGGAATATTCCTTTCTATTACTGTGTGGGATTTTTCTTCCTTTCCATAACACTGTCAGTTCCTAGGAAGATTGATGATTTTGTGGCAAACAATATAAAAAAATTGTGATTAGATAGAATGACTTGAATTTACCAGCCAGATGTTCCATTTAGCGACCAGTAGTGGCTTTTCTACCGGTAGATGATCTTGGGCAGGAGAGGAAATACATCTAGGGAACCCACCAATCATTGTCCTTACAGAGAAACTCTCTCTGTACCTGAGACATGATAGATAGACTCACATACAATCCTCCCAATTCAAAGAAGCACATTAAAATAGTTGTTTGAATGAGCACTTACTCTAAATTGAAAAAAATATATTCATAGTTCCATCATTGCAGTTAATTCTAGCTACAGATCAAAGGCATAGAGTCATTTTAGTTCACAGACCACACTTGGCCTTTTACTGCCATGCCTATGACATACAGTATTACTGATATGAGTCTAGGAAAAAGAAGTAAAATCTGAACCAAAATTTATTTAGAAATACAGTTTTTACACTTGTGTCAGACACACCAAGATGCTTCCGTGTTGAGAGGATTAGCCAGTGACATCATTGTTGCCCTATGGACGCCCAAGTCAGGGCTCTTTTCATGTCCCCGGGGAAGCTGGAGTGAAGGACAAGAGCTCAACCCCACCCCATGGCAACTGCGGTGTTGAACTATATGTTGAACAACAGAGCTATGTTGGATAGTAAGCAGGAAGGAATTTTGGATATCTAAAAAGGTCAAGAACATGGCAGAGCAAAAACATAAGGATGAAAATGAGAGATTTAAGAGGAAAATATGTGTCTGTGAGATCAATCCTTAATGAACGTGCAGCATTCACATATAGCCCATGGAGCTTATATACTGTACATACATATGCATCCGGATGAAACTCCTGACAAAACCAGGTGGCTTCTGAGAAAAAAATCTAAAGACCATGTTCATTCTTTAGTAGGAAAATCACAACTGGACATCTGGTTTGGCTTTCCAAACATCAGGCAGCCAAACCACTGCCAAATGATGCTTTGTAGAAGGGCCTCCTACAGCTGTGAGACTGCCTTTTATTCACAAAGAAATTCAAGCGTTGGAGTGCATCAATTCTAATATTCATCCTTACAATATAAAGTGGTTGCCCCTGCTGTGCACATGTGTTTTTCATTTTCTGTCATTTCCCAAAGTTGGCTGTCATTTTTGGCACCCCTGTTGTGCACAGCCAATATTTGACCATATGCTTTTTTTCTTCGAGAATTGTTTCAACTGAGATCCTGGAACATAGACTGTAATTCTCTCCCCCATGCTCTCTCTCTCACTGTTTGTCTAACTAGCTGTCCCATCCCAGTTGGGTGTATATCAAGCTGAGGGCATCTGAACTTGAGCCTGGGAACACTGACTGTAGTACCTAAAAGCTGGATTATGTAGGGTGGCTCTAACAATCCCTTTGAATTGCTTCACTTGGATTACGCATGGTACGAGTTTATCATCTTTGGACTTGTCTCAGCAGCTTTTTATCCCTGGCACTCTCCCAAACCACTGTCTGATCCATGCTAGTTAACACACGTATTTCTGTTCCCTGAGTTCTTCATCGATTGCTCACCACAATATTATTCAGTGTATCTGCCTAAAAATGTTGGCATTCATGAAAACTCAAGAATTTGATGATTCACAGCTATTTAAATGAATTCCCTCCACTGAAAAGCACTGCATTTGTAGTGACTGATGTACAGAGATTTGTTTGAAAGCAGCTGCATCTTGTATTCTACCTTTTGTGGGGTAGAGGGAGGGATGCAAAGAGTGGAATAAAAAAGCAACAGAAAGCAACATTGACAGCAAATATTCATGTGGCTGTGGCTGTTGATGGATTTTATAAATCAGAAATATATGCAAGGTGTCTCCAAAAAATCTTTAAAAATTTAAAACTTCAGTGACTTTAGGGACAGCAATATTGTCCTTAAAACAATATCCCTTGGGAGCTGGTGTTTTTTAAATATTATATGTGAGAAAGAAACTATAATGACTTCAACCATTTGCTATTTGGCAATAGTTTCTGTTGTTATAAATAGTTGTTATTTTGTTTTAAAAGTGTTTAGCATGCAACTGGTTGGGAATACAACCAGTATTCCCAACCAGAACTGAGTGAAACTTATCTTGCAGCAAATATTTCTATCAATTATACTCTTCATTTTGTATCAGGAGTTCCTCCATGCAATTCATTGTCTGATTTGGGAATCAAACTTTTAATTGTAATTGCACTTTCTAACAATACTTATCTTTCTTGAAGATGTCACTGCTCTAGACCAGATCAATAAAATATATTGATCAATAATAAAAGAGGAGAGGAGAGGAGAGGAGAGGAGAGGAGAGGAGAGAGAGGAAACTGTGAGCAAACCTGTTCATGGTTTGTATTTTGCTACTTAATGTAAACTGTCTTGGGAATCTTTCTGTATGGGATAGAAAACAAATCAGTACTGTAGACTTAATGGAATTTAAGCCAATTTTCAGCTTTGCAATACCTGGAATAAAAATAAGAATGTGAACACTCCTGAATTCTTTATTTTACTGTTCAGCAAACAAAGACAAGAGGACTACAACTCTTAAGTCTTAAAGAAGAGACCACTATGCAAGTTTGAACCTTGGAGCTTCTCATTTCTTTTAATTAAGAACCAGAAATAAACAATGAGGTCCCTAGAATGTTATCCAATTATAGGAACATCATTTCAAATATATATGCTGGCTACGCTAGCTTTTGAGGTCATTAGCCACTAGAAATGAACTGATAGATGATGTCAGCACAACTTATTTCTAATTAATGTTTCTTTTTATGGCCAATCCCAACAGTATTAGAATATGTGTGAGACTTCACAGTACTTGGTGGCAAGTCAGCTAAGAAGCCTTCCTCTATTTCTTGTGATCTAGATTCGTTTTTGATTTAATGTTCAAAGAGAGTGTTGTCCTTTTGCTTCACTAGCATACAATACAGCAACAGAACTAAATCTCAGAAAAGCTCCAGTTTTTGCAAAGCACAAGGACTTGTTCTAATAGGGCCACTCCTTGCATTTAAGCTAAAACCATTCCAAGTTTCAGTCATGAAAAGTGGTCACTATGGAATCCCTCCTACATTTATCCCATCTGTTTATTCTGACATCTATTTTAATTACACGACTAATCTGCAGAGGAAGTGCTCCAACGGCTGTGTAGGTAGAAGCTGTTTGTTCCTTCAGCCAAATGCTTCTTCCTGGCATTTCAAACTAACAGGTTTCTCTTTTAACTAAACCGTCAAGGTTACTGCTGATTTGCTATATTTAGTAGGGAGCCTAGCAGTGTTTGATGGAGAGGTGAGGAAACAAGATTGCAAATACTTCTCTTTGATGGAATAATGGACGTCATGATTCAGTTTTAGAAACTATCAAAGAAATATACACAGACACATACACGTGCATGCACACTCACTTAGCAAAAATGAAAACCATTTACAAATACCATTCAGACAGGATATTTAAACATGAATAAGGGATAGGATGTCCATATGCACTGACCCACCACAGACCTGGTTGGGAGAATAGACCTGTACTGACCAAATCTGAGTAGAACTCTTTATGCAAACATAGATCATGGAGCAGGATATATTTAGGGCTAACATTGTTTTGAAGTATACTTCTTCTCTTTGATACATCATTTATGAATTTGGTACTTATTAACTAAATTGGTATATAATATTGAATTAAGATATGTTCATAGGTTGAGCATATCAATTTGTTGTTAAATCACTTTTCGTATTGTTTATTAAAACTGTAATTGACATTACCTTAGACTTATAGGATAATAATAGTTGTTCTGAGCTTATTTTGGAAGGGAGTTGGTAGAAACTCGATTATGAATTCCTCTATTGTCTTCCAACAACTCTCCTTCTTCCCACCACCATTTTGAGGCACTCTCTCAAATAGAATTATGCGCTATGGTAATTTTAATCAAAATTATGGTGACAAGCCATCCAGAGTCACCTTACAGGGGCGATGGGCAGCATAGAAATTTAGTAAATAAATAACATGAATAAGACTAATTATAGAGCAAAAGGTGTGTTAAACAAAGGTAAAAAGTAATTTGAAATATCACCAGAAATATTTTTTTTTGTATATAGTTAAAACACTGCACATCTGATGTTAATTGAAAATGTCAATATATTTATGTTTTTTAAAACTCAATAAAGTTTTTTTCAAAAAAAAGACCAATTATAGACAAAGTGATTAAATTTTAGAGTTTGGTAGAGGTGGGAATTATTAAACTAATTGAGGACGGTTATGATTACCTCGTTTGCTATTTTTAATTAATGGCTCATTCAATTTTAGAAATATTTAGTACAAAAGTTCTATATGGTTTGCATATGAAAAGATTGAAGAAATTCTTTTTGTAGACCTTTTCAAACATGTTCAGCATATTGAATTTTAATTGTACTTGATGAGGATATATTGATTTGGAGTCATTTCAGAATGGTTGGCAAACAAATTGTTTAAATTAATGAATTATCTGCTTTTTCACTTGATAAAATTTAGTCTTTGCATTCTATGATCTTTAGATAGATCTTAGTAAAAAAAAAAAAGTCCAAATGTGCTTATATAATGCACAAAATTGATATAGACATACAGAGGGGTCTGTGATGCAAATATTTTCCATGAATAACATGTGCATTCACTTTATACAGAAGAAATATGTAATGATTAAAACAAGACAAATGCTTCCAGTTGCTTGAAATCTGCACAACTGGCTGGGAAATTCTGGGAGTTGAAGTCCATCAATTTTAAATTTGCCAAGGTTGAAAAACACTGTGCTATAACATACTTCGTGTTCTGGAGAGGTTATTCATTTATTTAGGAATTTTTATCTTATCTTACAAATGCCTCAAGATGCCTGACCAAACTGATCAACATTTTAACATTAGAAAAGACAGAGGTAACCTTCCCCCCCCCCCCAGATATCTCTGAAGTTAAAAGCAATAGACTTAAGTAAACAAGTTTGATAAATACCCAGTTTAAAAGAGGGGGATCAGTTTCTGAGTTTGTTATAAAATACCATTGAAAGGTTGAGAAACTAGGATATTAAATTTATGTTTAATATCATAAAGACACAGGGCGAATGATCTGTAGGGTGACACTAGCCTAATCTTAGAAGGCAGGTGCCTTGGAGAAAAGCCACAAATAATCAACATAATTGCTAGAAAGATCTGTGGGAAACAAATATTGTACTGATTCACTGCATTCACACATGAAATGAAAGTCATAGAGTGTGTGTGACTTTTGTTATGTGAACTTTTCCATTGTAATTTGTAAATGATGGTTTATAGCTTAGCCAAGTGTGAATCCATTCAGTTGTATCTTGATATGGTGGGGAACCCAGACACTGACTCACACATATTCTACACCCATACAGTGAGTCAGAAACCACTTGAAGAAGGCCAAGTAATCTTAACATACCAGTTCGGGCCCTCTGTTCACCAAGAGCACTTAGTATGAGCTTCCATTTTGCTTATTTTCTTCCAGTCTGTTCCAAAGCATCTTTTTGTTCTGCATAGTTATGGCTTCATGTGGGTGTGACAGAGAGGAATGCTAGAACTGCCTGTCTTCACCATATAAATGATATGGCATGGAATTTGCAAAGTCCTAATAATTATTTCCAAATGGCTTCATATATGGTCAACACATGGAGAATAATTCAAAACAGCTTCCCCAAACTTGGTTCCCACTAATTGTGTGAGATTACGGATACCGTAATTCCTAGACAACATGAGCAACAGATGTGCTGGCTGGGAACCCTGGGAATTGTCATCAAAAATATCTAGAGAGCACCAAATTACAGTCTTTGGAAATTAATTTATAATACCCTTGAGACAGCCTGCCTGGTAGAATTGCAGAGCTGCAAAACTGTATCTTCGTCTAAAATCCAATTTGGAACTTACTCCACTGAGAGAATCAACTGGGCTATATTTATCCCAGGACAGTCATTCACCAACATGGCAGATCTGAGCCCAGAAAGCTTGTGATTTCAACCTCCTTGGCTGGAATAAGTAATCATTGTTTTCATTTTAAAAATCCATACTCTGCAATAACATGCATTGTCACTGCATAATCTACCAATCAGCTGGAGAAAAGAACTGTTGTCTAATCTTGTCGGGATTATTCCATGTGTTGGCATTTTAGTTGTTTACAAGCTGTTCACCTCATCTTATTGCCCTTCTCACTGGTGAATAGTTCCTTAATGCCAATTCAGAAGTGGCTCTCCTGGTTAGTTTTCAAGCTAACATGAAACTTTTTGTCCTATTTTTTCCCACTTCCTCAATATATTCATAGATATTGTGAAGTCTTGCTCCAATCCAGGTAACTGTTTTATTTTCTTTTACCATCTGTACTAACTGTCTTCCTGATTCCCTTCTGCATTCTTCTTTAAGCACCTAGGTTTAACTATATTATCATACTGTCTAAAAAACAAAGTTCAATTCACTTTACTCAGATGATTTCTGTGTCAATCACAGACTTGAAAGCTGGGGTGGCAGCCATTTCTTAGATGTAAATAAATAAATTAGCCATGAGCTATTAAGCTAACTGGAGCAAGTAGTAGCAACATCAGTCTGTTTTCCATGGTTGCGTTAGGATAGCAGTCCTATTCCTTTACAGTCACTTATGTTATTTCTTTGCTAAACTGTCCCAGAAGCCAGATGGGCCTTGAAATGGTTCCAATCTCTACCCTCCTAAAGAGAAAATTCAGTGTTAGACAGTAATAATGTTATTTTATTTCTAGAACACCAAAAAGGATATTTATCTGAGCGATTTTTTTTTAGCATGGAATAGTTAGCAGGATAATATTCTAGACTGATTTTTAAGATTGGCAGATATGTCCACATTTGAGTTCTGCTTATGTCTCTCTTGAGGAACTCCTTTGGCAGTCCAAAACCAACTGAGGGCAGAATGGATTATTGGTCTTGGAACCCTTCCCTGAAAGCCTTTCCTTACTAAGTTCTTACTTGCAAAGCAATATTACCATTTCTTTTCTTGAAATATATTCCTACAGGTCATTCAGGAAATAAAAACAGCAAGTGGCATGCTGCAAAAAGGGGAATGAGGGGTTTTCTGGGGAAATTTTTAATTAGATTTTTAAGGGGTTCTAGGGGGCGGGAGGGTTGCATGGGTTTGGGGGTTAACCCACGGGGGGAGGGATCTGGCCCAGCTGCCAGTCGGGCCACGGAGGGTGCGGATTCCAGGGGTAAGGGGGGCATTAGAGTTCATTCTGCCGAGGGCTTTACCATCACTACGCTGAGTGGGAGGGGCAGATATGGCGGGAGCAGGGGACCATATCACGTGGTGGGGGTGCGCACTCGCTACCTTCAAACGGTGGCACGCCCTGGTCCCCATAGCCCTTCTCGTTCCCCAGGCTGTTCAGACTCTCAGGGCCCGAGCCTTTGGCTGTTGTTGTGCAATGCCAGGTCTGTGGTAAATAACCCCCCCCTCATTTGCGATCTTATTCAGGAGGGGGGAGCGGACCTGGCAGGTATTACGGACACCTGGTTGGGCCAGGAGGGGGGAGTTCCCCTCGTAGATATGTGCCCACCAGGCTTCCGTGCATTCCACCAGCCGAGAGCTCAGGGCAGGGGTGGGGGAGGGGGTGGCAGTTATTATAAAGGAAGGTCTTGATCCAAGGGAGACCACTGTTCCACAGATAGCTGGATGTGAGTCCTTTCTTGTGAAGTGGGGCCGTGGAATGCAGATGGGTTTGTTGATCACGTACCTGGCTCCCTGCCATGTGGCAACAACCCTGCCTGAGCTGCTTAACGTCATAGCCGAGGTGGCGGTTGATATCCCCAGACTTTTGGTCATAGGGGATTTCAACCTGCCATCTATCGGTGAAATGTCTGAGGTGGCTCAGGAGTTCATGGCTTCCATGACAGCCATGGATCTGACTCAGTTAATTCATGGCCCTACTCACATGGGCGGGCACACTCTGGACTTAGTTTTTATCTCTGGTCAGTGGTTGAGTGGCCTTGATACAGGGGATATAGTCATCGAACCCTTGTCATGGTCTGACCACTCGCTCCTTCAACTTGACTTTCTAACCGCTACACCCCACTGCACGGAGGTGGGACCGACTAGGTGGTTCCGCCCCAGGTGCCTGTGGATCCTGATAGGTTCCAGATGGAGCTTGGGACATTTCCTGAGACTCTGGCTCATGACTCGGCTGAAGACCTGGTGGTCGCCTGGGACAGTGCGGCCGCTGGGGCTTTGGACCGCGTTGTGCCTTTGCGGTCTCTGACCCGGCACTGAACTCACCTAGCTCTTTGGTTCTCCGAGGAGCTGAGGGAGATGAAGCACCGGAAATGACGCCTGGAGAGCGGTTGGAGGACCAGCCATTCCGGATCCGACCGAACACTGGTGAGGTCTCATATTAAGACCTACCTAGTGGTGATAAAAGCGGCAAAATCTAGCTATTTTGCCGCCCTTATTGCGTCATCAGATAATCGCCCAGCTGCCCTGTTTAGGGTGACCCGCTCCCTCCTCCATCTGGGAGTGTGGGATGATCCCTTGCAGGGTCGAGCTGAGGATTTTGTGCAGTATCTGCATGACAAGATCGCTCAGATTTGGGAAGGCCTGGCCTCTGACTGGGTAAGTCCAGATGAGATGACTGAGGCAGGTCTTGAGAGTGTTATCTGGGAGGAGTTTGATCCTGTGGCTCCCGAGGACATGGACAGGATTCTGGGATGGCTGAACACGACCACATGTTTATTGGACCCGTGTCCCTCCTGGTTGGTGCTGGCTTCCCGGGAGGTTACACGAGGCTGGCTCCAGAGGATTATTAACGCTTCCTTGAGCGAGGGTGTCCTACCGGCCACCTTGAAAGAAGTGGTGGTGAGGCCCCTCCTCAAGAAGCCCTCTCTAGATCCGGCTGTTTGGCTAATTATCATCCAGTCTCCAACCTTCGTCTTATTGTGAAGGTTGTTGAGAGTGTGGTGGCGCGGCAGCTTCCACAGTACCTGGATGAGGCTGTCTATCTAGATCCGCTCCAGTCTGGCTTCAGGCCTGGGCACAGCACAGAAACGGCATTGGTCGCGTTGGTGGATGATCTCCGGAGGGCTTGGGATAGGGGTTGTTCCTCTATCCTGGTCCTGTTAGATCTCTCAGCGGCTTTTGATACCATCAACCATGGTATCATGTTGCACCGGTTAGAGGGGTTGGGGGTGGGGGGCACCGTTTTGCGGTGGTTCTCCTCCTACCTCTCTGACCGGTTGCAATCTGTGTTGGCAGGGGGGCAGCAGTTGACCCCGAGGCCCCTTGTTTGTGGGGTGCTGCAAGGTCAGTCCTCTCGCCCCTTCTGTTCAACATTTATGTAAAACTGCTGGGTGAGATCATCCGTGGCTTTGGGGTGGAGTTCCATCAGTACGCTGATGACACTCAGCTATACATCTCCACCCCAGGCCACCCCAACAATGCCCTTGAAGTGATGTCCCAGTGCCTGGAGGCCATGTGGGCCTGGATGGGGAGAAACAGACTCCGACTCAACCCTTCCAAGACTGAGTGGCTGTGGCTTCCGGCGTCCCGATATAGCCAGCTGGTGCCATCACTGGTTATTGGGGGTGAATCATTGGCCCCCATGGAAAGGGCTCACAACTTGGGCGTCCTCCTGGATTCACGGCTGTCTTTAGAAGAGCATATGATGGCTGTGGCCAGGGGGGCTTTTTATCAGGTCCGCCTGATACACCAGTTGCGTCCCTTTCTAGATCGGGACGCCCTACGCACGGTCACTCAGGCACTCATCACTTCCCGCCTGGACTACTGCAATGGTCTCTACATGGGGTTCCCCTTGGGGTGCACCCGGAGGCTCCAGTTGGTCCAGAATGCGGCCGTGTGGGGGATTATGGGAGCGACGGGGCGCTCCCATGTGACACATCTCCTGCGCAAGTGCACTGGCTTCCTGTGGTCTTCCAGGTGCGCTTCAAGGTATTGGTGACCACCTTTAAAGCGCTCCATGGTTTAGGGCTGGGGTATCTACGAGACCGCCTTCTGCCGCCAATAGCCTCCCACCGGCCAGTTCGCTCGCACAGAGAGGGCCTCCTCAGGGTGCCATTGGCCAGACAATGTCGGCTGGCGACCCCCAGGGAGAGAGCCTTCTCTGTGGCGGCACCTGCCCTCTGGAACAACCTACCCCCAGAGATACGCACGATACCAGACTTCTGGACTTTTCGTCGGGCCCTGAAAACACATCTATTTCATCTAGCCGGACTGGCTTGATCCCATCCTTTCGGTTTTAATTTGTAATTGGTTTTAACTGGGCTGTTTTAAATTGATGGCCAAAATTATTTAATGTCTTTTAAACTGTTTTTAAATTTTATATGTTATGTTTTACCGTGGCTGTTCACTGCCCTGAGTCCTGTTGGAGAAGGGTGGTATACAAATAAAATAAATAAAATAAATAAATAAATAAGTGGGATACGATTTGAGGGCAAACAGAATGGCTTACAATCAAAGTGGCTATGATGGTTGGAGGAGAACAGAATTGTAGCTTTACCTTAATAGTGCCCAATGAATAGGCAAGAACATGAATCCTGAGGAGACTGAGAGAGAGAGAGGTCAACGCGCAAGGTTTCAAACATGAATGCCTCTCTTCCTTCCATTTGCTTTCACATATGGTATGGTAACAGTAGCAGACAGATGCTACATAAAGCCAGACACACCTGATTAACCATGAATACAACAGCTGCTGTTTCCCCCCACTGCCCCCACCACCTAGAATCCGTCTGTTTCCGTGTTTTTTTTCTTTGACCCCTTTCATTCTGCTTCCATGAGGAAATTAAGCCCACTATTAAAATCCCAAGTTGAGGGGTGGGATAGGCCACAAATGACGTTTTTTGTTTCATTATTATTATTTTTTTTTTACAGGGACATAATGGACACCTATAGAATTGGTCCTTTCACCTGAGGATGGATGAGGTCTACCACTGGTAACATCTCACTTTGGACATAAAAGGGAAGAAGAGCAAAGCTGAGAGTCAGCCTAAGAGGTGGGGTGGGGGGGAGGAAAGAAAGTTTGCCTTCCTTAGCTATGAGAATGAAGAGAGAACATTGCACATTTCTCCCAGTGGTGAACCGGTCTTTGTGATTTTAATTAAAGCTTCAAGTGTACTTATAACATAATGTAAAGAATAAATACGAATAGAGAACCAGTTTGGTGTAGTGGTTAAGGCCCTAGGCTAGAAAACGAGAGACTCTGAGTTCTAGTCCCACATTAAGCACGCAGCCAACTTGGTGACCTTAGGCCAGTCAATCTCTCTCAGTCCTTGAAAGGAGGCAATGGCAAACCATTTCTAAAATCTTTCCAAGAAAACTGCAGACTCGTCCTGAAAAAGAATGCAAGAGGTAATGCTGGATTTCAGCAACACTAAACAAAGTTACTTGTATTTTGCAATTCTTGTTCCAGTTACAATTTGAATCAGTTAGTCTTTGCTAACCATTCACACAACGGAATGTCTCTGCCTTTATTCTTTAAAATTGCATTTAGGATTGTGCTCATTTCCATTGAGGCTTGAGTGCAATATACTTGGCCAATTTCTTGAAACAAACCTCATTCCATAGCTTTCTTTACCACGGGGAGAATGGTATGTTTTCTTGCAGAGTGAGTAAATGAGTCAATTTTTTCTGCCTTTAGTGAATAGAGAAGCAGGCTTCAGATCAACCCATCTCATAAAATTTAGAGGAATAGAATAGAAAATAGAAAATAATTAGAAAATAGAAAATAAATAGAAATTAGAAAATAGAAAATATAGAAAAGAAAAGAACAGAACAGAACAGAACAGAACAGAACAGAACAGAACAGAACAGAACAGAACAATTTTATCTGGCCAAGTGTGATAAAATGCACAAGGAATTTGTCTCCGGTGCATAAGCTCTCAGTGTATATGCAAACAACAAAGCAATAATAATCACAATAACAAAATAACATTAATCATAATACCAATAATGGAAGGTAGTGGAACAGATGAGAAGGATAATGGTAATATAGCCATATATGAGAATAGGAGGGGACATTATGTATGCTGCCTTGAGTTGTATCCAGTAGAGTCAGGATATAAATTAAACTAACCAATAAATACCTAATTCATGTATTTATAATGTAGAAGCCAATTTTGCTAACATCTGATATACCAACTATTCCAACTTGATGATTATGTGGGAAAAGTGAAAAAATTTGAAATCCCCAAGGCTAACTAACTAACTAAATATGGGGAAAGCATAATGAACTTTACATGAACTTCAGAAATTTTCCTCCCAAACTTAACTCCAAATGCTGGGTTTTCATTTACAGAATAACAGAGTTGGAAGGGAGGTCTTTGAGTTCAACCCCCTGCTCAAGCTGGCAGAGCCTATACCATTCTGGACAAACAGCTATCCAATCTCTTCTTGAAAACCTCCAGCGATGGTGCACTCATCTTTTCTGAAGTATTCCTAGGAGCAGCTTCATGAATTTATATTTGCAACTGTAGGAAAGCTCGGTCCACAAGAGTCTGAAAGAACTTCCATTCACAACATTGAATACTCTGCACCAGTGGCAAGAGAGGGTTCTTTTATGCCTGTGTGTATTTGAAATTGCCTCTCTAGTATTGAGTGCTGGCTGCCAGCAATTTGGCAGTTCGAATCTCACCAGGCTCAAGGTTGATTCAGCCTTCCATCCTTCCGAGGTCGGTAAAATGAGGCCCCAAATTGTTGGGGGGAATATGCTGGCTCTGTAAACCGCTTAGAGAGGGCTATAAAGCAGAGGTGGGTTTCAGCAGGTTCTGACCAGTTCTGGAGAACTGGTAGCGGAAATTTTGAGTAGTTCAGAGAACTGGTAGTAAAAATTCTGACTGGCCCCGCCCCCATCTATTCTCTGCCGCCCAAGTTCCAGCTGATCGGGAGGAAATGGGGATTTTGCAGTAACCTTCCTCTGGATTGGGGAGGGAATGGTGATTTTACAGTATCCTTCCCTGCCATACCCACCAAGCCACTCCCACCAAGCCATGCCACTCCCACCAAGCCACACCCACAGAACCGGTAGTAAAAAATTTTGAAACTCACCACTGCTGTAAAGCACTGTAAAGTGGTATATAAGTCTAAGTGCTATTGCTATTAAGTGTGCAGACCAGTGCCCCCTTACTTTCTGAGACCACAAGTTGTTGCAGACGCAGACGCGCTGCTACCCGGCAACAAGGAAGCGCCTCCCATTGGCTGAGACGTGACAGCTCAGCCGGCGGGAGAAATAAGCAGGCGCCATTGGCTGTTCCTTTTGACAGCTGCTATATAAATAGCAGCCGTGACTGAAAGTTGTTGTTGTTGCTATCTTGTTCTAGTTTGCCTGTTGGTTGTTGTCTCAATAAAAGAGATTCCTTTCAGCCGTTGCCTCAGTTTCCCTACTCCGTTCTCTCAATATAGAACACAAGTGAATACAAGATTTTAAAAATGAGGGGTGAGAGAGTAAGTATATTTAAAACGATTCCGAAACCGAGATGCATAATGAAAATCACTTTCCTACCTGGGTAATAATTAACTTTATTGGGCGATTCAGCAGAAAAATTGATGGATGCTGGGGAGACAGAAGAACAATCCCAAATAAGCAATTCGACCGTTGAAATTGTTTCAGTTCTCAATGAGTTCAGCAAATTGAAAAGGGGAAAGATCATTTGAAGTATTGCTACAAATGACATGAAAGGAAACAGCACATTAAGGAAGAAAAGAGGCATCTATTCTATTTGGCGGCAGCAACGGTAGGTGACTCTTGAAGACAGCCTGCCTTCACTGTGCATATATCAAAGAAAAGGAAGAGAGATGGCTAGAAAAATGTCTGACCTCAGACCAAAGATTCTGACCCAAGACACACTGGAGGGATCAGTAATGTCAGATAAGGAAAGGCTATGTAGGCAAGACTGGAAACTAGATTAAAGCTCAGAGCACACCTAGAGTACTGCATCCAGTTTTGGTCACCACACTGTAAAAAACATGTTGAGACTCTAGAAAGAGTGCAGAGAAGATCAACCAAGATGATTAGGGGACTGGAGGCTAAAACATACCATGAATGGTTGGAGGAACTGGGCATGGCTAGTCTAGTGAAGAGAAGGACCAGGTGAGACATGATAGCAGTCTTCCAATATTTGAGGGGCTGCCACAGAGAGGAGGGGGACAATCTATTTTACAAAGCACCCAAAGGCCAGACAAAGAATAATGGATGGGAACTGAACAACGAGAGATTCAACCTGGAAATAAGGAGAAATTTTCTGACAATTAAAGAAATCAACCAATGGCACAGCTTGCCTTCAGAAGTTGTGGGAGCTTCATCACTGAAAGCTTTCAAGAAGAGACAGGACTGCCATCTGTCAGAAATGGTGTAGGGTCTCCAGCTTGGTTGGGGGTTGGACAAGGTCCCTTCCAACTGTGTTAATCTGTTAAAAACATTTGATAAAAGGGGCCATTTGTGATGGCAAAAGGCATGTGTTATACCCAGGGATAGAAAAAGCGGAGCAGACAAATACAGCTACTCCTCGATTTACAACCACAAGCCCAAAATTTATCTTGCTAAGTGAAACAGTTGCTAAGTGAGTTTTTCCCTATTTTACAACCTTTCTTGCCACGGTTGTTAAGTGAGTCGCTGCATTGTCATGTTAGTAACACAGTTGCTAAGAGAGCTTAGCTTCCCCGTTGACTTTGCTTGTCAGAAGGTCGAAAAAGGGAGTCACCTCGGGACGCTTCAACTGTCATAAATATGAGTCAGTAGCCAAGGGTCTGAATTTTGAATTTTGAAGCTGCAACTGTTGTAAATGTGAAAAACAGTCGTAAGTCACTTTTTTCAGGGCCATTGTAACTTTAAATGGTCACTAAAGGAACCTTTGTAAGTCAAAGACCACCTGTACAAAGCAGAGCAAATGTTGAAGCCAAATCCCTTCAAAATAACAAAATCCATGTGTCAGAATTCTTAGAGGCCATCACCACATGATTATTTGGGGGGGGGGGTGGGGAAAGACCACAATGTCTTGGCCACAGTAATCCCTGGCCTTAAAGCCATACGCAGCTTACACCCCCTGCATTGGATTGACTTTGAAAACTATTCAAATCTTCCAAAATGCAGCTGCCAGGTTACTAGAGGAGGAGAGAGGCTCTACTCAAGAATTGCTTTGGGGTTGCTATATCGGTTGCCAACGGTTTTCTGCGTCCAATTCAAACTGAAGATTCTGCTTTTAAAAGCTTACATGGCTCAGCTCCAGAGTTCTCTAGGGACTGTCTGCTCCAAGTGGAATCTACCACAGTCCACACGTCAGGAACTATTGAATTAAGCCAAAATGTGAAGATAGACAATGTCTGGTTATATATCACGCTTCATTTTGTTTAGCTTTATTTTGATTGGATGGTTCAATGCAATACACTAAATTAAACAGTTTTTAATGTCATATTATATTGATTAAAATGTACAGGTAGTCCTTGGCTTACAACAACAGTTCATTTAGTGACCGTTCAAAGTTACAAGGGCACTGAAAAAAGTAACTTATGACAGTTTTTCACACTTACAATAGTTGCAGCATTCCCAGGGTCACATGATCAAAAGTTGGATGCTTGGCCACCAACTTATGTTGAATGAAGATTGCAGCATCCCAAGGTCATGTGATCATCTTTTGAGATCTTCTGACAAGCAAAATCAATGGGGAAGCCGGATTCAGTTAACAACCATGTTACAAACTTAACAACTATAGTGACTTGCTTAACAACCATGACAAAAAGAAAGGTAGTAAAATGGGCAAAATTCACTTAACAGTTATCTCACTTAGTAACAGAAATTTTGGAGTCAATTGTACGCTGCCCAGAGCCCCTCTATGAGGAAGATAGGTGGATAAGAAGTTTGATAAATCAATCAATCAATCATTCAATAATAAACCCAGATTAAACAAGCCACATTTCAACATGTGTGACATGTGATGTCCAGAAAAATACAGCATACTTCACTTAATCCTCCAAGGAAAGATGGAAGGCAAACGAGGTCCAGGCAGAAGAAGAACATCATGGATTCAAAATCTAAGGGACTGGTTTGGACAAAACTCAGCAGCACTTTTTTGTGTGGATGTTGATAAAAATAGGATCGCCAACATGATTGCCAATGTCCAATGATGGATATGACAGAAGAAGAAGAAGAAGAAGAAGAAGAAGAAGAAGAAGAAGAAGGAGAAGGAGAAGGAGAAGGAGAAGGAGAAGGAGAAGGAGAAGGAGAAGGAGAAGGAGAAGGAGAAGGAGAAGGAGAAGGAGAAGGAGAAGGAGAAGGAGAAGGAGAAGGAGAAGGAGAAGGAGAAGGAGAAGGATGTATGCACGGGCCAGTAATGGAAAATGGTAACATTCCATATCCTACCCTTTGAAGATTAATTATTAAGTTAACCTGCCTAAAGGAAGCACCAGAGAGCTGCAACATGCCATTGCATTGTATTAATGTCATCTAATGGTAACTGTCAGTGCCAGTGATGGAATAAATATGGAAAAGGAAATTGCTGTAATTGATTGACAGTCTGCAATCCTGCACGTTGAGTTTAATGAGAGGGACTCATAAGCAGCTCTGCTAGACAGGCTATTCATGTAAATCATTTGCACTAGCCCTGCTCTCTGAATTATGCAGAGCTATGCAGATGTCTGTGTCGAATCTATTTCCACCCGCGTTGTCTTTATTCAGAAAAAGGGCCCATCGACACACTGATTACTGTATTACAGGAGCTTCAGAAGTTTGGTGCTAAACGCGAACAGTTGCTACGTTACAAATTTGGCTCAGGATGAGAACAAGCGTTTAATGTTGCTCCTCACACTCACTGCTCAGTTCTCTAAAGCAGGTTCGTCAAAGCAGACAAAGATTTATGGACGAATTCTTGAGATGTTGTAACAAGGATTGGAAGAAGAGCAAAGAAGACAATGCCTTTTGTTAGAAAGTAAGTTAAGTCACCAGCCCATTTTGCTGCGGAAACAAAATAAAACAAGAGGCTTAAGGAAGGGCTTTGCTTGGCTGTGGAATAACACTCTGCATTGATTTCCAGGAAGTCTATAGAATGGGGTATGGGGCAGGATGAAAGTATCCAATGTTTTATGGTAATTTAGAATGATCAAACACATGTAACTTGACGAGGGATCCGTATTATTATCTAATGTTGGTAATATGGTGCATAGACCTTGATGGGAAAGTAAATCTGCTTTACTTTCCCAGTTTTTGATATTGTCATTGGTGTTATGGAGCCCAAGGAGTTTACTGCAAATGTTTGAAAACTTCTGACAGAATGTGCTAAATATAAAATTTACTAAGAACTCAGACTGCAGAGGGTTATATTTCCAGGGAACTGTTCCATGTTGTCTTCTGAGATCATAGTTTTGAGCACATCCAGAGGACAATCAGTATAACAAAAGAGAACAAGGAGGCCACCAACTAATTTTAGAAAGTCATTTACATGTTGAAGCACTTCCAATGTTTTTAATTTCTTTTTTTAGTTTACATTTGGCTCAAATAAGATTTGAGGAGATTGATGGTTAGTACTGACAGCACACCTTATCAGTCAGACTACTATTTTCCAATATCAGTTTGAGGTAGAGTAACCAAAAGAAAATTGTTCTCATTTCATATTTCTTAAATGGAAAAATATTCATGAGCAATATTTAGTACACTGGGTTGAAGATTGCCTTTTAGGAGCTGTCTTAGGAAGGCCATTTCCCCAGGCTTCATTGTGACTGAAGTCTGGCAGCCAGTAGGCCAACCAACCACAGAGAAAACTGCTTTCTTTGATGGGCTGAGATTTTGTTTGTGTGCCTGTGTACATGTAATTGGGAGCCTTTGTATTTTTGTACATCTCTACACAGTATGTGTATGAGAGTCAGAGTGTGTGTGAAGGAGAAGAAGGTGTAAATCACACTGGGCTTACAAATAAGTATTTTTCCCATTTGGGGTATGACATTACTTATTGCTGACATATGCCTCCTGGTACATTTGCTTGAAATCAGTTAGATCCTAAATAGGTGTGGGATTCAGCCACTTTGGACCGGTTCGGGCAATAGCTCGAACGATCAGGTGAGAGTGAACCAGTTCGCTCCGACAATCATCTGGGCTTGCCCGCCCCTGCACTATACTGACCTATATTTCCTTTGTTTGAGGCCCAGCTGATAGGCGCGGCAGAGCGGATTGCCACACCTCAGCTGTTTTACTCACCGGGGCTGCAGTAGACGGTAAGTTTTAGAGCTGTTTTCAAATGCACTGCATGCATGTGGAGCACGTGTTTGGCGCGCGTGCGCTCAGCAAACCGGTTGTTATACTGGTTGAATCCCACCACTGGCCCTAAAGCCAAAATTGGTTTTCCATTTCTGATCTAAAGGGTGCTTTTCTAGAAAGACAGTTATTTTACTGGAGAATTTGTGAGTTCAATAAACTTTCTTTCTAGGAAAGATATCGTGTCTTGTTTTACTTCAGCAAAAAGAAATCTTAAAACACTGGAAAAGGTATTATGGGATAAAGTGTGAAGGCCTCTCAGTTTATACAAGAGGACATTTGAAGGTGTCACAAAGCTCCTGGTTTTGAATTATCCAAATATCTACAAAAGAATTCCTGCAAGCAGTTTCAGGTTCTACTGTAATATGTCACAATTTCCTCCTTTGGCACATCTCTACACGTTCATAAGCTGTTAACAAGCTCAAGGCAGCCTTTCCAATTAATACAGATATAAGATAGCTAGAAGTTACCACTCCTCACTCAAGGAGAATTGAGGATGACGTGAGATTCCACAATTGCAGAATCAGGTTACAGAATATCTTCTTTGTGGAACTAATGTGGAAGGATGAACTGCCCTGAAATGAACAAACAGGAAGCCACAAAGTCAGGGTTTTTTTTCCTCCTTGTGTTCTGACTGTCATGTGTCCAGCTTAAGTATATTGAAAGAGAAAAAGAAAAGGAGGAAGAGGAGGAAAAGATGGATAAAAAGGAAGAAGGTAGACAAAACAACAACAACAACAACCCTGGGCAGGGCAGAATTTTTTCTAGATTTGGTATTCAAAATCACTCTGCTATTGGAATGAGAGGCAACCAGACAGGGTGTGGATTTCAATGCATCTCTCAGACTTTGTACCTTGTAGGGCTGTTGAAAGATGTATGAGCTAAGAACTGCAGAATACACAGTACCTAAAAATGTTTATAAATGAAATGGAGCCTGCCCATCTATCTCCCGTGCTATGCTTATAAGTATATCGACAATAGCTACAAAACGAAATGACTGTAATACATGTGCTATTTCAGAACCAAATATCGTAATGAGAGATTGCTCTATTTAGCATTCCAGTCAAAACATAATCAGGAAGAGGAGGAGAACTTACCTTTCTAGTGTCAGATTCAATTTGGAAGGACAAAAGCCATATATGAGAAATAAAAAGCATCTGTATATGAAAATAATGTTTAGCTTTGAAGCTAAGATAGAAATACTGGCTTAGTTCTTATTTCTCCCCCCAAGCGCTGCATTGTTTTATATATGACACTCACACTTACAAAGATTCCTGGCTAAATAATTTCTCTCCAAATAACAGGGAATAAATTCTATCCTTTGATACTAATAGATTGCTATTTTGTAAACTACTGCCGGAATCATATAGCTTTAGAAGAACATAATGCATTCCCAATTAAAGGATGATGAGCGTAAATGCAAAATGAAGCAAATAAACCATGACAAACATAAATATTCTCATGATTGTAAAAAACAATGTTGATGCTGCTCGATGGAAGAGGAAGTGAAGCCAAGGGGATCAACCCATCAATTTCCTTAACTCATCCTACACTTTGAGGACAATACAAGTTTTCAGCAGACCAGGTTATGTTGGTAGACTTTCCTGCTGGCTCAAGGATTGAAAAAATGTATGTTAAAGTTTATGTGATGGAGAACCATGAACTTAATTCATTTGAGACACTATACACACAATATACACACTCAGATCAAATGAGCCATCAACCTTGTATAAATGCAGTGAGGCAGTTCTCCTCTCTGAGCCCATGCATCATCTTCCTTTTACGTTGTCTCCAAAAAATGGGGGTAGAGGCATTTCCCCCCACAGTCCTATCTGTTTACACAATTCAGCTGATCATCTGGGAGCTACAGTACCAACATCCAACTAGAAGTTATTGTGGTTTTGCTTCACTGGCTTTACATATACTACTAAGGAGTATATTACAACATATAGCAAAATTCCAACTCATTGTGGCTATGATGAGTTAATTTATATCCTGCTGCTGTATCTGGTTTATTGCTACTTTAGCTGCCAGGAGCTCCTTGTGGTCCCAAGTTGAAATCTTTCCCAGATATTGGAGCAAACCCAATATATTTATTTGTAATAAACGTGCGATCTACCAACGAACTATGACAGCCTCTTGAAAGGTCTTATTCTTGCCATCAAAGATATAGACCGTGTTCGTTCTTAATAGCAGCTCTTTAACCAGGCAGAAAATTCATGAGTAAGTACCAGATGGTAAAATGTCCCAGTAGTTTAGGCTGTTCCTTCTGCAAGCTATTGAAATGGATGTCTATGTCTATGGAAATTTTCAGTCATCCAGGCCATGGTTATCCCAATGGTGCTTTTTCAAAAGGCAACTGAACTTTCTTTGTTTTTGCTTGAAGACTTTTCACTTCTCATCCAAGAAGATTTTTCAGTTTTTGAGAATGGTGGAGAATGGAAGGATTTCATCTGTGCCTTCAGGGTCACCTGAATAGTGCAAATGGGTGTGGAACCTTTTTGGAACTGCTGAAAGAAATTGAAATGGATGTGAAAACAGAGAGAGAGAGAGAGAGAGAGAGAGAGAGAGAGAGACAGAGACAGAGACAGAGACAGAGACAGAGACAGAGACAGAGACAGAGACAGAGACAGAGACAGAGACAGAGACAGAGAGACAGACAGAGACAGACAGAGACAGAGACAGCGAGAGAGACAGAGACAGAGACACAGAGAGGGGGGCGGGGGAGGGAGAGAGAGAGCACAGAATCCATTCTGTGTAAACAAGACTCAACATTAATAAGGGCAACCAGGCAACATCCCACCTATCTTGACATGTAAGCAATGGATGCCACTCTGTTTAAAACCAGTTAGTTTCAACAACCTGATTGCACCCACCATTTTGAAGTCATTGATGGTTCTAGTGGATAAATCATAGTATCTTCTGTAAGAACCTTCATTGCCTGATAAAATGGAGAACTGTATGACTGTGCCTGATTTTATGACCTTTTTTGTGGCATTCGTTAAATGAACACTGAGGTTGTAAAATGAATGCTGGGGTCGTTAAATGAACTCATTGTTCACTATGGGGTAGATTTTGCCAGAAACTGGAAGTGAAGGCCAGTTTCCAGCAAAAAAATAAAAAAATAAAATCAATCAAAGTCATGTGACTTTGGGGCACAGCAAATAGCCATAAATGCATTATGCATTAAATGTCTCATTTAAGTCTCATTTTCTGGGTTTGTCTTAAATTTTGAGCTAAGCTGCTGGTCATAAGTCGAGGACCAGCTGTGTTTCTTAATTCTTCCATGAAATCATGGAGGTATCTAAGCAAGTATGTGCACAAACATTTATTTGAATTGGGTTGGATGGGCAGAGAATTGACACTTTTTTAAAAAAATCACACAACTCAAATATCCGCATTTTTGTTTTGTTTTGCTTCTTTCATATAATAAAATGGGACTAATTTATTATTACAGATTTCAGCTGAGAATTTTTCTATGCTGCTGGGCTTCTTCTTTCAAAGATTTCCCCCTTTTTTTAAAAAAAGAATTATTATAGGCTTCTTGCCATAGCATGTGCCTTCTGATATGTTGTTCAGTCACTAAGTCATGCCCAACTGTTCGTGAACTCATGGACCACAGCATGCCAGGCTCCTCTACCTTCCACTCTCTCCTGGAGTTTGTTCAAATTCAGGTTCACTGCATCAATGACGCTATTTAACTATCTCATCCTCCGCCATCCCTTTCTCTTTTTGCCATCAATTCTTTCTGAAGAGCCCATAGAATGCCAAAGGTCCTAAGTCAGTCCTAAGAATACAATGCAATCTTGTACACATCAGTGATTTTAATTTTAAAAAATCTTTCTTCAAAACTGTACAAGGAAACGTTCAGATATAAAAAGTTCAGTATATTTTTAAAAAGAAAAAAAAATAGAAGGAAAGCAACAAACAAACACACACAAAACAGTAACCTAAATAAAGTTAATCAAGTCTTAACAAACATGCGTTAGAAGAGGGAAAACATACAGTGGAATACATTGCAGAGAGGCCTGACTAGGTGGCTCAGTGACTAAGACACTGAGCTTGTCAATCAGAAAGATCGGCAATTCAGCGGTTTGAATCCGTAGTACAGGTCTCCTGCGTGAGGTCAGGTCTCCCTTCCAACTCTGTTACTGTTACTGTTACTGTTGGAGGGGGAACATCTGGGCCTCCTTCTCCTCAGTTATTGTTAAGAGGAGGCAATGGTGGCAGTTGCAGGACCTGCTGTTTCTTCCTCCTGGGAACAAAGTTGTGACATTTGTACAGGAATCTCCGATAAGAAAGATACAGCCTTTTAGCAGGGTCATTCAGTCGAGTAATGTCATGGATTTAGCCAGAAACTCAGAAAATTACTTAGAGGCTGGACACATTTTCTCAACAACCCTACTTCTGAATGAAAAGGAACCGATCGGTTCTTAGCGGATAAAACCATTGTGAAGTACTGGAGAAGAAAATCTAAGATATTGCCTATTTAGGCTTCTTGGCATTGAACCAACTTTCTGGACCCCTGCCAGGAAAAATATGAGGATAGGTATATAGGTATATACACAAGCAATAAAGTGTCTCTTTCCGTGAACAGAAACTGACGCTGGGGCAATTCAAAGAAGCAATTCAAAGGGCAAAGGAAAGGCTATTCATCACTAATCCTCTGGCCAAAATCAATAAGAAGCACTAAAATGGACAGGAACTGCAAAGAGGAAGTGTAACTTTCAATTAAAGCCACAGGAACTCTGAAATGTGGCAGTGATGCTTTGCCCATCTGCCTTGAGATGATGGTAGCATTGTTCTTTTAATTACCTAAATTATCACAAATCAGGCCTGGTTTGCAATGGTTTAAATAGGACTCAAAAAAGCCAGTGATCAAGGATGGCAGTTCTGGAGAAAAAAAGGACCCTTGCTTGTTTCCATTTCACCCATCTTGCTTTCCATGATGTTTTCTGAAGAAAATAATTGCAACAGCCACTCTTCCCCTGAAACTCAGTTTAAGTCTAGTACGTTTGGAAGCGTCCATCCCATATAAATAGGTTTAGGACCGCAGCAAAAAACTACAATGCAGAAACATATCAGAAGTAAAAAAACAAAACAAAAGGCATTATTTTTGTTTATTTTTAAGCAAGTCTTTTGTTCTCATTGTGTTATTGAGGTCAGCCTCCAGCCCAATTATCTTGCCTGGAGTAATCCCTGGCAGGAAACCAGGGTAAGCCAAAAGCTGACACACATCCTGCTAATTAACTTAACCATGGCTTGCTCCATTAATTCAATTTACTTGGTTTGCATAATACACCGAGCCATAAACTAACCACATGAGCTGCTCTGCAAAACACCCTAGGCAAAGTCTGTGGTTTAGTATGTCATGCAAATACAGCAGGGAGGTGGATGGCAGATGTCAAACAGCCCCCCCCCCCCGCTTCTCAGAATGAAGCCTTACAGACACGATACAGTTTGAACGCTTTTGATTCCAGTCTCGCTCCAAACACTTGAGAGTTTTGGGGGAAGGCTTCCTCCCCCCCTACATAGTCAGTAGTTCCATACTCTCTAAATCAGGAGTCTCCAACCTTGGCAACTTTACAACTTGTGGACTTCAACCCCCAGAATTCTGGGAGTTGAAGTCCACAAGTCGTAAAGTTGCCAAGGTTGGAGAACCCTGCTCTAAATGCCCATAGTGACTTGGAATTGTGCGAGTTACACTCCTTGCACATCTGGAAGGTGTTGAGCAGAGTAGGCTATTGTAAGCATAGCTGTAATCACAGGGCTGGTCTCAAGTTTGGTGAAGGTACTCGGACGTTCATAACAGGTTATTGAGTTAGCTATTTTTATATTATTACAGGTAGTCCTCGATTTATGATCACAATTGAGCCCAAAATTTCTGTTGCTAAGAGAAACATTTGTTAAGTGACTTTTGCTTCATTTTACGACCTTTCTTGCCACAGTTGTCAAGTGAATCACTGCAATTGTTAAATTAGTAATGTGGTTGTTAAGTGAAACTGCCTTTCCCATTGACTTTTGCTTATCAGAAGGTTGCAAAAGGCGATCGTAGGAGCCCGGGACACTGTAACCATCATAAATATGAACCAATTGCCAATTGTCCAAAATTTTCATTTTCCCAGTTTTTAGCAAACACAATTCTAGCTGCTGTTAATACATTCACAATCAAATATCTCAATTCTCTATTATATATTTTTGGTACAATCCCTAATAAAAAAATCTCTGGTTTAAAGTCTGTGTGTTTTTTTTGTCATTTTTTCCAACCATGTGTGGATTTTAGTCCAGTATCTTTTGGCTTCTACACACGTCCACCACATATGGTAGTATGAACCCGGTATCTGATGACATTTCCAACACTTTTCAGATTTATTCTTGAACGTTCTGGCTATTCTCGTCGGGGGTAGATGCCCCCAATTGTCCAAAATTTTGATCATGTGACCACAGGGAGGCTGCAACAGTTGTGTAAAAAACGATCATAAGTCAATTTTTTCAGTGCCGTTATAACTTTGAATTGTCACTAAAGAAAAGGTTCTAAGTCAAGGACTACCTATAGCCAAGGAGACTGGATGTACGCTATTCCCTTTGTACTTTTCAGGTCTGTTGAAGATATGTACATGTATGGAAAGATTAAATGGCCTAGCTGGGGAGGATTTGTTGACTAAGGAAAACAAAGGGGACTTTGGGTGGCCTTCTATCAATCAACAGCAAATGTTTGAATCCCGCCCAGCAACTACCTATTTTGTAGCTGAAGTGGATGACTTTCTAAACCATTGAGGTGTTTGGTGGGGAGGGCAGGGAGGGGGAAGAGGAAGAATCCACATGCAGGCACCCAAACCGCATGCAAGTGAGATTTTGCATAATGGTAGGAATACAGTCAAAGGCAAGAGGGTCTCCCCTTTTCATTTTCCATCTCCGGTTCTCTGTTCCACCTGACAATGTTTTCGCCTGGGGCATACCTACGGGCTATGGTGGAAACTGTCCAAGAGGAGGAAAACCACATAAAAGACATTATTGTCTTATTAGGCTACAGTTTGTGCTAATTTCCTTCCCGTGCTCTGTGGGAAAATGCAAGTGTCTAAGAAAGAAATAATTTTTGAAAGGATGGGGAATTGGGGGGGTCCAGATTTAGACCACCTGTCATCCCTTCTCTCCCTTGCCACTGATTTAAAGAAAAAAAAATATATATTTTCCAGTTCTAATGTCAACCTACCAGAGGGAGCAGCAGTCGTGTTTTAATGAGCGTCTGCCCTCCCTAGGAAAAAAAATATATGAAACCATACAATACAATAGTCAAGTTTTTTGCATGCACTAGATTGGGAAACGCAGGCAAAGTGCAAAGGACCTATGCATTGTTCTCCTGTGAAGGGAATCTGAGGGTGGATACAAATTTATGCTGAATAAACAAACATAAAATGCTTGTCACATAGGATTTCAGGAGGCTGGCTGGCTTGCTGAAACTCTGTCAACATCACTACGCCCCCCCCCCCAAAAAAAAAAAAAAACACAAGGAAGGGTAATTGCTGCGGTGCAGGAAAAGGAGGGCAGTAAAATCTTTAAGGGAGACTACCAAGACGTTGTATTAAAAGAGGCTGCAAGAGTGAGCAAGGAACAGACACTGGGCAACTAGAAGGAAGTCTATAGAGATTCTCAGTCATCCAGGTCGTGGTTGTCTCAAAGGTGCTTTTTCAGGAAGCAATTGGACTTTCTTGTGTTTTTTTTTTCTTTGAAGATGTTTCACTTCTCATCCAAGAAACTTCTTCAGCTCTGACAGGTGTGGGACTAGGAATGAATTTCCAGAGGAAAAAAATGGCAGATTACAGGAACCAGGAGCACTACTCAGGTGACCCTGAGAACACAGGTAAACTTCCAAGTGCTTCAACGACCCTCTAAAAAGGATGCAAATGACCAGCTGTCTGCAAGGAATATAAATCCTTCCATTCCCCACCCCCCATCCTGTCAGAGCTGAAGAAGCTTCTTGGATGAGAAGTGAAACGTCTTCAAAGAAAAAACAAAGTCCAGTTGCTTCCTGAAAAAGCACCTTTGGCAGAAATAGGAGGAATCAAATTGTGAGAAGCATAATAAAACTCAACTACCTATTATCTTGAATCCTGCTCAAGGTCCTACTTCCTTGGACTTAATTTGAGACATGATCACTCTCCCCTCTCAAAAAAAGAAAAGAAAAAGAAAAGCAATCACAAGCCTAGACTAGGGCCACAGAGATCCCCTTGATTTTCCTCTTTAGAATAGTTACAATATTTATTTATTTTATTTATTTATTGGTTCGATTTATATGCCGCCCTTCTCCGGAGACTCAGGGTGGCTTACAAGGTGTTAAGCAATAGCCTTCATACTTTTGTATATACCTGCTTAGTAGGGCTTTCGGGGGCCCCCAAGCGGTGTTCTTTTTTATACAAAGTCAGCTTATTGCCCCCACAATCCGGGTCCTCATTTTACCTACCTCGGAAGGATGGAAGGCTGAGTCAACCTTGAGCCTGGTGAGATTTGAACTCGCAGTAATTGCAGGCAGCTGGCAGCTAAGTGCTACTTAACAGCACTTTAGTCTGCTGCGCCACCAAGGCTCCTGGTGATATGCCTCTCATCCAAGTTACTAACCACGATTTGTGTTTAGTGAAAAATTAGGCTTGTTTCTCAGAAAAAAAGTAATCCAGATGGCAGCTTCTTTTAAGTTAGAGCATACATGACCTCAGGTTTGCTAATCACTGATCATCATTTTTTGTACTTTCGATTTGTTTGAATATTGTGCACACTCAAGTTTTAGGTAACAAAGTATACAATTGTATTCAACAGAGACCCACAAACTTGTTGGCACTTTCAATAACAAAATTGCTATTGTTGAGGGAAGCAAGACTCAGGCTAAATATAAACCAAGAATGTATATTTTGGAAGTACTAAACATAAAGATGCTGTAACCCGATTGGGGGAAAAAATCCTCTTAGTCAATCAGTCAAACTGTTTGAATTGTAATTTCTTAAATCAGTTCTGTCTGCATAGAGTTACATAAGGATGTAATAGTGCTGGGGGGGAGGCTTCACTTGTAGTATTTAGATGATGTATTTGTATATCACAGCAGGTACCATTCTGGATGATGCATTCATTCTTGGAATGAATTGAATAAATGCCTTTTCAGAGATAGTTTCTGCCACCTACGGTTTTCTATGCTTTAAAAATAATTAACCTTTTTTTTCCCTTCAGAAACCTGCTTTGCAACTAATTAGGAATTTGAAGCTAATAAAAATGAAGCTAATAATGATTTGATCAATCATTATGCTATTGATGAGTTTTTTTAAAAAAAAATAAATAGATGGAATAAACAGCTAATACTGCTTTGAAAACAAAAGGGAAGTGACATTCTATAATTATATCAAATGTTTCCTCCTATCAGTTTCAATGGAAATGATGGGAATTAAAGGGGTTTTCAACAAAATAATTGTGTATTGCTCTATTTTGAAAGCCTCTTTGCAAATACATACAACTTGAGGGGAAAGAATCATCAAGCATTTTAGAAGACATATTGCCTTCTACAGCTAGGCAATATCTATTTACAAAGCAGTATTGAACTTTTATATTGTACATTTGTGTTATCCTTTTTTTTTTTTTTTTAAATAGTCCTGGTCACACTAACAAGTGATCCTTCTCTCCTCCATTTTCTATAACCTGCCTGGGGGAATTCTGGGCAAGCATACAGTCATAAAATTTGTTCCACAGTGGAGGTCCCAATATACCAAATCAAAGAAGGTTTCAACAATATTTGGCAAGTGTTGAAGGATTCACAGACTGACTGCTAAATGAGCTGTATTTTCTAAATTTATTTGGAAAAACCCACAAGCTTGTTCCATCCCTTTCATTCAAAAATATTAGCTTTCCTGTATGACGGCCAGCATAGAGAACACCCTTTGCAAGGGTTAATTTATGCCTCTCACCTAAACATCCAACAACCTAAGTTTTGCAACATACGCACTCACACGCCAGCTCAACGAGCAGCCTATTAAAGTGAAATTGAAAACTGACCAGGTGGCAATGCCGCTTTCTTTTACTCCTCTCAGCTGTGGGGTGTTGCTTCAGCAGAATTTTATACCATATGCAGGAAGAAATACATTCAGAAACCACAAGGAGCCTTATGAATACATTATTAATCATTAGGCACATCAGGGATATTATCATGTTATCAGCAGAACCGTGAACAAGCTCTTCCCTCCCTGCTGAGAGTGAGAATATGGACATGTGATACCTAAATAGGCCTCTGCAAGGGCCAGTTGTCCCAATCTGTTGCACTAATGACAAGACGGAAGTGGGGGTATTGGGCGGCAGGGAGGAGCTGCCCAGATTTTTGATGCCTGCACGCTTTCTAAAAAGCAAAATATTTTTTGCAGGAAAAGCGGGCAGGCTTCTTCTCTGGATTGCTGCCTCTGTTCTTAAATTGGTATAAAGGTAAAGGTTCCCCTCGCACATATGTGCTAGTCATTCCCGACTCTAGGGGGCAGTGCTCATCTCTGTTTCAAAGCCAAAGAGCCAGCGCTGTCCGAAGACGTCTCCGTGGTCGTATGGCCAGCAGGACTAAATGCCAAAGGCGCACGAAACTCTGTTACCTTCCCACCAAAGGTTGTCCCTATTTTTATACTTGCATTTTTTACGGGCTTTCGAACTGCTAGGTTGGCAGAAGCTGGAACAAGTAATGGGAGCTCACTCTGTTACACAGCACTAGGGATTTGAATGCTGAACTGCCGACCTTTCAATCGACAAGCTCAGCATCTTAGCCACTGTGCCACCACATCCCTAAATTGGTATAGAAGCATCAAATATATACAGGTAGTCCTCGACTTTAGACCACAATTGAGCCCCAAAATTCTGTTGTTAAGTGAGTTTTGCCCCCATTTTACGACCTTTCTTGCCATGGTTGTTAAGTGAATTGCTGCAGTTGATAAGTTAGTAACCTGGTTGTTAAGTGAATCTGGCTTCTCCATTGATTTTGCTTGTCTGAAGTTCCCCAAAAGTGATCACATGATCCTGGGGACACAGCAATGGTCATATGTATGAACTGGTTGCCAAGCATCTGAATTTTGATCACATGACAATGGGGATGCTGCAAAGGTTGTAACTGTGGAAAATTGTCATAAGTCACATTTTTCAGCGACGTTGTAACTTTGAACAGTCACTAAATGAACTGTTGCAAGTGGAGGACTACCTGTATAATCATGAAGATCGAAGGTCTAGATGCAGCAAATCAAATTCATTGATCTTGAATTCACTTCCCTTTGCACTTATTATTATTATGATTGGTTGCATAGTCAGCCAGATATTTAGACTGGATTTGGCATTTTGATCCATCTATCAAGTCTTTCCCTGGGATAATCAGATGTTGTTTGATGGTGTCAAAAGTACGTTTGCAGGATGTAAGCTGTTCCATGTAAAGCTGTCTTTTGCAATCTACCTATGGTGATTTTGTCAATGCCCATGATGTTCAAATGACTCCAGGTGGCTTTGGAATTGCACCTAAGGCACCTATTACTATTTGTACTGTCTTTGCCATTGTCATTCTACTTCTGTTTGCAGATCTTCATATTTTGTGATCTGCTTCCTTCTCTTCTCTTCTGCTTTCTCCAAGTACCACAACATCTACTATTCAGACTTTTTTTTTTTTGTCTTATCAACAGTTGTAAAGAGTGGAGTGTTATGTGTCTGTTGTTGGTCTGTTTGAATTCTAAAGTCCTGGAGCACTTTAGCTTCTTTGTTTTCTATTATTTTGTCTATTTTGTGGTTCCCACCAGTTCTTTTGTTGTTGTTGTTAATCTGTCATAGCTGTCATTTTGATCTCTAGTTAAATCCACAGAGTTGTTTACTGTCTATTTCAGCCAAGCTCCACAGTTGCTCATAGATGTGTTGGAGTGGGGTGGGGGAAGGGCAATATTATGTCAAAAGATGATGGCTACAACTGCAAAGTCAAATCCCTACTACATTTTTATATGTATTTCACATGTGGCACATGTGATCATCATCTGGTGTTTTTTAACCCTGCATCCTGGATGTGCTGGTTGCTGATCTCTTAATACGATCACTTTAGGAAGCAAATATGAAGTTGATATCATTTTCTTTACGAATGATTTCCAAGCCAGAGGTTGGACATTACCTCCAAAAGACCAACCTATAAGCCAGATGTTTAAGGTTCTTGGTTAAAGGCACCATAAAAAAGTGTGGCAGCAGGGTAGTCCATCTGCCAAATGAAAAACGACTGGGCAGAATAGTTCACAAAAACCTTCATAGATCAGCAAGGAAGTGATACTGTATGTTGTCTCCTCCATCCCTCTATTTCATTTAACGTTAACACTTCAAAGTGGTTTAAAAGAAGAAAAATTGGGCTGCAATTAAAAAAATGGCAAACCCTCCAAAAAATGCTTAAAAAGGAAGACAATTTTTAGAAACTATGAAATAATCAATATATTTCAGTGCAAGCCTTCTTTGTTAGAAGTTGTTAATATGATTCCAAGGCAGACTGACCACTAAATTAAATGACATATGGCACTAGGAATTTTAGTTCAACAGCATCTAGCTGGCCACAGAATCCCTTACCAGTTAGTTAGTTAGTTAGTTAGTTAGTTAGTTAGTTAGTTAGTTAGTTATTAAATTTATATGCCACCCAACTCACTGTAATAGCAAATCTGAGTGGTTTACAAAATGATAACCCTTGCTTTGTCTTATCTGCAATCTAGAGATAATAATAGCAATCTAAGAAGAGTGTTGTAATAAAGAGTAAATTATGTAAAAATTAAGTATTAGTCCATGGCAAAGAATAAATTGGTTTTATAGCCACACAGATAACTAACTATAATATGTCAAATGCAAACCATATGATAGAATATATTATAAATTGTTCATCTTTGTATTAGAGAAACCTCTTTAGGAAACTACATTTCCTCGATATGTATTAGCTGACTCTTTTTATCTTTCATTTATTTGATGTTGGAATATTTATTGCTGGGACCCTTATTTTAATTCAAACAAATCCCACTCCACCCCAGAGGCCCCCCCCTTTTTTTTCTTTGATTGTCCTACTGCCATTGTTCCCATTTTATTTGCGCAGAATGACCCCAAGAATACTCCCCCTTCCTTTTAAACACTCCACACTAAACAGGAGCACAAGTTAAACAGAAAGCCACAACTGCCTTGTTTACTCCGAAGAATGATCAATGAGTCTAAATGAAAGGACAGGAAGCCAATGTTTTCACTGTAATTTGTTAGTTAAAGACTGAATAGTCCAGTTGTAGCTGACAAAGGGCTTTTGGGGGGCGGGAGGGAGGGAGAGTGTTCAGAATGAAGCTCCTGGTAAGAAAAGAAAAGGTGCTGACAAGCCGTGAAATGTGTGGCATCAACAAATTTATTCATCCCCTTCATTTGTTCTGTGAGACGGAGTTACTTAAACTAAGTCCAGAAATTCACGATGGGGAAACCAGAACTAACAATTGGAAAGAAACAGCAATCTCATTGACTGCAAGCCTCTGTTCATTTTCCTGGAATTACATCTCATTGAACCCAATAGCTGTGGCAAGTCTGGAAGCGTTAAGTAACACTAGAAGCCATGATAAGCTTCAATCCCCCCAAATTTGTTATAGCAGTCATTAAGAAACCAGAAGGCACTTTTTTTGTTGCAACTAATATGGCTACCCATTGGAAACAGATACTTTTAAGCAGCTTTATCTGGGAGTTTGTTAATTATTCCAGCTCCAGAATAATAATTACTTCAATATTATTGTGGATATACAAGCAGCTTTAAGATGTGTCCCTGTTGTAGTTCTCCTTTGTTTTTCCCAAGGAGAACTACAATAGGGACAAATGACTAAAAACTGAAGACTGTCTGTACAGCATCGAACAGCTATGTCTGGGAAATCTGACACAATATTTAATATTAATTCTAGTCGCAAATCTAACGATCTCATACAGATGCTTTGGTATGTACATCCAATCCTTATTTTAAATAGGACACAATCCAATAGAAAAGAATAGAATTCTTTATTGGCCAAGTGTGATTGGACACACAAGGAATTTGTCTTTGGTGCATATGTTCTCAGTGTACATAAAAGGAAAAAGAAAAAGAAATAAAGAGAGAGAAAAAATACATTCATCAAGAATCATAAGATACAACACTTAGTGATAGTCTTAGGTTACTAATAAGCAATCAAATCATTCTAGGAAACAATAGAACAATATAAATCGTAAAAATACAAGCAACATGGTTATAGTCATAAGTGGGAGGAGATAGGTAATAGGAAGGATGAGAAGAATAATAGTAATACAGTCTTAGTAAATAGTTTGACAGTGTTGTGGAAATTAGTTGTTTAGCAGAGTGATGGCATCCGGGGAAAAACTGTCCTTGTGCCTAGTTATTCTGGTGTGCAGTGCTCTATAGTATCGTTTTGAGGGTAGAAGTGGGTAGAAGATATTTTCACAGCCCCCTTTTTGATTTGTGCAGTATACAGGTCCTCAACGGAAGGCAGGTTGGTAGCAATTGTTTTTTTCTGCAGTTCTAATTATCCATTGAAGTCTGTGTCTGTCTTGTTTGGTTGCAGAGCCAAGCCAGACAGTTATAGAGGTGCAAGTGACAGACTCAATAATTCCTCTGTAGGACTGAATCAGCAGCTCTTTGGGCAGTTTGAGCGTTCTGTGTCGGTGCAGAAAGAACATTCTTTGTGGTGCTTTTTTGATGATGTTTTTGATGTTAAGTATCCATTTTAAGTCTTGAGATATGAGAGAACCTAGAAACTTGAAGGTCTCTACTATTGATACTGTGTTGTCTAGTATTGTAAAAGATGGTAGTATAGGAGGGTTTCTCCTAAAATCTACCACCATTTCTACAGATTTGAGTGTGTTTAGTTCAAGATTGTTCTGGTTGCACCACAAGGCTAAGTTGTTCAACCTCCCGTCTGTATGCAGATTCGTCGTTGTCTCGAATGATCATGGCATTCTTCACCTGCCCTCTTAATTATCTCATCTCTTTCAGGACCAAAACCTTAGTTACATTGACCCTTGGCAATGGTTGACCCAAATTCTAATTCATCTATTGTCATTTCCCCAAAGGACAATTTTTCAGGGCAATACAGGATTCCTGAACAACATGGTCATTGATTGGAAAAGTGGATCCAATGCCTACAAGAAAATGCTAGGAAGAAGAACACGAGGGGTCCTGACATACCTGTATGAGAGATAATAGAAACTTCCAATGGTATCCAAACATAATTGATCCAATATAGTACAAAATCCTAAGGAAATAGCTATGGGCACTGGTTACTTAGTTATTATATTTTGCTTTTTCTTGCACAGTTCTTAAAGCAAGCTGTGTGCTTTGCCCAGGACTGTGCAGTTGCAATCTACAGCTGCAGTACAACCCCTGTCCTGGCTTAAGGAGTCATTGCCAAATGTTTGATGCATTTCTGCAGATGCCCTAAAGCACAGTTGTCCCTTATATACCACTGACTCCCAAACTCTTTTGTGATCTGTATTCAAAAGAGAAAGCAAGAGTAAAACTCAAAATACAAAACCTAGATGAAAATTATGCCAAATTAAACATTTGTTCAAAGAGGAGTGTTTTCAGTGCCTCTTAAAAGCAGGAGCTGGATTCCACACAAAGAGGGCAGTGACAGAGAAAGCTTGGGCTCCCAGCAAGCAAAACCACCATAACTGTGCAACACTCCCAAATGTCTTCAGTGGTTGGAGGAGACTCATCTATAATATTAGTTGAAGACATCTTTTGCAGAAGCCAATGGATCTTTTTGAACATCTAATTGTTCCAATAACTAAGGGGCTGCCACAAAGAGGAGGAGGTCAACCTATTCTCCAAATAGCAATAGCACTTAGACTTATATACCATTTCATAGTGCTTTATAGCTATCTCTAAGCAGTTTACAGAGTCAGCATACTGCCCCCAACAATCTGGGTCATCATTTTAAGGACCTCAGAAGGATGGAAGCCTGAGTCAACCTTGAACCGATCAGGATTGAACTTTGGGCAGTTGGCAGAGTTAGCCTGCAATACTGCAGTCTAACCATTGTGTCACCATGGCTCTTGAGCATCTGAAGGTAGGACAAGAAGCAATGGATCAGTGGTGAAATCCAATTTTTTTTACTACCAGTTCTGTGGGCGTGGCTTGGTGGGCATGGCAGGGGAAGGATACTGCAAAATCTCCATTCCCGCCCCACTCTTGGAGGAAGGATATTGCAAAATCTCCATTCCCACCCCACTCTGGGACCAGCCAGAGGTGGTATTTGCTGGTTCTCCAAACTACTCAAAACATCCGCTACCAATTCTCCAAACTACTCAAAATTTCCACTACTGGTTCTCCAGAACCTGTCAGAACCTGCTGGATTTCACCCCTGCAATGGATAGAAACTAAACAAGGGAGGAAACCAACCTAGAACTAAGAAGAGATTCCCTGATAATTAGAACAATTAATCAGTGGAACAACTTGCCCCAGAAGTTATGGGTGCTCTAACATTAGAGGTTTTTAAAAAGAGATTGGATAACCATTTGTCTGAAATGGTATAAGATTTCCTGTCTGAGCAGGTGGTTGGACTAGAAAACCTCCAAGGTCCCTTCCAACTCTGTTATTCGGCTGGCATGATGCTATTCCAGCAACTCAGTGGATGGAAGCAGTTTGTTCTTACTGTGGCAGGCCTCCTAGTGTCGGGATATGGTCTAAATAAGGAAATAAAATTGCTTCCCCTTGCTCTTACTTCTTTTGTTTGCTCAGCTGGCAAGTTGGAAGACCAGATTAGATAAGTGATAATTAACATACGATTTGACCTAGCAGGGACCAAACCCTTTCTACTGGAATTGGAAGGGCAAATAAAACTGAGCAACAGAAAAGCAAAGAAAGCCGAGCAACATTGCACTCGCCTACACAGATGTCCCCTGGATATACTGGAGTACACATAAGCTCCCCATATATGTTCACTACATGCAGAAGGCAACTCCGTATTTCATGAAATAGACATTAAAAGACTCTCCTGCAAACAAAGCCTAATCTGTGGACATGAAAAGTTTAAATCTTTTTATCTCCCCGGCTTCCTTTCCAACAGTCTACTGATCACATTTCAGATCTCAAATCTAATGTGAGGCTTAACACAAGGGAAATAGTGACTTCCCCCCCCCTCAAAACAGCTCAAAGAAGAATCCAGGATTATATTAAAGACACAAAGAAAGCTTTTTGTAGTGCTGTTCTTCAAAGAATGGTAGGATTTGGAGGGGTTTGGTGTCATGGGAAAGCACAATAATCCAAGAAAGTAATCTACTGAATTAATTTATTTCCCTCTCTTCCTCTCTCTCTCTCTCTCTCCCTCCCTCTCTCTCTTTCTCTCTCTCTCTCTCCCTCCCTCCCTCCCTCTTTCTCTCTCTCCCTCCCTCCCTCCCTCTCTTTCTCTCTCTCTCTCTCTCCCTCCCTCCCTCCCTCTCTCTCTTTCTCTCTCTCTCTCTCCCTCCCTCCCTCTCTCTCCCTCTCCCTCTCTCTCCCTCTCTCTCTCTCTCTCTCCCTCCCTCTCTCTCTCTCTCTCTCCCTCTCTCTCCCTCTCTCTCTCTCTCCCTCCCTCCCTCCCTCTCTCTCTCCCTCCCTCCCTCCCTCCCTCTCTTTCTCTCTCTCTCTCCCTCCCTCCCTCTCTCTCTCTCCCTCTCCCTCTCCCCCCCTCTCTCTCTCTCCCTCTCTCTCTCCCTCCCTCCCTCTCTCTCTTTCTCTCTCTCTCTCTCTCCCTCTCTCTCTCTCTCTCTCTCTCTCCCTCCTTCCCTCCCTCCCTCTCTCTCTTTCTCTCTCTCTCTCTCCCTCCCTCCCTCTCTCTCCCTCTCCCTCTCTCTCTCTCTCTCGCTGGTTGAAAACAGTAACACATGAAGTAGCAAGTATGTCAGAGAAACCAATACAAATATTCAGCACCGATCACCCTAAAGTTTAGTCCCAATAATGTGCGAACTCTGATACAATTATAACCATGGGTGAAATTCATTTGCCTTCCCTATTGGTTCATAAATGTGCGTGTGCCATCGTCAGCACATGCACAAAGCCTTCTGAGCATGCACAGAGGCTTAAAATCGTTGCAAAAAAGTGACGTCATGATGTCCGCGTGGGTGAGTGGAGCCTCCTGCAGCCATCGCTACCAGTTTACCTGAGCTGGATAGAACCGGCTGAATTTCACCCGTGGTTATAACATTTCTCAGCACCTGATACATTTTTATTTCATTTCAGGAAATGGTACTGCTTCTATAACATGGAGGATCCAAGACAGAAAATGCTAAACTGTTAGAGAGGAATCAATATACTGTATCTCAGTCGCATTTTCCAAAAAGAGAATCCACGTATGACAGCATCTTTTATTTTTAAGCCTTGTTCTTCTTCCTACAGAGAAAAACTCAGGCAGTGCCATATAGTACAAGTGAATATACCCCAGTTTAGTGCATCTCCCCAACCATTGCTGGTGAATTATTTAACAGTCTGGTCCCTTAAATTAAATTAATTTTGGAGTGAATATATTGATATATTGGGAATATCATTTAAATGAAAAAAAAAATATTACAGTGCATCTAACACTATGACAATTATTTCATTTGTTGAAATAAAAACATTCTGGCTATCACCATGGTAGAAAACAGTTTATTACATCAGCCATTTACAGTCTAAATATCCAGTCCAAAACAAACATCAAACATATGCAGGTTTTAAAAATATGTTATTATTTAACACTAACTATTTCCTGTGCCCACCCCCACCCCCAAGGAACACTGGAGTTTGTTAGTGCATTGCTAGATACACGGTTATTTGGGAGTATTGAATAGATGAGTAGTGCACAGTTTTAGCCACAGGAGTCGACAATGTCTCAGAGATTGTTTAGATTGTAAAGTAGCCAATAGATGGCAGTAAAGAGTCAAAGCATTGTCTTTGATGCCACTGACTGGTCACCCATATTTTTACAGTCCTAATTTAGTGACAGTATCAAATATAAACAATCTGTGACTGAAAGGATACTTGTGGTCCCAATCTGATTTTTTAAAATTACTTCCAGCTTTCCTTCCAAACAGGTTATCATTATTCCACTGAGGATGACCAGCACTCAATGAGATTGCCTGCCCTTTTAGTTAATTAATTAATACCCCATTAATACTCCAATCAACAAAACCACACCTTAGCCCTACCTTCTTTCAGGATGCCGCCCCATAGAGCACCCAATGGACGGCCCCTCAAGCATCTGAGCCTAGCATTGGATTTCCAGCTATTGTCAAGCTTTGTTCTCCGAGTAAACACAAGGGGAATAGCTCTCTCTCTCTCTCTCCCTCCCTCTCTCTCTCTCTCTCTCTCTCTCTCTCTCTCTCTCTGTGTGTGTGTGTGTGTGTGTGTGTGTGTGTGTGTGTGTGATGAGGATGGGAGAGAATCTTAAAGAACCCAGACTACTATTTGAACTCTCACTTTTCTTTAAGACAGAGACTCCTCCTACCATGCAGGAAGGAGGAAGCACAGGGCCATTCAAGATAAAGGGACACCAATTACCTAATTGCTTCATGCTATACCTTTCATGGTGCGTCAATTCTTTCCCTAGGTTGTATTCTTGTTGCCAAGAGGATCCTCTCCCATCTAAGACATGATGGGCGCACACCCACGAAACCTAAACACATACACATGACATCAGTTGTTTGCAAATGCTCTCCTGTTTCTTATGAAGCCCAAGATATGGATACGTAACAGAGTCCCTAAAGTTAAAAGAGAGTACATTATAGTCTTATCAAGATTTTGGAGTGGGTGGAAATTATGGGTTGTTCTGGTTAGCTTGTTTGATGCAATTTTGCCACCTATAGCTCTAAGTAGTTCATTAAAAGGTAAGTGTAAAATGGTTTAAACAAATTCATGCGGGTCTGAATAATTCACAAAGAGGTAGCACAATATGGTTGGAATAGGTATGTTTAAAACAAAATCTGCTACGTGATGTAGTAGGCAAAAATCAGAATTGTGCTCTTTAAAAATATTTAATTTTAGACATTTTGGAACGTTCAGCTAAAGCTTTAATCAGAATTCTCAATAGGCTGAAACTAGTTATTTTCTGCTTTATATCTAGCTTTTGGAGCAGAAGAATAGGCAAAACAAAACAGAGTGTATTCTACCTACTGCATTCTGCCATCAGAAAGATCCTTTCCTGTAAAAGGCAGATATGGGGCGTAAAGAGGAGATTTAAGATTGCTAATCTTGACTTTGTTTTTTTTTATTTGCTCAATTTATCTTCTTTTTCAAAGAGATGCTTATGCAATTGATATTGACCTAAACACTGACAAAAACCAGAAGGTGTTGCAAGCTATCACAACCTTCTCCATTCATCCCTTTTAATTAAGTCACTTAAGCTGGTTGGCAAATTCTGGGAGTTGAAGTCCACACTTCTTAAAATTGTTGAGGTTGAGAAACACTCAACTTCACAATACACAAAACCCTTCACAATCTGGTGAAGATATGGTGAAAATAATTTTGATCAGAGAAAGAGAGAGAGAGAGAGAGAGAGAGAGAGATTAGATAGATAAATAGATAGAGATAGAGATAGATTAGATAGATGATAGATAGATAGATAGATAGATAAAGAGAGAGAGAGAGAGAGAGAGAGAGAGAGAGAGAGATTAGATGATAGATAGATAGATAGATAGATAGATAGATAGATAGATAGATGATAGATAGATAAAGTCCACATATCTTAAAGTTGTCACAATTGAAAAACACTTGGATCAGAGGAGGATCAGAATAGCTTCTGATTAGCCATTTCTGTTGCAAAATGGCTGAACGATATTGGGCATTACTTAGTCTTTGACTCCATTATCTTGGCAGCTAAAAAAAGAAAAAAGTCCTCATGAAAATATATCACTTTCAAGCCGAATAATTTCCTGTAAAATAGAAGCACACAAATGCCTAGCACCTATCTCCTGTATGCAGAAAAAAAGTGCTAAGTAAACCATCCTTTTATGGATACCAAAAAGAATGCAGAATTCATAGGCGTGATGGTCTGTTCTTGGCCAGAAGACTAAGATAAACCTAGTCACTAGGCTGTATTGTTTAATCTCTAAACACAGCAAATAGAGGCTTCTTAGAAGAGATAATATTGGTCTGTGAACTAAGGGGATACACGCAGAGCCTCATTCTGAACCCAAGTACAATGTTTAGCTTGGTGCTGAAAGAACACTGAATAGCGTGCACAGTGGTGATTGTTTAGCAGTGGTTGCAAGAACACAAACGCTAGTGTTGCTAGTGTTGCTTTCACAGCCTTCACCATCTCCCAGCTGTGTCTTATGCTCCATAACTTTAAAAGGAACACAGCAAAAGAAAAAAAAATAGTAATAACTTGCTATCAGAAGAAAGATACAATCAGCTTTAAATTAGGTCATTTCCAGACATTGCTCCTAGCAACAAGAGTTGCAGAAAGACAGTTTCCCTGCCCATCCCAAAATAAACACAACATGTCTCATTAAAGAAATAATTCCTGCTACAGAAGCATTCTTCAGATGTAAGGATTATTACTCCTCCGGTGCTGGTGGTGTTTAACCTTAGGGAACTTCCCACAGCTCCATCTTCTTCATGAATGGTTGATGGCAGGGGTTGCCATACTTGGCAACTTTAAGTATTCTGGGAGTTGAAGTCCATAAGTTGCCAAATATGTGCTATTCACTCAGGAACCGCTTGTGGCACCTATCTCAAAATCTATATGGTTGGATGAATCAGTAAGAAATTCTAATTGCCTCAAGTAATTTTATTTTTTGTTTTTGTTTTTATTCCAGAGATGTGTTTTGTTCATACATGTATGGACCACCCAATGAGATGCCCTTCCTTAAGCATATGTTCACTGGGCTTAATGTCAAAAAGAATGATGAATTTGTATACTACTGTCTTCCATCCTTCCGAGGTGGGTAAAATGAGGCCCCAAATTGTTGGGGGCAATATGCTGACTCTGTAAACTGCTTAGAGAGGGCTGTAAAGCACCATAAAGCGGTATGTAAGTCTATTAACAAAAATGCCCACGCTGCTTCTGTGTGTTGTGCATACAGATCTGCAGCATGCAGATTCTAAAGCAGAATTGCTTTAGTTTCTAGTCCTCATGTTTAATAATTAAAGTCTGAAAACATTAGAGAAGTAAACGAAGTAAAAGAGCCATGGTGGAGCAGTGGTTAGAATGCAGTATTGCAGGCTAACTCTGCCGGCTGCCAGCAGTTTGATCCTGATTGGCTCAAAGTTGACTCAGCCTTCCATCCTTCCGAGGTGGGTAAAACGAGGACCCAGATTTTGGGGGGCAATATGCTAATTCTGCAAACTGCTTAGAGAGGGCTATAAGGCACTGTGTAGTGCTATCTAAGCGCTATTATTATTGCTAAAAAGACAGCAATAGTGAATTGCTGATGAATTTAGACGAAGATGCTTTTGGCTGTTTACTGATTCTTTTCCCTGCCAGTGATTTTTCACCATGGTCCCAAACAATTTGTCAATATTCTTTCAAGAACACACAAGCATTGCTTGACACAAAAGTATTCTGGCCTGCCCTAGTGTAGCAGCACATTGAGCAAGCAAAGACAGAACGGAAGGTCTTTGGCATGTCTGCTTAAAGAATCTACCAGCTATGAAAGTGAACATTGATGGAACTTAGCCAGTGCATAAACAAAGAAGTTTTTAGCTCAGCTGAGTAGTTAACTAAACCAAGAGAGTGAAGAATTTTTATCATTTTCCTTCCAGTGTTCAGATACTTGTCACCATTGTTATTTAATTAACACTACAAGTGTGTTAGCGCCATCATTTTCATTTAATTAGGGCTCAGTTACATCAGCTTGTTTTCTTCAATTAGCTTTCTTCTTAAATGTATATTAATCTTGCAAAAAAAATATGGTGCCATAATTAAGGGAGGAAAATGCAATTTTGTAGAAATCATATCTTTACTGTATTGTCAATCATGCATGTTTTATTGGAGTGATTTGTCCCAACAATATCGTCCTAACAGAAAGAGCTGCAGGTTAAGACTATCGTTTAAATAATAATTTTACATTTATATCTAGGGCTGCTGTTATACACATACACATACACATACACATACACATACACATACACATACACATACACATACACATACACATACACACAGTAAACATGAAGAGATGAATCAATAGCCTAGACAGCTGAAAGTCGGTAGAAATTAATCTCCAGACAAGATGATATCTTGCTGTGCATGAATGTTCAAAACCACAGAATTGCTCAAATGTTTAATTTGTTTAATGCAGGGTTTCTCAACCTCAGCAACTTTAAGATATGTGGACTTAGAGTGATTCATGCCCTATTATCTGCAAATTGGACTTCTGCCATACGCTCTACAAAGGGCCACCCTTGAAGAGTATCTGGAAGTTTCACCTTCTGTGGTACAAAATGCAGCCGCACAGGCGGTTTATGGGTGCTCCTAAAACAGTTTGTGTTACACCTCTGCTCTATGAGTTGCACTGATTGCCAGTTTGCTTCCAGGTCCAATTCAAAGGGCTGGTTTTAACCTTTAAAGCTCTTCATATCATGGAACCAGGCTATCTAAAGGACCGTTTTTCTCCATTTAACTCAGCCCACACACATTAGATCTCACAGAAAAAGCATGTCGTGGGTACCATCGGCTAGGGATCTACATCTCGTGAGTTCCAGGAGGCATGCTTCTGGGTACCTGCTTTTATGGAACATCCTTCCCTCTGAAATTAGATGGCTCCATCCTTTTAATATTGGAAAAAGTCCTCAAGACCTCACGGAACTGGAGACTTGTCTGGATGGCTCCATTGTTGATGGGCCCATTTTTCATTTTCAGCTGTGGTTTGTATTTTTGGATATTTCTTACAGTGGGTTTTTTAAAAAAAAAAATATTTGTATTTGCTGTTTTTATCTCTTTGTTATCTATTATCATGCACCATCCATGCACAATATGTACATGGATGGGCAACTATGTACCTTTAATAAATAAATAATAAGTTAACTCCTAGAATTCTACAGCCAACATCTTAATGTTGCTAAGGTTGAGAAACACTGGCTTAATGCAATGCCCCTTCTTTCTGCGTGTATTTGTTTTACACATTTAGGTACAAGGGTAATTTACCAGCCCAAGGGTAGCAACATAAATGTTGTCAAACAAGAAGTAAACAATGCAGGGCAAGCTAACATATAATTATTTGTACTCATTTTATTATGACTCCATGAATGGCTACCAGGATGCTTATTTAAAACATGCAGTTGGAACAGGAATAGACCTATTTATATGCCAGAGACTACACTAATATAAAATTACATGTCCCTTAGGCACTCTTCCAAGACAGGTTAATCATGATTGAGTAAAGCTGAAAAAGGGCTCCAACTTCTAAAACACACAATTTCCTACCATTTTCAGATGGATGCTTAGACCTAACATAGATTTTTTAAAAATTCCAAAGGAAACTTTTCTTAAGGAAAAAGAAATCCTGATCTTAGCTACCTTTTCAATATGGTCCTATCCACGGTGCATCTTCAGCTCACCCAAAGATGACCTGGTTGGCCTTAAGATATTAAAAACAAAACAAACCCTAATCTGTTAAATGTAGCCTTAAGATGACAAAAGGTTGCCCATCCTTTCTATACAACAGAGCTTAAGAATGAAAGCACCTCCTCTTTGATAATGTACAATATAATTCTGTTTTTTTAAATAATGGGAAGATGGTGCTGGAAGCAAATGAAGTACTGTAAGAAGCTGTAGGAATTCGATACTAGACTACATTGAGTCAACCTGAAGTCTCCAGCTTGGAGCCTCATCTCAATTTGACCTGACAAATGATTTTTTTCCCCTGAGTAGTTACTGAATAAACAGGAGGCAAGTCATTGATTTATGTTGCTCTCATGTTATAGACAGGAACCAAGGCTGAGTATGAATAGCTTGCTTAAGGCTGTCTGCTCAGTTCATGGCTTTTAAATCGCTCATTGGTGGATCTCCACCTATTTCTACCCTGCTTCAGTTGAATCTTTTCTGACTCACTCTTAATAGGTGCTCTCTGATTTTATCTATGCAGCACTTAATAAGCAACATGACTAGGTTTCTAGTCCTCTTATTTCCGCACATCTCCAATCATTACAAAAAAAGATCTACCAAACCTGAAAACCTCTGTAGGAATAGGGTGGGCCTGGTGGCAGGATTCTGGCTCTGTTCCTAAATCTGAGTTAAATAGAAATGGAATCATCAAGAAAGCACAGCCTTTCCTTTCCTTTCCTTTCCTTTCCTTTCCTTTCCTTTCCTTTCCTTTCCTTTCCTTTCCTTTCCTTTCCTTTCCTTCCCTTCCCTTCCCTTCCCTTCCCTTTCCTTTCCTTTCCCCTTTCCCCTTTCCACTTTCCCAGATGTCCAGATTCCTACATGGTGAATTTGGGAGGTAACAAATAAATGGCTCATATCATTCTGCAATTACACTAGCTTGCTTACTTGTTTGTTTGTTTGTTTGTTTATATTTCATGTTAGAACATGGACCTCTAGAACATGGACCTCTAGAACATGGACCTATAGAACATGCACCTCTGTCAAGGATTTAAACTTTACAATAAAAAGTTTTATGGATCATAGAAGTGAAGCACTGATCTGGCTGAAGAATGCGGTACTTTGGGGCAATTTTGATAGACCACAGTAACCTGTCCAGCTCTTTTGGTAGACAAAGGCAGCAAAGATGGCTGGTGAGAGATTGAAGGGGAAGAGTGATGCTCACATTACTCTGACATGGCCTCTTGGGTTTTACCTGCTCCTGTTCACCTGACCTGGTCTTCCTAGGCCATAACAGATGGTAAAATGTAACATGTTTTACACACCTTGTGGCTGTTATTGGATTTAAAGGGGAAATATTTCATTAACAATGATACAGCAAAGACATAAGACAGTTTCCCTTTTTGGATGAGGATGGGATGAAGACAACAGCTTGAGGGTCAAAACTGGAGGCATTTGCAATGAGGAGCCAGAAAGGTCAAAATCACAGATGTAACTACAGAATGAAGTCCTACATTTTTGTACATGTATACAATGTTAACATACAAAGAGAGGGGACAAAATGACATCTGCCATTATAACCCCTACGTCAGACAGCTCTGGGCATACCTGAAGAAAAGATTCTGTCCACAGGTGATATTGTTGTGGTCAACTGCCTGAAGGAGAAAGGCCTATGCTACTTCTGTGTTGCACCAAAGAGTAATACCAGCCTAATAAATTCAACTGAAGTAAGGGTGAGAGAAAAACATAATAACTCAAGTGTTAATTTCCATAGATCTTTTGTCCATGACATGTAATGCCACTCCTGTGTTTTCACAGCCGGTATAATTCCATAGAATAGAAGCAATACAATGACTTTCACCTAGTGGTAAAACAGGTTCCCAGTCCTGGTCCATTAAGCATGTACAATTTATATTACACAGGACACTTCACTGCAAGAGATAGCAAGTGGTGTAGGAGGATGTAGGAGTGGCAGACAATTTATTTGGGGAAAGGTCATTGGGTTGCCTGTTTCCACGCTGTTCCATTTAATGCACTGCTTAAAGGTTATCACTCAAGCAAACAAACAAACAATGTCACACTGAATTTTGTTTATAACAACCAGGATGAGTCTCTGCAATGAAATCTCCCCTTTAAGATTTCTGCTTGTTGATTTTGGTTTGGGGGCCTCAAAATTTAAACATTTTGTAGCTATCACAAGGGACCATCCTGCCAAGATTCACAAAGGCTGTCCAAGAGATTTTTAATTCTTCACCCAACATGCCAATAAATGCTTTGTTTACACATTCACCTTAAGGGTACCCTATTATCAAACAAAAGCAAAATACAAATTTGTAAATCCATTCATGATCAAACTAGTAGGTTAAGTTTTCCTCTAGTACAGGGGTGTCAAACTCACAGCCTGTGGGCCAGATGCGTCATGTGTTGGCCATGTTCACCCCCAGTTTAGCGAAGGGGGGGAAAGTTGTGATATGTCACATGACTACAATGTGTCGTTGTGAGTTTGACACCCCTGCTCCAGTAGTGGGTTCCACTTACCTTTGCTACCGGTTTGGAACTGTGAGTGCACGCACATACGTAGAACATTCTGAGCATACACAGAGCATCCGTGATGACGTCTGGGCGGGTGGGCGGAGCCTCCCACCGCCGCCATTACTGGTTCACCCAAACAAGGGCGAACTGGTAGAAACCCACCACTGCCCTGCTCTAGTAGATGCTGATACTGGTCAGGTCTCAGTAACATCTACTTATTGTGTACTTCAAGCTGTTTTAACAAGGAATTTTTTTTCTAAAACCAGGATAAACGTTCTAAGAATGAAGACAAAATTGAATATTGTATCATTGGATGCTATAATCCATTTCCTATTGGTGAAACCATCTGGTGTTTCTTGTTGATCATTTTCCTATTAAACCAGCTGAGTGTGTGAAATGCCACTGGATGGTGTTAGACATTAATGAAAAAAATATGCATGCTAAAACACCCTCCCCCGTCCCTGGAAAAAAAAAACACACCACAATTCAAGGGAAGTCACTAGACAAGTTTGCAGGATGGCTGTGACACATCACAGATGTCACCACGACTCACACATAAAAACCAGTCTTAAGTTATGTGCTGACTACAAATATATGTGATGGATGCATTGCCAGCTTGCATACTAAAGAGAGAATCCAATATTGAATTAAGTGTGTTTAAGCCCATTTATTTTAATAACTTTAAGTGCGTTGCAATTTAGGTTGGATTGTGGCCTTTAATTGTGGATTACATCGGGGGTGGGGGGGATGGAATAAGAGAGAGGAAAAAAACATTTGGTTTCTGGGTACAATTTAAAATGCTGGTTGTCATCTATAAATCCCTTAACAGCCCAGATATTTACAGGACTGCCTTTCCCTCATTGTCTCAGCCTGTCCTGGGAGGCTTGGTATACTTGGAGTTCCATCATCAAAGTAAGGCTATTTTATGGGTCTTTGGAGTTAGGCTGTGGCTGGCCCTGGCCTCTGTAGTGGTATTTCCTCTGATGTCTTCAGAACTCCGATACCAATAACCCAAGAAAGCTCTTAAAATGTGGGTCTTTCAGCAGGGACAGGATTATTTGTGGCTCAGTTTTTAAGAGTGATTGATTGTTCCGATGATACTGCTATTATTTCTTCTTCTCCTCCATCTCCTTCTTTTTTATTTACTTTATTCATTAAACATGAAACTCAGTCAACTGAACATTCAAAAATGCATCACAAATACCATTGACTGGTGCTAATGGTTGATACAGGTGGCTACCATGGTCCTAGGTATCAACCAAGTACCTTCTTAAGATTTATGATGTTCCGAGTAGCGCAGTTTTTTGCAGTTCCGCTGGTGTTATTGCAGGAAGCTGCAATTTATTTATTATTATTATTATTATTATTATTATTATTATTATTATTATTACTACTATTATTCTTTCATACAAAAGTATGAAGGCTATTGCTTAACGCATTGTAAGCTGCCCTGAGTCTCCGGAGAAGGGCGGCATATAAATCGAACCAATAAATGAATGAATGAATGAATGAATGAATGAATGAATGAATGAATGAATGAATAAATAAATAAATAATTATATACACAAAAATGACAGTATACACAGTGAACAAGATAACCATGCTGGATTTCATATCCATTAATATTATTATTAATAATATTAATATGTGTTGTGATGTTGTTTGTAATCAGTCTGAGCTATTGTCTTGCAACAGCTCAGTATGTGGTCAATGGTTTCATCCACTTCTCTGCAAGTCTGCATTTGGGGTCATCAGCAGATTTTTCTATTCTGGCTTTGATTACATTTGTTCTGATGGCTTGTTCTTGGGCCACAAGAATCAGTCCTTCTGTCTCTTTCTTCAATGTTCCGTTGGTCAGCCATAAACAGGTCTTCTCCTTATCTACTTTTCCCTGGATCTTCTCAAGGAACTGTCCATGCAGTGCTTTGTTACACCAGCTGTCAGCCCGAGTTTGCATCGCTGTTTTCCTATATTGAGTCTTGGTTTGCTGCACTTTTAGCAGCTTCCTCTTGTTGACCTCCAGCAGAGCTGGTTCAGCACTGTCTTTCACATAATCTGCCAGAGCATGCTTCTCTTCTTCGACTGTCTGCTTCACTTGCAGAAGTCCTCTGCTGCCTGCTTTTCTGGGCAAATATAGCCTGTCAACGTCACTACATGGATGCAGCGCATAGTGTATGTTCATCAGTTTTTTTGTTTTCCTATCCAGACTGTCCAGCTCTGCCTGTGTCCAGTTTATGATACCAGTACTATATCTGATGATGGGTATGGCCCAGGTATTTATAGCCCTGTTACTGCCATTCAGTTTGCTTTTTAGAACTTTCCTGACCCTTTGTGTGTATTCTTTGCTGACCACATTTTTCACTTGCCCGTGCTTGATATTGTCCATCTGCAGTATGCCCAGGTATTTGTAGGCACTTGATGGTTTGTCCATTGGGCATTTCAATTCCATCACTTTCTATGATCTTCCCTTTCTTCAGTGCCACTGTGGTGCATTTGTCCAGGCCGAACTCCACACTGATGTCAGTGCTGAAAATTCGAACTGTATTGGTCAGTGACTGGATTTCAATTTCTGATTTTTCTTATAACTTCAGGTCATCCACGTACAGCAGGTAAGAGATTTTCTGTGAACTTTTAGCAGTTTGATAACCCAGGTTAGTTTTCTGTAAAATTGTTGACAGAGCGGTCATGGCGATGATGAACAGCAGAGATGACAAAGAATCACCCTGGAAAATCCCTCTTCTGATGTTGACCAGTCCGTTGCTTTCACTTCCAATAAACAGTTCCGTTTTCCAGTGTTTCATCGCATTTGCAATGAAAGTACCAGTGCACTTGCATATTCCGATGACATCCAGGCACTTGATGATCTAGCTGTGCGGTAGTGAGTCGAATTATTATTATTATTATTATTATTATTATTATTATTATTATTTAATCTTTAGTGAGATTCACAGCCTTTGAGGCTGGTTAATAGCTCAGCAGCTCGAGTCCTAACCAAGGACCTAGGAACTGTTAAGGTATCGTCGGAGGATGTAAGCTGTTCCGAGTAAGGTGGTTTTTTGTAGAGTCAAAATGTTCAAGTCTGGTAAATTTAGAATTTCTAAATAGCGGGGTTGTTATTATTATTATTATTATTATTATTATTATTATTATTATTATTATTATTATTATATTGTATATCATGTTTGCTGTAAGAAATGAGGTGGCTTTTAAATTGAATAATTTTTGAAAAAGGATTGAAAAAAATTGTCCCTTCTGAATGACACAAAACTTTTCAGCAGCTCAAGAGGAACAACTGAACCTCAGTTATTAGGATTTTAAAATGTCTCAATTAAGGTAGACATTTGAAACTGCTATGCTGACACCTAAGAACTACATGACAATAAAACATTACATTTCTATTGAAGCTCCTTTCATTCATGCCACACAAGATTATTTGATTTCACTCTAGTTATTACTATAAAGTAAATTGTTATCTGATTACCAGAAAGCAGAAATTAGAATAGAATGGGAAGCAACTTAAGGGTTCAACATTGGGAAAGGTGCCCATTTTGTACCGATTGAATATGTACCATCATGTCATTTGTGATTCTTAGAAACCACACAGATAGATTTTTCTTCATGATGGACCTGTTTTTTTTCAACAGTGCATTATCATTACGGTAACTGAGTCTATCCCCCTTGCTGATGGTTGTCCTTTTTACCTTTCCCAAATTGGAATTAAAATTAATTCTGATATATTATTTTAATGACTGGAAGCAAGGAAGATTTCCAGAATCTCTTTCTGAAGCTGATAGAAGACAAAGCAAAAGCCAGGATGCTGTTCAATATAAACAAAAACAAATATGAGGAATTGCCAACTCAACAGAGTTGACGAAGTTATTGAAGTACGGAAAGGCTATGATGGATGTAGACAAAGTATTAAACCAAAGCCATGTCATAATGTAGGTGGAATCTTTCATAATGATGGAAGACCATCAGAAAGACTGAATGGGAAAAAAAACCACAGATGCCTTTGAATTGTGATGTTGGAGACAATGGTTGAGAATATCTTAGCTTGGAGAAAGAAATTGTTTGGTGTTAGATGAAGTAAATCCAGGCAGTTTACTAGAAGTACTAATCATGAAGCTAAAACTTAAGTTATTTTAGATCCATAATACGAAGGCCAGTCAGTGGAGAAGATCATGAAGCTTCCAAAGACTGAAGGCAACAACAAAAACAAAAGGAAGCTGTGGAAAAATAAGGAGGCTAGATACTATCACTGAAGACACATATGAACTTACAAGACCCTAAAGATGCAGATCCTAGCAGACAATCATGGCAAAATGATGTTTCTCAAGTTCTGAAGAAATGACCAAATAAAGGTACAATAAAAGCAACTTCAGCTTTGCTATCACTATATTAATACCTCACATTCATTTAAATATGATGCTTGATATCTGTTTTAAACAGTGTGAAAAACAATATTTTAACACTTGCATTGCATGATATTGCACGAACATGGAGAGACTACTATTTTTAAAAAAATTATTAAAATATTACATTAACAATAGAAGGTATTTATTTATTAATTTTACCGCATTTACACACTGCCTTTCATCAAAAGAAATATCAAAACCAGTGGCATCTATTGAAATAAAAATAAAAGTTGCATTTCTTATTTCATTAAATGTATTCATTTAAACATTTACAGAACAATTTTTTTTAATGAAACTTAAGGCATAGCCAGGCAATACAAGACAATTCATAAAACTGTATGCCTTTTAATCTTTTATTGAACAGAAACATATTCAAATTCTTCCCATGTGAAATATAACATCCCACCCTATATTAGTCTGTCTTTTCCTAAGCTGTCATCCTCCAGATGTGTGGAGACTACACCTCATAGAATACTAAACCAGCATGACTCTTTACATCTGGAAAAAATCAGATGCTGAAGGCTATCATACTGTTTCAGAAATGGAACAGTGCTTTTCAATTAAGGATGCGCAAAACATTCCATGCACAGGCTATCCTGTGTCAGGTGTCTGTGCCCAGACTAAATGTGCATATCTGATCTGTCCATGGATCAGGAACCCATGTGTGCCTGGTATGTTCTCCCTGGTGGGGAGAATGTGAAAGCCATCGGCAGTGATTTGGGGCAGTGGTAGAGCTAAATGGAACTAAAGAAATCAAGAGATGAATTCAGAGAAGACGTGCAGAGACCATTAGCAAAATGTGAGTTCAGTCCAGGAAAATAAAACAGTGTGAGAAAGAAACTTAAAACTGCCCCGCCTTCAAGTCTCATTGGTATAAGTGGGATGGAAGCACTGTTATGTTATTATATATCAGATCAATAAAGTAGAATAGTATAGTGCTGGAAGGGACGTTGGAGGTCTTCTAAACCAGCTCCCTGCTCCCGCAGGAGAACCTATACCATTTCAGACAAATGACAGTCTAGTTTCTTCTTAAAAACCTCCAGGATGGAGCACCACGATTTCTGAAAGCAAGCTGTTCCACTGGTTAATTGTCCTCACTGTTCAGAAGTTTCTCCTTGGTTCCAAGTTGCTTCTCTCTTTGATTAGTTTCCAACCATTGTTTCTTGTCCTGCCCTCTGGTGCTTTGGGGAATAATTTGACCTCCTCTTCTTTGTGGCATCCCCTCAAGTACTGGAATGGTGGTATCATGTCACCCCTAATTCTTCTTTTCTTTAGACTAGCCAAACTCAAAACCTGCAGCCATTCTTTTTTTTTTTGCAAAAAGTTTTTTTATTTTTTAAACAAAAACAACATAAAAACATCATCCTTCCAAACAATTACAGTGTTTCGATCGGTTAAAATCATTTCGTGCTCTCAAAATTTTCAAAATCTCATTATATGACAAATGTTCTTTCCTCTAACAAAAAACAAGTATTTAAACATTTTATCCAAATTTCATTTCATATATAATATTTCATCTTCATGCTTTATTATCTATCCATTGATTAAATAGCTCCCATATCAAATAATATTGTTTATCTTCCTGTTCTCTTATTTCAAATGTCAGTCTACTCATTTCAGCACAATCCAACATTTTCTTAATAATTTCTTCATCAGTAATTATCTTCTCTCCTTTCCAATTTTTTGCAATTACAATTCTAGCCGCTGTTAAAATATTCACAATTAAATATTGCAATTATTTATTAAATGTCTCTGGTAAGATCCCTAATAAAAATATCTCTGGTTTAAAGTCAATATGTCTCTTTGACATTTTTTCCAACCACGTGTGTATCTTAGTCCAAAATCTCCTTGTTTCTACGCATGTCCACCACATATGGTAAGATCCTGAGGTCTGATGACACTTCCAACACTTCCGATTTGTTCTTGAACATTCTGGCTATCCTCGTCGGGGGTAAATGCCACCTGTAAAACATCTTATACAAATTCTCCTTATATGCTGTAGACATTGTCATTTTGTAATTATAAATAACCCTAACCCTAACCTGCAGTCATTCTTCATATGATTTAGTCTCCAGGACTTTGTTCATCTTAGTTGCTCTTCTGACATGACATGATAGCAGTGTTCCACTATCTCAGGGGTTCCCACAAAGAAGAGGGAGTCAAACTATTCTCCAAAGCACCTGAGGGTAGAACAAGAAGCAATGGGTGGAAACTAATCAAGGAGAGAATTAACTTAGAACTAAGGAGAAATTTCCTGACAGTTAGAACAATTAATCAGTGGAACAACTTGCCTCCAGAAGTTGTAAATGCTCCAACACTGGAAGTTTTTAAGAAGATATTAGATAACCATTTGTCTGAAGTGGTGTAGGGTTTCCTGCCTAAGCATGGGGTTGGACTAGAAGTCCTTCAAGGTCCCTTCCAACTCTGCTATGCTATTCTATTCTATTCTATTCTATTCTATTCTATTCTATTCTATTCTATTCTATTCTATTCTATTCTATTCTATTCTATTCTACTCTACTCTACTCTACTCTACTCTACTCTACTCTATTCTATTCTATTCTTTGAAGTAGAGTTGTAGTGTTGTGGTTCTGTGTCTCGACAACCTGGTCTATCTTCAGAGATTGATGAGAAGGAAAGGTGAAGGGAAGATGGAGGAGGATCAAATAGCATGTGCCAGTTTAAAAGAGGTAATCATGGAGAGGGGGAAGTAGAATAAATGAGTAGGATCACCAGACAGAAAGGCATGCTGGCCATCCAGCAATGCAATGCTTGAATTGCATTGTAGCCACATCAGAGAAGTAAGCTGGTGAGCTGACATCCAGGCCATGTGGATGAGGGTAGGAGAGAAGCTCAATCTGCACCAACTCTGATCTGCTCATCCATAAGAGCTCTTCTCAGCAAAAGCCAGAGCATACACAATTTTCTACATTTCAGCTCAGCCAGAACTTGACCTGCCCCAACTGGGCTGGCCAAAATGAATGAGGGACAGTGTGATTGTTTGATATACAAAGCAAAACACATTTTCTAGTTCATATACTTCGTAGAAGAAAATTGTGCTCTGCCTTCCACTGCCCCCCCCACCCCCAAATAATACATTCTGTGGGTATAAATAGACACAGCATTGGTCTATACAAGGAATGTTGAGGCTAATATGCTTATTTTATTTGAATTTAACCATTTAATCACTTATTTTTAAAGGTTTGCTACCAAATCTTGTTAAATAATTAACTGGCTACCAAATGGATAAAAGAAAGTTTTAAATCATTAGCTGCTTCCCCCACCCCACCCCCACCCCCATTTCTTGTGGAGATTGAAATAATCTAATGGACTACAATATCTCCTTGGTGGCCAAAACCACAATAAAACCAAACCAAGTGCAATAAAGGAGACAGGAGAAATGAATTCACCAAGGCAGGCAAACATATGAAATACATTAAACTGCCTTGAAGTATGTATATTTGCATATTATGGGGCAGTGAGACAGAGGTGGGGAAGGCAGGAGAGAGGAAAAGGCCAGCAATAAGAATCCAGATGATCTCAAGCAATCTCCACAATGTAAAGGCAAACATTTTGATGAAAGAAATAAACTGATTAACAAGATCTGCCAAAGAGGATTGATTGATGTTCAAAGGGTTATCTGAGTTCAACCAACCAAGCCGTCTTTTGTTATCTAAGAACTGGATTGTGAAAGCAGGTGAAAGAAATCCCCAACAACCCTCTTTCCTGCTACAAGTAGTAGGCATTGATTTCTGGATTCAGCAATTAAACTGGTATACAGTTGACCATTAATCAATGCCTAAGTCAATAAAACGAGTTCTCTCCTCACAGCCCTTCCTGGGGATTGTGACCAATGAATGGAGAAATATGGTGACTCTAATTATATGTAGGCAAAAGGCAGGGGGAAAAAAACACCAGCAATTCCTGCAAATGCAACATAGAGAGAAAAATATAGCTATGTGCCTTTTCCCACTGATGACTGAAAATGTCCTCCACTCGCTTTTTTAGTTCACAGAAAACTATACGGACATGAAATCTGTTATCCCCGTTGCGAATCTCTGTTTTATTTCTATTTTTGTTTCCAATCACTGGCCTTTCCCGCAAGGTAATTTGTTCAGCCAGCTTAACCAATTTTGCACCCTTTGAAATTGACTTTTGGACAGTGCAGGAATAAAAAAAAGAATCCTATCTTAGTGTCAGTTCAGCCTAAACATAAGTTATGCCAGTCTTGCTCAGGGTTGGGATGCGATAAAAGCAACATCCAGGGGACAAGACAGAAAAAAAAAGAAAAGATTAGCCAAACCATGTCTGTATCTTAGTTTTACATATATGGGGAAAGACCCAAACACTGAAAAATGGCCACCAGCCATTATCGTAGAATTCATCTTGTTCACACAGACATTTATCCATATTAGTCCATAACTAAATAGAAACTTGAAGAAAACACAAAAAACAAGAACAAACTACTTGGAGTACATGTGAAAATTACTGCAGATACTGTAGATAAACAGGCATGACCTTCCTAGAATTAGGATCCAAATAATCATCCCATCTGTTTTTCATTGAAGTAATAGGAAATATGGGTGTGCAGCTACTGTCCTGTCAGACTTGAATAAGAAAACTAATCATTCAGTCAATCAATCAAGGACTCTGAATGAAAGGCAAGCTCTTAAAAGTGTCAGTCATCTGATGATTCATCTTCAAAGCAAAAAGTTTAATTGTGGTTAAAAATGCCTCTGCGCACACAACATGGATGAAGGGCATATCTTTCTAAGCCTGAGATACTTGTCTGAACAGCTTTCAGATGACCAAGAACCTTTCATGTTAGATCATGGTGGATCATTCAGAGATCTGTAGTTGAAAAGCAGTTTATTTATTTATTATTTAGAAGTGCGTGTGTGTGTGTGTTTTAACCGCCTGTACTTATTTGGAACAGCTTATGATGACTGAAAACTATAATCAAACCAAGTAATTGTACATTCAAAAGGAAAATGCTATACAAAAATGAAACAGTTTGCAATCCTTTATAGACTTTTTTGTTGACATTGAGATTGAATATTTAATGTTTTATGGATTTGTTTATAGATAGGTAATAGGTTATAAAATGAAGAGATACTTGTAACTTATAAGGCATGAACAGTTACTAAATTTGTCTATAATTGTAATGAAAATTGGAAATTACTTCTGTATATCTTCCTTCCTTCCTTCCTTCCTTCCTTCCTTCCTTCCTTCCTTCCTTCCTTCCTTCCTTCCTTCCTTCCCTTCATCCTTTCTCAGTAATCTTTTTTTCTTTAAGATTTTATTATTTATTTTTATTACTGTCATCAAAATCCTTAATAAAATTATATACAAACAAAAAACAAAAATGAAACAGCTTAGATCTACCAACAAAAATATATAGCTGTGTTTAAATCAAACACTTAAGTACCGGTGGGTCAAAACCTGCTAGGGTAGAAATACTGTCACCAGTCAGTGAAAAACATTTAGCAAAGGAACCATTACACATGAACTCTTCATACAGCAAACATTATTTCGTAGAGTCTTTAGACCTTCCTTAAATAATACCTCTGCAATTAAGACATTTCAGACACGTTTCTCTCTGGCCAGGTCCCCTTTCCACTTGGCACAGAAAGCAAACAGCTGCATCATTCCTCTATTTAAGAGAAAGAATGTTAACTATCTGCTTGGAAAAGTCCTATGGACTCTTAAAAGAGTCTACATTTTCAAGAGCTCCCACTGGACTGCCTAGCACTAACTGGACTGGATCAACCCGAATATCATTAAAGAGCTAATTTACAGCCAATATACACAGTGCACTGCACTGCAAAAGGGAGCATCATTTTGCATTTACAACTTGCAGAAACAAGCTGTGTGTCTGCTTTCCACGTCATACCATCCAAACCTGAAAGTTTTTGTGCTCTTGGCAGCCTGTATTGCACAAAGCAGCACCAGTTCCCTAGACAAAATTCACTTTAACAAGTCTGTAAGCTATTTCAGGAATCCAGGCATAGCTAGCCAGTATTTATTAAAAGACCAGAAATGGAACTGAAAAATAAAACACAATTACTAACGCTTGCACATCCCCCAAACCACTTTTCTACAGCCGATAAATCTTTCTAACTGGACTACTAAAATCTAGCAAAATCAAGGATTGATAGTAGTTTTCCACCATTTTCAGTGTACAATAGGCCTTCTAATATAACTCCTAAATTAAACAAGACAGGGAAAGTACATAAAGCACATGTGAGCATCCATCCAGAGGCTGGCAATGGGGGGACAAAGAGAACAAATGTCAGGACATAAGTATGTAAGGGTGGGAGATGTATTAAGACAGGGGTGGGGTGGGTCCTACTTACCTTTACTACCGGTTTGCAATGGGGCCGCACACTTTTGCATGACAGGATTGCAGCCTGATGCAGCCTAATAAACAAATTTATTGTAGATTCTACATATGCTTTTGAATTGTGAAAAATCTGAAACAATTATATTTGTAATTCCCCTGATTTAGAAAATGAAATTTGATACATACCAGTATATTTTAAAGAAGAAATCGCTTTCCTTGCATGCTATAGTTTGGTTGTAGTTGCTACTTCTCCTTCTCCTCCCCCCCACCCTTGCTCTTTGATGCAATTAATTTGGCACTGAAATACCGCTTGCCATAACAATAAGACACCTCTGTTGGAACAAGAGTGGAAAAGGGGAAAAATGTTCCTCGTAGATTCAGAACTCAGCAGCAAACCAGAGAGGTAAGCGTATGGTATTAATAGCTCACATTAATTCCCTGATGGGAATTCTATTTGTTCTGATGATCTATTTTGGTATCTTCTATGTGGGTGTCTACCGGTTTCTCTTGAAAAATCTTTATCTCCAGCCAGTGGATCAGAAGGCTTGTTGTTTTGTGCATGTCCAGAATCAGATTCTTTTTTTGTTTTATTTTTTACTTTGAAGGCTTCTGAAAAATGGAAATTTGAATAAAAGCTGGTATGTTTTTTTCTTAGAATCCAAGGTACTTTTTGTTAATGATCAAATCATTTCTTTTAAAGAGTTTGAATTTTCACTTATAATAATCAGTTGAAAACGAGCTATTGGCAGTGGTTGATAATAAATGTAAATAACTTTATTACTTGCACACAGACCCAATCCTGCTGATGGCGAAGAGAGTATTTACATTTTACATTGTTATCCTGTGACTTCAGAGGTAAATTCCAGCAGACTAATCATGTTAAATCCAGCGACTCTGTGGCAGACCCAAGAAAAGGTGGATGGATCGTATCAAGGAGGGCATGAAATATGTGGGTGTGTCACTCCTGAAGATGCTCTGGATCAACCCAAATGGGTGATGGCTTTGCCAACAAGCAGGTCCTACCATAGTGCAGGAATAATGCTAGGAAGAAGAATCTGTTGCAGCAAGAATGACAAGGAATCTAGTGGCATATAAACCATATCACTGTATCAGATTCTTATAATATAGATGGATAGATAGATAGATAGATAGATAGATAGATAGATAGATAGATAGAGGATGAATAGAGATGTAGGTAGATGATAGATGGCAGATGATAATAGGTAGGTACCTAGGTAGATAGAGAGATAGATTATAGATAGGTAGATCTAATTATAGATAGATAGATTGAAGCTCAGTTCAGAAGATACAAACTTTTATGACTTTCTTTTTCTTTGGAGTTTTACCTGACTGAAATGCCTTTGGTTCTTTCTGAAGAGTTTAATCCATGTGTGTGTGATATTGTTATTTCATTGTGGGGGAAGAGCCTTTTCAACTGGGATCTCCAATCTCCAAAGTACTGGAGTTTATAGCTCCCATGCAGCACATGCCAATAATAATATGAGCTGGAATGGAAAGATATGTGAGATATATGAGACTGTTTGGTCTAACAGTTAAGACACCAGGCAAAAAAGCAGGAGACCATGAGTTCAAGTCCTACCTTAGCCATGAAAGCCAACTGGGTGACTCTGAGTAGTCACGTTTTCTCATCCCAACGGTCAAGGTTTTTGGGAACGCTGGCACCAACCTACCTCACAGCGTTGTTGTTGTGGGAAAAATAGAAGGAGGAAGGTGTGTTGGATATGTTCACCAGCTTGGGTTGTTTATAAAAATAATAAAGGCGGAATAGAAACAAACAAACAAACAAACAAAAGTAAATAAGCATCTTTCCCCAAAAATAAGACCCTGCCTTATAATTTTTTTGTCATCAAAAAAAGCACCAGGTCTTATTTTGGGGGGGTGGGGATGTCATCCACTGACTCACCTCATTTACACACATCATCCCTGGCCTCTTTTTCGCTATCAGAGGCTACAGAGAATCGATCCGGAGCTCTGTTATCGGCTACAAAGGCCTTCAGGAAAGTCTTGTTGGCTGCAGCAGAAGAAATGGGCCGAGGTGTGTGAGGCTGGGCTCCAACTATCCGAAGGTAAATAGTAGGGCAACTCCACCCCCCATCCCCACACTAGCTTTTTACCTGTGCACCCTGGAGTGGCCAGGGTCTTAATTAGGGCTTATTTTGGGGGTAGGGCTAATATTCGGTGCAAGTGTAAAAATCAAGCTAGGATTTACTTTCTGAGTAGGTCGTATTTTTGGGGAAACACAGTAGTTGAGCACATCTGAAGTACGTTAACAGCTAAAGGTCATTTGATGACACTGGAAGTGCTTCTACCAACTGCTTTGCCTTCATTGGAAGTATTTCTGTTCTGCCTTCTGAGAATTCTCAGTATTGTCTTGTACCTCTCAATACTTCTTAGAAACCAAACCCATCAACTGACCAATGCAAAAAGTAAAACCCATAAAAGCACTCTGTTATTGATCATCTTTGTGAGTTTTTGCAACTGGGGGAAAAAAGGTTACTCCTCTTTAATAAACTGGGTGAAACAAGACCACACAGTGCTTCCCCTTCAGCATTTTACTAAAACTATGAATTTAACCACCAATCCCACAGCTCTAGCATTAATTCTGTAAAACTGTCTTTATAGTGTTAATTCTGGAGCTAAAAAAAAATTAATTGACTCAGCTATAGAAGACTGACAATGTCATGGAAGTATCTGGACAATGTAATGCCCAGCTCAATTATTATGTATAGAGTTGCTCTACACAACTATTTGTGTAGTTTGTTCTACTCAGTTCTCTAATAACTAACTGGAATAGCTGGCAGCCAGTCGTTCCAGCCTACATATGTTTTGTTAGGAAACCCAGGAAGAGGGAGCAGATGCTGCTTGAAAAGGCGGCCTCAGCAAACAGTAAGTTACTTTCTCAACAGCAGATGGTTGAAGACAAAAATTTTCTGCAACTCTAATAGTAAGCCAATTTATCTGTGCTTTGTGAAAGATTATGAAGTCTTTGGGATCTGTGGTAACACAGATATAGATTATGGGTGCTGAAAATAAAGATGAAAGTAGAAACAGAAGCTTGGCATTTCATTGCATCTGAGGTCAATTTCCATTGGTGCTCCTTTAATAATACAATAATCTAACAATAAGCCACTAAGTGATAAAGTACTCTGGAACTGAGGAAAGAGTAACAACTGTGGGGAACAGGCAGTGGATGGAAACAAAGACCTGAGCAGCACTAATTTCAGAAATGAAAATCTGTGACAATCCCAGTCTTGAATCCCAATGGCTCTTCTTCTGCATAGGTCAAAAGAAATGTTATATTTTTACATTTTTCAGTCTTGGACAGGTTGATTTTTCTTTATGACTGAATCACTTTGTATAAGAAGGAACAATGTATCTGGGCCATGGCTTGAAAGGAAGGTCCTTAAAGCTCCCACAGAGCTCCAGGTTGAAGAGAGGAATACCTGGAGCTACTGATACCTGATTGAAAAGATCGGAGCTCCTGCTCACATTATTTTCACATTGAAAGCACCTTCCCTCAATATATCTCAATAATTCTCATGGCATAGGGCTGCAAAGAAAATCCTTCAAAAGAAAACTAAATGCAAGCTACTGGCAAACATTAATTGCAGAAGAGCCTTGGCCAGTCCTGTACTTCAGCCTCCTCTCCCCCTATGAGATGCCCTGCAATTCACACTCTGATTTAACTATTTCAGAACAACTTCAGATTAAACCCCATTAGCTGGACGTTCTACTACAGTATTGTTATTTGCCACCAAAATTTGCAGAGGCAAAAGCTAAGCACAGTAAGACTTTGGGTGTTTTGACTAAAGCATAGTGATTAAAAACTATCTTGCAATAGAGCACTGGGGAAGAAAAATCCCAGCTGTCTGGGGGAAAAAAAACTTGTAAAGCTCATTGTTTATAGACAGAGAATTCTTCTACTTCACTTTAATTGCTCCCTAAATCTGGCCCTCTTTTTCACAAAGGTATTGGGGTGGGGGGAGAGAATACAGGAGAGTATGGAATCAAGGGAAACAGAGAAAAGCCCTGCAGTTTTGTACTTAGATCTGTCCATAAAAATGCTGCCCCATTAATAATGAAAGCCCATTAATAGTAACAACCTTGTTTGAAAATTGAGGCAGCAGTAAATTGGATTACTGTAGTCCCTTGTTACAGAGGACTGGAGGAGATGAGAACATTTTCCTAACCAATTTAGGTCCATAAAGGCTATTAAGATGAAGACATAATGATGAAAACTGTGTCTATGAAGAAACTTTCACAAATGAACACTGTATTTTTTTTCATCAACTCCATTATTCCTTTGCCAAGAAGCCAAGTAGTAGTTGTGTTTACAGGGAACGTTATTAGCGAGTTTCATTTGCTAAGGGAAGAGTGTTCTTTGTTGTTCCACCCCCACCTCACACACACACTCCACACTTTTACTTTCTTTGGGGAAACTAGTAATTAGTTGGGTGATGTTGAGGCACTACCGCTAATTAAATCCTGCCACACTGACATGGACCTTTAAGTACACAGAATGGGAAAATGACCCAAAATGTAAGGCATCCATCTGTCAATGTGTTACTGATGAGTGGAGATTTTAAGAGTTATTCATTAAAGATGTTAGACTGTCAGTCCCAGAAACACAAGCCAAGCTTCTGCCTTTATATGTAATAAACTTATAAAGTAGGACAGCTTTTTATGTTCTTCTTCCATTGTATTATTTAAATTAAGGATGGAAGTTCTCCGAAGAACTTGCAACACAAAATGATTGAACTTTCAAGTTTGCATTTGACTTTCAGGAAGTCAGATATGGGTTTCCCATGCAAATATGGGTTTCCCATGTAGTAAATCTCTACTCAGAGAAGTTTATTTCTGAATAGTTATGGATTGCATTGTTTTGCTTATTTGCCATAAAGTTCCATTCATCTTTGTTTTTATGTGATCCAGACTACGAATTATAGTTCTACATTTCCCACTCATCTTCCAACAATACAATATTGAACAGTTACATGAAGCGGATTTAGTGGGGATTGAGTCATATTATTGTCCATTCATCTATTTTTAAAAGTTAGGAAATGCTGATATACTATCATCCACATATATTCTCTGCCTATGAAGCAGTTGAAGAATGTGGGATCCATTGTGTTTAACACATAATTATCAGATACCTGCGATTATTGAATTTATGCAGAAACATTTATGCAGAAACTTTATTATTCTAAGTTCATAGAATAATAAAGTTGGAAAACACCATTAAGTCAAGCCTGATCATCTGCTTACGGGAATCCAATTTAAAACTTTTCCAGAAGACAGATGGCCAACCTTTATTTAAATACATCCAGTGAAGGAGAACCACAACGTCTCCAGATAATTGGTTTCACTATTCTTCTGTCAGGAATTGTTCTTCCTGTAACTTAAGAGCATTATTCTATTTTCTACACACAAGAACAATAGATAAGAGGTCTTGACCTTTTTATAGAAGAAGATATTTGAAAAGCGCTATCATATCCACCCTCCAGTCTTTTCTCAAGACTAAGAATATTACTTTCCTCAGTCTCTTCTCTTAAATCCTCCAACTGTCATTGTTGCTTCACTCTAATGTTTTTGAATGTTTTATTTTTTTAAATGTTTGATGCCTGGAACTTAACACAGTCCTGAAGGTGGGTACAATTTTGCTTCTGTCTTCTATAATAGAAATTCTACAAATTTAATTACTAAAACTATCAGTACCAAGGAAAATGTTGTAGGATATCTAGCAAAGAACTGAGCTGTAAGGCACATCTCCTGATATCCTCTCCGGTTTTGTGAAATTTATCTAAAAAACCATGTCATCCAGCCTATATCAATTAGCTTGGTGATCAGAATGTCATAGGGCAGTGATGGCTAACCTTTTTGCCATTGTGTGCCAGGGGAGGGGGGAGCTTGGCGCGCACGCATGCCCACACCCATAATTCTATGTGCCCTGCCCTGCGCATGCACATGCAACCCTCTATATAGCCTCTCACCGACCAGTACGCTCCCATAGAGAGGGGCTTCTCAGGGTGCCGTCGGCCAAACAGTGTTGACTGGCGGCCCCCAGGGGGAGAGCCTTCTCTGTGGGGGCACCTACCATCTGGAACGAGCTCCCCCCAGAGATACGGAGGATCCCAGATCTGCGCACGTTTCGTCGTGCTCTCAAAACATTTTTATTTCAGCAGGCTGGCCTGGCCTAACTCTCCCTTTAAAATTTTTAAATCGTTTAATCTATTTTACAAATTGGGTGTTTTAAAATTTTTTCGGCCAAAATATTTAATAATTTTAATGGACTTTTAATGTTTGTATTATCTGTATTTTATCTTGGCTGTTCACCGGCCTGAGTCCCCCGGGAGTAGGGCGGTATAGAAATTTGATAAATAAATAAATAAATAAATAAATAAATAAATAAATAAATAAATAAATAAATAAATAAATAAATAAATAACCCCCCTCCCCCCCCACTCCTGGCACGCGATGGCCCGGTAGGCCTGTTTTTCTTTCTCACCTGGCTCCAGATCCTCTCTATGCATCTGGGGAGGACAAAAACAGCCTTTCCCACTCCCTCGGAGGCCCTCCAGAGGCCTGAAATGGCCCATTTCCCAACTCCCAGTGGGACAGGAAGTGATGTTTTTTTGTTGTCCCCAGCCTGCAGAGCCTCTCTAGGATGGTGTTCTGTCCCCGTACCACGCAGATGGTGTGGTGGCACGACAGCTTTCTCGGCACCTGGATGAAGCTATCTATCTGGACCCGTACCAGTCGGGCTTCAGGCAGAGGTACAGCACAGAAACGGCATTGGTCGCATTGGTGGATGATCTCTGGAGGGCTCAGGACAGGGGTTGCTCCTCTGTCCTGGTCCTATTAGATTTCTCAGCGGCTTTTGATACCATCGACCATGGTATCATGCTGCAGCGGTTGAGGGGGTTAGGAATAGGGGGCACCATTTTGCGGTGGTTCTCCTCCTTCCTCTCTGACCGCTTGCAGTTTGTGTTGGCAGGAGGGCAGAGGTCAACCTCGAGGCACCTCACATGGGGAGTGCCGCAGGGGTCGGTCCTCTCGCCCCTTCTGTTCAACATTTATGTGAAGCCGCTGGGTGAGATCATCCGTGGTTTTGGGGTGAGAGTCCATCAGTACGCTGATGACACTCAGCTGTACATCTCCATCCCAGACCACCCCAACGATGCCCTTGATGTGATGTCTTGCTGCCTGGAGGCCGTGCGGATCTGGATGGGGAGAAATAGGTTCAGACTCAACCCTTCCAAGACCGAGTGGCTATGGCTTCCAGCGTCCTGATATAGTCAGCTGGTGCCATCGCTGACTATTGGGGGTGAATCGCTACCCCACACAGAGAGGGCTCGCAATTTGGGTGTCCTCCTGGATGCACGGCTGTCTTTTGAAGAGCATATGATGGTCGTGGCCAGGGGGGCTTTTTATCAGGTTCGCCTGATTCGCCAGTTGCAGCCCTTTCTGGACTGGGAGCCTTGCGCATGGTCACTCATGCCCTTGTCACCTCCCAGCTGGACTATTGTAATGCTCTCTACATGGGGCTCCCCTTGAAGAGCACTCGGAGGCTCTAACTGGTCCAGAATTCGGCTGCGCAGGTGGTTATGGGCGCAACCCGTTGTGCCCAAGTGACACCCCTCCTGCGCGAGCTGCACTGGCTCCCAGTAGTCTTCCGGGTGCGATTCAAGGTGTTGGTTACTACCTTTAAAGTGCTCCATGGCATAGGACCTTCGAGACCGACTTCTGCCACCAGTAGCCTCCCACCGGCCAGTTCGCTCCCACAGAGAGGGTCTCCTCAAGGTGCCATCGGCCAAGTTATGTCGGCTGGCGACACCCAGGGGGAGGGCCTTCTCTGTGGGAGCCCCAGCCCTGTGGAATGAACTGCCCCCTGAAATTTGTAAGATCTCCGACCTTCGGGTATTTCGCTGTGCACTGAAGACCCTGTTGTTCCGCCAGGCCGGGCTATCAATATAACAATTTTAAATTGGGGTATTTTAAATTTTTGGGGTTTTAAATTCAGCCGAATTTATTCAATAATTTTAAATTATTTTAATTGTTGTTTGTCTTTGTGCTTTTAATAGGCTGTACACCGCCCTGAGTAGAAATAAAATTATTATTATTATTATTATTATTATTATTATTATTATTATCATCATCATCATCATCATCATCATCATCATCATCATCATCTCTCTCTAAAGTTACATCACAATAGATTCTTTCCACAATCTATCAGGTCCAATCATCAAATCCACAAATGACAAGATCTCCCACCCTCCTCCATTTTTATGAAAAATAAGTCTATAGGGGGTTTCTGGTCACCAATAAATGTAGATATTGTCCTTTCTCTAATTAGAGGTTAGTTTGTCCATCTCAGCAAGTTGTGACAATTTCACCAACCATTCTACCATGATGATGAGTAATGCCAAATCTTTCCCTCTTTGTGCAGATAGTAAGCTCACGGCACTTATCGTATATTGAAATAATCTTCCATGAGGTTTTTTTTCTGTTCATCCATCAATCCTGAAAGGAAAAGTTCTGGCTTCAATTGAATGTTATTTTTTAAAATCTTCTGTATCAATTGCATCTGAATCCACATAGTTTTAGCAATTTTAATATGTCCACTAAGCATGTTAAGATGTTCCTTCATGTTGTTTACATTTTCAACGTATCTTTGAAGTGGCTTTATACTTACTAGATAATTTTTCTGACATCATATACCAACGATACATCATTCAGAAAAATTCTCTTTAAGACCATAAAGTAAATTTTAACCCCTTTAGTCACATATTTTCCCATTGAGTCATCTGTATCTTGTAATCCAAATTCTTAGCCCGCTTTATGATACATTCTGTAACTTGCTCTTCCTCTGTCTCATGTTTCAACAAAAAATTATACATTTCAGCAATTGTATATTCATCTTTGGTACACAATTGTACTTCAAATTCTGTCTTACTTTGCTGTAAACCATAAGTCTTTTCATCTATTTTGAATCATTCTGTTAATTGTAAATGGGAAAACCATTGACCCAGTTATATCTTTCTGCCATTCGTTGCTCTCTTAATTTATTTTTATATTCTCCTTAATTATTTTCCGATAATTCCTGGTACATGAACTATTTGTCTTTGCCTGCTGTTTCTCTTCTATGGAATGCTTCTTAAGATTCAAAGAGGCAGTTTCAGGCATTGCCTGGGTTTATATCTGTTCCATATTCTCAATGTGACACGTCTAATAAAATGATTTTCAAAATCCACATTAATTTCATCATACCGTACGTATCCATGCCATCCAAACCTCAGGTTGTGAACTTCTAACTCTAAAAAGACTCTTTTTCCTCAGGAACAGCCACCCTTTCATTCCGACCAAACAACAAGCTGCAAAATTCCATTTCAAATCTGGGAAACCCCATTCTTCTTTTTCCTTTGGATCGTGTAACATACTTGTGCACTGACTTTCCATGGAAACTTTGTGAGGCTCACAAAGGCTGGATGAGCTGGCAGGCTTTGTGAGCCCTGTAGGAACAGCCTTGCCTGATGCTGGTGACAGGCCTTTACATGTGTTGCCTGAAATTTGGCTGAATTATAATAGCTCTGCATCTGCCAGGCATGCCCTGACCTATGCCAAAAGCCAAACTCAGAACTCTGCACATGACAGTCTGAAGAGAGAGAGAGAGAGAGAGAGAAAGTGGCATCCAGCCAGCATCACTATCCAGGGGAATAATATGCTTGTTTGTGATAAAGCAACAGGTGGCATCTGTAGGAGTCCCGCTATAACGTAATAGCTGAGATTTGATATGGGGGAGAGAAACGAATGTCCTCTTCTCACCCTGGCACTACGTGGAAATTGTGCTTTCTACATCCTTTCCACCCCAGCCCTCTTCTCCAGTTAAAGAAGGGATCAAATGTGAGGGCTTGGAGATTAGCATTGCTCACCCCACAAAGAGTTTCTGTGCTGGATGCAGAGCCATTGTGTGTTTCCTTATTTTAGTTGATGTGGTTCTGCATTTCACAATGTTCTTCGTGTATTTTTAAAAAACATTGTACCCTGCCTGGGAATGATTATCTTATAAGTATTTTAAATCAGTAAGGAAGAATTAGAGTCAGCTGCAATAGGGTGTGCATGTATACACACACAAGCACACTTGCACGCACACACGCAAAGTATGATGGCTTAATCCCCTACTGAAGTCCAAAAGGACTCTATCTTCAAGACTTCTTCCCAACCATTCCTGCAAAGACCTGACTTGGTATGTTGCCACCAATCTCAGTAAATCCAAAGAAACTCTCTCTGCTACTGATTTACCATCCACTTTCTTCAGTAGTGATGGGGGAAAGTATTTCCTAGAATGAAGACCATTAGTTAATTCAGCATTTCAATTTTTACTCTATCTGCCAAGGAGAGAAACTTAGGGGGGGGGGAAAGATTTGCAAAGAAAAGAAAAAGAAACGAACAAATACTTCCTCAACAGACTGATTTATGTCCTATTAATCTGGAAACTATATATTATCCCAGCTCCAAAATTGCACAGTTCAGATCACAGTCTATAAAATAAAACAGACCCTGTACTGCAAATAGCTTCACTGATCTTAGCTTGTGGTCCAAATTCACTAACTGCGGTCCTTTCTCCTTAACTTGGCATTCGCCAAACTTGGAGAAGAAACACAATCTCCAAAAGACAAAGATGGAGGCTGCTCTTTCCTCTTATTTTTAAAGTTAATCTGGGCAGAGAAAGATCTCTTCTCCACAGGCTGCTCAGAATTTGGCTTCATCTCTGTGAGGCCTGGAGGGACAAGCCAAGCTACTTTCCTCTAAAGACTTATTTAGAATTGCCTCCCTCCCTCTCATACACATACACTTTAGAATCATAGGCTAGAAGGTACCTTGGAGTACCTAGTTCAACCTTCTGCTCAAGGCAGAACACCTCATACATACTTGGGGGTTCGCAGACATCCTGGCTTTGGCTGCAAGAACTGCAGACAGCCTTCCTGGCCACACACTGCCTCCTCCTGCTGCCTGATGTGAGGCAGGAGGCCTGAGAGAAAGTGCCTGGTCTGGGCACACAGCCCTCCAGGAGTTTGCTCCCAGGGAGCAAAGCCTTGGATGACCTGATTTATCCCAAAGGCCTCAAGGAGCTCCAGACTTTCCATGCGCCTCCACCGGCCTGAGTGCCCTGCCCTTCAGATCCCAATGAGGCCAGTGCCTGGTGGTGATGGGAACACTCCAGGAGGATGGGTGGGTGGATGTCCCAGGGCTGCACACACACACTGCAGCAGAGCAGTAGTCTCTGCCTCAGCATGGCATCTCCCCCGAGGGCCACCCGCCCACCCGCTGGCCAGCCTGGCCCAGAAGTGACTCATCCCATCATGGGCTGGATGTGGGACCCAAAGTGGAGGGAATACAAGCAGACAACAATCACCCAGAGGCCCCGTGGAAGCTGAGCTTGCCAGGGCCAAGAGGCGAGCGAGCCTCACCGTGTCTGCCTGAGGCGGCTCTTTGGCCGAGCAGGTCTCCCTTCCCCGGCGTCGGTGTCAGCCTTACCTTCCAGAGCTTCCATGTGCCTCTGCTGGCCTGAATGCCCTGCCCTTCAGTTCCCTACGGGGCCAGCGCACAGCTGCCTGCAAATGTAAGACTGATGGCACGTGGCCCTTGGGGGAGACGTCACATTGGAGCAGAGACTGCTGCTCCACTGCAGTGCACACATGCAGCCCTGGGACATCTGCCCACCCTCCCAGAACACCGCTGCCAGGTGCTGGCCCCACTGGGATCTGAAGGGCAGGGCACTCTGGCTAGGGGAGGCACATGGAAAGTCTGGAGCTCTTCAAGGCCTTCAGGACAGATCAGGTCATCCAAGGCTTTGCTCCCCAGGAAGGGCTCTGTCTTGGATGGCTGTGTGCCCAGACCAGGTGCTTTGTCTCGGGCCTTGAGAAGCGATAGGAGGCAGTGGGAGAGAAACAGATTGAGGCTGAGAGAAACGATAGGAGGCAGCAGGAGAGAAGCAATAGGAGGCAGAGGGAGAGAAACGGGTTGAGGCCTCGAGAAGCGGTAGGAGGCAGAGGGAAGGAAATGGAGTGAAGCTGAGAGAAGTGATAGGAGGCAGTGGGAGAGAAATGGATTGAGGCTGAGAGAAGTGATAGGAGGCAGAAGGAGAGAATCGGATTGAGGCTGAGAGAAGCAATAGGAGGCGGAAGGAGAGAATCGGATTGAGGCTGAGAGAAGCAATAGGAGGCAGAAGGAGAGAAACGGATTGAGGTCGAGAAAACCAATAGGAGGCAGAGGGAGAGAAACGAATTGAAGCTGAGAGAAGCGGTAGGAGGCGGAGGGCGAGAGAAAAGGGAGGCTTTGGAGATGAGCACCCTTCCCAGCCCTGGTTCCCTGAGGGGGCGCCCAGCCACGCTTACCTCTGCCTCAAGGCTTCTGGAGTGGGGAGGAGGAGGCCAAGGCAGCTGGGCGAGTCTAGTCTAGGTGAGCGAGGAGTGGAGATCGGTGAAGGAAGGCAGTTGAGGTAGATAGCTGGGCCACAGCCACCGCATGGTAGGCTGGGTGAAAAGCAGGCACGCGGGCGGGGCCACGTGGGAGGCAGCTAGGCTAGGATTCAGGCCTTGTTCGCAGGCTCACCCAGGCAGATCAGGGCCACTCAGTTGGGCCGCGGGGAGAGCGCCACATGGGATGCAGCTATGGCAGCAAAGGTAGGCAAGCTGGCTGACCCGCAAAGACCGTGTGGCAGAGGCAAGCGAGTGAGTCAGACAGAGAGCAGCAGCAGCTATGCCAGGCGAGTGGGCAAGATGAGGAGTAACTGGGCAGGGTGGGGCGGGGCCAGCCAGTGGTGGGATTTGGTGGTTCATCAAACTGCACAGAATCTTAACAATCAGTTCAGGTGAACCGGTCCGAACCGGCTAAAGCCCACCTCTGGAGATGCCGCAATGATCATAAGCAGTGGTGGGTTGCTCCCAGTTCGGACCAGTTCGCAAGAACCGGTAGTAAAACCGGCGGGAGGCTCCACCCACTGACCCGGATGTCATCATAGGTGATCTGCGCATGCGCAGAAGCTTCTGTGCAGAAGAGCGTGCATGGGCACGATGCAAACCGGTAGTAAAGGTAAGTAGAACCTACCCCTGGTCATAAGTCACTTTTTTCAATGCCACTGTAACTTTGAATTGTCACTAAATGACTGTTATAAGAAAAGGACTACCTGTATACACTACCTGAAAATCATATTTCTGCAGTGCCAGGCACCAGGGAAATCACCTTCTCCTCTTTTACGCCTTTCCTTGCAGCCCTGAACAAAATAATCACTATTAGAAACCACAGTAGGTGAATAATTAAACTCCCCAAATGGCATGTGGTAGAAATAATATGCTTAGATCAACATTTTATACTTAAAATAGGTAAGATAAGAGAAAAGCCATTGTTTTAACAAGGAAACCACAGTGATGACAACTGTATATAACAGAAAAGCCTGGGATTTCGCATCTCTTAGTCACCAACCACACAAGGAAAGTTCACAAAAGAAGGAAAATGCTACTTTCACCAAAAAATATTCAAACCAGGCTTTCTGATTAGACACTAGCCTTCTGCCTAGTCATTGTCTGAGAGATTTTTTTAAAAACCCAAAATAAAATATGTATATAAATTAGGCAGCAAATTTGACATCATTATAACTAATCAGTTAGATGGAGGGTGGGTGGGGGGGGAATGGCAGCATTGTCAAAGCTTGCTGAAATTCAATTTGGAGTAGCCCAATCAACATGGCCAAAGACAGGGCTTCATGCTGGCTCAGGAATTCTGGGAGTTGAAGTTCATCAAGTCTTAAAGTTGTTAAGTTTAGAGACCCCTGGCCAAAGATGATTAATACTAGAAGCTGAGGTTCAGTAACATATGCCACCCAGACTCGCTGTTTATGAGATGGGCAGCCCTATAAATACGATATATAAACCAAAAGACAAATAAACAAGAAGGGAGGCATAGAATCTCCATTCTGACTGAGACCGGAGATATGCTTCGGCCTTCAATTTTCAATCTAATTCATCCAGCAAAGTTTGAGCCAAATCATAAGATTGCTTCAATGTTTCCTGATCTAAACCTAAAATAGAGACATTGGTGGTCCATTAGTTTTTAGAGAAATGATCTGAGCCCTTTCTCCATACTTGCCTTTTCTCCTTTCTGTATGGGTAGTCCTTGACATACGATCACAATTGAGCCCAACATTTAAGTTGTTAAGTGAAGCAGTTGTTAAGTGAAATTTGCTCCATTTTACTTTTCTTGCCAGTTATTAAGTGAATCGCTGCAATTAAGTTAGTAGCATGGTTGTTAAGTGAGTCTGATTTCTTAATTGGCTTTGCTTGTCAGAAGTTCACAAAAGATGATCACCTGACCCCAGGACACTGCAACCGTCATAAATATGAGCCAGTTGCCAAGCATCTGAATTTTGATCACGTGATTGTGGGAATGCTTCAAAGGTCATAAGTGTGAAAAATGGTCATGTCATTTTTTTCAGTACTGTTATATAACTTTGAATGGTCACTAAATGAACTGTTGCAAGCTGAAAACTATCTGTACCTCATTCTGCATCCGCTGCCTACAATCAAGCCTGATAACTTCAACCTGCCTTTAGTAAGGTGGTTATTAGCCCAGAGGTTTACCTCACGATAATTTTGAGATGTGCGGACTTCTGGGAATTGAAGTCTACACGTCTCAAAATTGCTAAAGTTGAGAAACATTGGTTTACATATATGGACTTTTAATTCATTTAAAAAGGTTTTTAAGGTTTTCATTAGAGACTACAGGTAGTCCTTGACTTATGACCACAATTGAGCCCAAAATTTATGCTGTTAAGTGAGGCATTTGTTAGGTGACTTTTGCCCCACTTTACGACCTTTCTTGCCACACTTTTGTTAAGTGACTCACTGCAGTTGATAAGTTAGTAACCTATTTGTTAAGTGAATCTGGCTTCCTCCTTGACTTTGCTTGTCAGAAGGTCGCAAAAGGGAATCACGCGACCCTGGGGACACTGCAACCGTCATAAATATGAATCAGTTGTCAAGCATCTGAATGTTGATCATGTGACCACGGGGATGCTGCAATGGTCACAAGTGTGAAAAACGGTCATAAATCACATTTTTCAGTGCCTTTGTAACTTTGAACAGTCACTAAATGAACTGTTATAAATCGACGATTATCTGTATTCTTCAGTTACATTAAACCTCTTAGCTGGGATATGATTAGTTTTCAAACATAATTTCTCATAATAAGCAGTCCCAATCCCTCCCCCCCCCCCCTCATTCTCCACAGTCCTGCTTGCTGACTGATTCTGGGCAAGTTACTGAAAAACATAACAAGACCACCCAGTTTTAAGACTAGAAATCTGTGTTCCATGACCTGTCTGACTTGAAAATGATTTTTAGCCATAAAAGTTGGCCTAGAAGCCTTGGGTTAGCCATCAAATTGCTTAAAAGTTCCAGCTGTCAGATTTAGCCAGGATACCAGGAAACAGATACTGTTCCAGCTGTGAGGTCCTGACATATTGTAATTCTGGACTATTCACAAGAGTAGCATAAATGTGCGCCACAGTAGTTTGTTAGAGAAATTAAAAATGAGAATAAGGAGAAGTACATTTGGCTTTATGTGGTGGGTTGGGAAGGGGGGGGAATGTAGTCATATACTATTTTGCTAGCCCAGCACCAGGGAAAAGGATAGTAAATAAATATAAAGGGCTGCCATATAGAGAAAAAAAGGTTAGAATTAAAAGCGGAAAAAGGGTAAAAAAAAAGGGGGAACTGACCAGGAAAAAAAAATGCAGTAATACAATCTTAATAAATTGAAGGCAGGTGGGGGAAAGTCATTTTTAGCTCCAGGCCAGAGTAGATAAACTAAGCAATCATTTCTTCCATACATTCTGTTGAACTTCTGGGTTGTAAGATAAAAATAAAAGTTACCTTTCCTGCTAATTTAGACACACCCCAGCAAAATGAAGATCTCATCATTTGCTGAATAATAAGAAACCTCAATCTGGAATTATTTCTGGCCTGGGCGAAGACTCTACTTAGAAGAGCCCTCAATGCACTGAGGAAATTTAGTTGCTGTCTTCCATTTTGGAAGTGTGAAATGTAAAATCATGTCCCGGCTGTTTATTTGCTGTACTATTTCAAGAATCTTAGAAAAGCTGAGGTATCTTTGTGCCGAGCAGAGGTTAAAGCTAAATTTCATAGCACACTAGTCAGCTACAAATTTGACATGCTCTACAACTTTAACAAACAGGGAAGGCATCCTGGAGTAATATTTATGCCTTGCTCATAGCATCACCTGTTGTTGTTGTTGTTTTTTTTTTTTTTGAGTGGGGGAGAAGCGGACATTATATTTTCTCCCATGTCAGCATAAACATCCTTGGAAGCAGAAGTAGATGCAAAAAGATGCACCATTCATACTGATGAGGTGTCCATTTCAGAAAATTCATGGGGGAGCAATTTATTTTTTTAAAAATGCTGCAATTGCAGATCCACAAACCATTTATAAAACTGAGCTGGAGCCTCCTGGAATGTGGCTGCCAGAGGTGGAAGTTAACCTCTAATTAAGAGCAGATTCACATGACTAAGTTTGCCTGCTTCGTTTCTGTGTTTACACAAATGTGGGGGTGTGATATAATAGTCCAATTCATCAGGAATTCCTTTCACACCTGTCCCCACTACAAGCTCATGCAAATTCCACAAAAAAATTAGCTCAAAGGTAATTTGCCCAAACATTTTTTAAAAAACCTCCACATTCTGTTTTAACAAAAGAATTTTAATTTAGTTAGCTTGTGGGGGCACCTAAAGTAGAATACTTAGAGTAATAAATATGAAAGCTGCCAACGTGCAGCTTTCAACCCTCTGATTCAATCCATAGGCAGCTTGATTCATCATGCCTCAGTAGTTGGATGTAGCACAATCAAAGTTTTTGAAAGGGCTAGTCTTTTTCTCTTAATCCATGCTTGAACAATAATAATACACCAACATTTAAAAGCCTAGGGAGAAAGCCAGAAACCAGTACCTCTTTTGCAAAAGCAGCCTCAATCAAAAAGGAAAATTCTTCCCAATCTGTAGCAAAAGAAAGGAGAAGATGTGCCAAGGCGGCATTATTTTCTCAAGTGCAGTTAGTCCTCAATTTATGGCCACAATTGAGCCCAACTTTTCTGTTGCTAAGCAAGACAGCTGTTAAGTGAGTTTTGCCCCATTTTATGACCTTTCTTGCCATAGTTGTTAAGTGAATCACTGCAGTTATTAACTTAGAAATGTGATTATTAAGTGAATCTGGCTTCCCCGTTAATTTTGGACAACAGAAAGTTGCAAAGGGTGAACACATAACCCTGGGACACTGCAACCATGATAAAATACACGCCAGTTGCTAAGTATCCAAATTTTGATCACGTGACCATGGGGATGCTGCAACAGTCTGAAATGTGAAAAACAGTTACAAGTCACTTTTTTTAGTGCCGTAGTATGCATTTTGAATGGTCACTAAATGAATGGTTATAAGTCGAGGACTCCTTGTGAGGCACAGCTAGTGAGCTGATGAACTGAGAACTGAAGAAGCTTCTTGAATGAGAAGTGAGACATTTTTCAAGGAAAAAAAAATCAAGGAAGTCCAATTGCTTTGTGAAATGCATCTTTGATATAACTATAACCTGAACGATTGAGAATCTCCATAGACAATTGAATACCTTCCAAAGCACCAACTTTTTTTTACATCCCAGTCCGTTTGGTACTGACTTGCAATCATTTTCATGTCTCTTATCTCCAAACTGCTGAGAACAAGCAAGAGTACCACAAACCAAGGAGTGTCCTTCCTCCCCACCCCCCTTGACCAAAAGAAGAGTAAACAAAACCGTCACCTAATCAGTGTTCTGTCTCCCCCAACCATCACAGAAAATGAAACCCAACAGTTCTCCTAATCCCACTTCCATACATTCTTGATTTCAATCTCATCCATTTGTCTAATCTTTTGCAACCATGTGAGTGGTTGCTATGAAGAAAAGCTCTCCCAGCTGAGGAGCAGCTTTTCTTGCTGCATTCAAATCCTCTTGCATCCTCGTGTGAAGGTGAAAGTTCCGCATGTTCACAATTGAGCACTTTTCTCAATGCCGCTAACCACGATTGCATGAGTAGGAGGGTGCTGCATTTGAAATAAGGCCTGGAGACAGAAACAGGATGCTGAATCTCTGAGCCAGGAAGTGAGGTGAATTCTGGAAGTTGAAGTCCACAGTTCAGTCATGAAGTTGCCATAGTTGCCCACCCCTGGCCTAGTGGGTAAAATGAATCAGTTGCAAATTCTGCAGTACTGAAGAGGCTGACCAGCTTTTCCTTGATCTCAGATAAATCGATGAAAACCTACGGGGAAAAAAACCACCCAACTCTCAAACACCAACCAAGATGGAAAAATAAAGGCTTGATGCTGATCCTAAAGGGACACCAAGAGGCCAAAGCCTTTGATATTGTATCCCATCTTTCATGTTGCCTTGGCTATGGGTCTATCCCCTCCTCTGATCACATACCTGGAGTACCTGTACAAGTTTTTCCCCAGTGTGGCTTGCAGAGACTTCCATCAGACATGGAAGGGGTGTTTGTCAAGGTGATCCCTTGTCCCCACTCCTGTTCATCAAGGGCATCATGCAGGGGTGAGTTCAAAAATTTTTTACTACTGGTTCTGTGGGCGTGGCTTATTTTGTGGGTGTGGCTTGGTGGGGGGTAATGTGACTGGGTGGGCATGGCCAACTTTTTTTTTTTTTTTACTTTTAAAAGCATTTTTTCTACAACCTTAAGAGGTTGTAGAAAAAATGAAAGCATTTTTTCTACAACCTTAAGAGGTTGTAGAAAAAATGCTTTTAAAAGCCTCTGACAATCAGGCAACTCAGCTGGGATCGCCAGAGGCTTTTAAAGGCATTTTTTTCCCTACAACCTCTTCAGTCGAAGAGTCAAAGAGGTTGTAGAAAAAATGCTTTTAAAAGTAAAAAAAAAAAGAAAAGCCCCTGATGAGGTGGGCGGGGTAAGTGAGCGGTGACCGGGCCGGGGACCGGTTCAGGGGCATAGCCAGCCAATGTTATCACCGGTTCTCCGAACTACTACAAATTTTTACTACCAGTTCTTGCGAACCGGTGCGAACCGGGAGCAACCCACCACTGGCATCATGTGAGCATTGTTACCTGAAACCAGGTTCCACTTGGATAGCCAGTGAATCTACACTCTAGCCTATGCTGATGACCTAGTCTTCCTGGTGGAGAAATCTACCAGGTTGCAAGAAACATGTGATTGCTTGTCCAGAGCTCTTCACTTGGTCAGTATGCTGCTGAATGTGAAGAAGTCCTTTGGCTTCATCACCAAAGGTGGGAAGTACAAATATGTGCCACCAACTTCCTATCAATATATAGGCAATTATATCTGCCCTTTAGAGCCTGATGACTCAGTGCGATACTAGGCCTCCATTAGGCAATGTCATCCCTAACCAACACAATGGATGCTATGTTATAAGAACTGTCTAAGGCACCGTTTAAGTCCCACCAATGTCTTAAGCTGCTGAAAATCTACCTGGTGCCCAAATTTCATGGAACTCATTCTTGGCCCTGCTCACCATAACACCCTGAAGAAGCTGGACTACCTGGTTTGTTCAGTGGTGAGATTCTGGCTATGATTACCAAAGGATACTCGCCTGGCTTACTTCCATTCCCATGTCAAAGTTGGAGGTTTGGGGGCTCCCTATTTCTCCACCTTCATTCCACTTCTGCAGAAGGTCTGCTTTGAGAAGATTGCATCAAATTCCTGTTTGATATTGTGAAGCAGCAAAATGCTTTTCACTCCCTTGGGAGATGGATCAACAAGCTATATAAACTGAACTCTCTTGCTATTACCACCAAAGCAGAAGTATAGACTGAGTAAAAGAATTTACTCACCAATTCATCCACAGTCAAGAATTGAATTTCATCAATATTGACATAACCAGTCATGAGTATCTGTTGTACCCCTCCCAGATGTTTCCTCAATTGTACTTGCAAGGCATCCAGTTGAGGGGTGACCTATTCTCTACCAAATCTAGGACTGTGTGGGGCATTTCTCGTCAAATTATTGATAAGTTCTTTAGAGGTGCCTACAGTGCCCCAAAACACTTCATCATATACTGCAAGTCTGCGAAGTCACTCATGATATGAGATGCACATGACATAATAGGGTTCTTTGCCACCTAGAACAACTTCTGTTATGCATCAGTATCCATTCCTGGGTTGAGGTCATCATCCCATCTGGGGCATTGTTCATCAAACCAGATTTAATTGTGGAGGGTCAGTTGTGGATCCTCAATGTTTCAGTGCCTTCTGGTTACAGGCTGAAAAAAATCCTGGGACTTTAAGATCACCAAGTATGATCATATCAATTGTATTGAAAACCTTCTACATTGGGCCAATTCTTTTACTTCAATATACCACCTACCTGTTACCATTTCAAACTAGGGACTGTTGTATGATCCATCAGGCAGTGGACTTCATCACTGGTCTTGAGCTACTAGGACATTATGGACCTTTGCCGATTAATCACCAGTGGCTCACTCAAGTGCTTACGATTTGTATACTCATAGAACTAAGATTGGTTGTTTTTGAACTGTTTATGGACAATCTTGAACTGTTTATGAACATTCATGACTTACGACCAGCTTTGCAATTATTACTCTTGCTGGACTGTCTATTAGCGATTTATTGCTTCAGAGGGTTATTTGTGGAGGGAGGAATGGTTTGCTTGAAACTGCTGTCTCTTTTACCTGTAATGTTGACCTATCTAATAATAAATGTATTCAGCATAAGTGAAGATCTTATGCTCAAGCTAGTTACTGATGGACTAGAACTTTATAACGGTGTGATATAGAAGTACCCACAAAATCGCACAAGTGGGAAAATATTGCTTTCCTGCACATTTGGTAACTGCTCAAGACATCTGTTAGAAAGTTTGCATTCCTAGTTATTTCATTTAATTACATTTACTGAAATAGCAAAGAATTTGCTTTACAGTATTTGTTTAATACTAGTTGAAAAGAGAGAATGTCATTTTGGAAATGAGACAGAAATTAACACACCTGGAAATTATCTGTACCAGGATAATTAAAGATTGTGTCACTGGCCTTGTACCTTTCTGGCATCTGTTTATGTGTTACACGTTACAGCCTCTTCTTCCTATAAAATCAGTTGCATATACAATCTTCCCTGATCATTTGAAAGTTTCCATTACAGAACCGCTTAGCTTCAAAACACCCTGGCTGATGCAAATCTTGCGGCATTTCCCCAAAGAACTAACCAATTATGAAAACCCCTAAAGAGGCTTATCAAAACTGAACAAATGACTTTCATCACTTTCTCAGAATAACCGGGAAGCAAAATCAGGCCAAAAAGAAGTTCACAATGAATGAATAAATGATGCAAGTTCACCCCCAAAAATATAATCATCTTGGGAGGGATTGAAATCCTAGCAGGTATCTCTTCTAAGTTTGAGTCCAGCACTGCAGCAATTGCTTGTTGTGAAATAGTTGTGTGAGTCTAGCCTCACCTCCTTTCTTTTCCATTTAATCTCTGCCATTTTTTAGCCCAAGTACGTAATCAATAATAAGTCTTAGAAACAAAGTCTCGTTTCCCTTACAATCAAAGCGCTTCCAAATGTGGGTTTTTTTTCTATTTCTTATTTTATATTTTTATAGTGAAAAGTATTAATTTTTGAAGCAGTCAAGAAGTTGATTATCCAACCTCTTAAAAAGACAAACTTTACATTTCTTGCGAACTGACCTTGAAGGGTGGCTTCCCTTTTGCACAGGGATTCATATCTGGAAACCTCACAGCTGAACCTTTCATATCTCTCTGAGGAAACAAGTTACTGTACTCACAAATGAGGAAATGTTACTTAGTGGGCTGCTTCTGTTTTGTCCAGGTAGTATTCCCAATCTTCCAAAACACTTTTACTAACATTACAAGATAATAACAAAGGAACTGCTGTAGCATTTGCAGCCTGGAAGCTATAAAAATGCACCTAATTGGTAGTTATGGAGAATGGCAAAAGGACAAAGTGGCTACATTTTTATTGCTTTGCTGCTTGACAAAGTCCTTGAAATCCGGGTTCTCTTTATTGCCTATCTATTCTGCTACTAGTCTGGGGTTTTGTATACTCTAGTCATTCTGTGTGGGGAGATTGAAAATAATCACTTTCCCTAAACAAATATTACAAAAAAAGAAAACATGTAGACAGATGTGTCTCTTTTTAGAGAACACAACTTTTACTACTGACAAAATCTTACCTTCCCCTTCAAAAAGGACAAATATATCTGTTTAGCGTGAACAATAAATCAAAGCTCTAGGGAAACTGAATGGATCCATGGAGGAAGAGAAAGACTCCCATTAAGTATCCAATTTTTATCCTCAAAGAAATCTTTATCTGTAAGTAAAATCGTGTGTCTCTGAGGGTTCAGTGCACATTTTCTTTTCTTTTTAAAAAATGCTCATTAGCTGTTGGTATGAATCTTGTAACATATACGTTGTGTGTGTCCCTATGATGTTGCTTTCCACTTGTCCCCAGCCAAGGAGTGAGATAGGCTTAAATCATTATTTGCTATGCCAGTGTTTTCCATTTATTCTAACATAATTTAAGGGGACTTCAAGGTAAGTAAAATCTATTACAATATCACCACTACCTCAGCGGGCAGATAAGGATACGTGTCAGCAATGGAGAAAATAATGTTTGTGTCCGTAAGGTTCTCTGCCAATAAGAGAACAGTTGGATAGTATTGTAACTCAGTTGCAGAGACAGGCCTCCAAAACAAGGAGGTCACTTTGCTTCATGAACAGCTTTGAGAAAGTGATTTGTTTGAACCTTGAAAACCCAAAGCAGCTTTCTATCTTCTTGAGAACTGACTGGAGACATCGTTCGCAGAAGAGCATAGAAATCCCAACTGGACAAAATGGATGTTATCCTACTCATAGTTATCTACTTACCATATTTTTCAGAGTATAAGACGCACTGGAGTATAAAACGCACCTTAGTTTTGGGGGGAAAAAATAAGAAAAAAGCTGATTGGTGGGTGGATTGGCCTCCCAGAATACCCCCAATCAGCTGTTCCCAGAGGTGAATTTTAGCAACAGGTTCGTGGGTTGTAAGCTCTGTACCTTGCTTTTTTTTTCTGCCTCTGAAACTTCTGAAACTCTGTTTCAGAAAAAACTTTTTTTTTCTGCCTCTGAAAGCCTCCGAAACAGAGCTTCAGGGAAAAAAAAGGCTTTTTTTCTGAAGCTTCTTTCAGAGGCTTTTTTTCTGAAACTTTTTTATTCTGAAGGACTATCTGTACTCTGTTCAATCTCCTTTTTTTGGTATTGGTATATAGATTAACCTCTTCAAATCTGTTGGTTATTGTGTCATTTTCGAGACAATGATTTGTTAGCATAGTTTGGTTAGAACCTTTACTGATTCTTCTTTTGTTGCTTGCCATATTATTTTAGATAAAAGCCTTTCAGAGGCTTTTTTTCTGAAGCTTCTTTCAGAGCCTCTGTTTGCGAGGCTGGGCAGGGCTATATTTGGAGTATAAGACGCACCCAGATTTTCACCCTCTTTTTTGGGGGGAAAAAGGTGTGTTTTATACTCCGAAAAATACGGTATCTTAAGAAGACAACCAATGGCCAACAATCATCCTGTTCTCACTGCACTCCAGTCTTAGAGGATCTTCTGTAATAGCATAAGAAGGATAGCATGAGGAAACTATAGGGAAAAAAAAAGTGTGAGCTGACCAAAATCTTTTTTCTCTCTCTTTTTCTTTATGGGAGGCACCTACTAGTACAGGGGTGTCAAACTCCATTTCATTGACGGCCTCATCAGGTTGGGTTTGACCTTGGTGGACCAGGTAGGTGTGGCTGGGGTGGGCGTGGTCAGCTCAACATCACTCATGTCGGGGGCACCTGTGGTGACCCGGGTGGGGCTGGAGGGATCCATTTGTGTCATGTGCCTCCCCGAGCTCCTTTTTTGCTGGCAGAGGGCTGTAGGAGGCCATCCCGGCCAAAAACAGGGACTGGGAGGGCTGTGCATGGCCCTCCTGAGCTCCACTTTCATTGGCAGAGGCACCATGGACTGGTCCTTCACAGTTTCCAGGGCAGCTCTGCGGGCCAGATCTAAGCATCCCATGAGCCGGATCTGGCCTGCGGGCCTTGAGTTTGACATCCCTGTACTAGGACAACAATACAAATGATTCTATTTGTCAAAGTGATATTAGATAGTACCAATTTTCTTAATTTGCATTGGCTACACAGAGTATGTTTTCTCTGTTGGCAATGTGTATCATGGACACTCAGCCCTTCCATCTTGAAATGTACATCGAAAATAATAAAGGAGGATATTTGTAGCTCATGATTGAAATGAGGGGTCGGTGCTCTCTGAGCTTGGTTGTTTTCTTGCAAATGTTTCATTACCCAAATTAGGTAACATCATCACTGCTAGACTAATGAAACATCTGCAAGAAAACAACCAAGTTCAGAGAGCACCAAGGACCCCTCAATGTAATCCTTTTCGCTTAGCTGTCACCTCTCCTGTTTTATTATGTTACTTCAAAGCTACTCGTGTTTTCTCCCTCTCCCTATCATTAATCTATAAATTTAATTCTTAGTTCCCCTATGATTGCCATTAGAACTACTTATTAATACATAGGTACCATGGAGAAAAATATTAAAAACTTAGTAGCAGTGAAGCACTTTCGGGAAATCTTGTACAAGAAGCTGCGTTCAACCCCACTGAGACTCAAAATTGCTCCCCGATAGCTCTGTAGCTACTGAAGAGCTAACTCTTTAGGTCTCTACTCTGAAATGAAAAGGAAAGTATAAACACATCCCCCTTTGATGTTTATCACTTCCTGAAAAGGCTGACACTCCCATCATTCACAGGCTTGCATCCAAAAAACATAAAATAATGGCCATTACAGTATTGCTTGTACACTAATTGGGAAAACATGCGGAGTCAATTTGCTTGAATGTGTGGATTACACTAGCGTTCTCAAATTATTATCACAAATTGTCAGATTTGTACATTCATAAAACATGGAAAGTGACATGTTTGGAAAGCAACATTGAGCCAAATCAAGCTAGCTACTGAAAAAGCCTGATAACTGACTAAAGAAAATATAATTATTTTACAATGTCTTTTTAAATTAGTCAGTGTATATATTTTTTTCAATTAAGCAGAATGAGAACAAGGGGTCAGATTTTACTGACTATTTAGAGTCGAGTTATTCCATATATGTGAACAGGGCTGGTAAGCTGCCTTCAAGTTGTTTCGTTTCTATGTTTAATTCACAGAGTTTCCATAAAAATGGGAAATTTTTGTCTAAGACAGTTTTCCAGTAGTAGAAAACCAGTAATAGTAGTAAGATATCCACATTCTTTATATAATCCAAGCATTATTTAGCTGGGTAAAAGAAGATAGGGAGAAACTACAGCTTTTATTAAATACAGGGAGATTTAAGAGAATGTATGAAATCAAAGCTGATGGAATTTGAATTCCACTATCATACTAACCCACCAGCACAAAGACTGAGATTTGGACTTGACTTGAATACACAGTTTTTACTCATGGAACTGTGAAACTGAAAACCTGTGATGAATTCAGACTAGAAAGTTAAGCTACATTTGTTTCCTGGTGGTTGCTGTGTTTGCAAAGCATTGCCTTCTGTTTATATTCAGTATTTTCATAACTCCTCCAAAAATTAACATGTTTCTATTTCTGTAATGGAAAGAAAATTCTAGCAATTTTTCCTAACCAGCCTTACCTAAGCAAACTTAGGTCTAGTGTCAATAGGACAATTGAGTCTTTCATTTTAAATTTAAATACTTCAGATCTGACACATAACATCTCGAATGCATTAAATATACCCTGTCGCTGTGTTTGTCATTTCAAAATTCAACAGAGACTACAATTTTCCACAAATATGACTGCAGTCTTTTCCTTTATGTATGCCTAATTAGTCAATTTTGCCATTCTAGCGTATTAATTAACTATTTTGTTCCTATCTATTCAGAGTTGGTGTACTTGTCCATCTAGAGCAGGGGTGTCAAACTGGCGGCCTGTGACCGAGATGCGTCACGCGAAGGCCATGCCCATTCCAACTCTGCGAATGGGAAAAATGTCATGGAACATCATGTGATGGCAATGTGATGCCACAAGTTTGACACATGTGATCTAAGAATAATTCTTTTAAATAACAAATATTGTGATCGTATATTAAAATGACTACATTTTCAAAACTGCATGCAAAACAAAATAATAAAAAATAATGAATACAGGTAGCCTTTAACTTCTGACAATTTTTTCCTTTGCTAAGCAAGACATTTATTCAGTAAATTTTGCCCCATTTTACAACCTTTCTTGCCACAATTGTTAAGTGAATCACTGTAGCTGTTAAGTTAGTAACCTGGTTGTAAAGTGAATCTGGCTTCCCCCTTGATTTCGCTTGTCAGACGGTCACAAAAGCTGATCACAGAACCCTGGGACACTGCAACTGTCATAAATACGAGCCAGTTGCCAAAAGTCCAAATTTTGATCATGTGACCATGGAAATGCTGCAATGGTTGTGTGAAAAATGATCCTAAGTCACTTTTTTCAGTGCTGTTGTAACTTTGAATGATCACTAAGCGAAAAATGGTAAACCGAGGATACTTGTAATGCACTCAAGATAATTTACTCCTTTTCACTGCTTCCATGTCCTAGAACCGTGATGGCGAACCTATGGCACACGTGCCAGAGGTGGCACGCAGCACCCTCTCTGATGGCACATGAGCGATCACCACAGTTCAGCTCTGCTGTGCATGCAAGCACCTGTCCCACCGGCCAGCTGGTCTTCAGGTCTCTGCTGTGCATGTGCGGGGGGCGGGGGGTGGGGGGCGTGCGGGGGGGCTGCATACACATACACAGGGGCAGGGCACATATGCAGGGGGCACGTGTGCATTGCATTTTGGGGGTTCGGGCGCGCTTTGGGCACTCGGTCTGGAAAAGGTTAGCCATCACTGGCCTAGAACTTCTAACCAGCTTAAAGAGGTGCATCATCTGTGGTTCTCTTTGGAAAAATCCATGTTCTAACATTCAGTTTAGAATTTGGAACTTAGCTCACATTACTTATCCAACTTTAGCTGGACAAAGAGCCAATGTGCTATCCCTTGATTGGAATACCATCGGGAATACCGCCTGGATAGCTCTGCAGACTAAGTACTGTAATTTAACACCAGCTGTCTGCAATTAAAGTAAGTTCGAATCTTGCCAGGCTCAAGGTTGACTCAACCTTCCATCCTTTCTAAGGTAGGTAAATTGAGGACCCAGTTTGTGGGGGCAATAGGCTGACTTTGTATAAAATATACGAAAGTATGAAGGCTATTGCTTAACGCACTGTAAGCCGCCCTGAGTCTCCAGACAAGGGCGGCATATAAATCAAATTAAAAAAAAAAGTTAAAACTTATAGAAGGAAATACCATACCTCTTACGTATTGATGCCTATCCAATCATTGGGAATGCCACTCGACTTTAAAAAGTTTTTAATTTTTTTAATGCATTGGAATGGTGCCAGTTTTAAAGGAATTCAGCCAATTTACCTCACCATTCCAAGCAAGCAATGAAAGCTTTATTCTTCATCTAAGAAGTATGGACTGAGGAAAAGTTGGAGAAGTAATGCATGGATTGATGCCACTTTAGGAATACAGAAGAAGATCCAGCCAGGCTTGCTTATGCCCTCCCAAAAGTAAAGATAAGATCTTACCTGTGATATCCTAAGTATGGATGATGTTCCCAAGAAGAATTACATCTGAATTCTGATCATTAAAAATACAGGTAGTCTTTGACTTACAACAGTTCATTTTAGTGACCGTTCAAAGTTACAATGACACTGGGAAACATGACTTACGAACTTTGAAGCATCCCTGCAATCATGCGATCAAAATTCAGATGCTTGATAATTGGTTCACACTTAAGACCGTTGCTGTGTCCCAAGGCAATGTGATCTCCTTTTTGCAACCTTCTGACAAGCAAAGTCAACAAGGAAGCCAGAGTCACTTAACAATTTATCAACTGCAGGTGATTCACTTAACAAATATGGCAAGAAAGGTCATAAAATGGGGCAAAACTCGCTTAACATATGTCTTGCTAAACAACAGAAATGTTGGGCTCAGTTGTGGTCGTAAGTTGAGGATTACTTGTAAAGACATTTCCTTTGGCCCAGGTTTTAAAAGCAATTTAGATGTATTAAGACTTCATTTCTGCTCCTCTTGTTGCATGTAAGTTTCACTCTAGCTGGCTCCAGCATTTTAAGTGAAATGATTTTATTGACTATTAAACTGCTGTGCTAGCTATTCAGAGACACTTGGGAAGCCTACATAATTCTGGAATGATTCAATATAGAGTACAGTTCTCATAAAAATGTATTGTCCTATTATTCTGCACTCATCTTAACAAACCACAGTAAATTTTGTAAAATAAAATAACTTGAGAAGCAGGCAAGGATGGGAATAGCTGAAGTCATTATAAAGATTAATAAGACATATTCCATAACAGCTTGAAATATAATTTGACAATTATTCAGCACTATTGAGGAACATTTAAAAGGTGGCCATCATATGCTCTTCTTTTTTCTGGTTCTTACATAAATATATTTGATCAATACTATGAAGTGCCATTTACAACCTGCAAAATTGTTAGAGAAAAATATGGGAGTAATATTCTTTCCTATCAAATGCTACACTATGAACTCTGCAAATAAAGTCACAGCCCAACATACCACCTCCATAGGATTAATTAATGACAATTTATCTTGGCCCGTCAACTTCTAGAAAATTAAGTGGCCTTTAAAGCATGGACTGCTGGTGAGCAATTAGTGCAGTATAAAATTTTTTAAATGCAAGAACATGCCTATCTTAGCCAATATTGCAATGTAGGTAGATAGATAGACGAACAGATATTGCCAGAAGTCTACACTATAGAATGCTTTACAATACTGTACAACAATATATAAGCAATAAAAATGGCAATACATTAAATTCCCTTAAACAAAATTCAATAGCTGACTGAATAATATAAGGGGTGCATTTCTCTTTTGAGTCGAATTACAGACATCAACCATTTTCAAGTACTCACATTGTCTCTGAAATCATAGCTGTGGCCAGTTGTCTGTCTTTTTCTGACCTTGTTTGTTCAGTGGGGGCTAGAACACAGTGTAATTGTGTTACATCTCAGCTGATAACCCATCTGCACAATTTATTATGACATGGTAGTTATTTAGCATATGATGAGAACATGACAAGAGAGAAGTAAACATATAGACACAAGTCACAGAATTATATATAAAACTTCTTTGGGGGGGGGGTATGGCAGTGGCCTCATAACTGGATGTCCAATTCAGCTATCCAGGCCTCTGGCATTGCTCCATGCAGATTTTATAGGGAACCAGAGAACGCACATCGTGAGCAATTTTGCGCAATATGTTTAATAGTTTGCATATCTGCACCACAATCTTAACAAGAGGAATCTTTCCATCCTCACTGATATAGGGCAGAGGCAATTCTTCCAGAATCACACCTATTTCTGTTCAATTTTGTTCAGACAGAGCAAGGCAGGTTGAAACCAGATGGTTTGGAAGAGGGATCACTAATGGTCAGATCACAAGAAGGTACGGTGGATCATTCCTCTCTGCAGGCATTCTCAAGGTTAAATGCTGGCCTATGGGATTTCAACCTTGTGATGGACAGTGCATTGTCCTTCTGAATAGGGAGGGCCTTGTTGTTGAGCATTCTTGACCAATGCCAACTGATAGCTTGTTGTCTTCTAATGTGGGTTGATACGATATTGCTAAGTACTGGTAACCAGTACATAGGAGTGAGATGAAATGTGTCAAAGATGATATGCATTATCTGGTGGAGTTGGACATCAATCATTTGGGTGTTGGTGCTGTTAAGCCACACACTTGCACAACATTCAACTGTGAAATAGACCAAAACCAAGGCTGTTGTTCGTAGGGTGTGAGCATAGTACCCCAGGATGTCGCAACCAGTTTGTTCAGTAAATTGTTGTGGTTTTTCAGTTTTGCAGCTGTTTTTCCAGGTGCTGAGAGAAGGTTAGTGATCTGTCCAATGCTACCCCCCAGGTACTACAGAGATTTATTACATTGTAAAATAGAGTTCTGGAACTTCACTGAAGGTTGGTAATTTGCATACTTATTTCTGAGGTGGAATGTGGCTACTTCTGTTTTTGTTAGGCTTGGTTGGAAGAGCCATTTTTTGAAGCAGTCATCCATCTTTTGGAGATCTTGAGAGAGGATGTCCTCTGTATCGCTGAGGTTGGTTCTTTGGACTGTCAGATTGATATCATTGGTAGAAATAAATTTCCAAGAAACAGTTTCAGGCAGGTCATGGATGTACAAATCAAAAAGAGCAGTGATCCTTGTGGTAGACTGTTATTCAACTCACAATATCTGCTTCTATTGAGTTCTGTGAAAACTTGGAATAACCTGCTACTCAAGACTGTTAATCAAGGCAATAATATTATGGCAGGGTATAACCTTGATTAATTTGAGAAGTCCTTCTCTCTAGACAGTATCATAGGCTGCCAAGAAGTCAAGAAAAACAGAGTCATTTTTCATTTTCCTTTGAAATCCATTCTCCAGGTGGGAAGTTAGTGCAAGGACTTGATTGCTACAATCACAATTGGAGTGAAATCCAGCTTGTTCTGCTTGGATTACAGATTCTACTGCTAGGTCTATTCTCTTTAACACAAGTCTTTCTAAAGGTTTGTAGGTGACATAGAAAAGAGCAATTGGCCTATGACTTTGGGGAAGGTTCGGATCCTCCTCCCCTGGTTTCAAAATTGCAATAATTGCAATTGCAATAATTTTGAATATAGAAGGCAGCTATCCTGAGTATAGTATGGAACTAAAAAAAGGAGGGAAGTCAAGGTTTAGTTGCTGGTCCACAATTCTTCAATAGTTCTGGGTGCACGCCATCAAATCCTGCAGCTTTACCATTTTGTAAAGAATCCAGCCCCCTTTGCACTTGTTCTGACATAAATGGGCATGAGTATAAATCATGTGATGGAAGATCATGCTTCAAAAGTTTAAGTTCAGATCTAATTGGTCTGGTGAATTTCTTATATTTTATTGTTCTTGAAGTAGAGACAAGATGATTAGCTATGGATTCCCCATTGATGGTAAATGTTTTCTTGATGGTATGGATAATGACATGGGACAGGCCTTTCCTGCTGGAGTAGGTAAAGTTTAGATTTTCTACAGTCCTAGACCAGGGGGCGCAATGGATCAGTGGCTAGAGACACTGAATTTGTCAGCTAGAAAGCTGACAAACTGGGTTCGAGACCTGAGCACTGTGCAATAGGGTGAACTCCCATACTTGCCCTAGCTCTTGCCCACTTAGTAGTTCGAAAGCATGCAAACATGAGTAGATAAATAGGTACCACTTCGGTGGGAAGATAACAGCCTTCCGGGCACCTCGGTATACAATCATGCTAGCCATATGACCAGAGAAGAGTCTTTGGACAATGCTGGCTCCCTTGGCTAAAAAATGGAGATGAGCATTACCCCCCTAGAGTGACTGGAAAGGAGAAATCTTTACCATTATCTTTTACAGTCTTGGACCATTTCTGAAAACTCTGTGCACAAGCAACTTGTCTCCTCATTCCATCCGGGGACATAATCTTTACAGTAGCCTCCAGGGATATTCCTTTCAGCCACAGATTTTATTACGCCAACAAACTTGTTGTTGACATAGTAGCGAGGTTGCTTTAAAATAAGTTAGATCCACTTCTGGGGAAAGAAATGGGGAACTGAAGATAGCTCCACTAAAAGCTAAAAGCCCAGGTGAGTTTCTTTCCAGTGGGAAATGTTGTTATGAATTCTTAAACTAAAAAGTTATACGATGGGATTTTGAGGGCTGGACAGTTGAAGGTTTAGTTCAAGAAGAAACTAATGTCAATTAAAAGGAGAAAAAACATTAAATTTGACTTACTAATTCAGAATGGAGCAAAATATTTGAACAGTGAATATATTGAAGGACATTGGTGAACAAGTTAATTTTTAAAGGGTTTGCCAGACACTTTAAAAGATGTCATGGAGGAAGAACACGTTTTATCTAATGTGACTGAGACGGATACAAAAGTTGGTTTAAAACTGACAGATTACAAGTAACACACCCACAGAATGACCTGGGTAACTTTTCTGTATTGGATTTACAAAACTGACATGCTAAAGCTTTCAAGAATATATGAGAAGAAACAAAGAACATTTGAAAAGAAAACAAACCCTAGGACATTATTTAAAAGGATTAGAGATTAGGGTTGTTAGAAGTAAAAGGAAGGAATAGAAAGTTGATTTATTTGTCCAGGGTTAAAATAGATGTATTGTTATCTCTGTTAATCTTTAACAAACTTTTGCTGACTAAAATTTTGCTGACCAAAGCACTTTTCTGGTTTTTTTTTTCTCTTTTTTAGTTTGTATTGGTTTCTATATTCTTAATCGTAATATTCAATAAAATTATTATAAACAATAAAATAAACTGGACTCAAATTTAAACTCAGGACTTGGCAAGCATAATAAAGCATGAAGAAAAAGTTACTTTTGCTTGTTTCGTTTGTCCTTTCAGTCCCTTTTTTCTCCCCGATATGCTGCGTTCTGGACAAGCAACCTGAAAAAAGAAGCAAAGATCTGAAGTGATTTTTGATATATCTGTCAAACCCCAACCATAAGAGATTTATAACCTCATTCTATTATCCAAAGACAAATAGAAATATTTTTTTTGCAACTATAAGACTTTGAAGACCTGTGGACTTTAACTCCTACTTGGCTGGGGAATTCTGGGAATTGAATCCACAGCAGTGGTGGTATTCTGCTGGTTCTAAGCGGTTCAGGCAAATCAGTAGTGGCGGCAGCAGGAGGCTCCGCCCACCTGCCCAGACGTCATCACTCTCGCTCTGCACGCGTGCTCACATTTGCGAACTGGTAGCGAAGGTAAGTGAATATCACCACTGATCCATGGGTCTTAAAGTTGCCATGGTTGGATTCCCCTGAACTAGATCAAAAATATTTAGTCTGCTTCCAAGAATCAGGTAAGGGCATGTAGATTTAATCTTTTCTAAATGGAAAGGTTCACCATCAAAGCATTCTAACCGAAAATCCCATGTTTTAAAAATAAAGTGAAAAAGCAAACCCCAAATGTCAGCGATGTTGGTTGAAAAAAAAGGCTGTGGAACTAAAAAAGGAAAGGAAAGAGAGAAAATTAGGAAAAGAAGCAAATAAATGGGCTAGGTCTTCAGGGTTCAAGAGAGAAGAGGAGCAGGTGGTAGAGCAGATCAGAGAGATTTAATGAACTGAATGCCTTGTCCCTAACAATAAAGGGGAAAACTAATCTCACCCTTGGATCTGTTCACAGATGGACTTCCAATAACAAATAAGTGCTACATATGGAAATCAATCTATCAGGGCCCTCCCACAAGGTGTGCAGGAAGGAAAAGAACCAAAATGTAAGTTATTTTTCTTGAAGGGGAGAGGGGGAAAAAGAATACTCTGTTAAAAGTAAATGTGCTTGCACATATCCATTTCAGTATTCATTTTCTAGTTAACATTTGAAAGCTTTTTCAATAGAAATGCTTACTTTAACAGGCCTCACTAATGGCACCATTAGCAAATCTCACTGGGCAATAAGATCACTGGCTTTCTTTCTTTCTTGATTTCCTGAAAGTATTTCTGCCTGTTAACATTTCTGCTTTTCAAGCAGCCACTAAAGGCAGAAGGGTCCAGTCCAAAACAAAACAACAACAACCCCTCAGAATCTCATAAGTTACTCTCTCTAAAAAGCTTGTTGTATTTTCACAAACATTAAGCCAGGGGTTTGTTCGACTATTAGGTAAATCTATCACAATTGCCTGGAATAACCTACTGCACAATAAGCTACAAACTGTTCAGCACAGCACTTCACACTATTCATTCTGGCTTATTTGTATTTTTTTTTTCTTCTACGGATGTAACTCAACATCATACAGTATTTGGTGAATTTTAGCCCCTTCTGAGTCTAAACTGAGTTCTTTTTATTTTATTTATTAAATTCATTAGCTGCCCATCTTACTACAGGGCAACTTTGGGTGATTTACAATGTTAAAAAGATGAAATTATACAAAACCCTTACACAATACAAATAAAATACTATAAAAATACAAATACTCAACCCTAACTAAAAGATGGAGAAAGAAGGAGTAGGATGAATAGGGAGGGAGGTGGGATCTGTTATTAATCTATCAACCACTCCAATGTGAAGGCTCTCCATTGGAGCTCCAAGCCAACCTACAGAGCCAGATAATTAAGTTCTTGCGGAAGGGTGGGAGGGCGGGAGCTGACCTCACTCCAGGGGGTAAGATACTCCAAAAGGCAGGACCAACTGCAGAGAACTTGCTTTTCCTGGACACCACCAGCTGGAATACCCTGGCCAATGGGGTCCACATCATGCCTCCTCTGCCGGCATTTGTGGGGCAGGCCAATCCCAGTGGGATAAGAAAATCCCTCATGTAAACTGGAGCCATGCTAGATATCCCATGTTAGATATCTGTATGGCAGAAACTAAACACATACCAAAATTTGTCTTCCTCTTGTCTATCTATTTATTTCAGCATGAGAAGCCTGGAGATAAATTTTAAAGAGGAGACCAAGGAGAAAGTTAGGAACTTTCTACCTTTCAGCCTTTTTAATCCTACCATTAAATCCGATCACCTCTGTTTTATTATATCATTTATGTCCAATATTCTGGCAAGTTGGACCATAAAGAAGCATAATATTTTATTTCACGGCATATATATTGGCACCTTTTTGCCAAACCACTCAATGTGATTTATACAGTATTTGATAATAGAGTTTTTTAAAAAATGGATGAAAGAGGAAAATAATCATGTTTGGATATCAGTGAGGCTGAACAAACAGGATCAAAACTATAGTACTCCCCACATCTTTTTTTAAAGAGAGAGAAAATAATTCCTTGTTTTTATTTAGGAATTTTGTCTTTAAAAGTTGATACCTACAAGTTTATTATTTGGGGCAGCTTTAAAGCAATTTGTTGAGGGTAAAACTGCCCTCTGCAAAGTGGTGCAACGGACCAGACAGCGAATAGATACATTGCTTAGCAAAACACACAGATACTCACAGACTCCGAACATTTAAAGAAAAATAAACAGTCTTTACTTGTAGTAAAACAAACAAACTTGGCTTCTCAAAACAAAGATAACACTTCTTCAAATAATCACGGTTCAACACAAAAACATAGTTTGCTTACAATTCCAGTTCTCTTCAGTAACACAGACACAGTTCCTTTCAGCAGTTCAACCTTCTAATAGCAGGAGCAGAAGTGAATGAACTTCCTGCCTTCTTTTATGTCTGCTTAGCACAGCCAATTAGTCATCTTGTAGCAGTTGAAGTTACAGAACATAGTTTTCTATATATATATATATTTTTATACACTTTATTGATTTTTTTTTAAGACAGATAATATATAATAACAATTTTGTTTGACATCGGATTTGCAGTATTTGTACATATATACATGAAAAAAATATCTGGTGTCATTTATACTATACATTTCTAATTAATTTCTGCACCTTTAACTCCTTCCTTGATTCTATCATTTATCCATTCATACCATCTTCCCTACACCATATCATAATCTGAATTTTCTTCATCACTTATCTCGTGTGTTAATTTACTTATCTCTGCACACTCTAATATTTTGCTAATTATAAGGTCGTCTGGTGGTAGGTCTTTCTTTTTCCAGTATTGAGCGTACGCCAGTCTGGCAGCTGTAGTTATGTGTATTAGGAGGTGGACCTTTTCCTTTCCATGCCCTTTCTTTACCATTCCCAGGAGAAATATTTCTGGGTTCAAATCAATTTCTTCTTTGAGTATGTCTTTCAACCATCTCCGAATTTTGCTCCAGTATCTTTTTGCTTCGGGGCATGTCCACCACATATGAAAGAAGGTGCCCTGACCATGACCGCATTTCCAACAATTTGGGTGTACATTGGGGAACATCTGTGCTAATCTTGCAGGTGCTAAATGCCACCTATGAAGCATTTTATAATGATTTTCCTTGTACGTGGCTGCTCTAGTTAATTTATAATTTTTATTCCACGCCTCTTCCCATTCATTAAAGTTCAAACTATGCCCGATATTTCTCTCCCACGCTCTCAATTGGTTTCTGATTATGTCTTCATCTCTATCCTCATCTAATAAGTAATTGTACAGCTTGGCCAACGCTTTTTTTCCTGGTCCCATCAGAATTTTGTCTAATCCGTTGTATCCTAATTCTAAGCCAAATTCATCCTTATCTTTCTGGTATCTTGATTTTATTTGCATGTAGGTCCACCAATCTAGGATTATGCCTTGATCTCTCAGGGCATCATTTGATTTAAGGTTTCCCCCTCCATCGACAATGTCTTTGTATCTGCACAGTTTCTCCATTCCCCACCTGTTGGGATAAATCAATGCCTCTACCGTAGAGAGCCAATTTGGGACTTTTGTATAATATCTCTGTCTAATCCCCACCCACGTTTGTATTAGGGAGTCCCTGATTTTATGCCTGTGGAAGTAGGTTTTCTTTTTCTTGTCTTTGTCCCATAAATACGCATGCCACCCTCTCTGTAAATCATGGCCTTCTAACATTAGAATTCTCTTATTCTCCAAAGTGATCCATTCCCTTATCCATATCAGCTTTGCTGCTCTATAGTACATTTCCCAATTCGGGAGTCCAAATCCTCCCACGTTCCTTTTTTCCTGTAAGATTTTGAGTGAAATCCTCGATTTTTTCCCCTCCCAAACAAAATCTCTAGTGATCTTATTTAATTCTAGGAAAAAAATTTTCTCTAAAATCACTGGTAAGTTTTGGTATAAAAATAGGATCTTGGGGAGGATGTTCATCTTGATTGCCGCAATTTTGCCTATAAGTGACAATTTAATCTTTTTCCATCTATCCAAATCTTGTTTTAATTTATTAATTAATGGAGTATAATTATCTTCTCTTAGAGATGAACACCTTTTGGTTAGCCAAATTCCTAAGTATTTTATTTTTGGGACAACCTGTAGGCCCAAAGTTCCTTCTATCTCTTTCTTCTGCGCCTCAGTTACATTCTTAGTTAGTATTTTGGTTTTAGATTTGTTCAATTTAAAGCCAGCCACCTCGCCATATTTACCCAATTCCTCTAATACTTTTTGTCCAGATGTTAATGGGTCTTCTAGTATTAGTGCCACGTCATCCGCAAAGGCTTGCGTTTTATAGATCTCTTTTCTAATTTTTAGGCCTTTAATTTCTTTGTTATTTCTAATCTTACATAGCAGAACTTCTAGAGCCAGAATGAATAATAGTGGTGACAGGGGGCAGCCCTGCCTTACTCCCTTCTTGATTTGGAATGTTCTTGTCCTATCTCCATTAACTAGAATGCTCGCCCTCTGATGTCATAGATAGTCTTTATCATCTTTTCGAAGTTTTCCCCGAATCCCATTATTTTGATTTGCTTGGTCATAAAGTTCCAATTTAAATTGTCGAATGCCTTTTGGGCATCCAAGAAAACTAAGGCCAACTGCTTTTCTGGGTGTTCTTCGTAATATTCTAAAGTATCTAATACGATTCTCAAATTATCCCTAATTTGTCGCCCCGGGAGAAATCCATTTTGATCTTTATGAATCCAATTGTTTAATATTTTTTTGGTTCTTTCTGCCATTATACACATGAATAGTTTGTAATCAGTGTTTAGAAGCGAAATCGGTCTGTAATTTTGAATTTTTTGGGGGTCGGCACCTTCTTTCGGTAGGAGTGTAACATGTGCTTCCCTCCACGAGTCCGGAATTTTTGAGCCCATCAAAACCTCATTGAAAATTTCCATTAATTTAGGTTGTAGGATTTCTTCAAATTTTTTGTATATTTCTCCTGGGAATCCGTCTGGGCCTGGCGATTTGTTGTTTTTGAGTTTGGAGAGAGCCTTTTTAAATTCTTCAATTGTTATCTTAGCGTTTAGCATCTCCTTTTCTTCCTCCGTTATTTGTGGGAGCTCCGCATTTGCCAGATATTGGTCTATTTTTCCTTCCGAGGCCTCCTTTTTCTATATATTACCTACCCAACCATAGGATGAGCATCCAACACAATTTTAGCCTAATTGGTGATCCTTCAGATACGTTGGAAGTTCAATTCCTTACATTTCTAGTCAAAAATTCTGGGAGCTGTTACTTCAACATATAGATAATCCTTGACTTACAACCACAATCGAGCCCAAATCGTCTGTTGCTAAGCAAGACAGTTGTTAAGTGAGTTTTGCCCCATTTTATGACCTTTCTTGCCACAATGGTTAAGTGAATCAATGCAGTTGTTAAGTTAGTAACACAGTTGTTAAGTGAACCTGCCTTTCCCATTGGCTTTGTTTGTCAGAAAGTCACAAAAGGTGATCACATGACCCCAGGATACTGTTACAGTCATAAATATGAACCAGTTGCTATATCTGAATTTTCATGTGATCATGCTGCAATGCTCACAAGTGTGAAAAACAGTCATAGGACACTTTTTCAGTGGTTTTGTAACTTGAAATGGTCACTAAATGTATGATTGTAAGTCGAGAACCACCTGTATCTAAATAACATTAAATTGGAGTACACTATCCCAAACTGGGGCCTACTGGAGCCTTTCAGTGGTTGCACTTGCATCTGGAATTTGCTAAGTCCAACAAACATGTTCTCTTTTAGTGGCATAGCCTCTTTTCGTGACATAGTGTTTTGGCACCTTTTTGCCAAACCACTCAATGTATATATATAATTGTACAAGAAAGCCCTGGTGGCACAGTAGTTAGAATACAGCATTGCAGGCAAACTCTGTCCACAGCCTGGAATTCGATCCTGAAAAGCTTGAGGTTGACTTAGCCTTTCATCCTTAAACTAGGTCCCAGATTGTTGGGGGCAACATGCCGGCATTGTAAACCACCCAGAGAGTGCTGTAAAGCAGTATGGGGTGGTATATAAGTCTACGATTTAATGCTATTGCTACAAGAGGTACAAAGCCTAGTCCAATAAGATTACAATCCAAAAACTTCCCATGGGAAAGGACTTCAGTCAATAGTTACCTCCTCCTTGTTCTTTAATGGCCTGCAAACCTTGATCCTCACTTGCTATACTAAGAAAGAGAGAAAGCAGGAAGAAAGAAGAAGAGAAGAACAAGCAGGAGAAACAATGGCTGTAATCTCATTAGAATCACATTTCTAACTTCATCAGTTTCCCCAAATTTAAGTTTGTGCAGATTCCTCTATTATCCTCCTTCACGTGTCCTGTGCCTGAAAGATATTCCGAGATGTAGAACAATAGCACAGTAGCACAGTAGCATTGCCAGCCTTGGCCCAGATATTGTGCGTCTCCCTATGGATATCCGAGCAAGAGAAGATGATGCATATAGGATCCCATCAGCTCAGAAGTGAACAGATGTCAGGGGCTCCATGGCCCTTCACACATAATGGCTGGGGAGGGGGTGTTGTCTTCCTCTGCTGTCATTTTGTACTGCAATTAGATGTGGCAGCCAGCAAAGCAAATCTGAACTCTTCATTACGATCTTTAAATTGTTAGGAACAGAATCCTCCACACTGTTATGGACAAGCAAGCCTTAGTTAAGATTACTCCCAAGTAAAAGTGCATAGCAGTCTAGCCTTCATTTATTTGTTTTTAGTATGTTCTCAAGACCATAATCTGAATGAGGAAAAATACGATGTTGAACATTCTTGTTACATGGTTATTGCCCCTGCACCACCTTCAGAATTGTTATATGATATACTCGACTTATAACAGTTCGTTTAGTAACCGTTCAAAGTTACAATGGCACTGAAAAATGTGGCTTAAAATGGCAGACTACAGATACAGGTGACCCCAAGTGCACAAACAAACCTCCAAGTGGCCTCAACGACTCTCAGAAAAAGGGATAACGACCGGATGACTCCAAGGAATATAAATCCTTCCATTCTCTACCATTCAGTCAGAACTGAAGAAATTTCTTGGATGAGATGCAAAACGTCTTCAAGTGAAAAAGGAAGTCCAATTGCCTTTGGAAAGAAAGCATTTTGGGACAACCATGGCTTGGATGACTGAAAATCTCCACAGAGGTTTGTAATGAAGTTATTTTGAATATTAATCTGGACATCCAGACTGCAATTCTTTTGAAAAGGATCGATTCCTCCTACGAAATATCATCTCCTTTATGAAATATATATATATACAGTATACTGTAAGCCTATATGAACTCTTCCAATCTGGAAAGTTAGGCACATGAACTAAATTAACTCTTGTTTTGAACAGATTATATCAGGAACCAGGGGGGGAGGATCAGCGAATGGTTCATTGTTTTGAACATAGAAAGAAAATGGGATTAGACTGCTATCTGTTGTTGGAAGTGTGTTTCATAGATCACAAGATGTTCCAAAGGTGCTTTTTTCAAGAAGCAACTGGACTTTCTGGTTTTTCTTTGAAGACGTTCATTTCTCATCCAAGAAATGAACTTCAGCTCCACTAATCCATTACCATCCACTAATGCCAAAAACAAATTTCAGAAAGAAAGTGTTCAAATCTGTGGAAGGTTCTCTTGTTAGAATGTGCTGACTCAGAGTTAAATCTACGTCTCCCGCTAACTAAACCTCTCATCAAATGTATAGCAATCATTTGCTAGACATACAAAGACAATTGAAAATTTCACAAAATAGTTCTATTTCTCTGGAGGATTAGGCAATTTCTAGGAAAGGAAATTCAACCTGTAAATCAGTATTTCAGGCAAACTATTCAAATATCCACTAGTTGATTTCTGCAGAATCATATTTAATTTAATGCTGGATCTTAGAGTCTTGGAAGTCTGTTTTGAATTTATTAATATAGATTTTTATCTCAATATGTCTGGGGAAGACTAGATATATTCTTTGTTCAGAGCCAAATTTAGCAATAGCTGGCACTAGAGAAGAAAATACAATTTTTTACCATCTCATCTAGAAATCCTTCAATTTATATAACTAAGCATAATTTAGCATCCAATTCAATTGTTCAAACTACAGTATATAAATGTTAAAGAGACATCTTTGCTTAAATAGCCATGTGAAATATTCATTTCTTTTTATAGCATAATGGAGATGGCTTGGTTTGAACATCTACCAAATTCATATCATTTTAGAAAAGTACAAATGCAAGATGATGCAAAATGGTTTGAGACACTAGTATGTATATAATGTGTATAATGTATATATATAGGGTAAAGGTTCCCCTCGCACATATGTGCTAGTCGTTCCCGACTCTAGGGGGCAGTGCTCATCTCCATTTCAAAGCCGAAGAGCCAGCGCTGTCCAAAAACGTCTCCGTGGTCCTGTGGCCGGCATGACTAAAAGTCAAAGGCGCATGAAACACTGTTACCTTCCCACCAAAGGTCCCTATTTTTTCTACTTGCATTTTTTATGTGCTTTCGAACTGCTAGGTTGGCAGAAGCTCCTGGATTGGAGCTGAAAGGCGAAAGGGATGCAGTATGCTCCCTCCCACATGCTGGGGTAGACCAAGTGCCTCGATAGACACACATACACACACACACACACATACACACACACACACACACTGGCAATTTATCCAAATAATCAATGAAATTGTTGGGATTGAAACATATTTTTGACAGAGCTTTAGACATCTGCCCTACTTATTTGGGCCTTTGTTTCCTGCTTTGCCTATACAATATAATCAATTAAGAAAAATTTGTAGGCTTTCAAAGTTGACTGAATTCCACTCAAATTTTCTTGAAATTTCTTGTTCATCAAGAAGATATGTCAAGGTCCTCAAGGTCCAAGCTGTTTTGACTTGACCCAAAGAAAGGCGCCATGCTTAGACATAACATAGATATAATATCATTAAGCACATCCTGTCATTGCACAAGTGATGTAAATTACATAGTTGACATCATTTGCATGATGAAATTGCATGGAATTTTTTGTGTTGTGTGCTCCCCCATGGAGCTGATGCCCAAATGCCCTCAACAAGTCTATGTACTGAGGTTACTACACATTACACACCTTAACATGATGTTGATTGCTTAGCTTTGACTTAATGACATCTGTAATTTGGAAAACATGGTTTATGGCTTAGAATATTATAGCCAATTTAATGAACCACATAATTTCATTTATTATGATCCCTACCTCAAGAGACTATTTATGTACCAAATACAATGCTCACCGTAATCATATACTCTAGGTACCTCTATTGCTTGCAAGTTACATCAGGAAGTAGAGTAACATACATTGCACACACCGCATACTTTAGGGCTAGAATGCAGAATTGCAGGCTAATTTTGCGAACTAATCTAATCCATTAAATTCTATGGTTACTCTTTGGTCTAATGTAAATATTGGCCTGAAAATCCTAGAAAGCAATTGGAGGCTACACAGTCTGCAGGCGCCCCTTAGTTCCTTTGGGGCTGTCACTTTTATACTTTGAGGCAAAAGTTTTAATTACAGTTCAGCTTTTACTGGAATTAAGAGATGAAACATAAAAACAAAACTTCTACAAATAAAGGAAAAGGACAGTGAAATCCTAAGGAAAATAAGTATGGAGAACCTATGCATTAAATATTTCTCCTCTTCCTTCCTTCCATTCTAGCCTCTCTCCACCAAACAAAAAAAAAAAAAAAAAAGGAAAAAGAATCCAATTCAAGGTTGTTGTTTTTTTAAGCAAAGGAAAAAAGAGCTAATGGGTGGAAAGGGATAGAAAGCTTAACTTCTATTTATTTTAGTGTGATCGTTTGGATTACGTCAGAGGTGGGGGGGAAGAATTAATGTATAATCTTTTTCCTGTGCTACACAACTCTGCCTGCTTTTAATTTGGTATTAAATTGAAACACTCGTTTTTGAGTGGCTTTGAACATCAGCCAAAGCCTCTGCTTGCATTGTGCTGGCAGCTGCATCGCCTTCTCGGCTTTTTATCCGTCACCCCCCCCCTCCTCTTCATCTCCCTGCCTTTTTTAGCCCAAGTGAATGCACTTGTCACCATTCCAGAGTTTATGCTTTGCCTTGTCTTCAAGTTGACATACCCACTGACTGACAACACAGGTGAACTTGGAGGGCCGCTGTGCCTCGTGAAGTTTGTACACTTTGGATACAAGGGCCAGGCTCATTCTGAGCAGAATGCCCCAGCCGTGGAGACCTTGGTTCCACTGCCAGGCAACACACACACACACACACACACACACACACACACACACACACAGAGAGAGAGAGAGAGAGAGAGAGAGAGAGAGAGAGAGAGAGAGAGAGAGAGAGAGAGAGAGAGAGGACAAAACTTGCATTTGTAAATAGCAGAGGTACGTTTTGGCTGGAAGGGAGGAACACTGGTGACTTTTCTATTTTTTTTTTTTTTAACAAGCTGTGTTGCACAGCCAGATAAGGAAAAAGAAACGTAAAGAATGGCACAGAACAGGACAAATTATGTTGGGGGTGGAGGGAAAGCCAAATCCACTGTGATTATCCGGTCATTCCCTTTATATTGCACAATAAACTTTCACTCTGGGCTTCTTACAAAACAGTTGAGAAGGGTTTTATTTTTCCCCTTTCCTTCCCCCCCCCGCCCCCCCCCCCGCTTCTTTAGGTCAAGGAAACATAACTTTCATTTTCCCCCCTCCCTCTCTCTCTCTCCCTCTCTCTCTCTCCCTCCCTCTCTCTCTCCTTTTATTTTCTTTCTCTCTTTTTTTGTGGCTCAAGAATCCATCATGCTTAGACCCTTTCTCTTAATTATTAGCATTCACAAAAAAGGGAGCTGGCAGGGCGGAGGCCAACATGGTCTCTTTTCAGTTGAGCTGTGAAGAGAGTCTGCTTATCACAACAGGTGCACCGGCCACTCTCCAATCCAGAAGCAGCCCAACATTGAAATGCTAAGAAATGCCTTGTTCTCTTTGTCAGCTGCTCACACAAGCAGTGTAAAGCCTCCTTGGAAGGAGAGATTGTGTCCTTGCAAAGGAGAGAAGGTGGGAGGGCAGGAAAAAAGGTTAAGATTGCAAAGGGCTGGATGGAGGAGGCTAGAGGAAGGGGGAGGGGGGGAAAAGACAAGCTTTGAAATTCAAAACATGGAAGGCAGCTTATTAAAAATCTAGATAGATAGATTGGACTAATTTTTTTTTAACCTCCCATTCTTGTCAAAGGCAATCCAGCCTGAACTAGACTGATCATACAGTGAGCCGTTTAAAAATTACATCAAAAAGTAGTGATGTAAGGGTTCTCAGTTCTGCCTTTTCTGGCAATCCTAGGGACCAAATTAAAAAGTATATATTTGTATTTAATACACCTTCGCACAATAGCGGCAGATATCTTCCCATTGCAAAAAAAAAAAAAAAAGGAAACAAGTGAATATTCCATCTGTAATAACTACACATCAAAGGATTTAAGGGTGATCTACAATAAAAGGATAAGGATTGTGAAATCCAACAACCCACCAATTACATTAAATAAATTTATCCATCTATGATCTTCCAGTTATGTTGGATTTTCAAATTCCTAGTCAATCTTTGTGATCACAAGAAAGCCAAGCAGGTTCAGAGCTCAATAGTACTTGGATGAGAAAACACCAGTACTGTAATAAATTTGAGGTGGGGTGGGGGTGGTAGTATTTTGGAAGAAGGCAGTTGCATCATTTTTCTATTGTCACTAGACGTTTATCTCAATTCAAGATAGTATTTCCTTTGAAATAATAGAAAATACTTGTAGCTCGGGTTTTAGATTTTGGCAGTGGTTTGCTCTCCAAGCTTGTTTCAATTTAGTTTCTGAATGTTTCGTTACCAGACTAGGTGCCAACATCATCAGCAGAATTTTCTTGTCCTATTCTCCTTAGCTTTTATGTGGCTTGTGTGCCAGTGTGGTCTGTTGGTTGTGTGATTGGTTGTTTATTTGGAGCTATATTTAAATTCTGAGCAGCTGATTGGTTCTCTTGTTGATTGGTCATTTGAATGGTTTGGTTTCTTAGTATTTCCTTCCAAGATAATTGTCAATACCTATTATTGGTTGGGAGTTATGGAATCCAAAATATCAGAAGGAAAATGGACTAGAAAATATTTGTGGTAACTACATTCACTGCTCCAGGTGCCAGATGCCAGGGATACTTCCCAAGGCTAGGGAAATGTTTCTAGGAAGGCAGCCCAGCATCTCAGCAATGGCAAGAGCCTTGTGTGAGCCACAGTGGGGGAAACAGCTTCCACTATTGCTGATTCTTCTGCTTAGGACTTCTACTTTGAGTTGCAAACATCTGGATGGCTGCTAGAGAGCAGTGAAGACTTAGTACCACTTATCTGTGTCCTAATTGTGTCTGCAGGAGTTCTTGAGTTATGGAGTATAAATATAGGAAAATATGCAAATTAAAACATCCCGGTTTTATTCATAGAAATGTCACCCTAGGAAGGTTGCTTTAGCCAGTCACTAGAAAAATATAAAATGAGATTTAAACACTCAGTAATAATATCTTTGGAGAGGAAAATAGGTAAAAGCTTCCCTCAAATTGCTCTTTCTGAAAGGCTGTTTGATTATATTTGCAAACCATCTACTGACAGTGTATCTGTAATTTATGTACAATTATCTGGCATAGCTAAAGTAAGTGCCTATTTTACTTAAATGTGAATTACAGGTGAGTGACTTTTACATTTTCTTTTTGCGTTTTGGTTCAGTATCCAGCCGTGCTGACCTCCTCTTTAAATCCTACCGTAGGCAATGCACAACAATGAATGGTGTAGTTTCCTCCCCATCTCATGCTTGGGCCCGAATACTGATGGAAATGGTTCCAAATTATCAGCCCCATTTAGTGCCCTTCATAACTGCCATCTCCCACTTTCTCAATAACTTTCCCCCCAAAAAAGGGATTTGGGGAATGGACTGATAATTATCTTAATCAAGACTGATAGACTTTTCAGGAGAGGATATGCCACTTCCTCTTTCAAAGCTAGCAACATCACCTCTCCTTCAAAGAAGCATTCCCAGCTGTTACCCAAACTCATTTCCATGTCCCTCATTGGCTGCTCAAATCAGCCAAGAGGGGAAGAATCACATCCTCAGCTGCGATGGGTTTCCAATATACTTACCACTGGTTTGCTGTACGCACGCACTCTTGGCTTTCAACGCATGCGCTCTGCTTGCTTGCTCGCCTTCCGCGCATGTGCCTGGCCTCAAAAACGTCCCTAAATAGGGCAACAAAGAGCTGGGGTGGGGGGGCTGGCCCACCCACGATCTCCACTACCGGTTCACCCGAACTGGTACGAACCAGCTGAATACCACCTCTGATCCTCAGGTAGTGAAACCCATCCAAAAAAAACACCCTGTCCGCTTCCTTAGAATTCACACATTCAAATGAATTCTAAATGGGGCTTGCAAGACATCAGCCCTTTCATGGCATCCAAATCTGTCCAGCTAGCATCTACCCCTAAGCAAATACAAGTATGTTTATTCCTCAAAGTGCTTAACAAAAAGGCCATAGTCTCTTGGAAGAAGCTATGCCATATTACATCTGGTTGTCTTAGCTAATTAAAGTACTGTAACATTCACTGAGATACTCATCGACTCAAATTCTTCATGCTTGTTGATTTGTCAGAGATGGGATTAAATGGTGTAAATACATGTATGCACCCACCCCTACACACAACAAATGTTTAATGAAAGATAACAATAGCTATTGAGCCAATTTAGGGTAGTAGTTTCAGTAGGGCCCTGAATTCTAGCCAGCTCAGTGACTTTGGGCCAGTCATTCTCTCTCAAACCTAGAAAGAAAGCAATGGCTCTTTGTGAAAAATTTCACCAAGTAAATTGCATGGACTTGTTCAGGCAGCATCAGAAACCAAAACTGACTCAAAAGCATGTCCTCATCCCAAGCCTACCCCCAACAAAAGCTATTAGATCTAGCTAAACAGTTCATAGTTTAGAGCAGGGGTCTCCAACCTTGGCAACTTTAAGGCTTGTGGACTTCAACTCTCAGTTCCTCAGCCAGCAAATCCACAAGTCTTAAAGTTGTCAAGGTTGGAGACCCATGGTTTAGAGCAGGAGTCAGAAATGCTCTTCTCTGTAGAGGCCAGAGGCCACGCCATCACTACTATCACTTCCAGGAACTGGTTACTTCACCCATATCAAAATGGCTAGTGAGGCGTCCCAAGATGGCCATCCAAGTAAGCAGTGGGCATGCTTTCCTCCTTTTACATGGACTGATAAATATATTTCTTTTGGACCACAAGTTGGATGATTTCAGGGAGTGGCCACATTCAGCCCATGGGCCATAAATAGCTGATGCCTGATTTAGAATATATGTCCTCAAATGCCAGCTGACACTGAGAACTAAGAACTATACTATAGGAAGCTTGCTTCCTATCATTCAGGATGCTGCTTATAAGCGCTATGTGCTTAGAGCTCAAAGCATTGTTAGAGGCCCCACACACCCACTTCACGGTCTGTTCCTGTTGTTCCCCTCTGGGAGGAGATTTCGTAGTAAGGGTACATGCATAATTTTGTATTTATTTATTTATCTTGTCATGTTTATTTTTATGTTTATATCAGAAATGGAGTCCCTTTGAGAGCTGTATGCAACAAAATTTCATTTTAATGTATGCTGATTAGTGACAATAAAGTATATTCTAACAAATAACAGATTTTTCTATGTTGCATTTCTGGACCAAGTATTTCCAGCATCTAACTTCGGTGGAAACAAGGTCTAAGATTACAGTACCCTGTTTCCCTGAAAATAAGACATCCCCTGATAATAAGCCCAACTGGGCCTTTGAGCGCATGCGCTAAAATACCCCCCCTGAAAATAAGCCCTCCCCAAAAATATTTAAACACATGTGCAGCCGATCCATGCCATTTCCTCTGGTTAGGGTTAGGGAGACAGAGCTGGAAATCAGGCAAGACTGCAAGAGGAGCCCCATCTTGCACCACACACCCCAAAATAATAAGACCTCCCCGAAAATAAGGCCAAACACTTTTTTCGGGGTTAAAAATAATATAAGACAGGGTCTTATTTTCAGGAAAACACGGGTAGATGAATGTTAGACTCTTCCTTTTTGCTGTTAATTCTGACTGTTAAATAATAGGACTTGCACCTTTGGAAGATGATTCCGAGCAATTTATTCAGATCTCATCCAAGTATGAGCACAACATCTCTCTGTTCCTCATTAAAGCAGCCATATCCTTCAGACTTCTGGTCAAACCTGGGGGGAAAAAAATGTTGTTTTAATAAATGAGAGTTAATGCTCTTGTATCATCTTTGGAGCTTCATCAAAAGCATTCTCAAAGCCTGAATGGCCTTCTAATTAAATATTCTTTAATGTTTGAAATTTGCTTATTTCAGCTTTATCATGGGACATCTGCCCACACTATTTCTTTTTCAATCTGGCAGCACTTTCTTCTGTTCCACAAAAGATACCAAATCTCTTCTCCAGTGCTTCCCTTCCTGTTAAGTGAAAACCAGCCCGGCCTCTGCTTAGAGTCCTGTCTCATTTACAAACTTTAATATTATCTCTTTAACAGATGAAGTGGTTCGTGTTTGTTTGTTTTTTAACCACTCACTTTTAGGGACAGATATTTAATCTGGCAAAATGTTACAGTAGTCTTAATGTTTGTTTTAAAATTCATAGAGAAAAAAAAAATTCCCAGATCGGATTCTGGCAGAGGAACTGAAGTTGCACTTACTTTGTAATCCTTCTGAGATGGCCACGAGATCTCTTTGATCTTCTTCTCTCCCCATATATACCCCACCCCCAGGCTTGGTAAGTTTAACGAGTCCAGCACAACATTGCTGGTCACGTAGCTAATTCAGGAAGCATTAGAAAAGAAACATGTTCTCTTGAAAGAGCCAGATGGTAGTCTAAGCATCTCACACTTTTCAATGTGTGTTTTTTTTTTAAAGAGCAGGTCTCCGAGGCACCTTCTAAAGTTTGTAAGTAAATATAACCCCCATCTGCCTCCACTACAGACTTTTGTTTCCTCCCTAGAAATGCTAACCTGATTTTATTCCAGCCAGCATTCATCTTTCTATGGATTTGCTATAGTTCCACTGCAGTAGAGTTCCTAACCTGACTCCCCAAATATCCATGGTGGAATTCTTAATCCCTTTCACTGTTTATTCTTACTATTCCTGGTATTGTTCCAATGTATTATCCTGTAGTTCCAATGTATAGGTAATCCTCGATTTACAACCACACCTGAACTCAAACTTTTTGTTGCTAAGTGAGACATTTGTTCAATGAGTTTTGCCCCATTTTACGACCTTTCTTGCCACAATTGTTAAGTGAATCGCTGCAGTTGTTGAGTTAGTAACACGATTGTTTACTGAATTTGGCTTCCCCATTGACTTTGCTTGTCAGAAGGTCACAAAAGGGGATCACATGACCCCAGGACCTGAATTGCTCCATCTGAATTTTGATTTCGTGATCATGGGGATGCTGCAATGGTCATAAGTGTAAAAAACCAGCCACTTTTTTCAGTTGTAACTTCGAACGGTCACTAAATGAACTGTTGTAAGTCAAGGACTACCTCAATTAGCCCCCAGAAGCATTGGACTGGAATTCCTATAATTTCCCAGCCAACATGATCGTGATGGGGAGTGACACTCAACATTTTTGCAAAGCACCTTCTAGGAAGAATGATTTCAGCCATCTGGAGGCATCAGATACCATATAATCCTTAGCAATGTGTGACGTCTATTTAATTGTTAGGATTTTACTGCCCCGGGGGTATTCAATAAGATTGCATTTAATAGGGCGTGTCAAATTTTTCGGCTTTCAATTTCCAAACATTAGGGGTGCTCAAAAGTTGTGGCATGTCTCGGGGATTTGTAAAGATATTTTGGTTACTTTAATATAATTTAAATGTGCTTGGTAAGTAACTACATAAATACCATAACTTTTTAATATGTTATTTGTTTCATTTGAACGCATTACTTTGCTTTGTAAATGCTTTTGTCTCCCAATACCAATGCCTTCTTTTGGGTATGAAACCTACTGGCAAAGAACATGGTGTCTGCAAAATTGTGTCTGTGTTTCCTCCCATTCTAGTTATATAACATCAGAAGCAACTAGAGCCATGATGGCAAACCTATGGCATGTGTGCCAGAGGTGACACACAGAGCCCTCTCTGTGGGCACATGTACCGTTGCCAGCTGCTCTTCTCATTCCCGGTGCGCACCAACCGGCTGATCTTTGGTCTTCAGGTTTCCAGGGCTCTGGTGCGCAAAAATACCAGCTAACCTTTTGGCATGATTGCGTGTACCAGAAACCAGAAGACCAGGTGACCGGTGCGCGGATGTGCACCGGCCAGCTGGCCTTCGAGTTTCCGGGGCTCTGGCGCACAACATGCGTTTCGGTTTGGGCACTCAGTGCCGAAAAGATTTGCCATCACTGAACTAGAGAGATGTTCCTAGACTGTAATGCCTTTCTTCTCATCTCTAAACCTCTTTTGAGTATGGCAGGACTTTTGATTCCTTAGTACAGAACTTCATTAACAAATTATTTATTTATTTATTTATTTATTGGTTCGATTTATATGCCGCCCTTCTCCAGAGACTCAGGGTGGCTTACAATGCGTTAAGCAATAGCCTTCATACTTTTGTATATACCTGCTTAGTAGGGCTTTCGGGGGCCCCCAAGCGGTGTTCTTTTTTATACAAAGTCATCTTATTGCCCCCCACAATCCGGGTCCTCATTTTACCTACCTCGAAAGGATGGAAGGCTGAGTCAACCTTGAGCCTGGTGAGATTTGAACTTGCAGTAATTGCAGGCAGCTGGTGTTACTTAACAGCACTTTAGTCTGCTGCGCCACTATTGCATTTACATCTCATCTTTCCTTCTAGAACTCCAAGTGAGAGGTATAATTCCATTAGTACTGCTGTCCTTATCCTCCAGCAAGCTGTTTTAGAAATGGAAACTGATTTGCATGACCGACCCCTGCATAGCTGCAGTGCCAGTTTGCGCTATCACCAGTAGTACAGTACTATCCAACCTTTTCTGGAGAGAAGAAGAGATTACATCATCCTCTTCTTGCTTCCAGCCCACTGGACATGAGACCTCTACCCATGGCGTTTCCTGCTCTGCGTGGAACAGAGTATTTTCTGGCTTATGCTGGCTCAGGTGTTCCTATTTGTTTGCTCTGCTCTGCTTTCCTTTCTTGAAAGCAAACCCTCTGCACTTTGATACCTGGGTCAGTGGTTGCTACCATGCAGTTCTCTGATCAGCCTGCATTACCAACTGTTTTCCAGAAGCATGGCAGCAGTAACATTTTCCTGATGTGCAAAAGGTCAGGGGTTCAAATGTGGAGGAAATGTTTTAATATTACTATTTTTCTTTCCCTGAGCTATCTACTTGACTGCTTTTTTAAGCAAGTTGATCAGCCCACTGTTTCATCCTTTTGATCAATCAATCAATCAACCAACCAACCAATGACCAGTGTGCTTTTATGGAAAAGGAAGTGTTGGAAAAGCAAGCTAATAGGATATGCACTTCATCACAGAAGCTTAATGATTTTAAATGCAATATTGTAATCTTAAACTTCAGTCCCCGAGCATACATTTAAAAAAAGGAGCTGGTAAACATTTAGCTCCTGTTTATATCAGTGTAATAAATAAGGAGCTTTCCTGTTCTTATAGGTCAACTTGAAAGGCAAGTTTAGAATCACATATCTTGCATCTTTCGCTGGATAATGTATTTTCTAAGTTAGGACAAGCTGTTGTACCGCAAAATTACACTTCTGTTGTTGAACATCAAAAGCAAACGAATCCATTGTTCTATGTCCTACAGTCTTCTTGTGGTATATAAATTGTGCCACAGAACTTCTTTTTGCCTCTGCTTGATTTTCACGTCAGGAGAATCAAGACGTAAGCTTTCTATTTCTTTTTGATGACTTGAACTAAATTTTTCAAAATCGCCTTATGCCAAAAGCTTGTGCTGCAGTTCCTAAATTTGAAAATCTATTAAAAAGGCTATCCACAGTCATTCAGCATTAAGTGATCACTATTTATAGGTATATGGTATTTGTATACTATTTTTTTTGACGACAAAGCAGAGTTCAGAACTGAAAACAGAGAAGAGCTCTAACGACATGTAGTTTAAGGCATGACAACCAGTTGTGGGTTGCTACCGGTTCATCCCGGATTGGGCAAATCGGTAGTGGTGACGGCGGGAGGCTCTGCCCACCCACCCGGACACTTCTGCGCATGTGCAGAAGCATCGTGCACGCGAGCACGCAAGCGCCCACGAGCAAACAGGTAGCGACGGGTTTTGATGACAGCCATATATATTCAAATAAATCAGCAGCAACCATTGGGCCCTTCTGCCCTCCCCAATCCTCCAAACCAGTTCAAAGCTTCTGCCTCTTCATCTCCTCCTGCTGCTTGGCTAGACCCAGTGCCAATCACTGTCTACCCTCCACTGCCATGTTGTGCAAAACATATCATCCAATCCCCCATCTGACCACTGTTCTCATTTTTAGGTCACGTTCTGTGCAGTTGTTGGGCAGCTTAAAAAACAACCCAAGTGGTTGCCAGGAGGAAAACTTTCCAGCTGAGAACCTGCTTTTCCTTCTGAATTTAAAACCCTCTTCCAAATTGTGACCATGAAAGGAAAGCATGTTGACATTTCTGAAATCAGATGCTTTCTCCAATGTTTCTAATCATGGCTGCATGTTCCTATGGCAGCTGGAGTGGGGAAGAGGAGGAAGTACACGCTAAACAATGCCTACAGATAGGAACCAAGAACAGGATGCTGAAGGCCAGAGCCAGGCAGTGAGTAAGGCGAGAATTCTCGCCAACAGCAAAATGAATCACCCACTAGCTATGCAGAGTTGCAGGTTTATACAAAAGAAAGAGCCAACTTTGCTCCTAGAAACCGATAGCTTGACTTAAGTAATGCATCCATTGAATTCTTAAAGATGCTTAATCTCTGCCTTTTCTATATTGCTCACTGACAACACCATCAACAAATCCCAAAATAAGAAACATAATTATTATTACTACTTCTTCTGAAAGAATAACTTCAACGTTAACTTTGTTAAAGTTAAAGAACTCCGTCCTGGAGCAAATTCATACATTCACTATAAAATAAATGTGACCCTAGCATCTAGATTTCATACTAACAGGGTTCAGGCATTGTAAGAAGTCATGGCTTATTTTGTTTATAATTAGCATGATGTAGGAACATGGTTTATGACTTATCCTGAAGTATGAACTTACCCTATGATGGTTTATTCAACAAACAAGGACAAGTAAAGGGGGGGGAGGATTGACATGATGTGTGAAACCACTCTGCACTTTCATATAATCTTATGATTTTAATGGCCATGATTGGTAAATGGCAAGAATTATATCAAAATTGATACGACCATCTGATCACTGAGAATTTGCAATAATTTACCAGACTTCTATGAAAATCCTAAGGAGGGGTTTGTAGTTTGTATCTATAACACTCAATTGAAGACCTATTCACACTTACCTGAGAGTAAACTCAGTGAAAATAATGGGATTTGTCACATCGCCTAATAAGCAATCCAAATATCTAGCATCATGCTATTGACCATTTAATTATTATTTGCATGCAATCCTACACATAAGAATGTTTCACAATGTTTCCCCAAAACTAGTAAATATACTTTTATTTTTACAGGCGAATAAAATCCTCCATGAATTCTAACCGTCCAATGTCTGAACAAATGCATAACCAATCTAATACAAAAAAAATTGATTTGATTTTGTTCATTTATTATTAAGTGGGTCTGTAGGTTATATATTCCCATGAAAAGAGTTCAGGGGATTCTGCCAGACATATGTTCTTGTTCTTTTCCTAAAATGTACTCTGAAATAGCCAGTTCTAAAGTATAACCATATGAAGGGAACTTTTCATTATGTCATTTTTTTTATTCTTTTCTCCTTTTGCAGCAGCCATAAATGACATTCAGTCTCCCCTTGATGTGTCCCCAGTGTTTACCTTCTCCAATATGGCAGAAAAATCTGATGTCATTTGCAGTTGTTGTGGCATATTTCAGGGAAGTCATTAACCCTTCTCAGGAAATCATCTATGCAAAGGAAGGAAAAGGTTTGGGAAGGCAACTGCCTCCACAACATTGTGTGCATACATATGAGATTGCCATCAGTATTTCTAATGCCCATTTTATAAAAGGCAGGGAAGTTTAAGCATGTTACATGGATAAAAAGTTCTGAAGTTTTGCTTAAATCCATTGAGAATTAGTACTTATGCCAAGAAAAAGAGGTATCATTTTTCTGAACTAAATCTGACATCTGGCATATTGTAAAAACAATATGAATCATTAATCTGAATATCAAACAGCGTTATGCCAGTGCAAAGGCAGTGCCTCTTCTCCTCTTTCCTTCTCTCTATCTCTGTCCAAAGAATTGGAAATCCATGCTTTGTAGTCTAATTTTAAAAACAAAATTTGGTTCATGTGCATTTGATATGAATTACAAATGAGCCTTAAGAATTGCAATAAAAATACCGTACCCTAACCACCAGATTTCCACTAATACAATGATTCAGCTTGGTACTCTATGGATTCATTTCTCTCTTACATAGCCAACCTCAGAACAAATGTTTAATGCATATCAAGTGATGGTATCAAAGCAAGACTTCAGGCAGAGGGCAGAGACCAACCACTCGCCAGATCAAGTACCCCTAATGTATATTATTTGACAAATTGAAATCACCGATTTCAATAATATATAATTTATTAGATTGACTTAAACCTTGAATTCACTAAGTGTCAACTATCCCAACTTGGTCAGTTAGAAAAAAATGGGACTCTCAGACCCATTATTAGTGAAGGTACACTTTACTAAAGCCAAGTGGTTACGGAAGAAGCAAAGCTGGATCTGAGATTTTCATGCCCAAAGCATATGGTTAACTTTCTTCTTGTTTCCACCTCCCACCCACCTCAGTTATCAATTTAGTGTCCAATTAGGTGCTAACAAATTGTTTAAGTAAGGTCTCCTGTCTTTGTGGGCTGGATGAGGGGTGAAATGCTACCGGTTTGCTCCGGTTCAGGTGAACCAGTAGTGATAAAAACTACCAGTTCGGGCGAACCGGTAGTAAAAAAAATGCTTTAAAAAGTAAAAAAAAAAGTTTCTGACGATCACAGCTGTGCCGTGCGATCGTTGGAACCTTTTTTTTACTTTTTTAAAGCATTTTTAAACTACTGGTAATAGGTAGTAAAATATGCTTTAAAAAAGTAAAATAAAAGGTTCCGACCATCGCGTGCACAGCTGATTCAGCTGTGTGCCACGTGATCATTGGAACCTTTTTTTTACTTTTTTAAAGCAGTTTTTTACTACAGGTTTGGGCTAATAGGTAGTAAAAAAATGCTTTTAAAAAGTTTTTAAAAGGTTCCAATGATCGCGCGGCACAGCTGTGATCGTCAGAACAATTTTTTTACTTTTTTAAAGCATTTTTTAACTACCTATTTGCCCAAACCGGTAATAAAAAAATGCTTTAAAAAAGTAAAAAGAGTTCCAACGATTGCGCGGCAAAGCTGTGATTGTGAGAACCTCTTTTTTTAACTTTTTTTAATGCATTTCTTTACTACTGGTTCAGGCGAATAGTTAATAAAAATGCTTTAAAAACTAAAAAAAGAGTTGGCCATGCCTATCCAGTCACATGATTCCCCCCACCAAGTCACGCCCACCAAGCCATGTGCACAGAACCGGTAGCAAAAAAATTTGCATTTCACCACTGGGCTGGATGGTTCAGCATTCCATAGTGTGACTTTGGAACGGCCAGTGACTCTCACAGGATGACACGTTACATAATTTCCATTCCTCTCACACTAACCTCCCCTTATCCCACCCCACATCTCCCCCTCTCCCCCACTGAGCAGGGCAAGGTGACAGCAGGCAATGCATAGTGTAGCAGGATGGCAGTCCTGACACTAGGTCTCTGCTAAATATGTTTGGACCTAGAACCAATCCACTGTGAATTAAATGAAGGATATCCATGGAGGTATCAAGTCTAACCAAACCAATACATGATAGTCAGCTTGTTGACCAGCAAGTCATTGAGAAAGCTTGTTGCATTCTTTACACAGAGCCCATAATGACAAGTAGTGACAAAAGAGGAAAAGCTTAACAATTCTATACTTTTCTCCCTTGCCTTGCTTCTTATGCTTTTGTCCAGGCAACTGAAGGCAACTGGGATTATTCATACTAGGATTCTCCCACGCCCCTTCACTGCTGTTAATAAACCAGACACAGGAGAGGGAATGAAAAAATATGGAGATGCTCCACCGTAGAACTAAACAAAAAGGACATTTCAGAACTAGTTAAAGGGTTAAAGCTTTTCCAAAATTACCAGTTCACTGATCTTCAGTGCAACCTGATGTGGCTACAAATTTACAAAATATTATTAAGAAACTTCTATCTCCTAGTGTGGATCCTTGAATTATATGTGTGTCACTGGAAGCTTTTAACCCAAGCAATTAAAAGTAGAAATATTACAAGCATGATTTGTTTCCCTTACAAGCAGAACATCTACATTTTTTTAAACAGGTCTGTTTTGATGTTACACGGTTAATTATCTTCTATCTAAGACTTCAGAGATTCTCAAGGGAACTGGTAAGTGATGCAAACTCACCGTTCTCTTTGCATCATGAGCCCTTGAAACCTGTACCTGCTACAGACTCAGCAGGGCAATAATAAGTGAGCTTCTTACTCAACAAACATCCCAAGGGCATCACAATCAATACTTTCTAAGCGAAAGACAAATTTACAGAGCTGAAGTTTACCAAAATTTCCTTGATAAATGTGTTATTTGGAGCAAAGATCTATACTGATTTTTTTTAAAAAAGTTCTTTATTCCTGTTCACAAAAAATCTCAACCAGTAACCATGCAAACTTTCCCCGAAACCACAAATTTCTTAGCAGCTTCAACTAGAAGATTCAGGTGCCCAGCTATTTCACATTGGACTGATAAGGTATCAAATGCAATACATCATTCATTCTTTTAAGATACGAAAGTCAGCAATGGTGTGTGTGGGTGTGTGTGTGTGAGAGAGAGAGAGAGGGAGGGAGGGAGGAAGGGAGGGAGGGAGGGAGGGAGGGAGGGAGAGAGGGAGAAAGATGATAGAAAAGTGTATCAAAAAGGTTCCTGAACAGCAACCTTTTTGATACACTGGCCAAGTGAATTAATCCAAACTATATAAATATATGAACTCGTTTTAAGATAGTTAAGGCACTCAGGCCCTGTGAAATTTTGATTGACAAAATAAAACTGAGATTGGCAATCTTTTTAGGCAGCTTACATTCAACCTTGTATTTAATGACTTAGATACCCCCCAAATAAACATTTACAATTTTACAATTTACGCTTGAGGACTTCATGGCAGCGTGACAGAACACAATTAATGTTGCTAATTTCTGGGCAAGAACTGTTTAACTTTTACATATTTTAATCTCGTATTTTATATTTTAGGTTTTATGTCATATAGTATGCCTTATTTTTATTGTGTTGCTTCTGACACAAATAAACTAACAAACAAAACATTTTAAAATCAAAAATAGCCAAACTTGTGTATGATTGCAGGAACACCAAATCTAACACATTGCACTTCTTGAAATGGAGGTGACTAGGGCATAAGTGACTATATGCAAGACCTGCTGATCCAGGAATAGGCACAGCTAGCACACATGACGAAGTTGTGCAAAGGCCCTCATAGCCACCTGTTCATTGAGCAGAAGAAAGACTCCCAGATTGCACACTGGCTCTGACTGAGGTAATGCAACCCCATCCAGTACCAGATATGGCAAAGTCCTGGAATCGATGGTCCCCCAAAACCAAAGCCACTCAGTCTTGCCAAAGTTCATCTGAAGCCTGTTGTCCCTCTTTCAGACCCTCAGTGACACCCCACATCATAGGAGCCTTTAAGAGGTAAAGGACTTTAACCCAGAATCACTTTTAAATCAGGAGATTGTGTCAGAAGAGAAGTGTTAATACCACTTTATAATGCCTTGGTAGGGCCACACTTGGAATACTGCATTCAGCTTTGGTCGCCACGATGTAAAAAAGATGTTAAGACTCTAGAAAGACAATACAATGCAATGCAATGCAATGCAATGCAATGCAATGCAATGCAATACAGTTCTTTATTGGCCAAGTGTGATTGGACACACAAGAATATGAGTGCAGAGAACAGCAACAAAGATTATTAAGGGACTGGAGGCTAAAACATATGAAGAACGGATGCAGGAACTGGATATATCTAGTTTAATGAAAAGAAGGATTGGGGAGACATGATAGCTGTGTTCCAATATCTCAGGGGTTGCCATAAAAAAGAGGGAGTCAAGCTATTCTCCAAAGCACCTGAGGGCAGGACAAGAAGCAATGGGTGAAAACTAATCAAGGAGAGAAGCAACCTAGAGCTAAGGAGAAATTTCCTGATAGTTAGAACAATTAATCAGGGGAACAACTTGCCTCCAGAAGTTGTAAATGTTCCAACACTGGAAGTTTTTAAGACGATGTTGGATAACCATTTTTCTGAAGTGGTGTAGGGTTTCCTGCCTAAGCAGGGGGTTGGACTAGAAGACCTCCAAGGTCCCTTCCAACTCTGTTATTCTGTTCTATTAGAAGCAGGTACATTTATTAAATTTTGCAGAGAGGATGATTCCCACTGCAAGAGCACACTCAAGTTGTATGTGACAGCCGTGCAAAGCAGAGACTAGCTTATTTCTGTGATGATAGGAGGCCAAGGTTGTATTTAATTTTTCATAAAACCAATTTACGATTTTTTTTAAAAATCCATTATTTAACATTTTCAATAAGATGATAAATATCAGAATGCTCCCATGGCCAAACAAGAAACAGCAGTGGAAGAAACAAAGGCCTGCTTTAAATGTTGGTATGTGTTTTGGCATTTGCATTATTAAGCCAGAGAAAAGCTGTGTTTACTCCATACATTGGTAAATTCAACTGTATGCACACTGCTTTTGTGTATTCACACTGCAGTTCAAATCATTTTTTTGGGGGGGGGGAAGCTTTAGCCATGGTGAAACAAGGCCCAGAGAAATGATTAATCATTATTAATGTTCCAGAAAAAGAAGAGCAGGTAAGGTACAGGGTTAATGACAGATATATCACTTATTGAAAGAGAAAATGGCCTCATGTAATTAATAAGAGGTAGCTCTGTTTTTAGCTTCTTTTCCATTTCAGCTTTGCATAAAATTGTGGTTCGGTAAAATAAAATAATAATTTGCTTACAGAGAACTTTGCATGTATGTCCTTTTATCTTGCACATTACATGGATAAAGTTTCTTCACATTCAGTGCAAGATCTTCAAAGCCTTGGCTACAGATTTTATCATGTGCTTCCTATTAACATTAGAAAGGGAAATCACATGTTAAGCCCTTCAACCATTTTGGATAAGGTCATTCCCTTTCTATTATTCTAAACAGGAAAAAAAAAAAAAGAACCAAATAATTTTTCCAACTCTGTTTTCAGCATTATTTGTAATTTCCTTTTAACATAACAGCTTTCTTTGTTATATGTATTAAATAACTGCTCGCAACATTTTATTTCATTTTTTTGTAAAAACTGCAGATGGTCAGGAGATTAATGTTATGTTTGGGTTGGTGTTTTCTGGGGAAGCCAACAGAAAGGATTGCAAATGGGGATCGCATGTTTGGAGGGCAGTTGGCAAACAGTTGTAAATGTGAGCAGGTTTCTAAGTGCCCAAAATATGGTCATGTGATTGGGGGGTGGGGGTAGCATGATGCTGCCTGGAAGTGCTTTGTGAGCTATAAAGCACTTGTTCTGAGGTCAACATGACTGTGAATGATTACTGAACAATCGGTTGTAAGTCAAGAATTACCTGTACAAAGAAGCGTGTGACAGATGATGGAGAAAGTAGTACAGATAATCCTCACCTTACTACAGTTCATTTAGTGACCATTCGAAGTTACAAAAGCACTGAAAAAAGTGACATAATCATTTTTATAGCCCTGGTGGCGCAGTGGTTAGAATGCAGTACTGCAGGCTACTTCTGCTGACTGTAGGCTGCCTGCAAATTGGCAGTTCAAATCTCACCAAGCTCAAGGCTGACTCAGCCTTCCATCCTTCCGAGGTGGGTAAAATGTGGACCCAGATTGCTGACTCTGTAAACTGCTTAGAGAGGACTGTAAAAGCACGGTGAAGCGATATATAAATTTAAGTGCTAGTGCTATTGCTATTTTTCACATTTATGACCACTGAAGCATCCCCAAGGTCACGTGATCAAAATTGAGATCTTGTCAACTGGCTCATGATGGTTGCAATGTCCCAGGGTCATGTGATCACTTCTTGTGTCCTTCTGACAAGCAAAGTCAATGGGGAAGCCAGATTCTCTTAACAACCGTGTTACTAACTTAACACCTGCAATGATTCACTTAACAACCGTGGCAACTAAGATTGTAAAATGGGGCAAAACTCACTTAACCAATGTCTCACTTAGCAACATAAATTTTGGGCTGTTTGTGATTGTTAGTCGAGGACTACCTGTATTACATAGGCCCTTAAAGAAAGGGCCTGTCTTGTATAAAGATATACAGTACAAGCTGACTTTGGTAACATTTTTGTAAAATGCATCTTCTATAATTAGGAATGAGTTTCTGAATACTATTCTCTCATGACACTCAAGGGCAATTTACATTGACGTCTTACAGAAACAGGAAGGGAAATGATGAATTCACTCAAAATTTATTACTTCCCACTGCAAGGGAAGACTTACTGAACTTCACCATTCTTCTTATTCCTGCACAATCAGTTGATTTCTACAAGTGATTCTATTATGAATCAGAAATAATGTTTCCACTCTGGACATGACCTGGGCAGAAGGCATCTTGTATGAAGTCTTGCGTGTTCTTGTGTGCCTCCATATATGGTTTTTGCATCATTCAGTATCTATGGATTCCTATGCTCTTGTCTCCACTATGCAGCTCAATAAATCAATTTTCAAAGGCTTGACAATGGTGACGTGAAAGGGCCCACAATTTGGTAAGTGCAGATACACAATCTATAAACTGTTTATAATGCCTATGGAAAAGAGACCAAAATTGATAGAATTGATGTCCACCAGGAGAGGCGTGAAGGGGCCACCATTTGCATGATGATACCGTGATGTGAATGAAGTCATCACAGCTCCTAAACAGATGTATATGCTTTTTCTCAAATGTATATTTGAGAGGCTGGAGTGGTTGTTCATACATTGCCATCCAAGTGCACAATTTATTCTCCAACTATAACTGACCGCAACTATCTGAATAACCTAGGATAATTATGATTTTATATCTCATAGGCAATTGCAGTTATTAGAAAGACTTCAGAAAAAAACTTCAGAGATACTGAAAAATATATCCCTTGTTTGCCCCAATAGGTAAAAGCATACAAGTAGAATTAACTAAGGCCATTTAATGCTGCAATATATTTGTATTTATTAAACTAATAAACAGGGAATTGGGAGCAGACTGCCATATGGGGCCTTTTCTCCCCAGACTGGTGACATTTGGCTCATTCCCATGGCATACAGCACACTACTCAACCTGTTCTCCTGAAACTATTTCTCTCTTAATATACTCCTTTTCCTTAGATCTCTTTTATAACTTTTGTGGTGGTGGTGGTTGAGGCTAGGTGCATTTATGATTTATAGACGTCACTATGGCAATCTGTCATAATTGCAGACAGACTTTATATTGGCACTATGGTGGCTGGATTATGCTATAAATTTTCAGTGCGAATAGCACCGTTGAATGTGGTTTCTGTGTGCAGTGACGCTATGTATTCCAGTTTAGCAGCAGTATAACTCATGGAACTGGCTTGGCAACATTTTTCCCTGCCTTCACTTTTGATCTGGCATCTGCAGACCAAAATTTGCAGATGCCCTCCCTTTCTTCTCCTTTGACGATGTGAATTCTGTGTCAACCATTTTCCTCTTATCTAAAGGCTCATGTACCCCATATTGCTGTACAGCGCTGAATAACTGCAAAATTCTTCTTCTAAAACCACTACTCTGACATTAAAGCAAGACGGGACATGTCCTCTTATAGTGGCACCCTATGTTGAAATATAATCTTAAACAAATAAGAAATCAACTTGGTTCAAATCAAGAGCAGGGAATGTATTGATAGGATAGGATAGGATAGGATAGGATAGGATAGGATAGGATAGGATAGGATAGGATAGGATAGGATAGGACAGGACAGGACAGGACAGGACAGGACAGGACAGGACAGGACAGGACAGAACAGAATAGAATAGAATAGAATTTTTTATTGGCCAAGTGTGATTGGATACACAAGGAATTAGTCTTGGTGCATATGTTCTCAGTGTACATAAAAGAAAAGATACGCTCATCAAGAATCATAAAGTACAACACTTAATGATAGACATTAAAAAAGCTCAGTTTCTTTGAATTTGATATTAAAAGACCTAGAGAAAGAGTATTCCTGTAGTCAGTACAGAAGCTGATGGAGAAATTATGTCTGCTTAGCTTGCAAGAGAAAAACGTTGCCAAATGGACATTAGCATGTATGGAATTAAGAATATATACCTCCAGGTAGGTTAATAAAAGAGGTGGAACTGGGCCATACCTTATTTTAGGATGAAACATTTTATTTATGGAATAATGCCGAGATGTCCACACTGTGTCTTAGAAGAAACTAGAATTGTTGTCCTTGTTCTTTTGTTGTTGGGAAATATGATAAGAGGTCTCCTCCTGCCAATTTCATTCATTTGTTCTATGAGAAATGCATCATATAATTGATGGACTTGACTGCAGTCAGTAGGATGTGGTCTTTGAGCTTGATTTTGTAACCATGAAGCTAAAACACTCAAGTCCATTGTTTGGTGATGGTGGTAGTGGTTCTTTTTAAACTGCCACTTCAGAAGGCCCATACTGGCCTGTAATTACTGCTGATTCATCTTGGTCTGGCCAAGCCGCCAGGACTCATCTTTGAGATTTGCCAATGAATGCAACCAGACCTTTGATCTTTGTAATGGAGAAAATTGGAGAGCTTGCAATTAACTTTGCATCTTAAAGGGTTGGATATGTCTGCAATCCATTCTGATTTGTCTGTGACCAGATTCATCAGTATAACAAGGAAAGAAAGGGGGTCACCATTTAGAACAGGAGTCAGTTCTAATTTAGTTGGAAGACAGATATCAAAGCAGTTATGCTCCTAGTTGACATCCTTTCTCTTAGATAGGAGCATTGTTACACATTATGAAAGTGAGTAAGGTAAAACGTCTTTGGAAAACTTCTTTCAATAATTCTCTAGTAAAATATTTTTGGGATAAACTAACCCCAGAATGGAGTTCTTGGTACTTTCTGTCCAGCTCTAGCAAATAGTCTATAGTTCTAGCCAAAATATTTTTTTTTTCTTCCATTGGGTTTGGGAAAATAGGGACAAACTTTGGATCTTCTTGCCCAAAGCCAGCTATACAGAAGTTAATGAACCTTGCCTCAATCCTGAAGCAGAGGGGTAATTGTGATACCATGCCATATTGCACAGGAAAAAGTTACAATCCTTTTTACTCTACAAGCTTTGAAAGATTATTTGAACAGAAATCAGATCACAATAAAGAATCCCAAAGCAAAGTAGAAGATAAATAACTATTAATCAAAACATACGTATAAACATTTTGAAAAAGGACTTTTGGTAGCAATTCTCCCCATTCCTTCTGCCACTTCCTAAATATTTGTGCTATACGTTGAATTTTAAAACATTGGCAGTTATTGCGAATGTCTACATAGCTCCTTACATGAACTGTTTTCAATTGGCCTCTTAACTCCTTTCCTAAAATTTATATTGCAAAGGCATGAATTTGCCTCACTGTGTGTTCATAAGAAAGTCATTCCTGCTTGAATTTTTGCTAGTCTTCTATTATGAATAAGTACAGTATGTCTTCAGTTTTGCCATTGCTGCAGATTCTGCAGTTTTGGTCTCCCCATCTTGTATTATCAGCAAAGATTCACTTTTCCAATGTTGTGCCAAATGTTTTTTTTCAGCTATCAGATATATCTTTGAAATTCTCTTCTGGCATCAATGAAGTCAAATATGTTGATGTCAAAATGTAGTTCATTAAGAAAAAATGCAAGAGGCAATGGGAAGATAATAAACACCAACAGCAATCTGGAATAAGACAAATACAGTAACTTAGCTAAACTTACTAGCTCCTTGAATCAATGACTAAGTTTCATTTCAGTGGGGTTAGGAGATCATTTGAACTTTGTACTTGAAGATACGGTTACAGGAACTAGGCATGGTTAGTCTAATGAAGAGAAGGACCTGGGAAATATGATAACAATGTTCCAATATTTGAGAGGCTATCACAGAAAAGAGGGGGGGTCAACCTATTTTCCAAAGCACCCAAAGGCCAGAAAAGGAGTAATGGATGGAAACTGATCAAGGAGAGATTCAACCTAGAAATAAGGAGAAATTTTCTGAGAGCGAGAACAATCAACCAATGGAACAGAAGTTGTCTTCAGAAGTTGTGGAAGCTTCATCATTGGAAGCTTTCAAGAAGAGACTGGACTGCCATCTGTCAGAAATGGTGTAGGGTCTCCTGCTTGTGCAGGGGGATGGACTAGATAACCTATAAGGTCCCTTCCAACTCTGTTATTCTGTTATTCTTCTGTTATTCTGATACAGCTACAGCCATGCTGCTCCTTCTGAGCCTCAGGATAAATATTATACAATCTGGGTTGTAAGTAAAAATCAGCTTCTTGGGGAAAACTGATTTGGTTTTGCCAGTCAGACAAAATGCTCCGTATATCTGATGTGCTGCATCTGGCCAGCAAATCAGAAAAATTTCTAGGTATTATCTAAGTATTACAGGGGTTCAAGTAAGAGCCAGATGACAATTTGTTGTGAATGCTCAAATCTGGAATTAACCTAAATGCGTGCATTTGACCAGTAATATTTGAAGTACCAACAGATTTTAAACTGTTAATTCCAAAGAATTTTGTGATCCCATGAAGTGTCATCATAACATGGGGATTGCAATTACACTTTTGTAATTTTGTAATTTGAATAATGTAATGAATGTAGATGACCTCCTTTGTGTGTACTGATTTTGGCTGACTTGTTGAAAAGTGGAGTGACCTCACTTCACTTACTGTGTATTTAAGATGTTCAGGCAAGATAAATGGGCCTTGTGAGGTTGCTTTGAGAGATAATCTGGTAAATTCAGCTAGTACATAGTATGACAACCTGAGCATCAATTCAAACAATATCTGTATTATCTCTGCTTGCAGTGGTTGCCGGTTCATTTCTAAACCTAATTTAAAATATTTGCAGCCGCATTATTTGAAAGACTGTCTGCTTAAGGTGAGGAAGACAGTCTCCTTCATCTGTCCAAGTTTTGAGAGGAGTTAGTTTTACAAGCACAAATGGGGACAATTTTTTTTTTGTACTGAGTTTTTCTCTGACACCTGTGGTCTGCATTTCATTTCAGGATTTCTGGAAGCCCCAAAGAACACCTGTTTGTTCTTCTGTGACTAGCATGACTACAGCTGTTTGTGGGATTTGAGCATTTTTTGGCTTGATTTGCTTTTATATCTGACTTTTAATCATTATTTTTATTTATAATACTATAATTTACCTAGCATTAGCTGGTTAAATATAAAATAAAGGCAGCCTAAACATTTTCTAAACACAAAGATAATTCCATGGTTTGGAAAAGGAACTGTTTGTCAAAATATTTCAAATTAACTTTATATTCTTGTTTAGTATGACAAGAACTTCCTTTAATAAAAGCTAACTGTGAAATTAAGCCTGAGTTTTACAAATTCAGAATTTCTATTTTATCTGCTTAGATTTCTCACTGGTCAGAGAGAAGAATCGTCGAACACCCAACGTAATTCTTTAAAATACAGCCAAAATTCTGATTATGAAGTGATAGTAAACATAAAAGAGTATCTATGAACTATTTACAGGTAAAGCAGATCGGGAGGGAATAAGACAAGGAATCCTTAATTGTTGTCTGTAAATCAGATCAGGAGGAAATAAAAGAAAAGAAACCTTATTTTGGTATTTCAGCAACACTGCAGTTCTGAGCTATCGGTGAAAGCCATTCAGAAAGCCGGAAGGCCTATGCATTTGCATTACCATTGAAATTCACTGTATGCCTTGTCATCTGCTTTGACATTCTTCTTTAAGTGATAGTCTGCCAGGAAGCTGTCAGAGAATCCCTTCAAATGGAATTTCTATTCTATCCCAGCTAGCTGTGGTTCAGCCACACTGCTGAAATCTAAAATAAATGGTCAGTTATCGTTAATTTTAAGTATAGAGTTCCTGTTCTGAGCCAGGTGTACCACATAATCCCATGAAGATGCACCTGCAAATAATGTAACAATGTTAAGGGATTGGGTTAACGAACGGCATCAGAAATGAAACCACACAGCTTCCTTATAAATAAGCAAAGTGAAGGGAATTGAACGAAGCACTTTGCTTTGGGTCTTTAGTTAAGCACAACCGTGTGCTTCCTCTCTGAATATCAGAAATCGATTTAACATTACAATATCCATTGGGCATCATTTAATCAGGGCTGCAGAATCATTCATCTAAGAGGAATTCATCTAAGAAATGTACTTATTTGTGAAACTATCCTATTTATTGTAGATAACAAGGTGATATGCATATTGCTCCCTGCTCTTATTTTTGTTCATGGTGACAATCCTGTGAACTAGGCTGGACTAAAATAAATAAATAAATAAATAAATAATTTTATTTCTATACCGCCCTTCTCCCGAAGGACTCAGGGCGGTGTACAGCCAATTTAAAAACACAACACACAACAATAATTAAAAATTAAAATAATTACATAGATTTGGCCGATTTAAAACCCCAAACATTTAAAATACCCCAATTAAAATTATTAAGTTGATAGCCCTGCCTGGCGGAATAACAGGGTCTTCAGTGCGCAACGAAACACTCGGAGGTCGGAGATCTTGCGTATTTCCGGGGGCAGTTCATTCCACAGGGCTGGGACTCCCACAGAAAAGGCCCTCCCCCTGGGTGTCGCCAGCCGACATAACTTGGCTGATGGCACCCTGAGGAGACCCTCTCTGTGGGAGCGGACTGGTCGGTGGGAGGCTATTGGTGGCAGAAGACGGTCTCGAAGGTACCCGGGTCCTATGCCATGGAGCGCTTTAAAGGTGGTAACCAACACCTTGAATCGCACCCGGAAGACCACTGGGAGCCAGTGCAGCTCGCACAGGAGGGGTGTCACGCGGGCACAACGAGTTGCGCCCATAACCACCCGCGCGGCCGCATTCTGGACCAGTTGGAGCCTCCGAGTGCTCTTCAAGGGGAGCCCCATGTAGAGAGCATTACAATAGTCCAGCCGGGAGGTGACAAGGGCATGAGTGACCGTGCGCAAGGCGTCCCGGTTCAGAAAGGGCCGCAACTGGCGGATCAGGCGAACCTGATAAAAGGCCCCCCTGGCCACGGCCGTCATATGCTCTTCTAAAGACAGCCGTGCATCCAGGAGGACACCCAGATTGCGAGCCCTCTCTGTGGGGGGCAAAGATTCACCCCCAATAGTCAGCGATGGCACCTGCTGACTATATCGGGACGCCGGCAGCCACAGCCACTCGGTCTTGGACGGGTTGAGTCTGAGCCTGTTCCTCCCCATCCAGACCCGCACGGCCTCCAGGCAGCGAGACATCACATCAAGGGCATCGTTGGGGTGGTCTGGGGTGGAGATGTACAGCTGAGTATCATCAGCGTACAGATGACACTTCACCCCAAAACCACGGATGATCTCACCCTGACTAAGGGTGACTGGCCCCAGTATTAAAAGAGCTGCAAAGCCAGATTCAAGTATCTGAGCCAATGAATGAAAAGAAATCTATTGTACGGATTGCCTGCAATGATAATCACATTTCTTAGGAACCTGACTCAGCAGCATTTAATAAACCTAAATATAATCTATACAAATTAAGATCTCACTCCCATGACTCATATGTGGGAAGCAATTCTTGATTCCCAAGAGAAGTTTCTATAAAATCTAATGGTTGTTAATTTATATGCCACAATTCTATCCAGCTCGGATCCCCAAGGCATTTCATATAAAAATACTGTCAAGCTCAGTAAATGCACTGTTGACACATTTCTTGACATGAAAAGGGCAGCTAATCAAGCTATGACAACAAAGCAGGAAGCCACAATTGTGATAGCCATGAATCATCATGCGAGGGCTACCAAGAAAAAATTAATAATGCAGAATCTTTTAAGTTATCTACAGATGTTCTTATTCCGTGTTTCCTTTGAGAGCTACATGAAAATTCATGAGATTAGTCCATTTTATTTTTAAAGCAATCATCTGTTGCGGGTTATAAAGAGACTGTGATTTGTTCAGAGCTGTCTGATAGTCACACCCATGGGACTTCAACAGCAGGATCCATAGCAAACAGCTGTGGTCTTGCCTGTATTGTGATTCCACACCATCATTATAGATGGTCAAAGGATAGCGTTGCTCAACAATAATAATCTAAAAGGCCAATAAGAGAAGCTTTTAATTCTGATCATTCTTGATTGGTTGCCTGTTTCCCTTTAAGATTATTAATAATATTATTAAGTTTATCAAGATACAAAATACACACAAAAAATTAAAATAGTGGGAAAATGGATGAAGGAATCAAAGAGACGTGTAGAGGAAAGGGAAAAAAAAGAAAAACATTGACTTCTGACTCTTAGCACAGTAGAGTAAAACAGTAATATTGCAGCCTCAAATTTTTATTTTTACATACTTAATAAGAACTATAACAACAAACTTATCAACAAAACCCAAAGTTTCATTTTTTTTTTCATCTCAAGCATAAAATCCAGAAGCAGTTACCAAATCAAAACAAAGTTGGATGTGTCCTTTTCTTTGATTAGAGCAGTTTATTTAGCGATCTCTGCTAGTCCCATCAGTTTTTCCAGCCATTCATCCATTGTGGCAATTAAAGTATTTTTCCATTTTTGTGGATAAAGCATTCTTGCTTTTGTCAACATATAGCAAAGTTCCAGATTTTTTTTCAAGTTCTTTGTCCATTAAGCCTAAAAGTCTCTGGTTTGATCTTTCTATTCACTTTAAGAATCTTCTTTATTAAAATATGAAGCTTACCCCAGTATTTTGTTGCTTTATCTAGAAGTCCAGCAAAATAGTAAAAAGTTCCTTCTTTACATTTATATTTCTAACATACATTTGAAATACTTTTATACATCGTTGACACCCATTTTAGCAAAGGGGGGGAAAGTCGCAATACATCACATAACGCTGCCGTGATGACATGAGTTTGACACCCCTGGTTTATCAGGTATTAAATACAACAGTACATCATTTTATAAATTTTTTAAAATTATAATTCAGTATAAATTTTAAACCCTTTGTCCACACTTTTCAAACCTTACATTATGCCCAAAATTCTTTGCTCATTGGATCATGCAATGCTTCACATATTCATTCTCCAAATTCAATTTTATAACAAATTTATAAACTTGGCAATAATATGTTCACCACTATCAGCCTGCTTCCCTGTAGGTACTAAGAATAAAGCTCAGTAGAGTCAGAATTTAGAGGGCATCGAAACCCATATCTTTCTGGTAATAGCTTAAAACCTTGTCTTTTATTCCACACCTTCTTAGGAATTCTGGAAGGTTGCTCCTTTTCTGTTCCTTCTTCAATTATTGTTTTATTTCATTTTTTTCTCTTATAGTTACAGGACAATAGTTATCTCCTAACTGTTTTATCCAGGGGCATCTCTGTCAACACACATAAAAAACAAGTGGAACTTCAACCACCTTTTAATGGTTTTTTTCACCTTGCTTTTGTGGACTCCTAATTTTATCTAAATTCTAGGGTTCTTTTTAAAACAACTGATTGAAAATTACATTGAGTATGGGATGATTGAAATACCTTGGTTGAGAGACCACCAGAAAGCTAGCTTTAATTGACTAAGCTAAAAGCTAAAATAATATGAGGCAGTCAGTGGCAAAGTACATCTACACTGTTGTTGTGCAACTGTGTAGACACTAAGAGCTGAGTTCTTCCCAGGAGGAGCTGAGTTCATCCCAGGAAGAAGTTGCCAGCTTTCCAACCACCTGCCTGCCTGCCTGGATTTCCTCCTTCTCCTCCTCTGATGTAATATGGTTTATTCCTAACTTCATTTCATATTTCATGTAAACATTATCATCTGTCTTGCACCTTCCTGCATATTGCAATCTGTTTATTCTTAAGATACTAAAAATGTTTCTTTTTCTTATAATGCTATATATAATAAAACTAAATCTTTGGTGTTTTCTTTAAGATTAGAATCATCCCCATGGACGAAGTAGAGATGATTATTCAATCTCATTGTACACATGTTGTGCATTGACAGTACAAGTTTGATTTGATTAGTCACACTCTTGTTCTAGCCAATTGTGCATCCTTGCTTCAGATCCAAACTTGAACTTGGAGAGAACATTTGATTTTATAAAATATCCAGCATGACATATCCAAAAACTCAGAAGACTAAACCTCTGGTCCTAGTGACCAACCCAAATTGGATCTTGCAGAAAATATTATGCCTGTTCACTGAGTTGTTTTCTGGGTTTGGATAACACATAGAACCAATTGGGTTGGCTTCACACAATACACAAAGCCACAAAAACCAAATGAAGTTTAACAATAACCAAGCTTAGCACACTGTGTAAAAGCTGCTGCCTCATCTCAAACCTGGCTGAGCATGTTTTGTGAGCGCAGTCGCTGAATGAATATCCACAGCAAACCCATCAATCAATTTTACATCTGTACTTACCCTTCAAATATGTTTACTCTTTTGGGGGAAAGGTAAGAATGTTACCCATTTTTAATCCACTAGAAATAATTGATCCAATAATAAGTCTTCCTGCTATGACATCAGCACTGTATCACGAGAAACTGTATAATCCTATTAGCATAAAAAGAATATCCAGTTATTTCGGCATAGCAGTTATATGAGAACATAACACACAAAACAGCTGTAAGTAAAGCATGATAGATGTTTTTTAAGTAAGGAAAGAGCTTGCCAATAAGAACATATATTTTACCGAATGAAAGATGACCTGAGATTCACTCTGCAGTTACAACCCAATTACTTATAAAATGGGAGGAGGGAAGAGTTATAGGAGAAGAGAGGGAAGCAGTGATCAAATGGCATTTAAATGCCTTAACGCTGGAAAGTTGATCTTTGGATAATTATTGAAACCTGAGCCAGAAGTACTTTTCCTTCAAATGAGAAGATTCTCTTGGGATTTTGCATCTACCATTTCTCTGTCCAGTAATTTGCTTGCATTAGCAAAGCACGTTTTTAAGCCCACAAAAAGAAAGCAAAAAATAGAAAGCAAAGGAGGGAGGAAGTATATTGCTGAAAAGTAACTCCAGATGTAGCAGATATTTTGCCTATAAGTTCTGAACATTCATGAAAGGGAATGCTAGGAAGGTCTTCTTAGATTGGAAGAAATTGGGATCTTGACATTCCTCCTGATTTTGTTTTTGTTTTTTTAAATAATAGTTTTGCAAAAAAGGATTCTCTACTGACTTTCTAGGGGAAAGTGGTAATGTTCTCTAGTTCTCTAGTTGCTGTAGAAATTCTGGCTGGGAATTCTGGGAGATATGATCCTTTCCTATCTAGAGAATTATTAGATAGATGGTGGACTATATTATCCTTTCTACTTTTAGGAATAATTCATTGTAGTATTGTATTTCCAACTACATTAAAGCCATTTGTAGCTAAGCATCAACATGGTGGCTACACTATGTAAGTAGTGGATGTGAAAATTAGCCTTAATATTTTTACCACACATAACAGCTTGCTCGATGAATAATTTGGCAGCAAAATATACTTCTTCACTGAATGCATGCCATACATCATTTTAAGCTCCAGTGTCTATTATACTCTGCTTATCACAGGTTGTTTCATATATCAGTTGAAACTTGGCAAACTTTTTTTCCAGTTATATTTTGTTTTCTGAACAACTAGTTTCCCCCCAAGGTCTTTTGGTTAAATAGGTTTGTGGATTTACTACTCCTCTTGTCACCTGACATGTAGTCACCGGCTTACAACAGCTCATGTAGCAACCGTTCAAAGTTACAATGGCATTGAAAAAAGTGACTTATGATCATTTTTCACCCTTATGACCATTACAGCACTCCCCATGGTCACATAATCAAAATTCAGATGCTTGGCAACTGGTTCATATTTATGACCGTTGCAGTGTCCTGGGGTCATGTGATCAACTTTTGCGACCTTCTGACAAGCAAAGTCAATGGGGAAAACCAGATTCATTTAACAACCATGTTTATTAACTTAACAATTGCAATGGTTTGCTTAACAACAGTGGCAAGAAAAGGCATAAAATGGGGCAAACTCACTTAACAAGTGTTTCACTTGGCAACATAAATTATGGGTTCAATTGTGGTCGTAAGTCAAGGACTACCTGTATAAGGGTTTTACCTGCAGCTCCCAGATAACCTATAAGTTTCAAACTTAGCATAGATAATGTTGTAAGCAAAGATCTTAATCCTTGTGCTATTTCAGCAGTGCTGATAAAGAGAGGTACAGAATTAATCAGAGTAAAATAGGGTGCAGAAACAACCATTTAAAAAAGAATGCTTCTCGCTGTGTGCATGAATTTATGGGGATTTCAGTGGTTTGTATATAAGATTTCAATTTAATAGTAACATGTCCAGCAAGCTTCCCCCACCACCACCCCAAAAAAGATAAAGGTGGAAAGGCAAGGGAGCTAATTAATTGTTTAATGGGAAAGTGTGGTAGTCTGCAATTCAGACTGAATATCTGAATATAGCCTGAATATCTTTGCGTACTATTGTCCAAATGCCTCAACATGGAAAGTTTTTTTTTTTTTTTTAACCAGCTTAGACTTCAGCTGCATGAGCGCAGGACAGGATCAACTTAGCACAAATATGCTTTAAGAATGGGAAGTAATATCAAAAGACATGTCAATTTTTTTTACTGTTAATCTACAGTCATATAGAAGGAAGTTACTATTTAGAATTTTGAAGAAAGACAATAAAGATCTTAGTCTCATACAATGAAGTTCTATAATCAAGTGAAGAAAGGATCCCTTAAATATTAGTGAAATGTTTAGTGTCATGCATTTGATTAACCTTGTATATCTTGAGAAGCAGTGACTATATTTCCAGCTGTATTTCCTGACTTAATTGTTTCAAAGTAGGCCATTTTTGTTTGCAACAACACCCTCTTACCTCATTCCCAGTTGTTTATCTTCACATTCACAACAGGAATCAAGATTCATTTGACTTACATTTGACTTTACATTTTTGCTATTTTCTTTCAAAGACTAAATCCTTCGAGGAAGAGTTTACAAAAGTGTTTTGTAAAATTAAGCAAAATTTAAAAGTATAATGGAAAATAAAAAAAAGGTTCTTTGAAGGCAATGACATTGCCTAATGCCGGAAAAGGATTGAAAAAACCTGAAGATCTGATAGCTGTTGGTGAGTAGCAAATTTTAACCACATACTGTACATATAAAATTTAAACAGAGTTTAATTGCAGTTTTAAGTGCAAGCATTACATTAAGAGAAAATATAGATGAGAGGAATGTACCACCAATCCGTCTTCATCATAATATTATCAACTGATACATTTTGATAGTGACTCTATCTGATCCTTCCTTTAACTCTTCTTCTGGTTTGGGGTCTGAACCATTTGTAGTATCAACAATACTACAAATCACTTCCAGTAAATTTACTATACCATCCCTGGGTCAGCTGGACTGGTGTCTTCCAGAAGACAAATGAAACACTTTCTCCTGGAACAGTTACTTTTTCCACATAACCAGGGCACATAACTAGCATGCAAGTTCTTCAAGAAGAAAAGCTGGAGATCAAGAGATCATCCACAGAGCAGCAATATGTTTTCCTCTGTTCTTAAGATGGCAATATAAACAGCTGCTCTCCCCACAGCCTATACTTTACCTCAGTTACAATGCTAGTATTAATGTTGCCGTTCTCAGTTCAACACACAATAGGGCAGGCCCACAATCCAGATATGTCACATGCTGGCCACGTCCATCCCTGGTTTAGTGAAGGGGAAAGTCCTGGTATGTCACGTGATGAAGTTTGACACCCCTGCAATAGGGTGTGTGAGGGCAGTAAGCACTGGGAATCTTGGAGATGAAACCCACCTCATTCATCCGTTCATTCATAGCATCTCCATTCCATCCCCATCCTAACTGATATATGGTATGCATAGGATGTCTCTTCTCTTCCTTTTCTTTTGCCCATTATTAAAGTATGGAAGAACATGTCTGAAGAATCCTTCCTCTTTTCTGCAAACCTAAGATTTACTGTATTTTCATGTTTTTAAATGCCCCTCCAACCAAGGTAAGGGCCTTGCACATTCTGAAGTTGCAAGGAATTCACTTCCAACATAGAAGATCAGGTTTGAGAGATGAGGGTATTTTCCTTCAAATCCAGCTGCATTCTAAGAAGAGGCTCTGCAAGACTACTGCACCAAGGCTAAGGATGAACTTGTTTTTTCCAAGTAAATCCAATGCCAATAAGTGCATGTATACGTCCACTTCTCTTCTCCTTCCCATTGAAATTTTTATTGAAAATGGGCAAGAGATGAGGGATAAATGCAGAATACTGCTTAACATAGGAGCTATACCATTAAGAATTAGTATAAAGATAGAAATTAGGAATGGGGAAAAGATTACTTTTTTAATCTGGGAAGTATTTTATTAATGGGTAGAAATAGTAGCAGAAGTTAGAAATCTGGATATGTAAACAAAGATGAAGTAATTTGTGTAACTGAATAATGAATATTGAATAATTAAGATAAGTAACCCCTAAGATTATTCGGAGGTAAATAGTTACAAATGTGATGTTTACTTGATGTTTATAATGTTTGATATTATTATTATTATTATTATTAATGGATTATAAAATCGAACAGAGGGTCTAATCAAATAACTCAAAATTCTCAACAAGGATAAGTGAAGATGAAGATGAATAGGTATTGAGAATAATAGTCACAACTATTGTGTGTATAAAATGCACTATCCGTTTTCAACAGAGACTGTAGAGATTGTACCCAGGCAGTATACTGTTATTGTGAATATAGAAATTTTATACATAACCAAGAAAATTGCATAATAATAATAATAATAATAATAATAATAATAATAATAATTTTTATTGAACATATTATAGGGTAAAAATAATAGGGTGCAGTTCCAACAGGTGATATTTTTGTCCACCCTGGCATAAAGGGAAATACATACTGCAGATGTTCTTCCCCACCTAGAAAATCCTTCTGTCTGCCATTCTGCAGGCCTGTGGCATTAAAGTATAATTCTCCTCCTCTAGTTCTGCTTCCTTTGCTTTTGCAATGAAAGATGAATGTTGAATCGATGTCTAACAATGGATGGGCAGTGCAGCAGGAGGTATGGTAGCAATGTTGGTCACTGACATCTCCCTTTCTCTCTTTGCTTTTTTCCAAATATTTCCGTCTCCAAGGTAAGCAATAGAAGCAGCAGGGATTTGAAGAACATCCCTTATAGTTGTAGGTAGTATGACAGAGTCTTGAAAACCTGCCAGAATTTCTCACCCCACCTTATACAAAACAAAATCAAGGCAAGGATTTTTTTGAGTTTCTTTCACATACTTTTCATTTTTTCCAGTCCTGAATTGCCTTCTGTTCTCTCTTAATGGCTCATCGCTCTCTTTCCCTTCCTTTACTGGTTGTCAAAAAGCAGCAGGGTATCCCCTCCTTTTCCTCTCAGTAGCTTTTGGAAAAGGGGAAATGACTTGCCTGAGACACTCGACTCTGAGGAGCAATCACAATGAACTTTTACCACGCCCTCCTTGCTAACTAGTAAACCAGGAAGCAAAAAACTTAATGAATCACTGAAAATGCACATTTGCATGCTCAGCATTTCCAGTGCCTTAAGTTAAGAACAAAAGAAAAAAAAAAAAGTGGAGAAATGTTACAACAAATCTTTTTCAGTATCACACTTTAACTGCTGAATACAGCCAGAGGACCATGACAATTCTTCTTTGCTTCAACTCTCATTATGCAATTCTTTAGATGAAGTGGTTAATCTGGCCAAGGAAAGAAGGAAACTGCAAAGGATTCTTGCTTTTCCCATGGTCCTGCCTCCCTCACACGCAAAACAAGACAAAAAACAAGACAAATGTGGCACCCAGCCACCAAATAGGAAAGGTTGGTCTCATGGCACAGAATTCAAAGCAGGGTGGATCACCAACATCTGCAAGCTCCTCCTCTATACATCTTTATTTGTCGGAATGGACTTCTTGGTGGGTCTACAATGAGAAGGAGGTTCTGGTATGAAGAGAGATCTTTGGCAAACAGTAAATGAGTTGTCATTGTGCTGCAACAAGGAGATTCTGTGGAATAGTCTGAAATGAAGCTTAAAAAACCCCAAGCCTCCCTCTTGCAAAACTCAACCACAAACCTGTGATTGTGAAACGTATTTCCACTGACTGACGGCAATGATCAGTTCACATCTACTGCTTTCTGTCTGGCCAATGCCACAATACTCTCTGATGCAAGTTCTTATGAATTACTAGGGAATAGGGGAAGAAAATAGGTGGAGCCTCAGGGTTCCCCAATGTTTTGTCTTTTGGGTTGTTATTGTTATTGTTGTTGTTTTTACCAAATTAGTCTGGTTATTTTGCCAGAACTACCAATAAGGAAATTTAAGTTAATGGGTTTGGGTATTATGGAAACAGGACTAATCTAGCCTCCTTCCGGAACAGTCTTAGGTGACAGACTAATTGAGCCAACCTGAGATAAGGAGTGGCTGCTCTTGTGCTTGGCCAGGCTGGTCATTTGGATCAGAAAACATCAAGATGTCTTCTGATATAACAATACACTAATTATCACCCTTGCTTTCAGTTCAGCAAAACCTGTATACTACTACTATATATCATCCCCTAGTAATATTCTTACATCAGGTAAATCTCTCCCTAAGTATGTATTATCTAAATGCAAGAAATTTTGCACTTACAAAATTCCAATCAATTTTCTCAAGTATTCCCCATCAAAGATGAAGCTACCATATTTCCCTAATGCGGATGGCTTTCAACAGTACAATTAGATTTGGAACTTACACAAAGAGAGTCAGTTCCAATCAAAGTGCACAATACATTGATATGAAGATGTAAAATATTAGTTTACAGATAACCTAGAAGAGTGGCGATTTCTCAGTACTTTACTATAACTTAACCTGAATAGCAAGAATTCACACTGTGCAAAATGTGAAATTTATTGAAGCCACCTAATCTGTCATCTGGAATAGGAATAGCATCCACACTGCACCCATTTTACCTCTTTTAATTTGCCTCTTGTTTATCAAACACCCAATTTACAATCTGGATTATACAGTGTCTGTATTTAAATAGTCAAAACCAGATTCATCCTAGGTGGAGTATATTCTCCTTTATTTATTTATAAAATGCATATGGCCACCTAATTCAACACACTTGTCACTCCAGGTGATGCACATCAGTATAAAACAAACATTCAGGTATAATTAAACTGCAACAACAATTGGCAGATAATCAAGAACTCTTATCTGTATTACATCTTTCAAGGGAGTAATGCCTTGACAAAGACTGTAATTATTTGTTCTGCGCGTGGGGATTTTGGTGAAGGAAATATCTTCCAAACATGACTTATTTTCTGATCACAGAGCATTCTTACTTGGTCCCATTTTGTTTTAATACTGATTTATTTTCAGCAGAAATTAAATTTCCTTGTAATGCATTCCAGAAGGCCATCTGCAACAGGTTTCCTGGCAGAAAAAGAGATCATGGAGCACAGTTAATCCTTTTCCAGCAGTGCTCTCTTAATATCATGTTAGGCTTCAATAGAGCAAAACTATTTCGAAACTAAAATCCATCTTTCATTGTCCAGGCCTAAGGTGTTTCAGCTGTCCTCACATAAGAAAATCTGGTTTTAGAGAAACAACACAAGAAATTTCAGTTCTTTGATCCAATAGCAAAGCCATATTACTTAAAAAAAAGAAAAGGTTTTGTCCCTGGTTGCTAGAGAGAAGCACATTTGAAAAACAGATTCCCAAACAGGAGCCCCTTGAGGAATGGGGTCTGTCTCCATTACTCTGAATGTGAATAATTCATATACATCATGCCACTACCAAAGCCCTAAACTTCAGTCAAACACTTTGCTCACTAAACACTCAGAAAAACCTTCACTGTGCTTGCATTTCAGTTTCATACAAGCTGCAGGGATCAGTCAGACGCAGGGGTGTCAAACTGGCAGCCAGTGGGCTGAATGCATCACGCACAGGCCACGCCACCCCAGCTCCGTGAAGGGAAAAAATGTCAAAAAACGTCACGTGATGGCAATGTGACGCTGCGAGTTTGACACCCGTGAGTTGGAGTGTGGTGTGTTCCTTTGAAAATAAAATTATGTGGCATGAATTCTCTTTTATACACATGCACCAGTGGTGGATTGCTCCTGGTTCAGACCGGTTTGCAAGAACCAGTAGTAAAACCGGCGAGAGGCCCTGCCCACTGCCCTGGATGTCATCATCGCCGATCTGCACATACACAGAATCTTCTCGCTTCACTCACGCGCACGTGCAATCCCGTTGCAAACCGGTAGTAAAGATATGTAGAACCCATCGCTGACATGCACACACCTATAAGAGCTGGATAGTCTCAATGTACTTAGACTAGTCTACCGGACACAGGTTCATTGTCCCTTAATGTAAAAAGCCCATTAATTCATAGCAAGAATCCCTCTCTCCCCACAAGACCTCTGAAGAAACCATAAGCTATTTTAGGAGGCAAAGAAAATGCTCTCACCACTGAGTGGCAAGAAAAATAGAAAGAAGAATCAGATGCAGTGAGAAAAAAATGCCCAAAAGGGAGAATAGGGAGGGAGAGAGGAGACTTCAGCTGTCTTGTAATAGCTTTCATAATTAAAGCAGCCTTGCTGAGGGGCAGTGAAGACAGATCTGGCGGCCTATACTAAGGCATACCCCATTTTTGCTATAAAACATGCAGTCAGAGATGCATTTCTCAAAGACATCCTTGGGAAGGAGACATAGAAGTTGCTCCGATTCTTGGCAACATGGAGAGTACAAAATTTAGTGGTCTTTGAGGATATCCTTGAAAGACAGGAAAAGGAACAGCAGTCTAGATAACAGGTAGTTTAGCCCACAGAAGAAATGGGCTATTGGCAACATCTCAGAAGAGACTGGATAGGTGGCTCAGTGGTTAAGACACTGAGCTTGTCAATCACAAAGGTCGACAGTTCGGCGGTTCGGCAGTTCGAATCCCTAGTATAGGTCTCCTGTGTGACCTAAATGACCTCCAAGGTCCCTTCCAACTTTGTTACTGTTATTATTATACCCTATTTAGCTCCTTGTACCGTGAAGGTGAGGAATGGGAGATGTACTTTCAGACTTGAGGATTCTGTTACTGTAGCCTTAGAATAAATGTAGTGTTAGTACTCATAGTTGGTGCTTCTGGCCTGGTCTCCTCAAAGGGCTAATAAAGATCAGCTCCTTTCTGCTATCCTATCCCCAGTAGACAAAATTGTTTTCATTCAGGCAAGAGTTTTTTAAAAGTGCAGGTTGGGAGTTAGGCTGGGCATTATCTGTTTTATGGGTGTGTTTTTCATCATGCCTTAATTATATTTTTAATTGTACCTTTAATCTGCTTAGTTTTTCATTTTCCCTTTATTACTATACTAGCAGCCTTAAGCCCCATTTCTTAGTCAAAAGCTGGAATATAAATAAAATAAATCCTATCCAGGCTTTGACACAACAAGCAGTTGTCTGAGCAATTGGGTGAATCTGCAAGGGTGTCAAACTGGCGGCCCGTGGGACAGATGCATCATATGCAGGCCACGCCCACACCAGCTCTGCGAATGGGAAAAAGTCACAAAATGTCACATGATGGCAATGTGATGTTGTGAGTTTGATACCCGTGATCTAAAGGAACAACCAGGAGCATTAACCAGGAAGTAAAAAAAGCCAGGATATGGTGGTCATGATTGAGGCCATAGTTACGACTGAGGTCCCAAGCCTTTTGAAAAGGGTTGTTTCTATTAAAAAGACAAGAAGGCAGTTGTGATCAGAAACTCACCAGTTTTTAAAGAGTGAAGCTTCAATTTAAAAAAAAATCAAAATGGTAGCTGCAACTATACAGTTGAAAGCCCCACAGTTAAAAGTAAGGGTATCTGTTATACAATTGCAGCCACCATCTTGATTTTTTAAAATCCTCCCTCCTTCCCATCTCTACCCCCCACTACCCTGGTAGCCATCTGTCTTCACCTAGCCCTATAAAAGCATTATTCCAGCCCGATAAAAAGCAAGCTTTGCATCATTTGTCTTGTTCTGAGAGTATCTTCCCCAAACCCCCAAGCTCATATGGCTGGGCTTATAAACTAAAAATTGTTTCTCAAACTTGGCAACTTCAAGATGCATGGACTTCAATTCCCAGAATTCCCCAGCCAGCTGTACTAAACCATAAGACTTTTAAACGCAGTCTATCATGATTTTAAAAGGTACAGTGACTAGGCTCATAAAACATACTAAAATAAAATTCAATCATATGATAACATAGTATATCCATCTAATCATTACCTGTTTTTTCCCATCTCATATTATTGCTGTTATTATGTTTTAATTTCTCTTGTATATCTTTTTGTAAATGTTCTCCAAAGAGAATTATAGGTAGGCTGCTACGAAGAGTGAATCTTAGTTGAATCTCCCTCCCTGGGAATCTCGTTTCATTCCCAGTTGTAAGAAAAAAATTTAGGTTTCCTTATTTAATATTCAGATACACAAAACTTCAAAAACGACTTTGTGGAAAGCAGACCTGGGAATAATGACAAGAAATTTGGCACCCCTATAGTTGTACTCCTGAGGAAGGCTTCAGCGAGAAGTTCCCTAGAAGCATTCTTGAAAATAAATAAGGAGCTGGAACGTAGCATTTTGCTTGGCAGCCTAACAGCTTTCCAAATATTGTTTTTAATTAAATATATTTTACAAAAACCAGGAGAGAAGAAAGCCTGTTGAGAGCTCAGGCATCTGCAGGCAAGGTGATTCACATTAGGAACCCCAGGCTTCCTGGGTTTGATCCAGTTGTGTCTGTCCAAAAACAGAACGGACATTGTTGGCAGATCAAATTCTTCCCATGGGTATAAACAGGAGAGAAACTCCATACTGTTGGGGGAGGGACTAGAAACCGCTTCCATGACATTGGCTTTAGTTCAGAGTCATGTCAGGAAATGAGGCCACACAAGCTACATTACTGTACCATTGAGGGAAGCCACTGAACACTTTGATATGATAATTGATTATTGTTCATTGATTAAAGCTGGCCAAAGAGCAGACACTAGCCAGATGACTTTTGAATTACAAAGCACAGAACTTCAAAGCATGCTTAAGGATTTGGGTTCACACAACAAACTTACTTTTTTTTTCTTTTCTTTTTTTCCTTTTTTTTTTTTTTTTTTTACTATTTGCAATGTGAAACAGACCACTGTGAGGAATTAGGCAGGGAGAATGCATAGTAAGAACAACAGCAATTGGCACAACTCAGAAATCAGGAACTCATCAGTCGCATAAAGCTGGCTTTAGTGTAATCCAAGGGCTCTGATCATGTTCAAATGAAACATGGGACTGATTGATTGTGTCAGCAGCAGTTCTTATCAAGACCTGATTATAGCAAGTATATCAGCAATTGCCCAGGACAAGAAGGACCAGATATGCCATTTTCAGAGAGAGACTGCATTGAGTAGGATAGTTTGTGTACTTGGGGAAGGGTGGGGGGAGAGAGAAACTAAATTGAGCTTTCCCCCTTCTTTGTAAAACAGCCTTCTATTGTCTCAGACGTTTTGTCGTATTTCCAAAGAGCTAAGAATTCTGGGACTTGCTGATTAATATCATCAGAGGTTCACTATTTTAGTGATATGCCTGATAGAGGAACTATAGATTCCCACTTGAATAACCTTATTTGCTCCAGAATTGCATAATAATTGTGACCAACACCTGAAATCAGCATACAATAAAAGAAGGAAGGGATAAAGCAATTAACTCTGAAGGTGTAAGCAGAATGCATGAAGAACTAAATTAGAGATTATTGCCAAATACATTTCCACAATAGCATCTGGGTTTTTTTTCTTCCAAACTAGAAAGTCTTCAGTGTTAAGTCCATTGCTTCTTCCCTTTATTATTTCTGTGCACAATTTTGACGTATCATTTTGAACTAGCACTTTGCCTAATTTATGGTTATTAGCTACAGTTATTCCAATCTGTAAAAATGGTGATCCCAGTTTAGTTGAAAATTACAGGCCCATCTCTTCAACTTGCGTTACATGTAAAATCATGGAATCAGTTATAAATCAATTGGTGATCCATTTGCCATGTGGAGGAAAACAATCTGTTTCAGCAAACAGTTTGATTTCTGAAAAAAGTGTCATGTAATTTACAACTTTTGCATTGTTAAAATATTTGGACAACATGCCTTGATCAAGGCAAAGCTGTAGATGTAATCTACATGGACTTTTGCAAATAGTACACAATAAATTGCTCTTAAAACTAAATTCTTATGGTATTTCTGGATTTTTATACAAGTGGATTGCTGCTTTTTTTGTCTAACACAGGGGTGTCAAATTCAAGGCCTGGGAGCCAGATATGGCCAATGGGGTGCTTAGATCTGGCTCACGGGGCTGCCCTGGAAACAGCAAAAGACCGTCCCACAGTGCCTCTGCCAGCATGTGCCTCTACCAGCCACAAAAATGGCATGTGGCCCTCCCGAGCTCCGTTTTTGCTGGCAGAGGGTTTTAGGAGACCATCATAGCTGAAAACAGAGCTTGCGAATGCTGTGTGCAGCCCTCCTGAGCTCGGTTTTCACTGGCAGAGGGTTACAGGAGGCAGTCACAGCCAAAAATGGAGCTCGCGAGGACTGCGGACAGCCCTCCTGATCTCCATTTTAGCTGGCAGAGGATTGCAGGAGGCCATTGCAGCCAAAAAAAGCTCAGGAGCCTGTTTTCGCTGGCAGAGTGCTTGGGCTGCCACAGGCACCCCTGACATGAGTGTCCACATCCACACCCACCCTCAAGTTGACCCTGAAGTCAAACACAACCCTGATGTGGCCCTCAATGAAATAGAGTTTGACACTCCTGATGCAGAAAGTTAAAATAGGCAATTCAATGTCTCATTTGGTATTAGTTAATAGTGATGTTTCCTCAGGGCAGTGTCCTAGGACTTACTCTTTTCCTGATTTACATAAATGACATATAAGGTCAACTTAAAAATAATTATGTCCTCTTTGCTGATGATGTAAAATTGTTTAATACTAAAAATTCATTTATTTTGAAAAATGACACTGACTACATTTTTGAATGGTTATCTATTTGGCAAGTTCACATTTCAGTTAAGAAATGTTTAGTTTTACATATCGGAAAACAAAACCAGAATGTAAAATATAAATTATGTAGTATTGATCTAGCAGATGACCCTTATTTTGTTAAGGACCTAAGTGTAATCCTCTCTAATGATTTATTGTCTAACAGCATTGCTAAAAAACACAAAATGAAGTTTCTTATCTGGAAATACTGTATTCTTTACTAGAGCTTACAAAGCATATGTTAGGCTAATCCTAGAATACTGTTCAATGATTTTGAATCCTTACCACATATCGGACATAAATACAATCAAGCAAGTTCAGAAGTACTTTACAAGAAAAGTCTTGCATCCTTCTGTTCATAATAGAATACCTTAAGTTACTAGACTTAAAATTCTTGGTTTGGATAGTTTAGAACTGCGACGCTTGCGGTTAGACTTAGATATCACTTACAAAATTGTACATAATAATGTTTTTCCCGTAAATGACTTTTTTTAGTTTTAATTGCAATGTAACACATGTGAATAATCTCTTTAAACTTAAAGTAAACCATTTTAAATTCGATTGTAAAAAAAATGATTTTTGTAACAGTTTATTTATTTATTTATATATTATTTATTAGTTCGATTTATATGCCGCCCTTCTCCAGAGACTCAGGGCGGCTTACAATGCATTAAGCAATAGCCTTCATATTTTTGTATATACTTGCTTAGTAGGGCTTTTGCCCCCCCCCCAAGCGGTGTTCTTTTTTATACAAAGTCAGCTTATTGCCCCCACAATCCGGGTCCTCATTTTACCTACCTCGAAAGGATGGAAGGCTGAGTCAACCTTGAGCCTGGTGAGATTTGAACTCACAGTAATTGCAGGCAGCTGGCAACTAAGTGCTACTTTAACATCACTTAGTCCACTGCGCCACCAAGGCTCTTATGCTTGTCAAAGGCTGGAAAATTCCACCTGATTCAGTTGTCTCAGCCACTAACATTTGTAGTTTTAATTCCAATTTCATTTCTGTGGACCTCACCCCATATTTAAGAAGTCCTTAAAGGAGTGTGCACATAGGTGCACTAATGTACCTATCGTCCCTGTCTCATTTTAATTTTTTCATTTTGCTTGTTTGAATTTTTAATTTTTGTTTGACAAATAAACATTAAACAGGAAACAATTTTTATAATTTTTATTACACAAGCACCAGTTCATATCAGTGATACATTTGTACTCTTTGCATAAGCTTCAATACCTGGTTTCACTAAGTCGGGATGAAAAAGATTCCGGTCCAAAAACAAGGAAAGTTGCTGCTACTCTCTCTATGTAACAATGAGTTAAATGAAACAATGGTGGGGGGGGGGCTTCATTTTCTAGATCCTTGACCATTATTCTCTTTACAGATCACTGTCTTTCACTGCTGGTAGTGGGAGATTTAATAGGAATTAAGGAATTACATCTGACGGGACCCAGAAAAAAGGCCTTTTCTGTGGTGGCTCCCTCCCTTTGGAAGATCATCCCCACAGAGAACAGACTGGCCCCCACTTTGACACTCTTTCGCAAGGCTCTGAAGACCTGGTTCTGCCAACAGGCCTGGGGAACCCAGAGCGGGATGGAACCCATCAAATGGCTTGTTTCATTGCTTGTTGTCACCTGAGAAGTGGGGTAAGTATTGCTTTTTTATATATTAGGCTTTTTACTAAGAAGATGAAGTTGATGATGATGATGAAGAAGAATTATATAATATTTTTATTAAAATATATACAGTATGCCTTCACAATGTCATTTTCAGTTGCATCTCCATGGTAGCTGGAGCCTGAATCAGATTGATGGTTAAAGCTGACAAAGAGTTTGGTAGATGAGATACCGATATTGATAGGTGCTACTAGGGCTCTCAGGCAAGCAACATCAAGGGATACCCATCTGGACTGAAATGCCTCTGGTTCCCCTGGGGCTGCCAGCTTTAACTCCTGAGATGGATCATCTCCATATTCAAAAATCCAAGGCTATGTGCTCAGGCTGCAATTAGTCATAAGAAAATATAGCACAGGAAGGAGTGCCAAGATGAACATATGGCTTGGAACATGTAGGATGAAAGACAGACACTAAAGATGCTGCCCAGCAGGCATGTATGTGAATGTGTGTTGGTGGAATCTGCAGTGACTTGGAAAAGAGGCAAATAGGATTTAGCACTGTTTTTTATAGTCCCACAATCAACAACAATCAAACTTGAAAATGGACTCCCAGGTCCATTTGCTAAGAGTGCAATTTCATTTCGTTCAATGTTAATTTCATATTGGTTTCCACATTCCATCTTATCTGGAGTGACCCTAACATAGACAGGTTATCTTTTTTGGCTACGGTTCACATTGCCTTAGAGGTAATCTGTCCACAATACAGTTAAGAGTGCTAAAGAAAGCAATAGGTAGGGCCCAAATCAAAAGTGGATGGAGACACATATTATTTTGATGGCAACCACCCTTCTTTTTCTCATTCTCAGAGAGATCTATGCTCTCTCTATCTTGCAGGTTGTAAGGAAGAGACAGGTAGCTTTTATCAAAGATCTGAATCAATCTTTTGCAGAAGCTTTCTGAAATTAGGCTGAAGTCCAAACATTGCTCACCTCTATCCTAAGTGATAAGCATTTCAGCTGATGATGCATCACCCTTAAACTGATTGCTGATCTCAGCTGAGGTTCAAGGTGCTGTCCCATCACCAGTGATAAAGAATAATTCAACTCTGTAAATGCCAGATTCTCTAGGTGGAATTGCTTAGTAAGAAAGGTGTCATCTAACAGTATATCAGGCAACAAAGGGTGATGGGCCAGCTCCAAGCCAGAAAAAACAATTATTATTTTTTTGTGGAAAGCTAGCCAATAGCATTTTGTTCTTCAAACATAAACCCTCCTCTCCCTGACAACCACAAAAAGAACAGAGGACATTCCAGGACCAGCCATGCAACAGCTACAAGGAACCCAGGAAATGTTAAGGTTAATGCTCGATGTTTGAAAAATGAAAAACTCGTAGAGAATGCAGAATCAGGATTGGGAACAAGATTGTGTTTGAATCAAAGTATATAAAGGCAATAATTTATCCTGTAGGCATTAGACAAGACAACTAGGAATCTGAGTAACGGGCATTATCATTTGCAAATGATAAACCCCAAAGCAAGTTTTAAAGTTCAGATTGTACCGTATTTTTCAGAGTTTAAAATGCTCCGGACTATAAGACACACCTACCTTTTTTGGGGAGGAAAACAAGGGGAAAAAATCTGCCTTTGCCTGTGCCTCCCAGCAATTTGCTTCCTTGCAGCAAACAGAAAACAGCAAACAGCTGAGGCTGAAAATGGGGGGGGAGGGCGCGGAGGCGGCAATAGGCAATGGCAATCCCTGCAGCCTGAAACAGCTGATGGTTGGGAGGCCGATCCAACTGATAATCCGCTGCTTGTGCTAATCAAGCTATGCTGAAGCTGAAACTGAAATGGGCTGTTTCCTGCAAGGAGACAAATTGCTGGGAGGCAGAGGCCAAAGGATGGGGGCCGGTGGGTTGGCGGGGGCTACGTTTGGTGTATAAGACACACCCAAATTTTCATGCTCTTTTGTGGGGGGAAGTGTATCTTATACTCTGAAAAATACGGTAATTCAGTTGCCAGAAAATCACAATAACTTTGCTCCCATTGATCAGTAAGAGAACAAAAACAATCTAGAGTTATATTAGAACATAAATGAAAACACAATGGACAATTATATATTGCTTATACATAATTGTACATACAAAGGATTTTTGCAAGTTTGCACACAAATAGTATTCTTCTAAAAAGTGCTAATGTCATAAGGAACCTCTGTATAGGTACATGTAAAAAAAGCTGCATGTTTTTTTTTCTCCTAGCGCTTCAGTTTCAAAGACAGAAAACTATTCCTATCATGAATATAACTTCATCCATATTAGGATGAAGGCCAAAGAGAGAATTAATTAAGGTATCAGGATCCGAAAGACAAAAGAAATTAATGTCCTGCTATGATTTATATTAATTGATCTTGTCTAATTAGTACTTATAAAAAGATATCTTAAAGCACTCTATAATACTTTTCTGGCTTCATCATTTGATTTCAGTATATGTATTGCCTGACATATTGTATATCTTTTGCAAGAAAATGATTTTAAAATGTCTTTTTTCTTTTCTTTTCAAAAGTAACATTTGCCATGAGTTAAACTAGCAAAACTATCTCAGGTTTGAGAAAGGATTTAATTCTTTAACTCACAACTAAACCTTTTGGGGAGAATAAAACTTTATAGATATTTATAGATATTACAGATGTTTCCTGAAATCATGGTTAATCTATTCTGTATATTTTAAATACCTTTTGGGGGGCTTTATGTTGTTCCTTTGAGACGTGTATGGAGCTGTTTTATCTCTAGTTTACTTACATCCTTTCCTCAATTCAAACCGAACCATAGCACAAACATACTCCAGCAATATTGCTGAGCACATTGTAAGCCGCCCTGAGTCTCCGGAGAAGGGCGGCATATAAATCAAATAAAATAAATAAATAAATAAATAAAATAAATATCAGTTTTCTGGCATGTACTTTAAGGTGTTCTCATCCCCAGAACATAATGAAACAGACCTTAAGTCATCGCATTGTGCTAGTGTTACAATATGTTTTATTTTCCTTTATTTCCACCATCCAAGGACAGGGTCTGGTTGAGTAAAAACAATTAAACTGTCATCATTAGGTTGCCAAAAAAAAAAAGCCAAGCAGTTTCAGGGGCTTGAAAGGGACTAACAATGGAGACTGCAAATTCTATGCTGGTTTAGTTTTCTGCCAGCTCAAGGATGGGTTGAGAGCACTTCATCCCAGCAATGGGAAAGGCCCTTATACAAGGAACAAAAAGAGGGAGATTCTTGTGCAGATGGATTTCTATTGTTTATAAACAATAAACATCTACCTCCAGAACCGGCTTTCTCAGGTGATAAGTACTTTATGCGTACAGAAGAAGGGTTTATTTGTTCAAATCCACAACAGGTACACAAGATCATAAGTGACCAAAACAAGGGCATACCTCTTCAGCAAATACTTTATCGTGATATCCAAAGAGATAAAGAAAATAAGACCAACAATGTGCATGACTATGGAGGTGAATATACCAATGGCACACAAAAAAAATATACATTGATGTAGATGTTAATCAGTGCAATACGTTTTCAGGATTGCTATTGACGATGTATTCTTAAATGCATCTAAATAGGAAGAATGTACACAGCAGCTGTACTCTTTTGCATATTTTCCTATAAACAGTAAACTACTCTAGCCACTGATTTTTCTCTCTCCATTCTACCAGCACAGGAAGATCAAATTGGAGGCAGGAAAAATGGTTTACTTAACAAAAATAAAGAGTGAATTATAGATTCTTGTTTATATTTATGAAACATTCCAACAATTTTTATTATCAGTACACATGTAGCAGTTAAGGACACATCAACCTTTCCCAATCGGGATATCCTCACAATGTAGTGGCACTAAAGTTCCCATAAATTCTTCCCAACAAAAGTGAGGATGATAAGAATGGTACATTTTGAAGGCTTCCAAGATGCTTTTAATTATTTATTTATTTTATTTATTATTTAAATTTTTATACCACCCTTCTCCCGAGGGACTCAGGGTGGTGCACAGCCACAATAAAACAACATATATCCATAAAATTTAAAAGCAGTTTAAAACATATTAAATAATTTGGCCCTTATATTAAAAAACTAAAAAACTAAAACACCCATTAAAATTCGTTATTTAAGCCAGCCCAGCCTGTTGGAAGTAGAGTCTTAAGGGCACGGCAAAAGGTAGGTAGGTCAGGGATCATACGTATCTCCGGGGGCAATTCATTCCAGAGGGCAGGTGCCCCCACAGAGAAGGCTTGCCCCCTGGGGATCGCTAGTCGACATTGTTTGACCGACAGCACCCTTAGGAGTCCCTCTCTGTGGGAGCATATTAGCCAGTGGGAGGCTATCAGTGGCAGAAGGCGATCTCATAAGTATCAGGTCCTAAGCCATGGAGCACTTTAAAGATGGTAACCAGCATCTTGAATTGCACCCGGAAGACCACCGGGAGCCAGTGCAGCTCGCGCAAGAGAGTTACATGGGTGTGCCGTGTCGCTCCCATAATCACCCGCACGGCCACATTCTGGACCAGCTGAAGCCTCCGAGCACTCTTCAAGGGGAGACCCATGTAGAGAGCATTACAGTAGTCCAGACGGGAAGTGACGAGGGCATGAATGACTGTGCGCAAGGCATCCCAGTCCAGAAAGGGACACAACTGGTAAATCAGGCGAACCTGATAAAAAGCCCCCCTGGCCACAGCCATCATATGATCTTCTAAAGACAGCCGTGCATCCAGGAGAACACCCAAGTTGCAAGCCCTCTCTGAGGGGGCCAAGATCTCACCCCCAATAGTCAGCGATGGAGCCAACCGGCTATACCGGAAACCACAGCCACTCGGTCTTGGAGGGGTTGAGTCTGAGCTTGTTTCTCCCCATCCAGATCCGTCGACCTCTGTCCCACAGCTAACACGGACTGCGGACGGTCAGAGAGGAAGGAGGAGAACCACCGCAACACGGTGCCCCCCATTCCTAACCCCTCCAACCGGCGCAGCATGGTCGATGGTATCAAAAGCCGCTGAGAGGTCTAATAGGACCAGGACAGAGGAACAACCCCTGTCCGAGCCCTCCAGAGATCATCAACCAATGCGACCAATGTCGTTTCCGTGCTGTACCCCAGCCTGAAACCTGATTGGTATGGATCCAGATAGATAGCTTCATCCAGGTACTGGGGAAGTTGTTGCGCCACCACACTCTCCACAACCTTCACCACAATGTGAAAGCTTTAACCAGTTAACCCTCTACATCCCAAAACACCAAAAATGGTAGCATGGAAAGATATGCCTGCAGTTAGGAGGAGCAACCCCAAAGCAAAATCTTTGTTCACAAAGCTTTCAGTTTATCAAAATGCTGGGATCCTACCCATGATATTGCTCAAGTGTTTCTTTCATGTGTCCTTTTAAAGGAGGTATTCCCAAAGGTTTGAATATGTGAATATTCATATTTAGCTCAGCCGTTTTGATGCTTTGAATGAGGACAAGGATGATAAAAGCCCTTTAGTAGTTTGGGATTTTCTGAACTGATTAAATGAGGTTTGGGTAGACATACGACCAGAGTCCAGAGCCATATAAATGGAACACCTATTCAGTTTCATGCAGAGAGCAGAAGATGAAGAAAAGATTATTGTTTGAGAGCAGGATGTAGAACAGCAAGAGGTAAATCTCTTAATATCTGGACGGCATAATTAAACCCAGTAATATTGTGTGCTTTATTAGGATTATATTAGCAAGCAACAAACTGCTGCATGGATTTGCAAGCAAACACAGATTTCTGTTCTGTGTTGCTGAAATAAGATAAGAACAGCAACTCAGCTTTGAGCATCTTTAGGATATTTTGTAGAGACTCAGCAAAATCTAGACTGTTCCTCCATCGTTTTGGAAGAGAAGGCAAAGAGAATCATCTTTCCCACTCAGCCATCTCTCCCACTCTCCCAGATGCTATCTGTTTACTACAGGGATGAGTAAGAAGCTGAACTCAGGAAACTTTTGGGTAAAATAAGGATTAAAAGGGCAAGGACCACATTCCACATATGGACATGATCAGCATTTTCTGCTGATGTTCTTTTTCCTGGGTTTTGTGTAAGAATTGTTGGAAGTGTGGGTTGTAGTAATAAATGGTGTTAGCCTAACTTCAGGTCTTACATTACCATTTGACTTTGGACTATAAGACATCCAAGGTCCCTTCCAACTCTTATTCTGTTATTTAAGTGTAGTCGAGTGGTAGTGAAGAGAGGGAAACTAGTTAAAACTGATGGAGTGGAACTACTAGCAGATCACACAGCAGACATACAACCACCCACAAGTACCTTGATATCCCACAGTCACTTGGGAAGCACAGTGAGGAGGCAAGGAAGACAGCAACATCCAAACATCACGAAAGGATCAGACAAGTGCTGAAGAGCCAACTCAATGGAAAGAAGAAGATAAATGCTATCAACATGAATGTTCTTGCCAATCATAAGATACCTACCGGTATAATGAGTTGGTCAAAGGAGGACATGAAAGCTGCCAATGTGAAGGCTCAGAAGTTCCTCACTATATATGGAGGAGTCCAACATTCAGAGACTGGAAAGAGGGTGGGTGGGCTCTGATGACTGTCATGGATGGAACCCAGAGCACCCAGGTGTACCATCAGCACACAAAGATGAGCTGCTGAAAGAATTCTTGAGGCAGCAGCAAATATGGGAGGAAGATCAAGCAGAGGAACTGCCATTACAAGACAAGATCCTGCATGGAATGTGCTATCAACAGATAGCTGAGAGAGCAGACATTGGGAAATCCTACCAGTGACTGGAAAGGGCTGGACTAAAAGATAGCACTATACACTGATCATAGCAGCAGAAGAACAAGCACTAAGCACCAGATCTATAGAAACAAGGGTCTATCACGTTAGACAGCACCCAAGGTGTAGGCAATGCAGAGAAACCTCAGAAACTTCCAACGAAGTATAAGTTATGTGGTATTGAACTAATAGATGAGCCTAGTTTTGTTAAGGACCTGGGTGTACTCAACTGATGATTTATATTCTAGAATTTATATTCACAGAATATATATTTATTTATTTATTTATTTATTTATTTATTTATTTATTTATTTATTTTTCAAATTTATATGCCACCCTTCTCCTGTAGGACTTGGGGCGGCTCACAAAATAAAAACAACACAGCAATCCAAGTGCTAAAATTAGTCAATTAAAAACCCCAGACAATTAAAAAACCTCACGGCAGATCAGGGAATTTGCTGAAAAAGCCATGTCTTCAGCTCGGAGTGGAAAGTGCGGAGGTCAGGGGCTGTCTGGAGCGCGGTGGGTAACCCATTCCAGAGGGTCGGTGCGGCCACAGAGAATGCCCTCATCCTGGGGGCCGCCAGCCAACATTGTCTGGCCGACGGCACCCGGAGGAGGGCAGTCCTATGTGAGCGCACTGGGCGGTGGGAGGCTGGTAGGAGATGGTCCTGCAAGTACCCTGGGCCCATGCCATGAAGGGCTTTATAGGTAAGTACCAGTACCTTGAAGCGGATCCAAAGGGCCACCGCCAGCCAGTGCAGCTTGCGCAGGAGAGGTGTTACACGGGAGTAGCGGGAAGCTCCCATAACAACCCGCGCGGCCAAATATGTGCTAGGGCTAGGCCTTCCTAAGTCTACAGGGGAGATCCCGCAAAAAGTTGTGGTGTACAAGAAAGCTAAGATCCCATGGGACTTCCAGATCCAGACAAACAAGTAAGTACTGGCAAATTGATGGTAGTAGACAAGAACCAGAAGAGATCAGTAGTGATGGATGTAGCAGTGTCAAGTGACAGCAACCTCAGGAAGAAGGAGTCTGAGAAGCTGGAGAAGTAACAGGGCCTGAAGTAGGAACTGGGGAGGATGTGGAAAATAAAAACCCAAGTGGTCCTAATAGTGATAGGAGCACTTGGGCTGTGATTCCTAATCTGGGAGAGTGGCTCCAACAGGTCCCAGGAGCAACATCAGAGCTCTCTGCCCAGAAAAGTGCAGTGCTAGGAACACCTAAGATACTGTGCAGAATGACTCAAACTCCCAGGTTTCTGGTAGAAGATCCAAGATTGAGGAAGGCACATAGCATCCATAAAAGTGGGAATGAAATATGTATATTCATATGCATTATTTTAATTGTTTTCTTGTTTTTCTGATGTACTCTCAGAGGCAGATGTTGAGATGGGCGACTATAGAAATCAAATAAATAAAAGGTGTTTGGGTTTTATTTTGGCAGCACAAACATTAATTTTGGTGGTCAAGTTAAAAGCAGAGGAACAGTACTTTTTAAAGATTAAGGGAACAGTCTCTGAAAACTTTAAGTGGAGTGGGATGTGCAGACCACAATGCCCATAATGCAGTGCAAACTGCCACTGGCAGATTTTTGACAATAAGTCACTTGTTATCATATTTATACCATCAAAATCACACATTTGACAGAAGTTTGCATTTTTTGTTGAGCTGGAATATCTCAACATATGAGCAAAGTCTCTAAATACTGTATAAGTAAAACTTTCTTTAAAGCATTTAGTAAATAGGGTGCAGGAACTCTTTATGCTCTCCGATCTTACTTTTCACAATAATTGGTCCCAACAGCAACTCCTGTGTTCCTTCGTAGCTCTTTTGGTAAAAAATCTGGCTCTGGCTTTCTGGACAATTGATTCACTATCTTCACTAGAATGATAAAAGCTGTAGGAAAAAAAAACCCACCAGCGTGATTTCAGACATTGTTCTGGGAAAAAAATGTTGGCTGAGAGAAGAGAAGAAAGAAGAGATGTGGGTCAAGAGTTTCAAACTCAGTTCTAGGAATGTGTCTTTTCTTTCTGTGATAGTTGTATTACTTATCTAAAAAAATGGGGAACACATTCAATGATTGGCCTACATTCACTGCTGCACCAGATCTATATTTGGAAAAGGGTGGAAGCTCTCTGCAGGACAGACGGTAAATGCAAAATGAATTAAGATTTGTTTGAGAACTGACATACGTAAAGAAGCATTGTACAAAAAAAAAAAAAAAATAGAAGGAAAAATCCTAGAAGATGATTAATGGATCAAAACCTTTACCCATTTGTGGACTGTGGGCAGCATTTTAAAGGCAATCTAGTTACAATTTTCTGGGTCTCTATCTGGCATTTTTGCCTCCAAAGAACAGATTTTCAAAATAATACCTGCACATAGAAGCGGCAGCTCTAAAAGCATTGCTCATCTTGAAGGTCACATTGTATTTAAAAAGCTGTGCTGGGTTCTAAAATTGTGTTCCTGAAAAATGAAGCCGTTTGCACCCCCACCCCCCGCAAAAAAAAATATACAGATTCTACAGGAAGATAATTATCAGGGGTATAGTCTTGAGTAGTAGTTCCCAAATCTTTTGTGATATTGTGGATAGTACATACAGCCCCATGAAATGTGAAATTTAATCATGTCAGGGATTTTGTTCCATTTTTGATATTTTGCCCAGGGCTCTTTGGAAATTGTGTTCTAGACTGACAATGATGTAAATGTACACAAATTAATATGTCCTGGTTTTTGTAAATCTGGTAACCTATCCTTTATATCATGAAGACTCCCATGGGATAGTAAAACTTTACAAGTACATGTATCACTAAAGGCGTATAAGGTTTCTTTTGACAGGTTTTATATTCTAATCTTGGGAGACTGTGACAAATATGACAAATAGTGTTTGCTTGGATTTCTGTTTGAACATACTAAAAGAATTAGGTTTCACAAATAAAATATTGTTTTGAATAAGCGCACAATCCTTGACTTGAGCGTTTAAACAGTTTGGAAAATAACATACTGTTTTAGATAAGAAAAGTGCTTACTTTCTGTTCTGAAGCAAGAAATAAAAGACTGTGGTGGATAAATAATGCCCTTCACTTCTCTAAGCAGTTTCTAAAAATATAAATAAAGGATTTCATTTGGTCGAGCCCTCCCATAGTTTCTTCTGCTCAGAAACCACTCCATTCCAGATCATAATGCAACTTTTGTGATTTGGTAATCAGCAGTTCTTGGACTGTATTCTGGCCATTCTCCATCTGTTTTCCTATTTATGGCTTTGTATCATGGGCTCTTTTACCCATATTAGTGGGCTCCAAAATTCCAAAAGAGCCAACACAACTCCACCTGGCCTCTAGGCATACCCAACAAGAACTCAACAGCTTTTACTCACTGTTTTCTATACCAGTCTTCTACTAGCCAACTACAGCGTCTATTCCTCCAATACTACTTCACTTTGTGAGCCCTATTTCTGGAGAACAGTAACAGTAAATTTGCATTAGGGTGCTTCAGGCTAGTTTCCCAAACTAACACAAACCACCTTCCCTTCCCTCCCACTCCCATACTAACACTCCCACACCAACACTCTCAACTGCCTCACTCCTCAGCTTTTATTGACACCAGTTGCTAGGTGTCTAGGGAGAGATCTTAAAGCAGAAGTGTAAACCAATGGCCCCTTTATGACTTGTGGACTTCAACTCCCACAATGATAGCTCAGGAATTCTGGGAGTTGAAGTTCACAAGTCATAAAAGGACAATCATTCTCCAGCCTTGTAAAGGGACAGTGCACCAGCTGTCTAGGTGCTGGCCAGTTTGCAGGCAGCCTCTCCTCTCATACTTTGCAATAGGAATAAGTGTATAGAATTTCTCATCTGCATATAGGATTTCCTGAAACAAGTTTTTCTCACAGGTTTCCTGCTGGTTTTACCCTCCCAAGCTGTGACAAGTCTTAGGCAGGGGTGTCAAACTCACGGCCTGTGGGCCGGATGAATCACGCACTGGCCACGCCCACCTCATTTTAGTGAAGGGGGGAAATCACAATACATCATGTGATGACAACGTGATGACGAGAGTTTGACACCCCTGGTTTTAGGTAATCTCAGACACTTGACAGAGTTGCTTGTGTGTTAAGAAAACCTGGATAATATATATATATAAATAAGATGGCTCTGTTTTGGCTATCTTTCCCAATCAATTTCTCCTTAGATGTGTTAAGTTCAATTCCCTTGATTGCAGGAGCAGCAGATCATCCTGCCTTAGAAATTTGGGAGCTAAAGATCAATACATCTAGAGAGTATTGGATGAGAGAAAGCTGTTGATGCTATACTAGAAAAAATGCAGGTGATCTTACAAGTAAATCGGGGGGGAATCAACCATAACCAGTCTCAATCACAAGCAGCCACATCTTACTTGCATGTTATGTTGGTTTCAAATTGAACTTAATAGAAGTCATCAGTCTCCTGCATTAGTGGTTGGAGCATAAACTTGAATGGTTGTCTTTTTAAAGAGTTGTCAGTGAAGCCTATCTAATATTGTTCAGTCACCAATTGCATTATAGCCAAATACTGTTCTTGCTATATCCTTTCTAACCATAATAATAACACCATTTCTTCTTTGATTTTGATACCCTGAGTAACAAATGGTGTGATCTTCTGACTGAAAGCATTTAGTTCCAGTCCATTTCATTTTACTGATCTTAAGATGTCAGTTTGTAATTGTTTTATCTTATCTTGCATTGTATCGAACTTTTCTGTTCCTTACTATCCATGTTCACGTTGTAATTCTATCTTTGCAACTTTGTCCAAAAGATGCTTTTCCAAAAGGCAATTGGGCTTTCTTGGGGGGCTTTTTTTTCCCTTGGAAAACATTTCACTTCTCATCCAAGAAACTTCTTTGGTTCTAACTGAACAACTAAAGTGTCTAACCGAAGACACTTCTGGGATGAGAAGTGAAACATTTTCAAAGGAAAAAAAAACCCACAAGGAAGTCCAATTATCTTTTGAAAAGCACCTTTGCACTTGTCTCTGTTTTCACCTGCTACAGAAACTTGGTAGTACAGTGGTCTAAGGCACCCTGTTATTAAGCTGGTTATTAAGACCAGCTGCCTGCAATTACTGCAGGTTCGAATCTCACCAAGGCTCAAGGTTGACTCAGCCTTCCATCCTTTCTAAGGTAGGTAAATTGAGGACCCAGTTGTGGGGGCAATAAGCTGACTTTGTATAAATATACAAAAGGATGAAGGCTATTGCTGAGCACATTGTAAGCCACCCTGAGTCTCAGGATAAGGGCGGCATATAAATCAAATTAAAAAAAAAAAAAAAACTTGCAAAAATGGTTCTTTGCAGTTGAGCATGTAAATAAATTCAACAAATGGAAAGTTGGGGTCTGTTTACAACCATTACTTTTCCTCAAGAGGCAGCAAGTTCCTTTCCCGAGCACTTACAAGTTTTACTGGAAGTAAAAATAGGTTGGCCAGGTCTCGTCTATTTGAAGGGGTATTCAGAGGACAATCTTCTCTTTGAAAGCATTCTATATTTGAAAGTTCAATTTTTAAAAAGTCATGAAAAGAAAAAAGAGAGCCTTGACACTGCACAGCAAAAGTCAACCCTGGGAGGAATTCAGTTACTTCAGTTCGCTATGATATTTTATTTCTGTTTAAATTACCATGGTTATTATTAGACTTGCATATATATATATAAAGTAGGGTTTGCAACCTGCAAATGATAATAGTGTTTCTATTTTTCTTCCACTTTTTTAAAAAAATGCAACTCAAGGTGGTGAACATACCTAATATTCCTGTTTCCTATTTTTCCCATACAACAACTGTGTGAGATGATTTGGGCTGAGAGACAGTGACTGGGCAAAAATTAACCCAACCAGCTTTCACATCTAAGAAAGGCTTAGGATTTGTTGTCTCCTGGTTTCTGTGACAGCATCTTAAGCACTACACCATACTGGCTTTGTTTTGTTTTGTGCTCCTTTGTTTTATTTTTTGTGATGCCTAATAAGCTACTTTAATGTTAGGCTAGGACTCAGCAGTAAGTCAAGAATTTCCTGACACACCACATAGCTTAGTTCATCTTCTGGGTTATAATTGCCAGGCATTTTACAGGAATTATTCAGTTACATATAAATCTTTCTTGCAGACAAGAATGGAGCTGTAGATAACAGCTGCCTGGCCACAGCCAATACTGATAAATGACACTTATACTTACACGGACTTAAACTTGTTTCTTATTGGCCCTTCTTCCCATTTGCCTTTCTTCCCATGAATTAATGAACTCATGCCATGTGTTTGGTGACTCTGAAGCCAAGCAATCTTCATATAACTGACATCACTGGCCAGAAAACTGCTGGATCCCACTTCAATCCCCTATCCAACATATAGGGGGGAAATAGAGCTGCTATAAAAAAGAAAGAAAAAGTCATGAGCAAATATAAATATAAATGCCACATGGGGGGGAAATATTTGTTTCCTTAGGGAGGATATAAAACTGACTAAACTCACACAAACTACAGCCTTCCAGAGCATCCTAAATAAGCCAAAAGACCAAGTAGCCCAAGAAGAAAGAAAAAAACAGGACTCATCTACCACATATAATGTAAGCATTCTAACAGCCACTGTGTAGGACAGGCAGGCAGAAGACTAACACAGAATATCCATGAACACCAACTAGCACTCAGAAGACGTAATGAAAACTGCTTAATCTCACATCGCAGACACCTCTGTAGTTTCAATTGGGAAACTGTAAACATCCTAGACCAGGGGTCTGCAACCTTAAACACTCAAAGAGCCATTAGGAACTGTTTCCCACAGAAAAGAAAACACTGGGAGCCACAAAACCATGCCTGACTATTTCTTGAGCGGCCATAAAACTAGCATATGTAGTTGAATTAAACATTCTGTTCTCTTCTGAAACTTTTCTTTTCTTGGATTTATCCATGGTTGGCCTATCGGGGGTTGAAAGGCTCAATAAATCGCGTGCTGGCAGGTGTCGCACATTGGCTGTTGTGATGCATATTTTGAGTGACAGGGAGCCGTAGCAGAGGGGTGAAAGAGCCACATGCGGCTCCAGAGCTGCAGGTTGCTGACCCCTGTCCTAGATCAAACTAAATCCAAAAATGCTAGGGAATTCCTGGAAGTGTGGCATTTAGACAAATCAGCTATCAACAGGCAAATAGAGATAAACCATATTTACACACCATCTAAAAAAAGACAATAAAAAAAAGCTGAGAAGTAAACAAAAAGACCAGAACCCATCATCTTCAACAGCCAATTCCCAAATTGGCATGGATTAGCACCAGAGAAACAATCAAGGTACTGACAGATTTTATTTTCCTGGCTCCAAGATCACCGCAGTTGGGGACTACAGCCAAGAAATTAAAAGACGCTCCTGGGGAGGAAAGCTTTGGCAAATCTAGACAGCACACTAAAAGGCAGAGACATCACCCTGCCAACAAAAGTGCATATAGTCAAGCGAACAGGTAGCAAAGGTAAGTGAAACCCACCACTGGGTCGGACACGACTTCGCAACTAACAACAACAACAAAACAATCAAGCAGAAAACAATACCCTACTCAATGAACTATCAAGGCGAAAATCAAATCCCCACTAACACTGACAGGACAAGCTACTGTATATAAACAGGGAGCAAGTCCCATACTCACTAGCAATGACTATGTTACCTAGCCAAATAATGAAAGGTCTGCAAGCAAATAACCAAATTCAGAGAGCACCAAGGACTCCACAGTTCAACCCTGAGCTACATATATTCTCTCTTATTGGAACCAGCCTTTATGGGTAATCTATGTGAAAGCTACAATATAGTCCTCCAATATCTATATTGTTACATTACATAATATATAATAGTAGATATTATAATGTATAAGAGTATCCAGAAACTTCAGCTGGTGCAAAATGCATCGGCACAAAAAGTTATGTAAGCTTCTGGTAGAGCACATGTTACATCTTTGTTACACAAGGTGAATTGGTTACCAGTTTGCTTCCTGTCCAACTCAAGATATGGTTATTGACAGTTAAATCTCTATATAGCATAGGACTGGGCTATTGAGGGCCTACCTCTCTCTGATTTCATCACCTGTCATACCAGATTTAGTACAGTGTCTAGGGAGTTTCATTTTTGAGGGTGTTGGCAGCAGACCCTTTCTGCTGTGGCCCCCATACTATGGAATCTCCCCCAGTCCAAGATGAAGATGCCATCATCACTTCTAAGTTTCCAAAAGTCCCGAAAGACCGGGTTATGCCAGCATGCCTGGAGATCTCAGCGGGCAAATGAGTTAGCACCGTGGCTCCATTACTATTAACATCCCTTTGTCTATTATTCTTGCTCTAACTGTTTTCATAGTCTTTAAGTGTTTGTTAATGATAATAAAGTCAGGATACAAATAAATAAAATAATGACATTAGATATTTATTGTTTTAGCTTTATTGTATGCCACTTGCTTGGGAGTCACTTGCTTGGGAGATGGGCGGCCATATACAGTAAATTAGACAGAGTGAGAAAGAGAGAGAGAGACAGACAGACATCTCTAAGTGCCCAGTCCAATTCTCTAGCCATTCATCAGACACAGATACATCTTACAACTGTGTCAAAAATTTGGAGGTACTTTCTTTCCCATGGACTTTTGTAACTGATTTTCATGAAGGAGAGATAATGTGATGAAAAATATATGAGTTTTGCTTCTGCCATGTTATCTGTAATAAATAGGAAGATTGCAACTTAAGGCAGTTGCCAACAGTGGCGAATTAGCAAGGTACAGTATATTTGCCTTGCACTGTTCAGTACTGCAAGCATGCCATCGCTACCTCATGCCAAGTTTTTAATGCCAAGTGTTTGAGTTGACAATTATCAAGAGTTTTGACATGAGTTTTGATGCTTTAGTATCACAGCAAGTTATCTTCCTTTTTGAATCAGTAAGTTTTCAGCACACATTTTTCAGATAGATATTGAGCTGTTTAACAATTACATTCCGATGCCAGAAAGTAGTTCTCTGTGGTAATGTTTTTTATCTGGCTCACAAAGGCCTCATGCCAAGCTATATCTAACAGGTCTGGAACCCACAATCGGCAAAATTGGGGTAATAATCCATGATGAATCTCATGCCTCACTGCTCCCATGGCTTCTAAGAATATGAGGAATAGGAATTACAGAAATAAGCAGATAAAACACTGAGAGACAGTGAAAAATTCTGGATTAAGGTTTTATGAAACCTCACATAGGAATATCGAGCAGGAAAAAGTTGGAAAAGGATTTTATAAGCATATGGCTTCAGAGTGTGCACTATTTTTTTTTTTACTGTGAACAATATTCATCCCAGTTCAGTGGGAGTCCATGTTCTAGCTGACATGGAGTGTTTAAAATCTCCTGTTTCCTGTGCTTTTGTTGTTAGGGTGAAAAAAAAATTGCTGTCTCTGTCTTACTAATTAGATGATGAGACATTTGGCTAGGTAACTTTTATTTTTAGACAGCTGGCGATACAGGTGAGAAATCATGAGTGTTCAACAAGAACCCACGCCTCCCACTGCAGGCCAACTCACTAAGGTGGCAAATCACTATACAACAGTCAAGCAGGAGCAATCTCTGCTCAGCAGGTCATATAATCCATAAATACTCCTAACAGTTTGAGATTGTCCATAATAGTGCAAATCAACCAGTTTTAGTGCACTAAAGTTACACTATAAAGGCCTTAGCAGTGGAGCGATCCTCGTTAACAGAGGTCCGCAATGTCTCTGTGGCTCAAGCTTAGTGCCCAAAGTCCATCACCAGATGGATCATATAACAGTCCCACAGTTGGGGCAATCCACAGGAAGGGCCCAGCTTGCTTCCAAGTCACCAGCACACTCCCAGACCCCATCCAGCCCACCGGAGGGGGCAGAGGGGCGGGGAAGCACAGGCACCTCTCCCAGTCGCGGTGCATGCCTAGCCCTACTCCGCACCTCAGCCTGACCAGTCCAGTCCTCGGAGCCAATCCTGAAGTTACGGATCTCGCTTGCTGACTTATTCTTAACACTTCTTAAAATATATTGAAAGTGTTATATTGTTGGTGATAATATTAGGAGTATGTTCTCTGCGAAATAGAAAAGGCCTTATTATGCTGCACTTATATGTTTAGTTTTGTTTCAAATGTAGCCCTAAAAGGTCTTTTTCCGATTTAGTGAACATGGGATAATGCCTGTTTCAGTTGAATGGAACATTAATTCAATCTTTCCTATTCAGAATTTTCTGAGGATATGAAGCTTTAGCCTTGCCTGAGGCTCCAGTGAAAAGTAGCATGACATTGTCATATTCGTATATTATTTTAAAATACCATTCTTCCTTAAGATCAGACCTGTTCTCATCTAGTCACTAGTCTAAATGTCTATCACCTGTTCAACATAGGGTGTAAGAGCCACTCATTTGTGGGAGAAACTAGTCTATTTCTAAAGTGCATTTTAACACTCTGCAACAACATTTTCATGAATCTTGCTCAGCTAAAGAATTTTCCCAATCTATATTCAAGCAGTGCTGGATTGCCGGATTGTTAAAATAAGTTAGTTACCATACCTGAGCTCAGCATCTTGCCTGCCTGTGACAAGAAATTAATTAGACAAACCTGAGCAGCCTCTCCCAGTACTCAGCTCAAATTATATGAAGGAAAGAAAATGATCTGCAATGGATATTGCTCCTGGAATTGGTCAAATGAATGAAATAGATGAAGGAAAGAAGCAAAGTTTGTTTTCACAAAAGAGATCTCAGCTTAATTCAAGGCAAGGGATAGGCATAGCTGAACTTATTCTAATTCAACTAGCAAGTGGCACAAGAGCAAAAATTCATGCAATTCACACTCCATCTATATTAGACCGCAGAATGTTGAGAGTTCCAGATTTTCAGCTTGAAAACATACTGATACGCTAAGTGTGGAGAGGGCAGTGAGATAATATATCTTGGCTCTGCTTCCCTAACAAGTGCCATAAATGAAATACTGCAGTGCAGGCTATTTAGAGTCTAGGCATCTACTCAGTGTAAGTGCCAAAAGATTACCTGGAGAAGAACTGAAGAACCTGCAGCTTTCTATACAGTGATATCCACAAGTGTGTGTGTGTGCATGCATGTTTGCATGTATAGTACATGCTATCAGGTCAATTTTAGATTCCTGGTTACTGCTTGGACTAGTCCCTACATTTTTCTTGGTAAGGTTTTTCAGAAATGGTTAGTCATCACTTCCTTGGTAGGGCTGAAAGAGAGTGACTGGCCCAAGGTTACCCGGCTGGCTGAGTAGTACGGAGTAGATACACAGCACTAGAATTCACAGCTTCCCAGTTTCTAAGCTGATGCTTTAATCATTATACCAAACTGGCTCTCATCTATGACATAAATATGAGGTTGGGTGTCTACAAAGGGTAGGGGTGTAAAAAAAAGTCAAACTGGCAGTCATGAATGCACAATCCAAGCCCTATGCCTTTTTGTGTATTCATCGTATAGCATGTGTATGAAAAAGACTTAGAACTGTATGGTCACAACTGTTCTCACACACACATGCACACATGTCCCCGATTCAGATGCTGTTGAAGTATAACTTTCAGTGATTTGCACTTTTAGTCGTACTTACGTTACTGAAGGGAGTTGATGTTTGACTATAGCTAGGGAACCAGAGGTTCTCCTTCTCCTTTATCCCTCCAACTTAAATATGCTTTAAAGTTCTTTCAAGGGGTCAGTAAATTTACACGGGCAATTTATGCAGTGGAATTCTATGAACATACATATCTGTTTGCATAGGTATCTTTTACCATTCATTGATGGTGAATGAGTGGCATGGACACATGTATGTTGGAGCATTCCTTGCTTCTATAATACCACTGGCCATTCCCAAGATAATTCTTTCTGAGGTTTTTCTGAAGGTTTTTTTTGGTGTGATCTACACTTGATTTTCTTCTCAAAACAAGACCTGGTTCAGAAGAGTAGAACTGTTGCACAGGTTTTAGTATAATAAAGAAATGGGTAGCCAATGGTCCATGGTACTTGGATACTATGGTGCCAAACATTGATAGCAAAATGGCCTAATTTTGATAGCCCTTTTTATGAGCTTCTCAAATTAATGTTAGGTAAATTTTTAACCAAAATGAGCCTATAGTCACTATTTTTTCTGGTGAATTTTGGTCCATTTTTTTCCTTCCTGGCATTTTGGGTTTAATCATGGAAACAGAAAATGGGAGAACTCAGGGAGGCAAGTCTGATCTTTGATCTTTACCTTTAAAATTCTTGCCCTGAAGTTCCCTCTTCCACCTCCCTCTTCGCAAACATTTGATTGGTCAAAGCAAGAAGCAGGATGGAAACTACAGACCTGTACAGTAGTATATGCTGCCTTGGTTAAGCCATTAAGCCATTTCTGAAAAATTATGTATAGGATAACACTGTTAAGATTCATTTTCTGAATTCCTATACCTGCCATCTCATTTCAATTTTTACTCGAAACAGGATTAGCAAAATATGAATAAAATGTCATTCAGCATACTTTACAGTCATCTGCCAAATATGAAGGGCTTCAAATGACATTTATACCACCTGTAGTTATTGGTTTATACCTACTGACACATTAAATCTAGTACATGGCAATACAAGAAGTAGAGAAACTCACCATATTTAAATGTTGTTTCTTATTGTTCTTTCTTATTGTTTTTATCATTGTTCAGTCATGAGTTTGAGATGGGAGCTATACAAAATAAATGAATTAATTAATTAATTAATTAATTAATTAATTAATTAATGAAACTTGTCATATGCATACACTTTTAAATATCAGTTCAGTGGGTCTCCTGGAAGACAAGGCAATGAAACAGAAAAGCTACCATGAGCTACTAAAAATTACTATCTTCCTTTATATTTGCTCCAGGAGTTTCCTTGTAACGAGGGCAAAAAACTATGAGGGGGAAAAAACATTTGAAATAGATTATAATATGCCCTCCCAGTTGTACAGTGTACCAACATCAATGATGTCAAGGCTGTGCCTGATCTGAGATAGCCTGGCCAGCTAGACAAAAGAAAAAAATATCAATGTTATTGCAAGAGAGAATGCATATTGTATAGAAGCATTCCTACTGACTGAATGTGAAAATGATCAATAATAATGCTGTATGTCTTAAAATCTGGATTTAACAGGCAGGAGAAAAAAAACCATCTGACCTAAAAATTCATGGAAGTTGGAACATAGGTGCGTAGGGATTATATACCAACCTCAAAATCCTTTGAAAAAATAAGGCAACACTTTAGCATGGTATTATCAGGAGAGGAAATCAATATGAACATAACATAAATGGGAAATATTTATTTCAATTCTTTTTCTAGATTGTATCTGACTTTTCCAGATCATATCTTTTCTAGATTGTTTCAAATGTTTTAACTACTCCCTGTAGGATTCAAAGGGTGATAACATTGCTTGCGTCAACCACATCTCGAGAAGGAAGAGGGCACATTAAAGGATGCAAGCAGAAGCTCAGAGAAGCAGCACTGGACAAAAACACCACTGCCTGTTTCTCTTTCTGAAAATAGGGGGGTGTCTGTGTCTGTGTTTAAAGGGAACTTTTTCTTAGTTCAGTAGCCAAGACAAGAAGTTAGTGAGGTGCAAGACGAAATTCATGAAAAGTGGCTTATGTTACTGAATGACACAGTAATCTGTATTTTACAAGAACAATCTGCTCCTGAAAATGATATCCAAACGCTTAATTTTGGTATGACAATGATAAAAAAAAAGATCCTGACAGTGTCCAATTCAAATTCTTCACTTCCCCCAAGCTAAGTTAAAAGACATAGGCCATGATTTAAAAAAGTTATAGTACCATCTAAAAAGTTGAAATGGTTTGTTAAATTTATACCCCATCCTTCCTTCTAACCCCACCGCCCCTCTGCCAGAAGAATCTTGTTCTTAAGGCAGTATGATTGATCTGGGACGTGGCAGGGTGACTTTCCTTGTCCTAAAAGCTTCCTTCGCCTCCTCATCTGGATCTGAGTTTTTTGTTTTTTTTTAAATGGCTACATGAAAAAAGAATGAGAGGGTACAATATGCAGCATGTGATTTGTATGGCTATTGACTCTAGGACAGGGGTGTCAAACTCAATTTTATTGAGGGCTGCATCAGGGTTGTGTTGACCTCGGGGTGGCGGGCATAGCCAGGGTGGGTGTCGCCAACTCGATGTCACTCATGTTAGGAGTGCCTGGGTTGACCCAAGTGCTCTGCCAGCGAAAACGGGCTTCCGAGCTCTGTTTTTGGCTGTGACGGCCTCCTGTTTTCGCTGGCAGAAGCACCATGGGCCAGTCCTTCCAGGGCGGCCCTGTGGGCCAGTTCTAAATACCCTGCAGACCAGATCTGGCCCACGGGCCTTGGGTTTGACACGGCTGCGCTAGGAGATGACTTTAAAAAACCAGACGTAAGTTTTCTAGTTCTGTGGAGTTTCAGCCAGAATGGAATTGTGGTAAAATATTAAGATTGTTTTTTCTTAGGGAACTTACATGTCCATTTTAAAAGAATATATCATTTTTGTGCTATTAACAATCCCACCTTTGCTTCAGTATATTTAGAACTGTTTTCTTGGAAGCCATCTATATGTATTACCTGATAAATAGGATTGAGCTGTGGCAGTCATACTTTCCTGCCAAGAAACACACCTCAAACATACTATGAATTGAGATCATTAGAGGAGACCCTTTCTATTTTTTGTGACAAAACTTAACTTGTCCACTACAAAAAGCAGTCTCTTTGTGGTACTTTGGAGTGCCATTCTAGCTATAAAAGATGTGCCAGGCACCAATTTTTATATGCAAACTCCTCAGGATGAATGTGCACTATATATATTTGTAAAAGAAATAAATATGTTTATCCACAAGAAATGCAGGCAACCATTTTTGCCAATTTAAAAAGTCAGAATAACTTGAAGTCACGGTCCAGAGTGCCAACTTGTGAAAAGAACTTGGAAGCTTCTGTAGTTAATTATATAGGAGAGATCAGAAAATGCAAACTGTTTATAATGAATGTTTTTGATTATAAACGAAGGATGCAACTTAGTTCCCAATTAATAGACAATAACAACTAGCCCATTAGCAGCCATTGCATCTGGAATGCAGGTAATCCTCAACTTTCAACCTTTCATTTAGTGACCATTTGAAGTTACAACAGCACTGAAAAAATTGATTTCTGACCAGTTTTCATACTTAACAACTGTTGTTGCATCCCCATGGTCATGTGATCAAAAATTGAATGCTTAGCAACTGGCTCATATTTATGACGATTGCAGTGTCCCGGGGTGATGTCACCACCTTTTGCGACCTTCTGAGAAGGAAAGTCAACGGAGAAGCCAGATTCACTTAACAACTGTGTTACTAACAACCATAGTGATTCACTTAACAACTGTGGCAAGAAACATCTTAAAATGGGGTGAAACTCATTTAACTTTCTTGTTTAGCGATGGAAATTCTGAGCTCAATTTTGATTGTAAGTCGAGGACTACCTATACACTGTAAAATGTACTGCTTTTCCCCATTTTGTCCTTAAAAGCGTATTCAGAATGATATTGCCCTTAAATTTATGACCATAGAGTTTGTAGACAGCTCTTTCAACCAATTGCTGCTCAGCTGAGCCAGCCAATAGTTGACTGCAAAGAATGTCAGCCAATCAACTCTCAGTGTGCTTCAAAATTGCCAACTGCTGAGTTTATTGTCCTGCTCTCCTGATATTATACTTTGTGAATTAAGAAATTGCCTTCTCCCATTTCTCCACCCCAACAAAATATGTAAATGTAGGGGAAGGTTTGATTTTTGAAATGATTAGCAAATGCACTGAAAAGCCTGAGCAGCCTTTTTTTTAATCCATGGCACCAGATCAGCACTGCAGATAATGGCCATTTAAGTTTATAGAGCAGCAAAATCAGTAACAATAGTTTGATAGGAACATATGCCAGACCTATTGAAAAAGTAGAAAAGACTTAAGCACTTTTTAACTTGCTTTATTTATGGCATTTATTTATAATTTTTTGGTCAAGTTAGATTTACAACTTGGCACAAGACCCAGAAGTTCATGAATGCCAGGTTTCAAATTATTACCTAAGAAATGTCATTTTATACTGTCTTGTTAGAAAGCACTCCATGTTAGATATAGAATAGTAGTTTATTTGTTTTTGGCTTGTGTTGAAAACTGTGTTAATCTGTGTGGTTAAAAACCCGATTTAAATAAAGCTGGGAAGACAGTTGAATAGTTTTGAAGCTGATAAAGCAAACAATGATATGGCATATGGCCATTACTGTCTCCTCTTACTCTGCTGCCAAACTTTCAGCATTAAAGACTCCCAGGAATGCAAAAAGAATGCAATGCAACATTAAAACTTTGCACACTGAATATTTGGAGATTTTTCTACTTTGCAAGAATCATTTCCATGTGGGCTAGTTCCAGTGTTGAATAAGTGTTGACTTTTAGATATACTACCTCATCTTACTCATGTATACATGAGTGACTATATTCAGATATCAGTCCATCTCTTCTGGTCTGGGGTGAGTGGGATGGATGGAAAGTTTAATGGCCATAGCAATTCAGAAGACAGAATATTATCCATAAGCCATTCTGTGGTTTTGGAATGCAACATTTTTTGACATTTCTGAAGCACCAACTGAGCTTAGTCCAATCTAGTGCCTTTCAGAGGGTGTAGGACAACTCTCCATGGCCAACTCGCCACAGGACAATTCAACGCTGTATTAATCATTGGTGATCATGTTCTCATTGAAATTATTGTTATCTCTTGTATTTCTGGATTGACTTTCTTTATTTTATTATTATTGGCCATGGTTCTGTTGAAATTAATTTCAAACATTTGTATTTGTTGAATTGTCTTGTGGCAAGTTGGCTGTCATGAGTTGGCTGTGACGAGTTATCCCATTCTGCTTTCAGAGGTTTCATACTGTGCCCATCAACTCTGCCAGCAGACTGAATGGTTAAAACACTTGGAGAGCATCAAGCTGTGGAAAGCTGCTCTATACTCTTTGCCAGAGGTGTCAAACTCAAGACCCACGGACCGGATCTGGCCCACGGGGTGCTTTGATCTGGCCAGTGGGGCCACCCTGGAAACAGCAAAGGACCTGATTACAGCGCCTCCACCAGCGAAAACGGAGATTGGGAGGGCCACGCACGGCCCTCCCAGGGTCCATTTTTGGCCATGACAGCCTCCTGCAGTCATCTGCCAATAAAAATGGAGCTTTGGGGGGGGCATGCGCTCTCCGTTTTTGCTGGCAGAGGCAGAGAGGAGGCAGAGAGCCTGCAGGAAGCCATCACGGCCGAAAACGGAGCTTGGGAGTTTTCTCTGGCAGAGTGCTTGAGCCACAACAGGCGCTCCCAACACAACTGACATCAAGCTGGCCACCCCTACCCTGGCCACACCCACCTCAGCCCTCCGCAGTCAGACATCACCCGGATGCGGCCCTCAGTGAAATCGAATTTGATACTCCTGCTCTATGCAGCACTTGAAAAGATATAATTGCTAATTATTGTTTATTACATCTGTACATGAGTACCAATCAGTGGATTCAGCCGGCTCTCTCTGGATCGCGCGAACCAGTAGCAGCGACTGCGGGTGGCTCTACCCATCTGCCCAGACGTAATGTGTGACTACTGTGCATGCGCAGAAGGCTGTGCACATGTGCAGAGGTGATGCGTGTGAGCAAAGCGAGCGAGCGCATACCCGCACTCACATTTGTGAACTGGTAAGGAAGGTAAGTGAATCCTACCTCTGGTACCAATTCTAAGCTCTAACATCACCTAGATAAGTAATACAATCAAGAATGAAGATAGAATTAAAAGCAACAGAAATCCTTCTATATCAATATCCATATAAATCAGGATATGATTTCTGATATTTATTGTTTATTTACTGATGCAGATATAAAGTTCATACATTACATTAAACAATCTTGCTTAGCCATGCTATCTTCCATAAGCCAAAATTGGCTGCTCAAGCACATAACTTACAATACAATGTGTGAACAAGATTAGAGGTGCCACATTTGACTTACAAAAACAATAGAAATATACTGATACCAGTAGTTTCAAAGAAACTTCAGAGAAGACATTCAATTACATAACTTCTTCATGTTGTCCTTTCTGTCTATTTTAGCTGGTATTCATGAGCAAAAACTAAGTATGAATTGTTTCTTAGGGGAGGAGCTGATCTCATTCATAAACTGTATAAGTGATACAGGATGATCTACTGGAAGAAATACAGATCTGTACCTCATTTACTACAGATCAAAGTTTCTACTTTCTATTATTCATAGAAAACCAATTAAAAATGACAATATGCACATCTCTATGGCAGTGGTGGGATTCAAGTAAGTTAATAACCAGTTCTCTGCCCTAATGATTTCTTCCAACAATCAGTTTGCCAAACTGCTTAGAAAGTTAACAACTGGTTCTCCCGAAGTGGTGCGAACTGGCTGAATCCCACCACTGCTCTATGGGTTTATTTTATTTTTATTTTTTTGCTAATCCTGTTCTCCAAACATGACTTGTATGTGACAAAGGCCTAAGAAAGGGATAGAGTGAAAGAGTGAAGAGATTTGAAAGAAAAAAATAGTAAAGCCGCCTTTATGAAAACCTTTTCTACACAAGATTCATGTGATGTGTATAAAGGTCACATATATTACTTCTGCCTCATCAATATGGAAGATATAGCAATATTTCCCAGCTCAACAGCCACCAGCGTTAGGATTTTAATTTCCCTCATCTACAATCAGCAATACATCTTGAACAGGATTATATTGGATTATTGGAGATAGGACCAGTAAATACAGAAACATTTTGACTTTTCATTCCATCAATACATATATATAGAATTCTCACTTTCTGACTCAGTGTCCTGAATAACATAATGTGGTATTAGAGGCACTAAGTATGTTTATCTCTGTGAATGTACTTTCCATTATTGCCTGGATAATGAATGGGGTGGGTTCTACTTACCTTTACTACCAGTTCACAGTGGGGCCGCTCGCGCACGCACACACTCTTCTGCACAAGCGCAGAAGCATTTTGATAAGGTCGGGGTCAGTGGGCGGAGCCTCCCGCCAGTTTTACTACCAGTTCTATAGAACTGGTGCGAACCGGGGGCAATCCACCACTGCTGTGTATGCAAAAATTTGAATCTACGTATGGGGAAACACTTATTCTACCATATAAGCCCCAGGGGGGTGGGGTGGGGATAAGCCAATTAAATAAAAATAGATCTAACAATGGTTGCATGGAGAACATGTGTAGAACATTAGCTGCCCAGAATTGTTTGATAGTGAGATGGGCAGCACATAAATTTAATAAATAAATAAATAGTCATAGACAACATGGACACAAATCTGTTGAGGAGAGTGAAGTCAGTTTGTCCCTATTAGGAACCTTTCCCAAGAAATCAATGAGAAAATAAGGCAAATTATAGAAACTTCTATATCAGGGGTCCCCAAACTTGGACTTCAACTCCCAGAATTCCCCAGCCGGCATATTACAGTTAAGTCTGCCTGCTTCCCCTACTCCCTTTTCAGGTTTAAAGTTTGTTTTTGATACTTGTCTGGCTACACTTGTAGCTAGGACCTTTTGACCTATTTGTTTGGCTTCTGTGCCTTTTAAACCCTGAGCGTAAGTCAGATTGTGGTTAACAAGTGGTCTTAACCATGATCTGTGATTACATCTTATAGAAGGTTGACTTATCTGAACCATAGACCAGCATGTTAAAATAAAAACTACCGTATGGATAAACAATCATGTGTTCTGCACAATGTCGTCTGCTACTATTGCTTTGGTTAGCTTACTGTATTCCACATGTGTTTTATGAGGCTGACTTTGATCATTGCTTTTGAATGCACACACAATTACCAAAAAGAAGGGGGGGCTGATCAGTGTTTCCTGGGTCATGTTACCAAGAAATTGGTTTAAGAATGGTGAATACAAAACTGCCATTCAAATGTATAACCTTCTTTGGAGCAAGTAACTCATAGACATGTCTTGTTTCACTTTGGGGGTCATGACCTCTGACTCACATATGAAAAAGTTTTAAAATATCAGTTATCTGTACTAGCAGAGCAAACAACAAATATGCTCAGAAATGGCCGATCACCCACTTCAAACATAGACTGAGGGAGATACTCATCACAAAACCATTCATGTAGCGGAATAAGTTAAAGCTTAACATTTTTCTTAAGCATCTAAGAAATCTTTTCTTCTGTAGAAGCTCCATAAGAAAAATTAATGCCATTCTGAATTGACAGTTCAAACAAATAGTGCTACCTTTTCCTTTAGATAGCAAAATAGAGCTAAGACTGCTTGAATTTAAAAAAAAAATGTGATGGGATCTCTATTTCTATTTCTTTTTATCATGGTAAATCCTCCTCATTTCTCAGAAGCCATACATTTTTGACATCTAGTTTTATTCCACAAGTTAAAAGAAGATAAAGTAGAATTGGTTATATGATACCAGATCCCTTTCAATGCACCATTCAAAGCCAGACATACAGCTGAAATCCATAAAACTCAGTAGGGCCCAAATGACCCATAAGTCATATGGAAGCTTGTTTTCTTCTGGGATAGTCAACTATAAAGCCTTTACTGAGCTTTTTCTAAGAAAAGCAATGAAAACTAAGACACAAGAAGAGCATTGACACACACAGACACACACACACATAAACACACTGAGAGAGAGACAGACACAGAGGGGTCTACCAATCCGTAGTACCAAAGGCTAAAGAATCTGAAGAAGTTATTGTTCCCTTCTGAAAATTTCAGTTTTTAATAATGTGGAGAAACATTTTTCTTAAATCCATACTAGAGCTACAGAGATATTCCATGCTAATGCTGAAATGAATTGCCATCAGTGAGCCAAACCAAAAATAAAACAGTGATAACAAACTTCTTACAATTTACCAGTATATCATTTTTTTTTAAATTAAGACATCTATCACATTTGCGTGACGCATCCAGCCCACAGGCCATGAGTTTGACACTCTTGGTGTACAACATAACAAAGAATATTATTATGACTTCTACTGGTGTGAGGCAGTCTACCTTTTAACCCTGCATGTTAGAAATCCATCTGTAGAAAATTTGGAGAAAATGCTTCCACTGCTTACAGAATGTTTGACAATGTAGAAAAATGTTAGTACTTAACAATAACGCTCTAAAAAGTTATGAACACATTTGTCAATGCATTTGTGTTACAAGATTTGTCACCATACACTACAATCCCTTTTTTCTATTGTTTTAATGTTTCAATTTAACCTTAGATTTTGCCCAGTTTCAAGCTCTTGTACATTTAGCCAACCATCTGAACAAGGATTTAGAATACGATGGGCAGAACAAGAAAAAGGACTTTTAATTTGCTTAGCCATAAGAGGGTCTTTAACACTACTTTTTAGAATGAAGGAGATTGATTTATTATACACAGCATAGGGTAGGCATTACACAACTGGAATGCCAGTTTCTGGACCACCACTAGATGGCAACAAAGAGTTAGAGAAAATTTTTTTTACCGGCTTTTGTCTGAATTTTAGCAGCTTATGGCATCTGAAGATAAAGACATATCTCATGTACATTCACATTGAAGAATTCAGTGATACTTAATATGTAAACTGCCTTCCCTAATGTATATTATGTTTGACCTTTTGTGACAAGCTCTGATTTTGACTAGTGATAATAGTTTCTCATGTGCAAATCACCAAAGGATGAACGAAATTCTCTCAGCCAGCACCCTTTTTTTCCGACAAAGGCAGCAAAACCACACCCACACACATACACATATACACCCACACACATATTCACACAGAAACCTTTGGTCTGCAGTTATCTATTGCTTAATGCTAAGACAGACATTAGTAATAAAGCTCTGTTTATAACCTACATAGGTTACTTTTTCCACACTAGGTGCAGAGTATTTTAGAAGGCATTTGATAAGAACAATCACATTTGAACATTATAAGTTACTTATGGTCATTTATAAGGTTATAAAAACAAAGCAAATAATTTTACGGAATTAAAATGTTGCTAATGTGAATGGATTGCCTGAGATTTAAATACAGAAGTTTTAGGACCAGCTTATTACTGCCAGAAAATTGATAATTTTCTTCTAAGACAACTTTAATAAAGAGCTAAGAACCCAAAGTTGTGTGCGTGCGTGTGTGTGTGTGTGTGTTTGTGTTTGTGTGTGCATGTGAGCACGTGTGTTAGTTGGTGAGCACGTGTGTTAGTTGTGTGAGTTCGTGTGTTTATTGTGTGTGAGCACAACTAAAAAGTTGTGTGTGTGTATACACACACACACACACACACACACACAAAACTTTTTAGTCCTTCCTTAGACATAGAAGCTGGCTGTTGCTCTCAGGCCAGTGACTGTCCAAGTCTGAGAAGTTGAAAAACATATGTCTACTAACCCACACAGGGCTTGCATAATAGCAAGCAAACACACACACATTAAGGCCAACATTATCCATCTGTATCAGCTTTCCTAAACTCAAAATATGCAGAATTCTGTGTTTCAATGGTAGCCTGGCACACAGTGCAATATTTACCTTACAGATACATAACATTGTCTCTGTCAGTAAATCTCAGCATATTAGCTTTGCAACTCATAAGAAAGCAGTAGTACTAGACTGCAAATTCTTGAAGTCACATTACTCATGAAATCTCATTAAAGTCACTCCAGAGAGTACTCCATATGGTACAAACATTTGAAAAATTTCATCCATACAGCAGCACACTTAACAACAGTCTGTATTTCCATTTTGTAGAATTGTTTTCCTAGAGTTCTCATTTCAACTGTTTCCTAGGTATTTTTACATGTCTAACTGCAGTCAAAAATAAGTTGCTGGTACAATTACTTTAAACAATTACTCCCTTGGTTCAGTTTACAGCACTCCCTGCTCTTCAACTATTTCCATAGCTGACTTCTTGGTGATCAGGGAACCACTTGGTTGTGTCCTATGAAAACAGAAATTTAAATTGGTGTTTTAAAATTCAGCCCTTTAAAAATGATGCAAAAAAAAAAAAAAGGAAATCAGCTGTGGCCTTCCTTAGCCATTCTGTTATCTTTGGATAGGTGTAGGGATTGCATGAGAATGAGAATGGTGCAGATCAACCCTTCACATTAATGTTTGTAGTGTAGGTTATGTTAATGTAAGGAAATGCACGGATATTTGACTTTAAGAACCCCAAGGTCAAAGTATATGCCATTGTATAAAATAAATGGTTTCTCTGGGGCTACTATATGTGGGCAAAATCTATACAGCTGTTAGACTGCAACGAAGAATTAGAGTTTGTATTTTGCAATGGCAATCCACAAAAACGAGGCCCAGGCAGAAGAAGAACATCATGGCTTCAAAACCTAAGGGACTGGTTTGGACAAAACTCAGCAGCACTTTTTCATACAGCTGTTGACAAAAATAGGATTGCCAACATGATCGCCAACGTCCGATGACGGACATGGCACAAGAAGAAGAAGTGACAATCCATGATGTACTCTATGTGCACACATCCAATAATCAACTTCTGAGGGGGTTGGACTTGGTTATACAGATAGCCCTTGACTTACGACTTTGTTAAGTGAGTTTTGCCCCATTTTAGGATATTTCTTGCCACAGTTGTTAAGTGAATCACTGCAGCTGTTAAGTTAGTAATGTTGTTAAGTGAAGCTGGCTTTCCCATTGATTTTGTGTGTCAGGTCACCAAAGGTGATCAGATGACCCCAAGACTTTGCAACTGTCATCAATATGAATCAGTTGCCAAGCATCTGAATTTTGATCATGTGACCATGGGGATGGCAGAATGGTTGCAAGTGTGAAAAATGGTCGTAAGTCACTTTTCTCAGTGCTGTAATAACTTCAAACGGTCACTGAATGAACTGTTGTAAGTCAAGGACTACCTGCATTATAGCTAGGAGATCATATGAAACCCTTGGTAGCTCACTGTCACATGGATTAGATATTTTGATGGCAAATGTTAGGATTATGTGAACTCATTATTTCACCTAGAATTCTATGTTACTAAATTAGGTTTCATGAAGCAAAAGTAATGTTAATTAAACATGTCTTTAAAAGGTGAGTTTTCACTCTGTTACCAGCTAAAACAATAGATATAACTTCATCCAAAATACCCAAATGGTTTCTATTCATTCTTCAACAGAAGATCTTAATATTCTCCGTGTATCTTGACTTCTTCAATTGATTCTGAAAACCGCTTTTATAACAACAGAAAATGTCCTATACTTAAATTAAAGCTCAGAGTTAGAACCCTGATGGATTCCACGTGCTAAACCCCCTTTCATCTACGTATGCACTGGATCACATTTAGTTCAAGGTGCTGATTCTGATCTATAAAGCCTCTCAGAGCACGGGCCCAGCATATCAAAGAGATTGCTACCTCCTTCTCTAATCCCCACAGTGATTTCTCAGACAAATTGAGGAGGCTTTTTTATAAATACCATCTGTGTGTCAGCTGAAACCATCAAACATGTGTAGGGAGCCTTTTTTTTAAAGAAACAAATGAAATAATACTTTATTCTTCAGTCAACAACTTTTTATGCCAAAAGAATGACAAGTGACCAAAACCTGCCCGATGCTTGTGATAGATATATAGGATTTTAATTCTGAATCTCTGTGACACACTGTTTCAAAACACATCTTGATTGGGGAATTAAATATAGATATCCTAAACCAGTGTTTAAACCCTGTAGGGGAGCATTCATGATGACTGCTTTGAATTTATAGAGAGAAACTCCACATATAATCTTCACATATAATCTTCTTGAAGCTACCTTCCAGAAATATAGATTTTCTTCATTTTTAAAGTTAAAAAGATGAGCTGGCATTAATCTAGGAAAAAAAGTTAATAGGATGCTACCAAATTTTCTAATTTCATCTTTCCAACAAAGCTTCAGGAAAACCTACCACTGTGTAATTAAGAAGACAAATTTTCATATCTGAAGGCTCTCTGTCGCTCCTTTTACGACTATGCCTCTTTTAAAAAGCACAAAGATCAGCCACATTTTCTCCCCTCACCTTCTTACAGCTTTCCTTGTATACAATCGTTTTGCCCAATGAAATGTTCTAGAATGAAACCTGAAAATTTGCAACTGTTTTGTAAACATCAGCTCATATAATATGTGCGTTGTCGCTATAGATTTTGATTTTGCCTGGACATGTTAATTAATGGGTACTATATTTTATCATTAAAAAAAACAAGTCATATTTGCTATTTTATATATTGCTATGTCAGATGCACAAAAAAATGGAGTAAAAACCGTGCTCACACTTCAATTTATTTTAACTTCAAGAACTTCAAAATGGGAAATCAGATGCTATATTTTACCTTATTAAACTTATTTCTACACTATTCCTTTTTCCTGAAATTTTCTTTTTCTATTTTCTCCTTCCTTCCTTCCTTCCTTCCTTCTTCCTCTTTTACATCTTTGTGAAATCTTCCATGTTCTTGGGAAAAGGAGGTCAAGACCTTCTGCTTACTTTTTTTTTCCCCATCATTAAAATGAAATGAAATGGTAGCATCAGCTTCTTCAGATTGGGCTAAAACTGTTTAGAACCACTGCCTTTAATTAAAACATTCCTCTTTTCAGGATCTGTTTATTGTTTCCCATTTGTTTCACTTGAGACATTGTAATACAGTATATAACCAATCTAACTGTCCCAATATTCTACCATCTCTTTTCTAGGAAAGTTCCAATTTCCCTTTTCATGTTTTCCTTTCTTTAACTGGCAAAATTCTTTAACAGGGTTCATCAGAAGAACAATAAGAGGGGTCAACATTATCAGCAGAAAGCAAGCAGATAACTTTCACCGAAAAAATTGTACTTGAAAAATTTGTGAGTATATATTAAAGGAGAACTTGATCATGGGAAAGAACACTGTCAGATAATGCAGCACCCAGTTGTATGAAATCCATTTCTTAACAAGGATTGTAGAAAAGCAATGCTCCCAAGTGTGGAAGCAACCTAATTAAAGCCATATTCTATTTTTTAAAAACAGATTTAAAATGGAAAGAATATGAATATGTTTATCTGACCTCCATCATTGCTCCATATGATCATTTTCATCCACTCCGTTCTATTCACACACCTGTGGCTCAGCTTGTCTACAGTCTATCCTAAGGTTGACATATCTTTAGGGCTAGCATGCATATTTTCAAAGACATTAAGCCCTACAATCACCAGGGTTTTTACCTTAATCCTTTATTTCCTCTTGATCTCTCTCTATGTAGTTTGCAAAAATAAAAAATAAAAAAAAAATAGGATGAGTACAGAGACTGATGCAAGAACATATGAGATCTATTTAAGTATTTACCTGCCAAATTAGAGATACCCATGAATTCAAGCCAAAAACTCACATTAAACAGAACTCTAATCTGTAACTGAATATGATAGATATTCGGCAATCTCCTTACTCTAAAAAAGGAAAGATAAGTTAAAAGATTTGGGAATTCTGCTATGACCTTCTGCTTAGTTTCCTATGTTGCATATTTGTAGTTACACACTGTAATTCCCATAAGATTCAGTAGGACTGAAATTATTGCACTTATCTCACTCTTTTTCCAAACATGAATTGTTTTTAAAGGCAACTTCATTTTTAAGATACAGGTAGTCCTTGACTTAAAACAGTTCAATTAGTGAACATTCAAAGTTACAACGGCAGTGAAAAAAGTGACAAGACTATTTTTCACACTTATGGCCATTGCAGGATCCTTGTGGCCATGTGATTAAAATTCAGATGCTTGGCAACTGGTTCATATTTATGATGGTTGCAGTGTCCCAGGGTCATGTGATCCCCGTTTGCGAACTTCTGACAAGCAAAGTCAACGGGGAAGCCAAATTCACTTAACAACCATGTTACTTAACAACTGTGGCAAGAAAGGTCGTAAAATGGGGCAAAACTCACTTAAGAACTGTCTCGCTTAGCACCATAAATTTTGGGCTCAATTGTGGTTGTAAGTCAAGGACTACCTGTATATATTTTATGTAAAAGAAACTTCCTTTCTGATTTCTCTCAATCAAAGGACTGTTGCCAACACTGAAGGTCAATTTGGTAAAAAAAAAAAAAAAAAAAAAAGTTGAGAAAAATCAATCACATACGTCAGAAAAAATATTAAAAATTCTATTAAAGATTTTTAATATGAAGATCTTCCAAAAAAAAAAATGTGTGAAGGGCACAAAATATTTAGTACTACACATATTAACCGCTGCCAGGATTGCCTACGCTCAATGTTGGAAACAGCCATGCACACCCGCAGAGAAACTGGTTATACAAAAGGTCATGAATTGCGCAGAAATGGACAAATTAACACTGAGTCTAAAAAATAAAGAGGCATTGATATTTTACAATGTGTGGGAACAATGGTATAACTGGATAGAACGGAGATAGATTAAAGATAGATAGTTATTAAGTATAAGTAATAGATAAAATAAGAATGTAAATACGCAGTTTATTTTTTGTAAATAATGCACGAATTATCATCACAAGAAAAACACCACAAATAGCTGTTGTTGAGTGAAATATTTTTTTATGTTTTTAATGTAATAAAAGCTTAATAAAGTGTATTGGAAAAAAAATAAAGATTTTTAATATGTATTCAACAACAAATGAATCCTTCTCCTCAAGCATTATTATGAGGAATAAAGGCCAGTTGTGCATAGTGGTGGATACTACCAAGCCTTTGAAATGACCACCCTCCATTTCATATATTTGAAACAAAAGGCACATCTCTTTCTTTTTTCCATGACGATTCTCAGAAATTACGTCGCTAGATACCACTTCAGTTATTTTGTAAAATATCTTAAAATGACAGTAATGAGAGCTAGGAAACAGTGAGGAAATTGCTTGGCCTCCTGTCTGCAAGGAGAAGATTACTCGCCTCAGTAAATTTTCCAAAGATTTGTCCTGTCTCACTATCTCGGATTCTGATCCAGAAGTTCCACCTCTTCCCTCAGGACGATTATTCTCCACTTTAATAGTTCTTGCTGGCAGGACATTGTATTTTTTTTTCCTCCTGAGATTCAGTTTATCCAAAGCTTGTGTTTTCTATTGTGTTGGCTGCTGAAGTAAATGTTGCCTTGCACATATGGTGCCCAAATTAACACATCTAGGCAATAAAAATAAAATTGCAATGTCTGGAGAATGAAGGGAAGCTGAGTAAAATAGCTGTCATCATTTGCATGTTTAGATTTGTGACTCTGGCATGTTTTACAGCCATCCTGTGACAAGCTTATTTTTCTGGCCTGCCTTATCTGTGTTTTGCCATGATACCCTTTCTGAGTCATTTTGTTTTATACTTCTTGCTTACCAAGACAACACTGAGAAAGGCAGAGAATCCAATGTATTAGGCCAATGTATTAGCAGTATTTGCATACTGCTAGCCTGACAGAAGAAGAGCTGCCCTCTGACTTTTTGGCATCAATGGGAGAACATCCAAATGGGACTGTCTTCCTTTTGTCTTTCCACACTCCTGATTCACAATTTGCTAGAAAGCATCATGTGTGAATCCTCTTGCTCCCATGAATGGTGTTTCAGCTTTTTCAATGCACCTATTGAGTAAATCAAGTGCACCTTGATTTGAATTACTTTCCAGTCACTCTGGATGTCCTGCTTCCAAGACTATGTAAAATACACATGTTGACGCACTACAACAGGGGTGACAAATTCAAGACCCGGGAGCCAGATCCGGCCTGCGGGGTGCTTAGAACTGGCTGTGAAGGACTGGCCTGTGGTGCCTCTGCCAGCAAAAACAGAGCTTAGGAGAGGCCACATGCCCCCAATATGAGTGACGTTGAGCTGGCCATGCCCACCCAGGCCACGCCTACTCCAGCCCTCCGAGGTCAAACACAACCCTGATGCAGCCCTCAATGAAATCGAGTTTGACACCCTTGCACTATAAGGAAGTTATTAGTGTTCAAGGGAGCCACCAGGCAGAATTTATAAGAACCAACAACAAGAGCCAGCCCATTGAGACGCATCTACAATACTTAAAGTTTTACTGAGTAGAATCCACCCGTTGCAATAGCCATAGTAGAGGGAGACCTGTGTTAGGCAAAAACTGGATTGCAGCTTGTCAAACTAGGAAATTTTAGTTAAAAGCATAAAATTTCATGAGCCTGAGAAGGTGCTACCAGACTTCTTCTGATTTTTGCCTCTTACGGTACTGCCCTTTCTGTATCTTTATCTTTCTTTATCTTTTATTAGTTTTGTATACCGCCCTACTCCCGAAGGACTCAGGGCGGTGAACAGCCACAGAATAAAACACATAAATACAAAATTTAAAAACAGAATAAAACCGAATTAAAACAATTTGGCCGAGACAAATTAAAAACATCCAATAATTTTAAAAAGAAATTAAAATTTACATTTTAAAGGGGAAAAGATTTAGGCCAGGCCAGCTTGATGGAATAAAAAAGTCTTGAGAGCACAATGGAAGGTGCGCAGATCCGGGATCCTCCGTATCTCCGGGGGGAGCTCATTCCAGATAGTAGGTGCCCCCACAGAGAAGACTCTCCCCCTGGGGGCTGCCAGTCGACATTGTTTGGCCAATGGCACCCGGAGGAGCCCTTCTCTATGAGAGCGTACCGGCCAGTGGGAGGCTATTGGTAGTAGCAGGCGGTCTCATAAATAACCAGGTCCTAAGCCATGGAGCGCTCTAAAGGTGATAACCAAAACCTTGAAGCGCACCCGGAAGACTACCGGGAGCCAGTGCAGCTCACGCAAGAGAGGTGTTACATGGGAACACCACGTCGCTCCCATAACCACCCGCGCGGCCACACTCTGCGCCAGTTGGAGCCTCTGAGTGCTCCTCAAGGGGAGCCCCATGTAGAGAGCGTTGCAATAGTCCAGGCAGGAGGTGACGAGGGCATGAGTGACTGTGCGTAAGGAGTCCCAATCTAGAAAGGGGCGCAACTGGCGAATCAGGCGGACCTGATGAAAAATCCTCCCGGTCACAGCCGTCAAATGCTCTTCTAAAGACAGCCGTGAATCCAGGAGGATGCCCAAGTTGCGAGCCCTCTCTGTGGGGGCCAATGATTCGCCCCCAATAGTCAGTGATGGCGCCAACTGATTATATCGGGACGTCGGAAACCACAGCCACTCGGTCTTGGAGGGGTTGAGCCTGAGCCTGTTTCTCCCCATCCAGATCTGCACGGCCTCCAGGCACCGGGATATCACTTCAAGGGCATCGTTGGGGTGGTCCGGGGTGGAGATGTACAGCTGAGTGTCATCAGCGTACTGATGGTACTTCACCCCGAAGCCACGGATGATCTCACCCAGCGGCTTTACATAAATGTTGAACAAAAGGGGCGAGAGGACCGACCCTTGTAGCACCCCACATATGAGGGGCCTTGGGGTCGACCTCTGCCCCCCTGCCAACACAGACTGCGACCGGTCGGAGAGAAAGGAGGAGAACCACCATAGTACGGTGCCTCTCACCCCCAACTCTTCCAACCGGTGCAGCATGATACCATGGTTGATGGTATCAAAAGCCGCTGAGAGATCTAACAGGACCAGGACAGAGCAGCAACCCCTGTCCCGAGCCCTCCAGAGATCATCAACCAACGCGACCAATGCCGTTTCCGTACTGTACCCAGGCCTGAAGCCCGACTGGAACAGATCCTGATACGTCGTTTCATCCAGGTGCTGTAGAATTAATCAAAGCAAGATTATTTCAATGTAATGATCAATTATTATAATTCCTTGCATGGGGAAAAGGCAATGCAGAGAAATATGAAAATAAAGTACATTTTTAGCCTACCCAAAGGAAAAACAAATGGAGAATGCCACCTTCCCCTCCCCACACACACACATTTGTAAAGCTCAATATGATTTCTATATGATTTTCAGTGAAGGCTGCTCAGAATTAAGTGCCTTGACCTGACATACAATTCCAACTTGCTTTGTCACATTCAATGAACACACATACTTTTTCTACTAAGAATGATACTAGAATAGACTATATCCCAAATAGGCAGTCCCATTTTTCTCACTGGGCATTATATTTCTATTTAAATTATAGCTGTTATTTCTAAAAATACAGGTACAGGTAGTCCTTGACTTATGACCACAACTGAACCCAAAATTTATATTGCTAAGTGAGACATTTGTTAAGTGGGCTTTGCCTCATTTTACGACCTTTCTTGCCACATTTGTTAAGCAAATCACTGCAGTTGTTAAATTAATAACATGGTTGTTAAGTGAATCTGGCTTCCCCATTGACTTTGCTTGTCAGAAAGTCACAAAAAGTGATCATATGACCTTGGAACACTGCACTCGTCAGCTGCCAAAGTCTGAATTTTGAGCACGTGACCTTGGGGGTATTGCAACAGTCGTTAGTGTGAAAAATGGTATTAAATTTTTCAGTGCCCTTGTAATTTAGAACAGTCACTAAATGAATTATTGTAAGTCAAGGACTACCTGTAAAAGGTAAAGATTTCCCTTGTACAGTCATATCTGAGTCTAGGGGTGATGCCCATCTCCTTTTTTTAGCCAAGGAAGCCAGCATTGTCCGAAGATGCTTCCATGGTCATGTGGCTGGCATGACTATGCACTGAGATGCAAGGAATGCTGTTACCTTCCCACTAAAGTGGTACCTATTTATCTAGTTTCATTTGCATGCTTTCAAACTAGGATCTAACTAGCATATGTAAACGTGATGTCCTCTTTTTGGGTGATGCTAAATGGCTTGCAAAATATGTTTTTCCTTTTTATTATTCTTTCTTGGATTAAATCTGTTAGCTTGCATTCTGAAATTTGGGCCTTGTACCCAAGTCCTTCCTATATGGCTGTTAACACAAAGTAACAGGATCACTGTCTCCTTAAAAGCAGTTCAAAGGTTTCTCGGGATCTGTTTTCAGGTTTCCCTCCCTCTTTCCTCTAAAACTGCTGTGTTGTTGATTGGGCCGAATTAGATTTGTCAAAGGACAGAGTTTAAATGTTAAAGGAAACAATTTAAAAGAAATATCAAATAATGTGTTTTAAAAAGAGTTTTATCACATTCAAATCAATACTCAAATCTTCATATTGGGTTGAAAAGATTAAAAGTGTTCTGCAGGATTTTATACATGAAAACCAATGTAGCTATTTGTCCAAAAGACAGCTGAGAGGTAATATTAGAAATATTCTTATTATATTAGATTACTTGGAACAACACAGTGGAAAACAAGCTGCATTGATCTTTTCTGATTGGGAGAAAGTATTTGACAATTTTTAACTGGACTTTTCTTTTTGAAATTTTGAAAATATGGAATTTGAAAAAAAAAAGTTATTTAAAGGGTAAGATTGATATATACTAACAATCTGGATACATATAATCCTACAAAAAATTGTAGAGACTAACACTGAGAAAAATCCATTTAAAAAAAAAATGATTGATGAGAACCAATTAGAAAAGATTCATGGAAGGTTGATTGTACATATGGTGATTGTATCAAATGTATTATATGCACAGCAATGGAAGAAATTCCCAAAATGGAAGAATGAATTGTGAAGATGACAGAAGTGGTAGAAATGGTGAAACTGAAATGTTTGGTTAGAGAAAATAAGTTCTTTTTATTTTTCTTCTGCATCTGTAAACCAGTTTTTACCATCTGTTTATATATTTTAAAATATTCAATAAAATTTTATTACACACATGCATGCATGCATGCATACACACACATACATATATATATATACACATGCATACATACATACACACACACACACATATATATCCTCACACTGGGAAAGCAAATAGTTCATTTGCTTATTTATTATTATTAGATTGTTAATCACACAAATCAGCTAGATGTTTTGACTGGGTCTGGCATTTTTATCCACCTAGTCAGTCTTTCCCAAGTACCTGAGATAAGCATATGTTGTTGTTTGGTGGTGCTAAAGGTATTGTTGTTATGAAAGCTGTTCCAAGTAAAGCTGCCTTTTGCAATTGATTGATGGTGATTTTCTCAATGCTGAAAGGATTCAAGTGGTGCTCCATTGTTGCTACTTTTTCATGCCTTTGCTTGTAGTCAGGCTGTGCGATCTTCTTGCAGCAGCTAACTAGGTGGTCCAACTGTTTCTTCAGCTTCAGCTTCGTTGCACAGCCAGCATTTCCTGTATTATTATAATCATTATTAGATTTTTATTCTCTCCCTCCCTCTCTCCTTCCCTCTCCCTTCAAGATGGCAAACATACTTAATATTTCCGCTTTCTACTTCTCTCACAAGCAAAATCCCTGTGAGGAGGATTGGGCTGAAGGAGACTGACCAGCTCAAAATCACCAAGGGAAGACTAGAACTAATTTAATCAATTGAGTGAATGAGTAATAATTTATCAACCTATTTTTTATTACCAGACTTCTTGGAAGGTCTTATTGGAAACTTTTATGGCACCATTTTACTATGTCTACCATCTTAGCTAATTGTGGAAAGTCAGTCAAGAGTTAGGGATACATAATAGGGGAAGGGAAATAAAGAATAAATGTGAACATTGAATCTAAATGGGATTTTGGTTCTCTTTGGAACATAGGACAAAGTTCATTCTCTTGGCATTGTAAACATTGTAAGCTGCAGGCCTTGTGCTTTTCATTAAGTCCCTGTTTCACTCACAGGCCAAGTGTACCACATTTATAACACAAACATTTTTTTCAAAATTGAAACCCAACATTGGAGCGAGCTTGGTTAAAATATGACTTAATCATATGTGGGATTTTTCAGTTGTCAAGTGAAACAATGAAGATCATGATTGGTTGCCAACATATACAAGAAAAACTTGACACTGGAGCAGAACTTGTAACGCAGTCATTCATTGCCTTAATCCTAAATACATTAGGGCTACATTAAAGATTGCTGCAAGCTGAAACTCATGTTTGATGCTATATAAGAACAGCAAATCAGATTCTGGAACCTATAATTACCTCAATTAATAATGAAGTGAAGCAGAGATGTTTTCTCCTTTGGAATACATGTGTTAGAACATGAAAGCTTTTGTAACCATATTTTTAAGACATTGAAGACTATTCTGGTAAGTAAAAGACTACGTAATATTAAGCTGGAGGGGGGGATGGCGGAAGGGTGGGGGGGACAAACAATACCCCAGGTTTACATGCAATCTCAAACCCTGTTTTATCCAGACCCAGACCCCTCTTTGACAACCATTGCTAAAATGGATGGAACAGAATCATATTTTTTTAAAATGTGGAAATACACAATTATTAAACTACAGTATGTGGCCCAAATGCAGGTTTAATATCATGAAAAAGAACTTCCACAAAATCCAAGGGAACAGGACAAAAACCACTTTTTTGCTTAATTATGTTATCTCTTGTCACCTGGGACCCACCAAAATGTATTAAGGCAAAAAAAAAAAAAATCATCCCCCTCATGTTAAGCTGCAGCCATGAAAATTCTTAGCACATTGAATCAAAAGCTTTTCTATCAGATGAAATACACAGCCTTGATTTGTGATGCAGCAATGCAAGGTTGAAATGCAAGACTAAAGCACTGTTAAGTAACACCAGCTGCCTGCAATTACTGCAAGTTCAAATCTCACCAGGCTCAAGGTTGACTCAGCCTTCCATCCTTTCGAAGTAGGTAAAATGAGGACCCGGTTTGTAGGGGCAATAAACTGACTTTGTATAAAAAAGAACACCGCTTGGAGGGGGGCCGAAAGCCGTACTAAGCAGGTATATACAAAAGTATGAAGGCTATTGCTTAACGCATTGTAAGCTGCCCTGAGTCTCCGGAAAAGGGCGGCATATAAATCGAACCAATAAATAAATAAATAAATAAATAAATGGAAGATACCTCAAATTACATCAAGGTTCTTGCATCAGTGTGTCCTTTATTATGAAAATTGAAAGCACCACCTGGTCATTGACTAGCAAAATAACAGGTCCTGCAAAATCTAGAGATAGCAAGCCAATGAGAAAATGCGATCATTTCATTTTGCCTATTTTGGTATGGTGGATTTGCCCTCAGTAATCCATATGCTGGAAATTACCCATAGAAGTTGTGAGGATTCTTTCATCAGATATGTTGAAGCAGAAGCTAGATAGTTTTAATTTAAATTCCTGCACTAAGCAGAAACTTGAACCTGGTGGCCTACCTGACCACTTCCAGCTTTATATAAGGTGACCAGATGTCCCGCTTTTGGCGGGACAGTCCCGCTTTTGAACAACTTGTCCCGCGTCCCGCGGCGTTTTAAAAAAGTCCCGATTTTCAGAAAGAATGCACGGCGCAGTGGTGGGTTGCTCCTGGCTGCCTCCTGAGTCCCAGTTTATGGCTAGAGGGAAAAAAAACTGTTTAAACTCTTGCCGCGGGGCTTCAAAGGGCCATCCTACAGGTGATCAGTGTTAAAAGAAAACAAATGAGTAGACCGATGCCTGCAAAAATAGAAAAAACAGCCCCTTTCAGCTTCCGCATAGGTTAATTAACACAAGTTGATTAGCTCGGCTTTCCCGACTCTCAGCTGATTTGCTCTCAGCTGTTTTGCTCAGGGCTCTGTAGTTGCTAGCTGCAGAGTGCTGGAGATTTTTTTCCCCTAACTATGCTTTAAAAGCGAAACTGAAAGTAAAGCAGGGTGCAACGTGGCAAAATGAGGCAGAGAGAGATTTCTTTTTCTTTTTCTTCACCAAAAAAGGTAGGTGCAAAACTGCAAACAATGGGAAATTTAGGGCAAAAGAGGAGAGTTCAAGATTTTAAAACACAAAAGAAAAAAAGCTCTATTTAACTAGGGAATTGTAGTAATTGAGATACTATTAATTGTATATTGTGTTGAAAGCAGAAATGGTTAAATTGTGGTTTGGAGGAATATATGGGGGAAATTATTTGGTTTATTATTATTGGTAAATATAATTAATTGATTTGTAAGAAATTGGATTGCATGGAAATAATTGGAATATTCATGTTCATATTGATTAATATACAAAAAAGATAGTTATATAACTAATTTATATTAAAATGTTGAATTTGTATTAAACAACTGTATTACATAATTACATAATTAACCAATGTGAGGATGGATTTAAAAATAGATGACAATGGGAAGGGGTATAATACAGAATAGAAGGGAAAAATTGAATTTGATTAAGATTAGAGATGAGGATGAAGGGTAATATTGTTTTTTTTAAAAAATAGATGAGGAATAAATATGGTAAAAAGGAAATATAGAAATTGTAAATTTAATGAAATGACTAAACACTGTTTAAATTTGTGAACCAGCCAAATATTCTGTTCAAAGAAAATACATTGTATGTTTGTATGTGTGTTTCTAATTATTGCTATTTATTCATATTTGTTCTCTTTTATTCTTTAAAGTTTAACAATTCATTCTTTATCTTAATATCTTTATATTTGTTTGGGGTTGGCTTTCTTCCCTTTCATCTTTTTTTTTGTACAGCAATCTTTCTCCTCAAACCTACCACCTCTCTCTTTTCTTTCCTTCTTACTTTCTCTTCCCCCCTTCTTCTCCTTCCTACTTCCTCTTCCTTTCTCCTCCTCCTCTCTTCCTCCCTCTCTTACCCTCACTCCTACTCTAATTTCCGTTCCCTTCCTTCATCCCTCTCTATTGCTGTATCCTTTTATGCATATGGACTACTCAGAGGGCTGAAAAAGTTATTTTTGACTGGTCCTCACACTTTTGACCAGTCCTCAAACTTACGACTGTCCTCACATTTTACGTTTTTTGCCCTATCTTATCACCATGGTGAAGAGAAGCAGTTGTGAAATGAGTGACATGGTTGTTAAGAAAGCTGCACGGGCATAAATGTGAGGATGGTCATAAGTGTGAGGACCAGTCAAAAGTGCGAGGACCTGTCAGAAATGACTTTTTTCTATACACATAGCCATGGCCACCCGGTCACATGACCAGCTAGCCACGCCCACCCAGTCACATAACCTCCAAGCCACGCCCACAAAATGGTGGGTGTCCCGCTTTACCAATGTTAAAATCTGGTCACCTTAGCTTTATGATTCTATGAATAATACACAAACGAGGTATAACTTAGGTCAGCTCCAATATCCACAGCATTATTCCTTATGTCCTCCTTCCAAATGAACTTTTTACTATAATTTAGAAACAAATTATTTCCAGAATCAATGGACGGCTTTGTTTTCAAAAGGTTTCTATAGATAAAGTTTCAATATAGATGATCTCCAGGACTTTGTTGTCAGAAGGCAATGCTGACTGGACCAGAAATTTATATTTAGACTACTTACTGCCCATGAAGACTGTTCATGCTCAAAAATGGTAAGAAAGGGCAAGTAACAAATATACAATTTGTAATGTAAAAAATGGTTTTGAAACATTAAAACTCAATTTATTTAAAACTTTGAGTTTTCATCTGACACTTCACCTTGCTTTTTTGGCATGGATGCAGGGATAAAGAAGCCGAGAATCCAAGAATTGGGAAGGATGGCAAGCAGGACTCTCCAACCTTGGCAACTTTAAACCTGGTGGACTTCAACTCCCAGAATTCCCCAACCAGCTTTGCTTTGAATTCTGGGAGTTGAAGTCCTCCAGGCTTAAAGTTGCCAAGGTTGGAGAGTCCTGATCTAGACAGCTCATCAGGCCATCACCTGGAGAAAGCTGCAGAAAGGATTGACATTAAGAAAGGGATTTCTTAAACCATCTTCATGAATTGTATACATGAGTCAAGCAGCAATGTGGAAAAGCCCACGGAGGCATCAAAACCACACTACTAGCCATGCGATTATGTTTGATCCTCCAGGTGAATAGCAGCTTACTTCAACTACTATACATAAATAATAGGCAATCCAATAGCAGGAATTCGTGCTGCCTAAACTCTCCTGCTGAAAATGATATAGACGAGTTTACAATACCAAGCTGTCTCAATCTATTGAGAAATCACTCTGAGAAAACCAAATTATCTGAAAGGTATGTTATCGATCTCTGGAAGAGGGTTGGGCAAACCCTTGAAGGAAATGTTTCAGGATAGCCAGGAATACATAAAAACTACCTTTCTCTGAACAGTTAAAGCAGCCATGTCTTTCTCCAGGCTCATTCAGTTATTTTGGAAGGTGGTCCCAGCTGTGCCTACATCCATTTCCATACACAGCTCTTTTAACTCCACTTCCACGCTGTATTTATAGTGTGGAACTGATGGCGGAAATTGTCAAATTATTTTGAAACCCAGCCAAATTCCTGCCCATTTTAGAGCTCACACAACTCATTCCAGATGGGAACTGAACAGATACCTAATTATTTTAGACTCCCTGCCCAGCAAAGAGCCTTTCTCTCAGAGCGAAACCTGATGTTTTATCCTCATCAGTTTTTAATGGGAGAAACCATTAGGAAAATCCTCAGGTGCAAGGGAATTTGTCCACATAGCGGAAATACTATCAAGGTCATTTTACATGTGCTTTTACGCTATCCCTATTGCCAGTGTAACTGAGAAACTTTCATTCTTCCATACTGACATGTGTTAGAGGTCATAATAAAAGTTTTCTTCTTGATTTTGTCCTCTCAGATAATGAACACGTAACATTGCTAGATTTTGCCTGGCAGCAATTAAAATTTGCACATAGATATGGATATTGGGCATGAAAATGTCTCTTTTATTTATTTATTTTTTTAAACCTGCTCTACATCCTTTTTATGGCCTTCAGAAGCAGACACCCCCCCTTTAGCCCATAATCATAGTATTAATATTGACTTTTTAAAATATTTTTTTACCCTGCCTTTATTATTTTATAATTAACTTGAAGCAGCAAACATGCATAATGCTCCTTCCTCTTCCTATTTTTTCCAAAGCAACAACCCTATGAGGTGGTTGGGCTGAGAGAGAACCACTCAGTCAGCTTTCATGCCTAAGACAGAACTAGAAGTCAATGTTTTCTGTTTCTAAGCCAATGTCTTGAGTGCCGTATAAAAGTGGCAATCTATATTTTATTGCTTATCTATTATTATTTTGTGTACAGATCTTGTTTTAATATTATAGCAATGTGTTAGCAATCCTAGCTTTTAGTAAGCTTTTATCTCTTCAGTGATAATAATGAATAGACCTAATTTTTCCTAAATGTACTTTATGTTGGTCTATGGCCGAAATAACAATTGGGATTGATTGGTTGATTTTGATACAGTTTTATGTTCATAGCAAATTCTGATCCATAGTTGGGGAAGATGGACTCTTGCAGGATTAGCTTAAGCTAAATCCTTAATATCCTTTTAATGCTGTTTTGGGTGAATTATTTATTAAGCTGATACTTTCACCGGTGATCACAGGCAACTCCCAAAGAAATCTGTGGGCTTTTGAGTGCAAATCAATAGCAGCATTTAAAGGTACTGTCATTCTTTGATGCATTACATGTAAACCAATTAAAAACTAATTCAGACATAACTTAGATGCTACCTTTAAAGTTTACATGAAATAGATTTAAAAAAAAAAAAAGAACCCTGCAGTATACTGTGATTTTAGATGCAATGGTAATGCACCCTGGCTCAAGAATTTGGCTAGGCAAATAGTATTTTACAAAATTCTGTTAATTCTGCTGAATTCTAGTAAGATAAAAACAATAATTTTCAGTGTTTTCCATGATATGGAAAACATTTTATTTGGTTTAATCATAAAACCATAAAAATTAACCATAGATTACCTAGAACAAATTCATTTCTTAAAGAACTGTACATTAACAAAAATGTTGTTTTTTTTAAAAAAAAAATCTATTTGATTTCTCTCTGTTGAGATTTGTCTAAATCCCTTAAAAAAGTAGAATGATTGAAACCTCTAGTTATCTGCTTCTATGTTAAGGAATGTTTCCAGGAGGTTGCACCACAAAAATGATTTATTTTATTTTATTATGTTTTGTTTTTTTATTATCATCAAAAATTCAGCACAGTTCATGAGAGCCTGATCTCTAATAGATCCTGGGGTTAGAAGGGACATGCCAGATAAAGTGATTCCATTAAGACTGGTGGTGGCTGTTGGAATGACCAAGCTGTTGCTCAAAAGCAAGAGCAGGGGTGGGATTCCGCCGGTTTGCACCGATTCAGGCGAACCGGATATTAATTTTAATCTGGTTCGCTGAACCAGTTGTTCCAAGGACTGGCTCACCCTACCACCTCACCCCACCCCTCCCAGGAGTCTCCACGCAGCCCGTTTTGGATGCCAGGTAAGTGCAGGGCACATGTGGAGGCTCTGGGAGGGCAAAAAACGGGCCTACTGGAAGTCCAGAAATGGGCCTGTTTCCGGCCTCCGGAGGACCTCCAGTGCTCGGGGGAGGCTGTTTTCGCCCTCCTGGAGGTTCCAGGAA